>NC_134644.1:153866190-155066190 GCF_030463565.1 Pelecanus crispus | reverse complement strand
ATTTATAGACTTTCTGCTGATCAACAGAAGATAGGCATGGTTAAAGTCTACAGCTACTTATGTACTGTGGTTCATGCTTTTGGCTCCAGCAGTCCCCTTCCCAGCCCCTGGGGTATTGTTGAAATGGCAGACATCACAGTTTCTCTGCCCTATTTTCTAATTTAATTTTACTCTGAAGAATGATGACCTTAAATTTGCACTTTTTTTCCCTTATGGTTTAGCTCTACCTTACAATAAGGACAGAAATGAGTCAAATTTTTGTTCCAGAAGAAAGGTATGATACACCTTTCCAAAACATGCAGTGCAGCAAAAGCTGGCATTCAGCTCCCATTGTGACTAGCAGGGTACAGAGCCCAAACAAAACAGGATTCTACTGTGGTTTATGCACTTTTTTAATATTAAAAGCTGTATTTTGTGGCTCTCAAGTTCTGCAAATATGTCCTCGGGTACATCGGTGCAATTCCTCTGTCAAAACTGAATGTAAGCTCTTTTCTTGCCCTTTCACTGAAAACCTTCGTTTCTGTGCTTAGATGTTTGTCACAGCATGTCAAGGGCTGGCTGGCATCCTGAGCGCAGTGAGATCATACACCCGTCTCCTATTAGTGTCACTATCTATTGCTCCTTTGGTGTAGGATTATCTGATCCAGGCGTTCCTCTGAGCTGGGCTAAAGGAGATAATAGTGTTTCAGAGAGAATGCTCATGAGTTCTCTTTTAATTTGTTTTCCTGAGCTTTGTTAGATATATAAGACAAGGGGTAATCAACGATGTGACAGTGGAGAAATGTAATATTCTGCAGATTATAAGTGTCTTGAACATATACTTTTATGTTAATGGAGGCAATTTTACTTCTGAAACTCGCTGTAGATTAACTATACAAATTGTTAGGATTTTATCTAGGGATTCTTAACTGTCCAAAATTCTTTTTAAACTCCCTTCTTTATTATCATTTGGCAGAGATACGTCTTGTATATTCCAACAAATATTGCAATCACTTTATTGCTAAATAGATTTGCTGAAGAAAGCATGTGCTTAACATCACAACATTTAACACTTAGCCTTTATTAACATTAAGTAGTAAAGGTATCTAAATTGTACTTGGAAGATATCTCCAAAGCCAGTTACTAAATTAGAAGGTTATTCAGCAAGATATTGAATACAAAACATGTCTATGCTGAACAATGCATCTGTTACAAGAAAATAATCTGCAAATTCTGACATTTCAATTAAAAAGTTTCCATCTTATCAGTGTCCTCTTAATAAGTGATGATTTTGAGAGCCACTTTTGATTATCAGTGCTTGTGGTGGTAACAGTTCTGTGTTTACAGGTATCCAATCATCTTTGCTCCTCTTTCCTTCTGTAATCAACAGAAATGTGGAAAACAAGATAGGTGTCTCTAAGAGATAGGGCTAATCTCAAGGATGTCATTTTAAAAAAAAAATCTTAAATATTTTCTCTATCTGATGTATAGGTGATAAAGAAGCAGAGGAAGTGCAAACTAGAAATAAAAACTAAACAGACATTTAAAACAGAATATACGAGCAATATATAAATATAATTCAAAATATAAGTGCATATATACAAACAAACATATAAATATATATATTCAGATATAAAAGGGAGCTTAGAAGAAAATGGGGTGCACAGAGAAAACCCAAGGGGCAATGGTCGCAGCTTGCAACAAGGAAAGTTCTCTCTGGATATATGGAAAAAAATTTCACTGTGTGGGTGGACAAGCATTGGAATATGTCACCCAGGGAGGCTGTGGAATCTTCCATCTTGAACATTTTCAAAACTCAGCTGGACAAGGCCCTCAGCAATCTGACCTAACTCTGAAGTTAGTTCTGCTTTCAGCAAGAGGTTAGACAGATGATCTTCCAAGGTCCCGTCCAAACTCAGTTACTTTATGATCTTGTGTGGGTGGGTTTGTATGTGTATGAGAGATAAAGCAGTGATTGTGTAAAGCTTAGGGCAGAAGATGTAAAATCCTTCTAAAAGTATGTAAAAAACTACGTAAAAACCAGTCCACATTTCATCTTTGCATTCCACAGGTCCTTGTGAAGCCATTTTTCTGAGGCCATATTAGAGCAAATTGAACTTGTATAAACAGGTTGCAAACCTCTACTCTGTAGTTAGAATCTGATGAAAGATGTTGCAAAACAGAAAGCCCGAACTGGCTTGATATACATTAATTTTTTAGTAATATATGCTGGCAAACTGAAATCACCGTTCTCCAAAAGAAGTGGATTATCTGCAGCTGCCAAGCTGGAATTTGAACTCTCACCTTCAGAATGCAATATCCACACATGAGCACACTGGCTCTTGCACACTGCAAGAGAAATATGGTGTCCACAGCTGGCATGCAGGAATCGGTTGTCTTGTGCCAGTCCAAATTTGGAGAGGAGGACACACATCATTTGGAGCATATTTCTTTTATTACTTTTTCTGTGTTTCTTTTTTTTACAGAAAGAACTGGAAATTAAACACAAGAGAGCTACAAAAGTTATTTTAGAGATGTTACCCCATTCTTTCCATTTGCTTCCCTGAGCCCTTAATGAAAACATACAGCTTTGATGAACTTCTTCAGGCAAAATGCTTATGGATACTGCTGGAAGTGTTGCATGAGCAAAGCCTGCACAAGCAGGTCAAAAACTTAGGAGTTTGATTGTGTTACAGAGAGGGAAGAGAGTCAGAAGGAAGACAATCTTCGATCCCATACTCAATATGTAAGAGAATTTAGTTGGATTTGCTTCTAATCACAGTCTCTTAACACCTACAGTCTTCGTCTATAAGGCATTGGGTATTTTTGCTGAGACAACACATTTCTTAAAATGAGCCTAGTTTTGCCACAGAGAATATTGAAATCTCAATAGCCCAACAGAAGAATTCGGGATAGTTTTGCTCCACTGGCTTTACACAGAAAATTATTTTTAAAGATCATTGTAGCTAAAAATTAAATATGGAATCGTTGCTTCAATCATCTTATTGCTTCAAACAAGAGACAATTTTATGAAAGTTTGTTTTTTTTCTATACTGTGGATGTTGCAGAGATACCAGATGGCCAAATAGGGTTTGAAGGGAAGCTACATGGGTGTCTAAAAGGTGCATGGGACAGTCTTCTCACCCTATTTTGGGAGCTCATGGTTTTTATAGGGTTGCCAAATCATCCAGGTTGGCAGGGACCTTAGCAAGAACCTTAGCAGGTCCCTAGTGCATCCTCCTGCTAAAAGCAATATCAGCAGCCTTGTCCGGGGAAGGCGAGTCCACAGCTTCTGTGGGCAAACCTATTCCAGTGCTTATTTATCCTTACAGGGAAAATTATTATTTTCTTTATACGCAGTGCAAACCTCTCCTGTTTCAGTATATGACCTCTGTAAGGATCCTGGCTCCGCCTGCTCAGTAACCTCCTTGTAGGTATGGGAAGGAGCCATTAGGTCTCCCCAAAACCACCTCTTCAGGACAAACAAGCGCAGCTCCCTCTGCCTCTCCTCACAGGCCTAGTGCTCCAGCCTCTAAACACCTTGGTGACCCTCCAGTGGTCTTGCTCTGGTTTTGGGAGGCCCAAAACTGGACATAATATTCCAGTGTTGTTATTTATTATTTTAGATTACATTTTGAAGAATTAATGAATTAAGTGTATTTTCAGAATTTAAAGGAGGTGAAGATTGACTTGGAAATAAAGAGTTGGAAGCTGGGTTGTGTGTAAATTTATTTCTTTTTGAAGTTTAGATGTAAAGCTCATCAGGATCACTCATTTCTTTCACTGAAAATAAAGATACATCTCTAATTCAGTGTAAAGCTATGTAGACTTCCGTATCACTGCTGAGACTCTGGTCTTAGGAAAGATCATGACTTCAGTACAGAGGAGATGAGTCACCCAACTATAGAAATATGGAGAAATTTCTTTTAAAATAAAGTTTGGTATTGTTGATTTTAAGATCTCTGTCTGCTATGTGATGAAGTTAGGATGCTTACAGATCACATGCTATGGAGCCCAATAAAGAATGGAAAGGTTCAGTTACTTTATATTGCAAAAGCAGCAGCACTTTGGCTTTAATACAGCCGAAGTGTAGAAGGTAAGATCTTTTACAGTCAGTGAAAACTCTGTGGAGCACAATATGTAAATCTGAATTTTTAATTAACAGAACTCTAGTTCTATAAAATGACATGATTTCAGAACAGTGTATAATGAATCATCTCAGCAATGTTCAAGTGCATTGATTTGGCTGCTGAGACTTTTGAATAACTTATCTAAAATACACCCCTTCCTAGCTATCCCCACAGCTAAAGCTGTTGCCCAGACTCTCATCATCTGGTGTTTCAATCATTGCCACATCATCTTCTTGAGCCTCGACTAACACATTCTTTCTATGACGATGTTAATCAAACATACTATTGCTCAGATAATTTTCCCAGTTTCCTCACTTTGACAAAGTCCCCCCTAGAATGCGTGCAGTGTTCATTAGTGCCCCAGTGCTGCACGATGGCACACGCACAATGCCATGCCTACAGTGAATTCCTCTCCGTTGATTTCAGTGGGACTACAGACACAAAGGTCTACCACATCCTACAGAACTCATCCCAGTACTTTTCCTTCCTCTGCTCTTTAACCTCTGAAGCCCCCTGACTGTAAACCTGTTCTGGGCTCTGCAGACTCTGATTTGGCTTCTGAGCCACTGACAGCATTCTTCCCAAAATCTTTAATGACTTCTTCTTAATCATATCTCAAAGTTACCTTCATTCTTCTTGATTTATCTACCATCATAAAAAGCTAGTTATGTGCTTGAGTTTTTGTCCTCCATTAGCTCCATGGTTCTCCTTGTTCTCCTCAGCCTTTGTTTCCTGTTATCATTCCTTCAGAAGCTCACCCAAAGGGAATACTCTGGTGATCCTCATTCACTTCCCAGCTGCCTGACAGGGGCTGACTAGTCCTTCAACGTATCTCTTCTTTCATCCTTCTACCCTCTGTCTCTAGGTAGTAGTCTCTGAAAACACAAATTCAGATATTATTTCTGTAATGGTGACTAGTCATCATGTGAGACTTACCTGCAGATTTGACAACAAAACTATATCTAGTCCATATCTAGAAAGAAGATTCTTTCCACGCAGCCTATTTTAAAACATGAATTTTCCATCCATCAGTGACAAAACTATCATCCAGATTCTTATTGCCAAATATCTTGCTTTTTTCAACATTGTATTCTGTGAATTTAAATCCAATTTAGCCTGCTGTCTATCTAGCATTGTGTTCTTGGCCATTAACTTTGATTGTAATGCTCTTTTTCTTGCATACTTCCACTGATTCTTCCTCATAATAGGAAGCATAAGCTGCTTGTCTTCTCTTTGAAAGCACTTCTTCCCTATCATACCTCATGCAATACTGAGAGTTTACGTCCATTCGCCATTTGATCCAGGATGCAGGTTTCCATCACTCAAATACTGGATCTTTCTGACAAGTGCTTTCATACTGTCTCCTTAACAGCCCATCATACTTAGAAAGAGCTCTTAATAAATACTTTAAAAATTTAATTAATCGTATTCCTTTAAAGTCATCATAGCTGTGTTTCCTCCCAAAGTCTTGAAAATGCCACTCCAGCTCAGCCGCCTGCCTGTTACAGACCAACAGTGTCTCACTGTCTGCTGATGTTCCCCGTCAGCTGTCTTTTGATGTAAATCACATCAAGCAGTCCTGAGGAAGTAGCTATGTCCCGTACTTTCATGGCATGACAGGATGCTAGCCCATGGCTAGTGCTGCCAGGTATTACGTGGGCTGCCTGTGGGTGGTCGAGCCTGCCTGGCTCAAACTGGATGTTGAAATCTGAGCCAGCTCCTGAACCATCGACTGCAGGCTTCCTCCGCAGAGCGGGCTCCCACCTGGACTACTGCCTCCCCCATTGCATACAGGAAAAACTCAGTGCTGAGGCTTACTCCTGCTCTCAAAGGCCGGGAATTTCACTTGGAGATACTTTCCTCGTATTTATTTTCCAGGTCTGGGAGACCTTCAAAGGAGCCCAGGCTGGAGAAGGGAGGCAGGCTATCCTTCCTTAAGAGATGGGGAAATGTCTGAGACCTGTTTCCCCTGAGACCCAGTACTACACTTTGAGAGACCTCAGTCATCTTCAGTGTCAGCAGGGCACCTTTCTGAAAGTCCATTTATTCTTTTATGTATTTCAGACACATCCAGAAATGGAGTTGTATTAGTGGGGAGGTCCTGATACTCCGCCACTCATCTCCAGGTAACTGCTGTAGACTCAAAGCCCCATGACTATGGGTTTGTAGACCTGAAAACAGTAGTTCCTGGAGTCCTCACAAAGGTGTAGTTAACACTTCTGTTTGATTTCCCCTTCCTCTTGTGGCCTGATCTCTCTCTCCCTTGCACTGCAGCTAGGGAGGATCCGTGGGGTGGTGGTACCTTTTTATTTCTACATCAGAAAGTAGTAACCGTGTACTCTAAAGATACTGCTGGCACAAAAAGTCTCAGTCTCAGCTGTCTGCGGCACACAATCTGTCACATGAAGTTAGAGTGGATATAGGGACTACACATCTTGGAGAACTCTGGTTGTCTGTAAACATCCTCCACTAAAATAAAGTACGGCCTCTGTTGCAACAAGTTATATCTATATCTAATCTATAGCTATACCTATATCTATCTCCTTTGGAGAGTTTCACCGTGTGAGTAGATTACGGAAAATAAAGACCACAAACCACGTATGTAAGTGCCTTATTTTTTGCACTCTTTCCCATAGCATCCATTCCAAATCCACTTGGAGACCACTGACACTGAGCTAGAATGACCTTGACTGACCTAGTACTTAGGTCTGTGTTAATTAGTTGACTGTAATTACTGTCTCTGTAATTCTTAGATTATGACAACACTGAAAGGTATGAGGTGCTCTGTGTAGCACGCTGGGATCTCATATGCTGTAACCCCATAATGACAGTTAAGATAAAGATTTGACATCAAATGATATTCTTATATATTATAATGTGACTTTAAAAAATCTTTAAATTTCATACTAGTGGTTAAACTAGTATAGTACTACTACTGGAGAGTAGACAAGTGTAAAGAAGGGCAGCCCAGGGGTTACAGGACTGTCTGAAAACTTGGGAAACTCAGGATCAAGTTTTGACTCTCTCGCATACCTCCCTTTCGATTTCAGGCAAGTTATTTAGCCTCTTTGGAACTCAGTCTTCCATCTGCAAACTGAGGATGCTGATGCTTCTCTGCTTCAGAGGAATTTTATAATGATAAATACCATCAAAAGTTCAGAGGTCTTAGGATGGTATGGTAAACACCACACAGTCAGACTTCATTTGTCTGTGGTCAGGTTGTCCAGGCCATGGATGAAAAGCCAGCTTGGATCTAACACGATTTATGAGCTCAGGCACAGTGCCACGTGAATGCAGTTATGCTCTTTCTAGGGCCAGCTCTGCTCTGGAAACAGTACATCTGCTTTTGTGAGAACCTAGCTGGCTCCATCCCGAGGCAGCTCAGGTATTTCAGCACCACATTCCCACAATCAGAAGTGCTGGGAGGTGGAAAGGAGCAGGAACACCCAGCACAGAGTCAGCCTGGATCCAGCTGGCTTTATGAGACCTGGCTTTGTGCCCGCTGCGCCAGAACCCCGCTGCCTCCCCAGCTTTTGCAGCACCTCCTTAGTGCCCCAGGTCCCATGGGGCTCGTGAGGTCAGGCACAGCAGGTCCAGCGCCGCGACCAAGGAGCCACGGTCTGTCGGCACCTGCAGCGCTGGGGAAGAGCCTGCGAGCAAGGAGCAGAGAGATCAAATGGCTCTGTGGGGTCAGTGTAGTTGATGCTATGAGGAATTAACAGACCCTCCTGCATCAGAGCCAAATTCACCTGGAACTTCTTGGGTGTTCCCTTGTTTCATTCTCTTATCTGTAGTATTAGGGTTCCTGCTTTACCAGCTTTACAATACTTTTGCCAAGTAGAGATGAGGCTAGAGACAGCTAAAAATCACTTACTGAAGTTATACTTTAGGACTTGAAGAGCCATCTTCTCAGTGATGAAAGTGGCCCTTCTAAGAAGAGTCTTTGGAATATGGAAGATCAGATTTTAGGAAGCTAGAAGAAAAGGAGAGGAAAATAAATGGATCAGGGTCTTAAAACCAGGGACGAGAGAAAGAAAGAGACTTAATTATCAAACACTGCGGGAAGAAAGAAAAAAAAAAAAAAAGAAAAAAGAGAGAAGTGAGCAGGACAAGGTTTCCGAAGGCTATAAGCAGTGCAGGGAGGCGACGAGCAGGCTTTGCGGGGAGCGGGGGCGGCCCGCCGAGCAAGAGCCTCCAGGCAAAAGCTTCGGCGGCTGCCGGGGCGGGGGGCGCGGGGCGGGCGGGCGCTAGGGCCCGGCGGGGGCGGGGACGGGCGGCGCTAGGGCCCGGCGGGCCGGGCCGGGCCGGGCCGCGGCACCACCTCCGCGCCGCCGCCCCGCACCCCCGCGGAGCCCGCACGGCCCCGCTGCCCCGGCCGGCAGCCCCCGCCCCGCCGCCTAAGGGGAGCGGGCGGGGGCGGGCGGCCGGGGGAGCGGAGGAGGAGGAGGAGGAGGAGAGCGGGGGGGCCCGGCGCGGGCACCGCCTGCATGTGGCCGGCAGCCCCCGCCGAACCCGCGCCCCGGCGGCCGCCGGCCCCCGCCTGCCCGCGGGGGGCTGCCCCGCGGCGCGGAGCCGCTCTCCGGAGCCGGCGGCGGGGCGGGATGGCGGCGGGGCCGCGCCGCGGAAGGTAGGGGGGGCGGCTTCGCCCCGCCGTGCCCGCGACCTGAGCGCCTGTGGGCGGGGTGCGCCCCTGCGCCGGGATAAATAGCGCTTTCCCTCGGCTGACAGCCCGTCCCCGGGGCGCACGGGGGTGCCGAGCGGCAGCGCTCGTCCGCTGCTTGCGGGAAAGAGTTGGGGCTCTCGGTGGCTCTGCTCTGTGGCTCCCCACCCGCGCCTTGGCTCTTCCTCGGTTTCTTTCTCGGGGAGAGCCGGGAAGGCAGGAGCCAGGCTTTCCCCCGCTCCTCTCCCTGCGGCGCAGGGGAGATGCTGGAAGCGGCTCCGAGTTGGCGGCGCCCGAGAAGGGCAGCGGGAGGCGTGTGAGCCCCTGCCGCTCCCCGCGGCAGCCGCTGCCCCGCGGCGCTCCGCCGGCCCCCGCCTCGCCCGGCGCCGCTCGCAGCCCCGCACGCCGCCGGCCCCCGCCACCCCTCGGAGGCTGCCCCCCCCAGCGGCCCAGGATGCAGTTTCGCCTCTTCTCCTTTGCCTTGATCATCCTGAACTGTATGGATTACGGCCACTGCCAAGCCGGCCGCTGGAGACGCAGCAAGAGAGGTGAGCGGGGGCGCCCGCCCGGGGCGGCCAGCGGGAGTGCTTGCGGGGCGGGCGGGGGGCTGCCCGGGGACTGCGTGCCCGTCCCCTCCCCGCCGGGGAAGCGGGGCTCTCCGGCAGCTGAGCCGCCCCGGCGGCGGCGAGCCTGGGGGCGCGGGGCCGTGCCGGCGCGGAGCCCCCCTCCGCGGGGCTGCCCGGCGCCCTCCTGCTGGGGAGGCCGGGCCGGGAGCGGGAGGAGCGGCGTGGACGTGAGCTCCGGGCCGAAAAGGACCGGCCGGAGCGGCGCGGCTGCTCCGCAACCCCGCCTGGGGCCGCCGCGGCCGGGGCCGTCGAGCGGGAGGTGCGGGGCCCCCCGCCGCGGCCGTGCCCTCCTCCCCCGGGGGTCTCGCTGGGGGCTGCCCGCCGCGGGCAGGGCGCTGCCGGCAGCCGCCCCCCGCCCCCCGGGCCGCAGCGAGCAGCGCAGGTCGCCCATTTCGCCGTCGCACCTCGAGAGGCAGCTTGCAGCAGCCGGCGCTTCGCTGTCAGCCCGTGCCGCTGCGGCTGGCGTGTGCGTGGGGCGGCCTTTGCGGCCGCCTCCCGGGCGCGGCCGTGTTTGCCAGGCAGGGAGGCGGCTTCTCCCCTTGCACCCCCCGGGCGCCCCGGCCCCGCCGTGCCGCTCCCGCGGGGCTCGGCCGGCTCAGCCCGCGGCGGCGGAGCGACCGGGGGCACTTCTGAGCCGGCAACGCTTGCTCAAAGCCTGCGGATCCCGTTGAGGGGGAAAAAGAGAGAAACGGTGCGTTAGGGTCCAATCTGTTTCCCGAAGATGCTAGTGCTGGAATTACCGGAGTTGAGGAGTCGGAGCGGTGAAATGTGCCAGTACAGCACCCATGTGGACGCGAAGGTTACTGCAGCTCTTCCTCGGCTGTCAGGGTTGCCTGGGGGATTTTTCTTTTTCTTTCTTTTTTTTTTTCTTTTTTTTTTTTTGCTTGGGAGGGGGCACACCTTCAGTATAACTTTTTTTTTTTCTTAATTATCCACATATTCTGATTTATTTTGCTGTCCCTTTTCCTATTACGTTCTTGGCCGTATCTCGCTTCCCCATTTCTAAAGTTAGCTGAAAATCAGGTGGCTCAGCTGCTGAGATATCTGTGTTTCTGAAAGAATTGCACTTTTACTGCAGTTATTTGGAAGGGGAGGTAGCTAACATCTCCAGCGTTAAGCCGGTACAAACAGTAATAAAACTGTGAAAGGAAAATAGTTTGCACTTTCATGCGTATGTCACCTTCAGAGTAGGTACAAATAAAATTGTAAAGCAATTTAATTTTGGTGGTTTTTCAACAGATGGTTTCCAGAATTTAATTTTTGTGTGTGTGGCTAAAACGATAGCAGTCCTTTAAAGTGACCAGACTATCTGTGCTAACAAAGGGTATACTGTGTCTTTAATTAAATGTGGAACTACTTAGAGTGCTGGCTAGACAGTGGAGGGTGATAGTGGTATTTCTGCTTTACAACAAGGCTTAAGGATTGCATTGTGGGAGTACTGAAATGAATAGGCATCCAACTCAAGTTGTGTGAATTGTCCTCCTGCAAAAACTTAAGCTGGTTTTAATTGGTCTCATGTTCACTGATTGATCTGAGACCAATTGTTGTGCTTGTTGAACAGTTGGCTTTTCCAAAGGAGATTGATTTAAATTAGTTTTTAGTTTAGTTATTGGATAAATAACATCAGTATTGACAGTTGACTTACTGGCACTGTTTTGTGCTATCACCTAAGGGTTTTGTTTTGCTCTTTGAAGAATGCAGTCTTTTTCAGTTAATAAGTCTAAAGAAGTAAGCGTAGCCAGTTCTAAACACTGAAAGCAAAATCTAAGAATGTATTCAAATTATAATAGACATTTGTCATGACACGTGCAGTCTGAAGTAATGCTTTCGTACAGGACTCAAAATTCCAATAATTTCACAATTTTTCCATATCCCATCTGCAAATAATCAGGCCTTCACTGTGGGGTACTGGCAGTTAAAATTTCTCTGGCATTCTGTTTTGTCTGTTACATGATCTCAGATGCTCCATAATATCATTTTCTTAATGAAATAAAATTTTTGGCATAGATTAAGTCTCCTGTGCAGTAGAAATCAATTGCATTCAGTCTGGAATTATGGGCAAATATCATGTGTAGATGATTTTTTTTAAAAGCAGCTAAATGCACAGTAAACTTTAAGTATATATGCCTGTGTTGGAGTTAGCGTGGATTTCTAGCTGATGTAGAATACTCTAGTAAACAAGAGTTTAGTAAACTTGGGGGGACGTTCCCAGATTTCTTCATTTCCCCTTCCACTTTCAACCCTTTCCCAAACCAAGGTGTGCAACACTGCAGTAGCAGCGGAATGAAAAATTAAAGTTTAGAATGTGGTTCCTACTTGGTATTGATTTGTGTTTTCTTAGTCAATGTCACTTTATTAAAAATTATTCAGTAAATGCATTATTATCAACAGATTCTGCTAATTCCACTGCTGCTCTTAGTTACTTTTGCAGCTCATTAGAACATTGCTTGCCTAGCTGGCTCAGAGCAGAACCTTGCTTCCCTTGAAACACCCCAGCAAATTCTCCCTTTGGAAGTCTCTGTCCTGAGCAGGTAATTACGATTACTTGCCTTGCCTTCAGAAGCTATTCTGAAACATATTTAAGGGTTACATAGCTTAAAGGTCAGTGGTGTAATCTCACAGCTGGCTTAGCCTCATATCAAAGCACCTCCTTTCCCTTTCTTGTTTAATTCTATAACTTGATTTTTCATTTCTCTTGGATACCTACTTGCTTATTCACTTCTGTCCTGTTTTTGGCTGGCGTAGAGTTAATTTTCTTCCCAGAAGCTGGCATAGTGCTGTGTTTTGGATTTAGGATGAGAATAACGTTGATAACACACTGATGTTTTAGTTGTTGCTGAGCAGTGCTTACACAAAGTCTAGGGCTCTTCAGCTGCTCATACTGCGCTGCCAGCAAGGAGGATAGGGGTGCACAAGAAGCTGGGAGGGGGACAGCCAGGACAGCTGACCCAAACTGGCCAAAGGGCTATTCCATACCGTATGACATCATGCTGAACAAAAACTGGTGGGGTTCGCCTGGGAGGTGGGGCTGCTGGTCGGGAACTGGCTGGGCATCAGTCAGCAGGTGGTGAGCAATTGCATTGTGCATCACTTATTTTGTATATTCTTTTTTCATTATTATTATTTTCCCTTCCTTTTCTGTCCTATTAAATTGTCTTTATCTCAACCCACAAGTCTTACCATTTTTCTGTTTCTCTCCCCCATCCTACTGGGGGGAGTGAGTGAATGGCTGTGTGGTGTTTAGCTGCCTGCCAGGTTAAACCATGACAATTTCAATGAAAATTTTTATCTTTTCTTTAGATTTCTCTTTAGCAGCCCAGTATATGGGCTTAAGCTGCGCCAGGGGAGGTTTAGGTTGGAAACTAGGAAAAATCTCTTTACGGAAGGGGTGGTCAAGAATTGGAACAGGCTGCCCAGAGAGGTGGTGGAGTCACCATCCCTGGAAGTGTTCAAAAACTGGGTAGATGTGGCACTTTGGGACATGGTTTAGTCTAGTCTACCCTTGATTGGCTTAGAGTAGACTTGGTAGTGTAGGTTAATGGTTGGACTGGATGATCTTAAAGGTCTTTTTCTGACCTAAACGATTCTATGATTCTATTCTATAAGCTGAGCAGCTTCATGTCTTAGCATTTCACTGAATATCACAGGGCACATGAAAGACCAGTGGTTTTTCCCCTTGTCTTTGAGACATGATAAAAACATTCCCAAAAAGTACCACAAACCAAAATGGGAGTATATAGAAATGAAGACTGTCAGGGTGGCTTACTGGGGGGAGTGATGGTATTCTGCAAAAGTATTGACAGAAAAGAATATAGGGTTCATTGTAAACAACCATCAAAAATTAGATGCTAACAAAATTCCCTGAGGAAAAAAAGTCAATGTAACAGCAGTGCCTGCATTGATGGAAAGACTTAACTGCAGTAGAGAAAGGCTCTCTGGAGTTGGTGAGACCAATGTTACACATCTGGAGGACAGTTAACTCTTTGGCTGTGGGTTAAGACTTAAAATCTTACGAGGAAGCTGTACTTTGAAATACTTGCTTTCCTCAGGTGTTACATTAAATGCTTGTGGCAGAATTTGTAAAAGAACTGAGACGTGTTAACACTTTCTGGAGTAATTTCCCAGGTACATGTGATCAGTGGTAAAGCTTTGGAGGGTAGCTTCTGTTCCTCAGCCCCTTACTACTTAGGATAGTTAGTTATTAAACATCCTTTATATACACATCATTATTACAGTAGTAAGAATATCCTGACACTGTAACCATTGAAAAGTCAAAACTTTTAAACTTTTCTGGCTACTTATGCTCTGTTATCTTGTGAGTCTGAGGAAGTTTCTTAAACTAAAATGCCAACAGAAGTCAAAACTTCTGTGTGAATGAATGACTGAATACCGAACTAGCTAATGGTGCAGTGTTACTGAGGATAATCGATGCTCAAGTGGAGCATGAAAATTTGCAGAAGAGATACTAAAAATGCCAAGAGCAGGATTCAGCATGAAAACAGACACCTAAGTTTAGGTGCTTGATTCAGCTGCCCAAAGAAGGTTTCTAGTGCTGCTTGTGATATTTAAAAGATATCCTTGGGGCCTGGCATGCACGTGACCTTCTTGAACAACCAGAGGCCAGGCAGGGTACCCTGCAGCGAGCCATATGCACCTGACACCCTTAGGTGTCTCAAGGCCCTTTATGGTGGAAACTGAAAATGGGGAGCCTATGCTAGTATAGCATTGCTCTATGTCTGCTTTCCCTTTCCTGTATCCATCCCTTAGCTTCCATTACAGGTTGCTTGGGGTTAGGATACTGGGGTAGATGGGTGTGTCTGGTCGGACCTTGAAGTCTATGCTTATGCTTTTGTAGTAAAACCTGCAAGATGATTTACGCTGTGATGAAGAACTTACATTCGTCTGCTTGATAAACTTGGCTTAATTTTATGTTTTCCCTTTTCTGGCGAAGGGGGTGGGATGTATGTTTTTCAAAGCCTGGCTGAAACCTGTTACTAGAGCAGGTCAAAATGCATGACAAATGCCAAAAGTGAGGTTGTATATTAATATAGGGAAGCTATGATGATAACAGCAAGAATGCAGTTTTTCACTTCAGTGTATAATTTACAGTATACAGGCCAGCATTACTATGATAAAGTATGTTAGCATGGTGTTTTACATAACTTGCTTTTAATGAAAAATATGACATTATTTAAAAGCTAGAAAGTGGAAAAGTTGGTCATTATCAAAATTCAAGGCATAAAGAAATAAACAATGGCCTTTCTGTAAGCTGTTTTTTTGATTATCTTTTTTCTTTCTCTTGCTGCTTCTGCCAAGAGTCTGACTACCCCATGGAGGTCTGCATTTCATTTCTGATCATCTGGCTAAAAAGCCTTAACTAACCATAGATTAGTGGGGACTGTCTAGTCAAACCTGCAGATCATCACAGGTTGCCAGCTTTTCCCAGTGCACTGTACATCAAACTCAGAAGGTCATAGCTGACCATAACATCCCTTTCCAGAAATGCATCCTTGATTAAAAATGCCAGGGGCGGGATTCATGTGACTACATGTAATTATCTGTAACATGAATGTCTGCATTGGCTTTTATAGTTGATGCTCTGTAGTGCTAGTTGGTACAGTCCATGAAGCTGTTGGTACAATTAACTCCATCCTACAGTAGATGCCTGCCTTTGATCACATAAAGCATACCCCAAACTCAATAAATATTAAATAAGATGACTTGATTACATCTATCTATAATCGAAGTGTAGTTCAGATATACCCATCTTCATTGTTAGCCCCTGAAGTAAGCTGAAATCAATTCCAAATGAGAAGGAATCCACCACATCCAATCTTCTGGACTTTTATTAAAATTACGTTTTGGTGTAGCTCTGTTAAAGTTGACAGATACGGTCCCTGAAATTTATACTTTCTCTTGTATTAGAGATTTATTTATCTTCAGGTATTTTTTAATACTAAATTAAATTCCTCAGGCATGCCCTCTCTTCACCTCAAAGTTTTGTTCAGGCACAGTTGGAGAACCTTTTGCATTTGTCTAGGCTCCAAGTATTTGCTAATCCTTTTCTTAGTGGAAAGCATGACTTCATACATGTTGGCTGTTGATGATGCACAAATGTAGCAGCTTGATCCTTTCATCATGGGCTGCTTTAGACACCAAAATTAGGTGTGGCCATGGTTTGTATACTCATTGTCTTTGTAGTACTTGTTTAGCAGGTGCAGTGCTTTGGAAAGCATCAGTCGGGTGCTACAAAGTCACTTTGTGCATGCAGAGTAGATCTATCGCTTTTTGGGGCAGTAGTGCTGGGTTTAAAGCCTGTTAAATCTCTTACCAAGTAATTTTTGGTGTAGGGTGTGGAATAAGCTTGTGGTATGACTTTTTGATACTCATATTCTGACTAATACATCTTAGGAAGTGAAGTGTCAAGTGGATCTTGCTTCTGAGCATCATCAGGCAGGTGCAGAGTTTGGGTCATACACCTGTTTCTCCTGTCTACACGATGGCTTTGTCCAGCCAGCTCCATACATAAAGGCCACTTACTGACCCGTGTTTACTGTTGTACTTGTTGAACTTCATATATCTGTGGGCAGTAAGGTAAGTTGTGAGCATGACTTGAAACCTAGCTGCCACACTTTATCCTCTCTACATCTGGCTGTTCCAGCTCTTGCATTCATGAGATGAACCACCCTGTCCATTTTCACTAATACTTTTTCAAAACTCTGAGGAGAAATTAAGTTGAAAAGGATCAGGGTGGTGGTCTCTCCAGTGTATGCCTCAAAAAGGCAGATGATGGTGCAACACAGTGTCAAACACTGGAGAGGCAAGAGTGAAAGAATGAGTCTGACAGACACTCTAATTAATGTCACCTTTCCAATACAGTTTCTGCAGTGGCGGTGGGGGACAGGAAGGAAGAATTACAAGAAATTGGTGTTTGTACATAATCCCATTTCAAAATACTTAATTGATGTGAAAGCCGGTGTTCTGAGCACGGAATGGAGATGAGACGACTGTAACTCATCTAAAATGGAGTAGCACAATACTTTCCTCTGTAGATCTTCTGAGACTACAAGGGTTTGAGACCTTAATTGTATGTCTTTACTTTGGAATTGCTCTATCTTAGCACCTTGATTTCGAAGCTATGCACATCTCTGACCATTATCTGTCAAACTGTGGTCCATGGAGCAAGTGCTAGCATTTTCTGGATGTGTACAGGACACATCACCTTATCCTTGTGTTTGTACTTAAATACTCTTGAATGCAGCACTCCAGGGAATATATGTTCTATGCTTTAATCTTACTCTATTTTGATGCAATTACTTATTGCTTAAATGTGAAGTTGTCGCTTCAAATTTCTTTTTAGGTGTGAAAGACTGGTGATTAAATTTCCTGGCCTTCCGTCTTGTTTGTGGACTTGAATGTGCTTAATAAGGCAGAGTGCTAGGTCCTGCACTTGGGTCACAACAACCCCATGCAACGCTACAGGCTTGGGGAAGAGCGGCTAGAAAGCTGCCTGGCCAAAAAGGACCTGATGATGGTGGTTGACAGCTGGCTGAACATGAGCCAACAGTGTGCCCAGGTGGCCAAGAAGGCCAACAGCATCCTGGCTTGTATCAGGAATAGTGTGGCCAGCAGGAGCAGGGAGGTGATTGTGCCCCTGTACTCGGCACTGGTGAGGCCGCACCTGGAATACTGTGTCCAGTTTTGGGCCCCTCCCTACAAGAAAGACATTGAGGTGCTGGAGCGTGTTCAGAGAAGGGCAACAAAGCTGGTGAAGGGTCTGGAGCACAGGCCTTATGAGGAGCGGCTGAGGGAACTGGGGTTGTTTAGCCTGGAGAAGAGGAGGCTGAGGGGAGACCTTATCGCTCTCTACAACTACCTGAAAGGAGGTTGTAGTGAGGTGGGTGTTGGTCTCTTCTCCTAAGTAACAAGCGATAGGACGAGAGGAAACATCCTCAATTTGTGCCAGGGGAGGTTTAGATTGGATATTAGGAAAAAATATCTTCATGGAAAGGGTTGTCAAGCAGTGGAAGAGGCTGCCCAGAGAGGTGGTTAAGTCCCCATCCCTGGAGGTATTTAAAAGACGTGTAGATGTGGTGCTTAGGGACTTGGTTTAGTGGTGGATTTGGCAGTGTTAGGTTTGTGGTTGGACTCAATGATTGTAAGGGTCTTTTCCAATCTAAATGATTCTATGATCCTATGTACAAACTGTGAAGAGTGAAAGAACATAAAAATAAGGAATAAAATTGTAGTATGGGGCAGAAAGAGGTTTGGCTTTTTTTAAGGGAAAGCAGAGAAGCAACTGGTATTCTAGGTACCTTTATTATGTGATTGCAAAGCAAGGGGAGGTTTTTAAGACCCCATCTGCCAAGATGTGGTGAGCAGTGAAAAAAATGTTCATGCTCTCTGTTTCACTGTAATAGGAGAAACATCTTTTGATAACAAATCTTGGCATCCAGTAAATAATCAGTTATGTATTTCTTTTTGAAATTTGAATTTCAGTAGAGCCAAGTATTTGATGTATCTGGAAGACTTTGTCATTTTGTAAGGGAATGGAATTTATGCTATCTGCTCTCATTCCTTTTTGTTGTTGTTTTAATGGGATGCTTGTATGACTGTAACAAGGAAAGTGTAAGTAATTACAAGTAATGTTTAGAAAAGACATGCATTGTGTAATTACATTTCAAAATAAACACTTCTAAGTGAATTATGAACATTATTTGAAGAGGGTAAGAGCAAATCTCATGTGTGGTTAACATAGGTGCAAAATACTATGAAGATCCTTCTAGTAAGATCTTCTGTTTTTAAAAAGTAATTTTTGCTCTCTAGGATTTTAAAAATGTAAATCTAAAAATAATCTAGAGCATATGGTTTAGGGGTTGAGAGTCTTAAATTTACCTTGCAGAAACTCTTGTCTATTTTTTTGAATTGTCAAGATTTTCTCCATCTTGATGAAAAACTGACTCAAACATAGATGTAGTGAGATGGAGGAAGGGATCTAAAAGATAAATAGTGTTTGTGATGTTGGCTTTTAGATACTGCCTGAATTGGTGCTTTTTTTTAATCACTGGGCAGTTGCATGAACACAAACTCCCAAGTAGACCATATGCAGCAATGAAGACAATGTCTATGCCTTTTTATATACTGGGAAAAACTTGTACTGATTTACACTGCAAAGGGACAACAGTGTTTGTGTCAGAGAATTGCAGTGATGCGGCAAAATGTAAACTTCCTGATCCAGACACACTGTTTTCTTTTTTGAGTTGAAATCCTGGCTGAAATATGTTACCCACAAATATATGCTCTGCACTAGTGTATGGTCTTTTTAGCCGTATGGTTGCCACCTTTGAAATACCAAAAAAACCCCCGAACTAGCCACATCAGACAAATGGCTGTTGTGCATGCACAGATTAATCTGCACATGTATAGCAGTGCTGACAACACCCAGCACGTCCATACTAAAACTTGTTGGGCAAGTTGGAAACCATTAAAACAGCAACTATGCTTAGCAAAGATAGGTGTTACTGAGTTGCTCTTGCTTCTTACTTGAATTACTACAAAAAATGTTGGTAGATATGTTTTCATTATAAACCTACTGACTTACCTAGTGATTCCACTGACAAGCATGTAGCTAAGACTCTTTGGAATGGGAATTAAAGTTTCATCATCTTTCACTTTATCTATATGGAGATAGTACTTAAGGATCCCAGCTGAGGTGAGGTCCTGTAGTGCCGGCCCTACTTAAACAATAACCTCTGAATTAAGGTCGCCAGAGCAGCATCTGTCCTGGATTTCCCCCCACTAGCTGAAATGTTCTTTGGCCTTTCATTACAGCTAGTTCAGACCTGGTTTAGGTCTCTTTTTCACAATACATGCTAGTAACGTGATGGACATGGATTCAGTTTTGACTCGGCAAAAGTCACTGTAACTCAGAAGGATCACTGTAATGCACCCAAGGTACGTTAGGTTGTGTTCACAGCACAACACAGCACCTACTTGTTTTTAGTTTAAAGCTGTTGCCAGTCATAGCAAAATACTTACAAATGGCTTCTGATCTAAGATGCTTCACTCTTGCAAGTGACCTAAAGCCAGGGAGCATGTTATAGAGGGTTTGCATATTGATCTGTCCTCATGGAATTACATGCTTTAATGTTTTTATCAGGAGCATTCTCAGGAGGTGGTTTTACCTCTGCATTTGCTCTGTCATCTCCAAAATGGTGAATCTTCTCTTCCCTACTTTGTTGAATGGTCATTTGTGAGGAAAGTTGACTTTCTGAGGGATATATGAGGGACAGTGCCTTTTGGAGTAGGGCAGTTGTGTGCCTTTGCTGTTGTGATCTACTCCTGTGGCAACAACTGATGACAGGACAGTTCTTCAACTTAGGCTCCTTGCCTGGGCCATCAAAAATATACCTGGCCTGCAAGCGTCTCTCTTGGTGATTTTTAAGATGTTCAGAAAATACTGATTGCACATGGGCAGATCGCCTGTTTTGTGTCTGTGTTGTCTACCTGATGTAGTTTGGTGCTGGAAAGTCTGCCTTGCTGGTAAGAGGGTATGCTCAGGAAGTCAGAGGGATTGCTTTCATTGTTAGTCTTTCCACGTGTAAAACTTGGTTAATACTTGGTTAATAATGTTAACCAAGTTAAAACTTGGTTAATAATGTATGGTAATAGAAAACAAATCCCTGTTTTATGTAAGTGCTAAGCAGTGTTCCAGTGTGAAATGTTAATATTATGGCAGTATGGGAGTTAATAATGGAGGCATCTAGCTGAAATGGTGCTTCTTGACAGGTGCTTTGGCTTCCAGCTGTATTTCTTACAGCACTGCTGCAGTATGCTGGAGTGCAACAGCTTCCCTGATGCTGAGAAGACAGTGGGTCATGGTTTCTCTTTTTAGCTAATGAAACTGCAGAATTAAAAGTGCTTATCGTAACTTTTTTAGTCAGTCTCAGATTTTGTTGAACTTGTACCGGGTCTTCAAAGGTTTTTTTGAGAATGGAGTTTTAGGAAATGTTTGTGGCTGTAATTGGAGAGTAAAATAAGAAAAACCCCCAAAGTTTTTGTAGTGTTTAAAGTAACTATTTTTTTCTATAAAGCTTCCTTTGATTCAAGTTGACTGTGTTTTGTTCATGGTTTTTTAATACAGATTGTTGTAGAAGGAGAAAACTGCTTTGATGCAATTTGTGTGTTGTGAAATTGAGAAGCAAATCTTCTGCAAAATCTTATATTTAGGTGAATAGAACCTGTAGGCCACTTAGTGCTACACAGTGTGTATCTCTACTGCTGTACAGACGTGTAGTAGTAAAAATACATGCTTCTTTTGAAGGGTTCAAGTAAGCAAAACTGACGCAGGGTAGGAGAGGAAGAGGAGGTGGCAGAATAAGCTTGTGATTAATGGTTTGGGACAAAGTTGGGTGTCTGATCCCCAGTTTTGATTCTCAGACTTGTCCATGTTCTCTGGATTGTGTTGCTTCTCAGCATTGAGGGCAGGTACCAGCACAAAAAAAAAAAGTATTTCCTCCCTTTCAGATAGCAGAGTTCAGCCTTATCTGTATCTCTCTCAGCAAGAAGGTCAACAACTTTCCTGTTATCCATTTCTTTCACATAATCTCTGCAACCCAATAGAGAGACTTCTATATTGTGTCTAAGGGAATCTAGTTTTGCTCAACTTTGGGTACAAGAAGAGGATATTGTCTGTTCTTCTGCTAAAAATGTCTTCCTATTTTCATGTTGTGCCGGCAGTATTCTGGAAATTACCCCCATCCAGGGGGACCTCAACAGGCTGGAGAAATCAACAGGAACCACATGAAGTTCAACAAGTGCGAAGTCCTGCACCTGGGAAAGAATAACCACATGCATCAATATATGCTGGTGGCCACCCAGCTGGAAGTGGCCCTGCTTGAACAGGGTGATTGGACCAGATGACCTCCAGAGGTCCCTTCCAACCTCAACCATTCTGTGAAAGGTGGTTTTGCAATGTATTAGGTATCTAGCTTGTGCCTACTTGGTTTTAGTAATAGTCAGCCATGGAAGGGAAACATGGAGAGTCCATTCCCTCTAGGAATTCTTGGGATATGTGACTGAATCACGTGCAGTTGCAGTCACCCTAACTTTGTTGGAGTACTGGGATCAACCCAGAGGAGCTTCCTGGTATTAGCAGTGACACAGGGCTTCCCAGCTCTATCACTTCCCCTCAACAAGACTCCCAGTCTCGAAGTCTTGAAATAGCACCTGCTCCACCTCTTACTTCCCCTCTCCCTCCTATGCACACTTCCATGCAAAACAAGCTGGTGATGCACAGCGGAAATGAAAGGTAAGAGGCAAAATCAGAGGGAAGGTGAAAAACTATAAGTTTGTCTGGGTGATGTGAGCCATTTAATGTTATCATAAATTAACATTCTGTATCATGCTAATTTTGATTCATACGAGTTCCTTGGTCCGCCATTTTTTTCCTTTCCAAATATTTACAAATATCAAAAAGGGCATTGTGAATGTAATGATTAAGATACTAGATCTAACTCTGGTCTTGCTGATTTTGTTGTAAATCTGGGGGTACTGTCAGTCTGACTCGGATACAGTGTGTATTTCTGAAGTGGTGCTTGCTCAGGTATATTGTTGTCTCACACAATATTACTGTCAGAACCTACAGAAAGACTGAAAGTGAGGCACTGCTGGTTTTTAAGAGTTGTAGTTCGCTTTGCTAATGCTGTATTTGAGAACTCAAACTCTTTTTCATTACTTCCAGTTCTTTCCATCAGACTCCTGGAAAAAGTCTTGCTGCTTCCAACTCTTATTTCAGTTATTGTAACATTAGCAGTGGCATCAATATGGAGGGTTTTTTCAGCTTTTGGAAAAGGGTTGAAATGTGACTATTAAACCTGAATCTGAAGACAGACTTGGTTTCATATTGTTTTCTCTTAATAGCTTTCCAAGCAGCCGCTAAGTGAAACTACTTCATATTGAGCCTGGTGTAATATGAGGCTCATTGGGTAAAATAACATTAGTGTGTGCTACTTAAACACACTCTGGAAGGCTTAAGGAGGAGAGGAAGGAAAATATTTGAAGAGATCAACTGGATGTGGTTGAATACAAGTAATGTCACCTGAGAAGGATTAGAATTTGCCAAAGCTTGACCTGAAGGAAGACCTCCATTTAGGGCTTGTGTTCCTACAAGATCAGCTGCAGTAGTTTTTCCATGCACAGTTTTCTACCAGCAGTCATACAGTGAGAGAGTCCAGTAATTTACTTGGCTTCTGTGTCTCAGCTGCAGTAAAGTTGTTTTTTTTTTTTTTTAAAAAAAAATCCCAGTTTAACATTCCTTCTCCTTATTAGCTGCAGCTGGCTTTTTCTAATTACTAAAGCCTTAACATTTTTTTCATCTATGTTCTTTTGCTTTTATCCTCGCTGGGAGCTCAGTGTACACACTCTAGCTGATAAACAGCTACACGTGTAGTTCATATCCTCAGATATGGACAGCTTCAAAAAAAAAAAAAAAGTGAATTGACACTTCAAAATCCAGGAGAAGACCCAGTGGAGTGGTTAGTAGCAATGGTACTTCATCCACCGTGGTCTTTGTTTTCTGATTATGTGGGGTTAGTGAACCCCGTGGCCTCGTATTCTTAATAACATGTGTACTATGATGGTGTCTTTGAAAATCACTTATTCTTCTGTTTTGTGATTGTGTTTTGGAGTGCTCAGGACACTTTCCCATGCACCCCTCACTTCAGAGAGGTATCTCTTACAGGTGTAGAAACTGAATCCCGGGGTTATAAAGGCCTGAGTTCCTCCATAAGGTAAAATAAGGTAAAATAGAATAAGGATTGGAGATGCTTAGCACCTCTGAAAAAACAAGCCATAAGTGATTTTTTTTTTTTACTTGACCCCGCTATGAATTGGGATAGAAATAGAATAAAATGAAAAGATTGCTTGCACCCACTTCATGTGACTGTGGATGTTTACCACAGCAGGCCACTATAGCCATTCCTGCTAAATCTGAGATTTGACCATTGCAGGGTGGAGTAGGAAATACTTTTATATAGAAATAAAAAAAAAAATTCTTATTAAGATTAGAATTTTTCAGAGGAACTAATTCATCTTATGCTTCTAGGTTTAGACTTGAGTATTACAGAGTGGGAGTACCCTTAGTGTGGAGATGAGTTTGCCTTTACCAACAAGAGGTTTCTTATACCTTTCTTTAAAGCATTATTGACCACTGCTGGAACGAGCAATTTCCATGTAAAATTTTCATTACAAAGTTTCTGTTTCTACAGAAAATGGTAATTGACTCTAGATTTTTGTGAGGTTCAGCATAGCATGTGCCTTTCTGGGCGTGATCTTTCTTCTTAAAAATACTTCAAGTCACAGTGAAGCCTGGCAGATAAGCAATGAGAAAAAGCACACAACAAAATGCGGTGCTGTGGAGGACCAGCATATGTCTCAAGGGACTTGGACTAAAGTTATTTAGTGTCAGAACTTTTTAGTGTTATCCTTCTTTTGCATTTACATCTCACGCTGCTAACCTATGAAATTGTGACTAAGCATTAACCATTTTGTTTAGCCACAAACATAGTTGACTTATTTTCATCACTGCTTGTTACGGTGTTAATTTGTTTCTTGATTTTTGTCATTCATGCTTAGTTTGTAACAGAGACACTATCTCTTCTCTCCTTGTAGTAACCGTGTAGAGATCTGCATGATATTCTACTGTATGGAATAATTTCTCTTTTGTTTACATTTGTTTAGCCAAGGAGAAATCTGATTAGCTGAATGCTCTTGATAGTATTCAAGTACATCCTAGAGCCTTGCATTTGCTGTTTGATGTTCCATTTTACAGCTTTACTTAAATGCTCTGCAGGGATTGTGGTTTAGTGGTGAGAGCATGAAATTTGAATCCGAGGTGCCTGGTTCTCTTACCAACAGAGCTGGTCAGTCTGTTTAAAACCAGATTCTTCTACCCCACCACCCCCATAATGGATTTTTGCATGTGTGTCTGCAAAATTGGTTTTTTTTGTTTCTTTATTTTCTTAAACAAATGTTGAGCATTCACAGCTTAAACAGGAACTGCAAGTTTTTATTTCACTTCTGTGCCTCAGTTCCTCTGGTGCAGAGGGTAGTGTTTTACCACAGTGCAGTTTAAACTGTACCAGTGATTTTCATGGCTAAGAGGTCCTAGAATGTTGACCTCTAGGCATGTATATGGTTATTATGGAGGATAATAATG
The DNA here is from genome assembly GCF_030463565.1 of Pelecanus crispus. Classification (NCBI taxonomy): domain Eukaryota; kingdom Metazoa; phylum Chordata; class Aves; order Pelecaniformes; family Pelecanidae; genus Pelecanus; species Pelecanus crispus. The sequence continues at coordinate 155,041,578 of NC_134644.1, read as the reverse complement.
AGTTTCCTGCCCCCAAATTTATTGACTGAGCAAACACCTGCATGTAGACCATTGCATCCATGGCAATGATCTAAGAGATTTAGAAAGCGTTGGCTTTATCTGATGTGAAGTCTTCTGCGTTCTCATGTCTCCCAGAGATGAGATAGCAAAACCCGTGTGACTCTGCATCTCTGCTCTGCAGCATGTGGAAATTATTGCTGGTTTTTTAATGACAAGATATGTGTCCAAAAAAGTATTTAAATGGGGTTTTATCTTGACATATTTTATTAACTTTCAGATACAAGGGATGGAGCTCTTCATATTCAAGTAGGCATTTGCAGTAGGCTGACAAAATCCTGTAAGAACAATTTATATATTCATAAAAAACAGATTATGTTTTATTTTATAGTAGAATAAGATAATTATATGATCAGATTTTGAAAATGATGAGAGGCTTGAGGCACCTCAGACTTGGGCTCTGAAATTAAGATGTTTGAGGCCTGCATTTAGAGATACTTAGCTGAATACCTACTGACTTTTACTGTAACTTATCTGAAAATGGAAGCGTAGCTTTAAACATTTAAGGCATTCTCAAAATTAAGAAATGTATATCTAATATTAAGAATAAAAAAATGTTTATATAGCATATTTGTCTTTACCTCCTGAGAGTTGCCAGTGTCTTGTCTTTAATTCTCGAGTCCCTTATTCGCATTACAAACTCTGTCATGTGAGCCAAGTGGCTTTTAGTTGTTTATAAACATGACTTGCCTGTTTTTAAGACTGTATTTGCATTTCCTCAGAATAACCAAAGAAATTCAGTACCCCCTTGCCAAATACTAATTTTAATTTCTGCTTGGAATGTGCTGAACGCTAAGCACCCAGAATGCACAGGTAAGCTTAATATATTTTTATTTTTTTAATCATCTTTATGAGGGAATTCTGATTTGGATTAAAAAAAGCCCTATAGCCATTAAGTGTCATTCTTTCTGGATGAGACCCAGCCTGCTGTGATTTAAGTGGATCTGAAATACAGGAGCTACTTCATTTAATTTTGTTTTTTTAATGGTATTCCTGCAAGATGAGGAGATAAAGCTATACATATCTGAACAGCAAATGAGCTCCATCTGTTCTAGTTCAAGATTCTAAGTCTGGTCCATCATCATTGTTTGATGTCTCAAACTCTGCCTTGGGCTGACAACAGGGAGGATGACAGAAGGTTTGGTGGATGTTTTGAATGTGCTAAGTACATGCAGGATGTAATGCACAGTGCTGTTGGATTGAATTACAGTGACATCCTGCAGCTAAGTGTATATTTGTGTAGTGTGGAAACAGTGAGAGTTTGAGTTGTCTTTTCCATACATCTTTCTGTAACTCAGATACATTCATATGTGGTAATATATGCATATTTCCAGAGTTATAATTTTCCAATCTGGTGTTTCTCCACTATGTGCAAAGACACCTATTCTGCTCTTCTACCTTCCCCATTTCTAACTAGATGGCTTTGCTCATGTGCAGTTTTAGCATAATTTTTAGCTTTTATTCTTCTTTCATGGTTTTCCCAAGTTTCTATAAGCTCTTCTTTCTTGTCTGCAAAATCTTCATTTTCTCTCTGAGCTTGTTGCTGAAACTTCCATATTTATTGGAAGTATCACCTTCTTCCTGTCTCCCAGCCTCCAACCCCCCCTGTATTTATTGAAAATTATTTTTTTGGTTCATTTTTGTTTTGGAAGAAAACTTTGTAGGAAGTTTTGAAGTCTTTTAAAATTTCATAATTTGAATTTTTTTAAAAGCTCTCTCAATTATGTTCAGTTTTACTGAAGATTTAGAACAGGAGGACTACAATGTTAAGGAGCTGTCTCAGGATACAGAAGAAATGTTTACATTTCCTAACTTTCAGCCTGTGTGACCTTGGTGATTTGTTCAGTCCACCTCCCGTCCCCATCTTTCTTCATCTGGAAAATGGGACTACACATTGGCTCCTGGCATAGACCTGTAACAGCACTATAACAGTGAAGACTCTCCACATCTCTTAGATGAAATAAATTAATTTCTGCTATCTAGTTTCCTGTTTCTGGTTATATTCTGCTACATACCTTTTTTTGTTCTGATATGTATAACTTGGAAGACCTGTTCTTTAGCATTCATTATTTTCCACTTCTAGTGCCTTTATCCAATAAGTTCTTTGCAAGCTTTCTCCATGAACAGCATGATGGTCAAAAGCTCATACTTGGACTTCAGAGCAGTGTACTGTTATTTGTTTAAACGGCTTTGTAGGTTCTTTAAGTCAAAGATATAGGGACAATTCTGGCCTTATGAAATTAATGGCACATCTTCTGTTGATTTCAGCAGAATGAGAATATCACCATTGGTTCACAAGTGCCAGGTACAATGCTGTGACAGTTGGATATGGCTGTCAACAAACTTTGCTTATCCAGTGATTTTTTCCTGGGTTCTGGTAGGACTGTGTTCCTTTGCTTATTTGCCTGGTGCTTTCCATGTCTTATGTATATTATAATGAGGCGTTAGGTACCTTAGAAGTAGCTGAGGTGAGTTGGAAAACAGGCTGTTTCCAGGACAGAGCCAAGCTTGCTACTAATGCTCAATAAAAATAAGAGAATAGTATTTCCTTTAGGTTTCTGAATTTTATTTACTCAGCATAGTCTTAGCATGTGAAATCTTCTGTGCATGAATGAGATTTAGTAACATAGTCTTGTTAGCATTGTTTCAGACTTGGCAATAAACAAACTATGCCCTTTCCAGCCTCTCAGTAGATAAATGCTTCATATTTTATTAGAACAATTTGGCTCCTGACATGAACTGTAGGCCCATTAATCCTGTAATATAGTGAATAAGATTGGAAAAATACAGGATGTAAATATGTTCTTCATTACGCACTTTAATACTAACCAGATATATAGTGTGCATTCTAGAACATGGTAGTCAGAGTGTACTAAGCAACTAGCAAATTGTTGACAAGGCTCATCTGCTATTGGTTTATTTTGGGGTTAAGAGCAAAATGCCTTAAGAAATTTCAACTGTTTGACATTATACGTTGATGCCTATCACATCTTGCTGGACATAACTTAAATAGATAGGGCCAGTGGCTTTATTACCTTCAACTCAGTATTCTTCATTGGATCCAGAAATAAGACAACTTAAAGAATATGTGAAGAGTTCTTCAGTAAGTCTTACAGAAGAAAAAGACTTCTCAATTATGAGAATGGTTACATTTTTACATTGGGAATAATTATAATAAAATAATTCTAGTCAATGAAGCAGTAAATCCAAGCTCTTCTATTTTACCATGATCTTTTAATCTGGGACTGGTTTTCCTTCCCAAGTTTAATCTGAGAGTTACTCAGATCACTTAAGAAGTAGGAAAGAATAAATTCCTATTGATACCATAGCATGTCCTACAAGAATCTTAGAAGTGATGATCATAATGGTCTCAGTGGCCACAGGTTCAGTGAATTAGTTGGTGTTATTCAGTGGGAAAAATGGACCTCCAAACACTGGGCTCCAAACTGGAAAATATACTCTGGTGAACAGCCTGTGTAACTTATCTGTAGCTTATCCATGAGGACCATGCAAGGGGAAAGGAAGCTTGAAGGCCTTTGAATAGAGTTTTAATTTTCCTATGCAATATTTTCCTCTTGGATTGGTATTAGCACTGTCAAGGTGCCAGACTTTTGCCTGGAATTTTTGAAGCAGAATATTGATTAAGGGCCTTCATTATATGTGATATTTCAAAACTTTTTGAAGTCTGTAATTCCAGAAATGGACCCACTGTGTACTGCAGAGTTTCACATTGTTTATATTGAAAGCTATCATGTTTTTTATAAAGTTTCCCTTTCTTTCCCATGGAGTTCATCCTGAAGGCATTGCAGTGCATTGGCTTCCAGGATAGACAGACTTTCAATACACTTGCATTAGTGAAAGGACAGTTCCTTTATAGATGAAAAAGGAGGCATTTTTTGGGGACTACCTAATTGATGCTTAATTAATTACTTATAATGCTGCAAAATTCTGGTATTACATTAGTCTGCTGCCATATTACTTTCTTTCTTTTCTTGCAAGACAGCACAGCAGAAATTCCAGATCATTCAATAATGGCATTTGTAAGAACAAGTCAAGTTCCGGGACACCAGCAACTGAGCAGTAAAAGATGCAGTGAAAGAGAATTTGTAGCCTTACTTTGTCCCTTTCTTAAGCCTTATAGTTTTCCTTTAGGACCAAGATCACTATGCTTCCACAGCACAGAGATGCTAATTTGGAAAAATGAGCAAAGGAACCAGTGTATTTGGTGGAGGAAAAAAAAAGTGTTTTCCAGTGGTAGGGGAGGTTAAGCAGAGAAATAGGAGCAAAAAAACCCCAACCTTTTTCATGAAAAGCAGACAACTTTCTATGAAAGTATCATTTAGTAAAAAGAAAAATAATTGCCAAACAAGACATCAGCGTAGAAGCTTACAAGCAGCCATAGAAAACAGTATCTAATTCATTGGTATGGGATTTTGGGGTGCAGTTTTTACTAGGTCTGACAAAGTGTGTTGTGATCTCTTTAGAATGAGATTTCACGGAAATATACTAACAGCCTGTGCACAGATTCAGAAAACATTCCTCTATTTGAAGTGGTTTAGCAAAAATCGTTTATCCATTAAATCAAGAATTGTGTTTAGGCTGCAGGACCTGATGGCCCACATAATGTGCACCGGACTCCTAGCAGTCATATGTAAATTGTAATCACTCTCAGCTGTGTTATAACAAATAATTGGAAACTTAATGTCTACCAGCAGTGGTACCTGTATCTGTAACAGTAGTAGACATTCCTCTTGCAATTCCTTAAAAAAAAAAAAAGACAAGATCCCTCAGAAAAAGTTGTTTAGATTTTTTTTCTTTTTTTTTACTGCTTTTTTTAAAGCTGCTGTTGCAGCTTGGCTGCCTGTTGTCCATGTTGCAGAGTTTTCTTTGAACAAAAGCCAGTCCTTTTTTGGCAAGTACTTTGCCATTTGAAGAACTGTCAGTAGGGAGAGATGCATTTTTGTGTTGGTACAATGATGATTTTAACAGCTTGCTAATGCAGTGGAGGACGCTCCAGAAACACTCCTGGATACAGCTGTCCTTGCTATGAACTGTGCATTGTGAATCCCAAGGCATTGTACAGTGCGCAACTCTGTCGCAACTCTGTCTTGCCCACTGCGTTGGCTTTCATATTGGTTGAAAGACCTGTAAACTCTTCTGCAGTAGCATTTGCTATCACTCCTTGCTCACTTTGTGTGTGTGGGATGCAGAAGCAATGAAAAAATTGCACCCTATGTTCTGTAGAAAGATCGCCTCTGTTTTTGTAATGTTACCCAGTCTATTGGAATTTTCCAGATATTGAATTGAGGAACCAATTGAATTGAATCTACTCAAATGTATTACAAGACCTGGCAGAGTAGCCTGAAGGTAGGGTTGTGGTGGATAGATAATATAGTTGTGCACTCCTCTTAAAAACATAAAGGACATATTTATGTGAAAAATTGTGACTAGCTGAAGCAAAGTAGTAATGAGATCTCTTGAAAACTATCATTATGTTTTAACTTTAATTTTAACTGAAATATAAAATGAGAAATCTTTTTTTTTTTTTTCCCCTCAATAGCCATGTCTGAGCAGATGTAACAATTTTGATGTTCTATAGTTAGCCCAGTAATTAGCTGATGATTGCTTGGCAAACAAGCCAACAAATCCAGAATATAAAGAGTAGAGTGACTCATCTGAGAACATTTGCTGTGTATTATATTTTATTGTTAATTCTTGGTTATATGATTGCTATATGAAGTATTCAAGGTTTTATAACTACAGAAAGGAGAGAAAGTTTAAGAGCTGGTTTTCAAAGGAGGGTCCTTTCTTGGGTTCACGTGGAGATGACTTTTCCCTTTCCCATTCAGAATAAAGCCAATGAGGCCAAAATAGGAAGGAAAAAGCTGTGATAGTGTCACTGTAAAGTTGCAAGTGATGGTATCTGCTTGATTAAGCATTTAGCTAGGAACCTTACATTCACCTAAGTCTGGCTTCAGCTTTGTTTGTAATATTTAACAGGCTCTGGTAAGTATTACCTGCCAACATCTTCCAGCATATGTTCATCTCATCTTGGTCTCCTCCTGAGCTGAACCAAGCCAGTGATGGGCTCAGTGTGACACAGGTCTGCTCAACAAAGAACCTCACACATCTTCATCTTCGTGGCCTTGTAATACTTCACAGGCTGAAGACTGGCATGTGAGAAGAGTCTTAAATGCAATGTCCTTTCTTCCCTCCCATTTTCTTCAATGTATCTACTTCTAGTGGCCAGCATATGAGTGAGATATTGTATTTGTGGACTATCAGATTCCCTTAGATCTCGTAGCAAAAGCTCATGCTTTTTAGTGCTAGGTGTTATTATTTTAAATTGAACATGGTGTCATGTGGATTTGAAAATTTAAAGTTTTCAGTAAGACAAGGGACTTAGTTCCTTTACTCTTATTTGTATCTTTGAAAATCTTTCTTCTTAACTACTTGAGAAATTTACTAAACCTGGTGGGTTTTGCATTTTAACTGCATTTCCCAGTGATAGAAGGCCAAGTAAAGATAAACAAGCTGTCCTGTGTTGCTTTCTTTTTAGTTAGTCTCTGCTGTGAAGGTTTTGACTTCACATACATATCCATATATGCATAAGTACACGTGCAAGTGCAATGCAGATATACTTCTCTAAATATCTCCTAAGCTTTACTTCCTTGCTGTTTGTTGTTTGGATAGGATGCTTTGTGAGAAGATAGTCACTTGATCCTTGAGTGTGCACCCTGATCCTTGCCTCTTGGGATCTTTTATTGTAGCCCTGATGTTGAAGTAAGGTATATGCAAGGGGTTTTCTAGGCTCATACTGAACTCCACTGAATTCAGGAGCCATGTGTAAGACTGATGCCTAATTGCTTTAATCAGGAAGTCCAAAAGAGTGTAGTAAAGAAAGGAAGGTGGGAAAAGATGATGCTGGGGTAAGAGCAGAATGTAGCACCAAGAGGAAGGAACAGTGAAGAAGGCAGTTTTTATTATGGGAGGGAGATCAGCCGAGTTCAATAGTTTCATGTGTGGGATTCTTTTTAAAAATATTCATTTATAAAATTAAATGTAAATTCCTTATTTGGGAGTATTGTGGTTGAGTATGGTTATGTGTGTGATAGAGGATTGCGATGTGTACGTTTAAAAAAAAAAAAACAAAGCAAACTATTCAAAATATCAGGAGATTTTCAGGAGAAGCACCTCTTCTTTGACTTTAACAGCAGCTAAATTGTGTGTCCCTGACTTAATTAGTGTCAGTGCTATTTGGCTCTCATCATATTAATCTTCTATTTGTTACAGTTAGCTGAAATACAGTTCTTGACATTGTTTCAGTTTTAGGTGCTGATGACAAAGTTTGTGCATCTTATAAATTGCATGCAATGTGTAGAACTCTTATTAATTGGTGGTGGAAGTTACAATCCATATTTTAAATAAGTAGCATAATACAGCCATTCAGAATTACACCACAAAAAAGAGAGGGGTTTAATGGACTCCATATGTCTGCTTTTAGAACTGGTTGAGTAAAACTTTGCTATACCACATAATGGTAAACCATCAGTGCTATAATGTCTTTAGGGTCTTTTAAGAACCTTCTTTATAGACACTCTTCTGACAAAGATTAATTCATTAATGGATTCAAGCCAACAGTATTACGGTTTATATTGTTACAATAAGCAAGCGTCAGTGTTGGTTGCATTGTCCCTTTAAATTACTGAAAACTGAAATGTAATATTCCTGCTCCTGAGGAAAAACTCATTTTGAACAACAAGCAGCTTTTCAAGTGTATCACTTGCGTTTTTAACACAATTGTTTCAACGCATGTCTTAGTTTGTCATCTTTCAGAATAGAGATTACAAAGAGTAAAACATGGATATAGGATGCAGTCTTCCTGCATCAGTGGTAATTTTTTATACAGAAATGTTAATAACCAGTTCTTAAAAGTTATTTCATGGCTGAGCATTTAAATGAATCGGCTCTCTTCATAATTTTAAAGAAACTAGTGCTTGGGTACTAATGGGCAGCTAGCCTAGGGCCGCATTTTATAAGTGGTCTGATTGCCTGCTCTTCCCCACCCCCCCTCGCCCTTCACTCTCCCCCCCCCCCCCCCCCCCCCCCCCAAATAGTGCTTACACTTGGGAGTGTTTCCGAACCCACTGACCCTACATGTGTGCTGCCTGGCCTAGCCACTCCTTTCATAGTGAAAATCAGATCACTGGATTCTGTACCAACATTCCTGTGGGGAGCATGTTAAAAAAACTGTTGCGATCCCTCCTTCACTTCCATGCCTTTAGGCAGAGGCTGGTGAGGCATGTGCACACCCACATCATGTCAGAGGATGCGCTGCTTCCCTATTCAGACCTAGCTGGGTCTGCTGCTGCGTGGATCAAAACCACAGAGCGGCACTGAGACATCTTCAAGAGGGGGGACAGGTCGATGGACCCTGAGATGGGAATTCGGGACATTTGCATAAGCATACTCTAATGAGGCAAGCATATTTGGGTAGAAAACAAAGGCCATGGTTCTATTAAAAGGGCATGGGCAGAAATCTACTCTTCTAGTTTTTCATTATATGTCTTAAAATGACTTGTGCTTTTCAGAAAAGAGTGTGTAAATGTGCGTGTTTAAGTGTGTGAGCACATACAGGGGAATTACTCCATGCTGTTGAAGTTCTTAATATGTCCTGTCTAGGTGTCAAACCCCAAAATTTTACAAAACCAAAAATGGTCTTTTCCAAGTCTTTTTTTTTTTTGAAAAACTAATAAATTTAAACCTTTCTATTACTTTCATTCAAAATTTTTTCATATTGAATTATTAATTCCAATGAACTGGTTAGATTTGCTTAAAGTAGACTGACTTTGAAAGGAGCTGTTGACTACTTGCAGGTGACCCTCAAAGTCCTATTCAGAGCAGTTAGTTCTTCTGTTCAAAGGAACAGACCCACATTCAGGTGTGTCTCCCACTTCCACAGTCCACATGGATATTCACACTTCATCTCAGGATTGTTGCCTGTGTCTAAGTGTGGTGGGCTGACCTTGGCTGGCTGCCAGATGCCCACCCAGCCACGCTCTCACTCCCCCCCTCTCAACAAGATGGGGGTGGAAATAAGATGAAAAGGCTCACAGGTCGAGATAAAGACAGGGAGATTGCTTACCAAACTAGATGTTCTTTTGCTATATGGGAGTAACAGCAGTGGGATCCATTTTTAACTCCTGGAGATACAGAGAAGGCATATGGGCCATCTTCTTGAGTTGTATCACAGCATTACCTCATGATAATGAAGTAAAAGTTTCCTCAGAACTTATTGGAATTGCTGATATTTCTAGAAAGCAAGGGAGATAAAGCAAAAAAAATTGGAAGCAAAGTAGTTCATGCATTTCAAGGCTGTTGTACAAACTGACTGCAAACTTAGGCAGATACCGCTTCTTTATTTTTCCTTTATGGATTTTTTTTTTTCTTAAGAAGAGAAGAAAGAAATCCCATTGTTTTATTTATCACAGGAATCCAGTACCTGGGTATTTGGGATACCATTCTCCCACATCTTAAGTGTTGGCAATACCACCTTCTGGATGCTCTGCTCTTTGGCATCAGCCCTTTTTGGAATGGCAGCTGGAACTAATTAATCTACCAGGGCTTGTCCACCCAGGTATTTCACCAGAAAACCAAATTGCTGCTGGAAGGAAGGGAATGCTATAGCTGTCAGAGAAGGAAAAGAGGGCTCTCATCTCATGGCAGATTATTTTTTCATCCTCATTTCTGTTTTCTTAAAAGGCTGGTAATTAATTAATTTAGTTGCTCATCAGCCCATGTTTTTTGATAAAGAGGTAGTTACTGTAGAAACAAACATCCGTTCGTTATTTCAGATGTTGGGATTTAATACATGCTTGCAGTTACCTTCTGCACATATGTAATACATTCTAGCTTTTTATAAGGCTGTTGGTTACAAATAGCTTTGAAATAACTACCATGCCTTCCAGCTATAAAATCCTATAATAATTATTCATTATATCACCATCATTTTTATTATGCTAAAAGGGATTCCTCCACACCCCCTCCCACAGCAGAATAATGTTGTAGAAGTGATTTCATTTGCCCACATTAATTCAGGATTGTTCAACACTGCAATACAACCATATCATCTTTGTTTTAGGGGAAACTGAATGGAGTGAGACAGCTGCTCCATGAAACTTCAGTAATTGGATTCATGTTTAAATAACGTGTGGGCAAAAAACCCCTTCAGCTTCCTAGCTTAATTCTTTTTATTATCTGCATGTAATCTGAGTAGGTTCTAACTAGAAGTTCTCTAAGAATTAGGCTAGCTGGCTTTATAGCAATAATTTAGGCATAGTTATACATACCTCTGACAATTCCCACTTCCTGTTACATATTCAGAACATAAAAGACAAGGATGTTAAGATGGTAATTTGTTTCTGAAAATGAATTCTGATTCTTTTAACCCCTCTTCCCCAAATTTTAAAAGTATTTCTGGAGCTTGGGGCCATTTATTTGTGTTTTGTGGCTTTTTTTTTTCTTTTTTTCCCTATCTTACATTTAAGACTACCAGAAAAAGTCTGATTTTTAACTTAATTTTAATGTGGTATATGCTGTTATAACATCCAACTGCTTAAACATATTTTAGGCTTTAAAATGCATTCATTTAAACTGCTTTGGTTCCAAAGCATCTGATTTAGATACTTGTGCATTCACTTATTAAATAAAGTGAAAGCAGATTGTGTCATACAAGATTTTTTTTCTCTTCATTATCTGATCCTTATGCATTTGAACTTGGGCTTCTGTGACAAAGACACAGTTGTTTGTCTGCTGATTGAATTTATCAAGAAGCTGGTGTTCTCTAGGAAAGAGTGCTGCATTTCCTATAGCATAACAGTATAGTAATGCTAAATGCACATATGTACCAAAAAGCATTGAACCCCAGAAAACCCCATTAAATCTCAAAGCTGGAAATTCAACCACTGAAAGGTAATTGTACTGAAATTTAAGCCAAAAGTAATTTTTTTACACGGTTAAGGAGTTTTAAATGCAATAAATAAACTGTGATAAAAGTGATCTTTAGAGGCAACTTCAAGGAGATGGTATGAATTCATGTGCATTGAGTGATCATAGTTCCCAGCCAAATGTACAGCAAAAAGATATTTTCAAACCTCTTGTGAAATAATAGGCGAAATAACCCTAATTTTACTGCAGCTTCTCAATTCTTTCTGTTAGATATTTATGTAAATGATGTGTTTTTGGAGCTGCTGCCTCGTAAACAGATGCTACTGGCAAGCATCTGTCTGCCTACCCCAGAAGTGTAGCACCACTTTGATTTCATGCAGGTTGTTACAGCAGAGTACAAGAATGTCATAGATTAAAGTTTAGAGAAGGACCCGTATTTCACTTCGTGTTAGCCATCTGAAGGTTAGATTCGGTGTGATGTAGCCATTAGCCAGTGAAACAAAATGGGCATCTCAGCAGGGATGTTCAGCCCACTTAGCTTTTGGGTTCTTCTGTAGTCAGTGGAAGAGGACTAGCATCTTCAGAGGGTAATTTATCTTATCCCAAGGGGCTGACCTAAGAGTGAATCCTTAAGATTTTAAGCTGGTGAAGTTAGGTGAGGTGAATTCTATCCCTAGCTTGCTAAATATTGTAGCTTGTTACTAGGGCATACTTGTTTATGGCTTGAGAATGATCCAGGATGTCTGTGGTGGAAATTAAATCACGTTTGGTACAAACCTTAGTAGAGCAGAGCATTTGTTTTAACCTAGTTGAGCAAAACAACATTTTGAATTGTGAATTTGTGAAAAGAAATACCTTTGTCAAGACTCAGAATCCCTGCAGGTGGGCTCCGCTCTGGGAAGTTCTGGTAGAATCTGAACTTCCAGTGAGTTGTTTTTTTTTTTTTTGAAACATCATTCCACTATGGAATGATAGCAGAAGGGATTATGGTAGAAAAATTCTTTGAAGATGTAACTTAAAAGGCTTATGACAAGTACATTGTGCAACCTGCACAGGTCCTTTCCTGTTCTTCATTCCTATATTTTGAAAACGTTCACTTCACAAAAGTAGATTGGAGTCAATACCTCCTACAAACCTTTGTGTGCACAAAGCTAACATAGTTCCTGGGTGACATCCCTGTTCTCACAACTGTCAATGAGTTGATGGAAATACTTACCAAATAAAGAAATCTGCTTGTCTCCAGTTCTGTTAAAGCACCTTAAAATTTGAGACTTTTTCAGCAGAAGTGTTCGTGAAGAGTCTTGCCATGGTACGTTGAATTTCAGGATTGCCTAGAAAGCATGTTAGGATGTTCTGCCAAGCTCCTAATCTTGGTATGTTCAGTTGCACGGCAATATTAACCTCTCCATAGTATTCTGTATGTGTAAACAGGTTATTGTTTTCCTTGGGTTCCTGTCTGGTTCTGCATAGTTACCATCCTGGGCTTTTTTTTTTGGTGGGGGGCTTGCAGCCGTGGTTTGGCTCTAAAAGGAAAAAGCATATGTATTTTTTTCCAACATTTGTAGTCAACACAAAATACACTGTGGAAAACACAGTTGTTTCAACAGACTCTCAAAGCTGAGACCTTGGTAAAGTTTATAGTTTCAACGGGGCTCAAGGGAACATGCATTTTCTGCCAACTCTAAAAAGACTTGAAAATGTGTTGAAATCTTATACGTACTGTATTTGTTTTGTCTGTGTAGGCAAGTGCTTCTGTGTGGCCCCTGCTTTCCTTGATATTCTCTACAGCTGACCTTGTAGGTGGGTTTTATGTCTCCACTGTCGATCAAAGGGAGTTTGTAAAGTGGTTTTTAAAAGTGCTTTAAGAGTTAGTGTGACTCAAGTTTCATGAGTTTGAAGGATTTATTGAAATATGTTCAGCAAATTATTTTTTATTTCTATAAGGAATTTGAATTCAGTTTCTTGAGTGTTAGATTCCACACACCCCCCCCCCCTACAAAAAATTGGCTTGACTGATTGATTTATTGTCCCAAGTGTGTTTGTTTGGTACCATATATTGTCTAGACTCTCCCAGCATTTCACTTTGAAAGTTACTTTCTGTACTCACATTTCCAAACAAATTCAAATTTGTACAGATGTAACTGATTTTAAATATCTAGTCAAACGAGGCTGGTCTCAAGACCATTGGAAGGTAAGGAGTATCAATATACTTTCCATTTTGACTATGGTGCAACTGTTTTCATACAATTGCTTAGCAAGGTGGATTAAGCTGGTAATGGATTCCTATCACTACAAGTGGAGGTGAGCAGAATTCAGCCTCATCTCTCCATGGTGGTGTCATCTTCAGAATGGTTCTGTTCTTAGTCTGTGAAAACACTCTGCACCGTAAGTATGTAAAGATGGGAGATCTCACAAGAACATACTTGAAACTGCACCACATTTGTAAGCAGATGTTATTTTGTGGTTTATAAAGATTAACTTATTTTTTTCCTCCAGCTGTATGCCAGAATCTTACATTTGCACACTTTCTGGATACGGTCAGCAGTTGATGTATCAGTTTAGCAAATACCAGTGTGTTCTGTCACATATTTGTGCCTAGTGTTGCCAAAGGCACTTAGATATGTTTAGATGAGTTTTTTTCACTTTTGGATGCATTTTTATTTGTTTATTTTGACACATGTCAAAACATTTCTACCAGCAGGTGGAGAACGATTAAAAAAGGCAAATCGACCAGATGATTGCTTCTCTTTATGGAAGGTGACCTTTTCAGAGGTTTTCAGAATATCTAACTTAATTTTTCCTGTTCTAAATCCCACTTCAGCATATCCCGTTCATTTCTGTTGGCTGGACAGTGTATGCAGAAAAGGGCATTTGGAGGGAGATTTCCTGAGCGACAGTAACCTTTGAGGAAAAGCTGATGAATGGGCAGAGATGTTACAGCTGCCCAGCAGGACTCCAGTAACACTTTCTGTGCCTGGAAGAGCCTTTCCAGCTGAGTGCCACTATGGGAATCTTCTCCATGGGGATGAAAAATCTCCAAGATTTCTCTGAGCCCTGCTGAGTGTGATCTATCCCTTCGTATACATCAAACTGACAATTAGAATTCCTACTGCTAAGTGAGAGGAAAGGTTTGGGATCAGCACATTTGCAGTTAATAGTTTCAGCCTTTCTGATCTGGTTCCAAAAAGCTTTTTTTTTTTGGTCTTCTATTTTGAGGACTTTACAGGTAACATACCACAGGAAATCTGGTGGTTGGTTTTTTATTTAGCCTAAGGTGGTCCAATCTTAACCACTGGGCACGTGAACTAGATGTCAGTTTTGGGTTCCTTCTTGGGAGACAGCAGCAGCAGCAGAATCTCAGGGCAACCTTGAGCTGCGTTGGAGGCCGACCTCTTCCGCTCCTGTCTCCTTTTCCTGTCTGATAAACAGCAGCTTGCAGTTCTGCTGACTCTTCTTTCTTCCACACTTGAAGAAAACTGCAGCACTCAGGTTTCTCCAAGGCCGTGACGTTATGGGGTGGCAGATGCTCCCAGCCCAGCTGTGCAAGAGGCAGCTGGCTGGGCTGTGCTGGCTGGTTTGCCTCCTCCAGGGAAAAGGCACTGGGCCAGATTCAGCTTGTTAACATCCAGCTGGATCTTACTAGTTAGTCTGTCCCAGCAGTATGTAGAACTGGCAGCTGACATCTAGGAGGTAAGCATGGAACTGCAAACTGTTAGAGAACAGACCAAATTTGAAGCATCTCTTAAACTATTAAGCATTAACTGGACTTTCATAGTATGCAGAATTTATCCAATAATCAGTTGTCAATTCTGCATCTGCAACTGGGATAAGTAGGACTTGAAATCAGCCAGCACTGTGAAATGGAGTATTCACAAACTCCTTTGCTGGCTTTACCTTGGTGTTTATTTGCTCTTCCCTTTCCCACGTGAGCTTTCTTCTACATCCACTCCTCTGCACACCACCTTCTCCGAGAACCTTTCCTTGAAGCCTGAGGAAGTGGTTTAACATTGGATACAGACGCACGCACACAGACGCACACAAGCGCAACATCCCATGGTTAGAAAAGGAGTGTGACTTCCTGTACACAGCGGGATTGATGGGGGCGGGAATGGCACAGTTGCTAAAATGCAAACAGCAGAAAGGCAATCCCCAAAGTATATAAAATTCCTATTACTTCAATGACTAAAGCAGCCAAATGCTGGTAAATGTTCTGCTGGTTTGGTACACAGTCTAACCTGCAGCCTTTCGGACAACCAAACTTGGACTGTGGAGGCAAGCAAAAAGAACAGGGGGATGGGTAGTGAAAGAAGATAGTAGGAATGGTTTTAAGCATCTTACTACTCAAAACTAATTGCCATTTTACTTTCAACTAGAAATAAAGGTGGGGAACCTAGTTGCAGCATACAGAATTTCTTCATTGAAATGTAACCTTGGCTTTCTTGTTACAGTATCTCTGCTTCTCGTCGTTAATAAGCATCTCATACAGTAAAGTACTGAAGTAAAGAGCTCAAGTCAAATGCATCCTGGCCTGGAGTAAAACGCTCAAGTCAAATGCATCCTGGCCTGGAGTATGGTTGTTTGCAGTACTTTTTCCTCTGATAAGAGGTGGAATAGCATGAAAATGGTGTGAACGTGATGGACTAATTTTCCTTTTTGAACCTCTTCTTGTCTATGCTTCCCCCGTACGTGTTCTCCCCTATAAAACTGTGTTGCATGCTAATCTCCTTGCAAAGTTGTTGAAATTCCTTCTGCATGCTCTTAACATTCCTATGTGCCCTCAGACCAGCCTAGCATGTGGCCCTCTGGGGTAAAAAGTTGATGTGACCTGACCTGCTTCTCTGCTACAGAACACATTTAATTACATACTTGGGCAGGTAAATACTTGAGCATCTTGGTTCCTAACTGAGATGTTCCTAATTCTCTCTGCACCTAATTAGAGAATGTAGGCCTTTCCACAGAGTTCCATGCCATGCTAGGTGGTTGTACAGGGGCTGCAGGAGGACCTGGTAAGACAGTATTTGGCTGGGACTTTCCTTTATGAGGAAAGGAAAAGGATAAGCTGGTGGTGGTACAACAGAGTTTTCTGATGGACCACTTGAAGCCCTTAGAGGTCTTTGTCCCTGCAGCAAACTCTAGGGGTACCTGTGCCATCAGTAGGAGCAAAACTATGAGAAAGACCACATTCATGTTTAAATAGAAAGGGAAAGGGAGATACTAGCTTAATTACAATCAGCTGGATGAACCCAGAGAAACACTTCAGCCTACTCATTACCAACCAAGGCACTTCTTACTTCTCTGCCGGCTATTTATGGGGAAGAAATCCATTCTTGAAAAGAAGTGGCGTTGAAACTACCATCTCTTTATCTGAGACCCCTTCTGAACCTCGTGGTGGTGCAGATTCCTAAGAGCACAACTTGGACTGAAAGAGTTATGACAAGCCTTTCTTTCTCTCCTAATCACCACATTCTCCAAAAAGACTGCCCCAGTAAACACACATTGTTCTGTATTCCTTTTCTCTTGTGTTTTTGAATATGATAAACTAAGTTTTACCCTTAGATAACCTTGTGTGCCTACAAAATTTTATTTAGATGTCCGCGTTCCTAAAAATAGTACATGAATGAAGTGTTCCAAGCAGTAAACCGCAGCTTCCTGAGGTAGCAGTGGCTGTAGTGCAGTTTCTAGTTCAAAGATTTTGTTTTATAAGTGATATAACACTGCAGAGTCTACGTCCAGTTTTACAGCATTGCTTTGCTGTGCACTGTTTGTTCGTGTTCCTTTAATGATACTTGGATGCAAAGCATGTGTCATTAGTTGGCTAATATAACAGAAGATTGCTAAGGCATATGTTTTGTGGTATGTGTGCCCACTCCACTACTTAACAAGGCTGTTTAACCTATATGTTGTTTCTAGCCTGCAATGATCAAAATACTGCCCACACGTTTTAGTCATATATTTTATCACTTATATACTGAAAGTGCACTTACTTTTGCAGAATGTATTTAAGACTGAAAGTTCGGCTTTACTACTCTGACTATTGGTACAAATTGTTTTCCTGGTGTCTAAAGCCCTGCTTGCTCAAACTCTTTGGTAAAAAGGGATCTGGCTGGGCTTCGGTTGCCAAATGTGTTTAGAAGAGGCATTGTAAATGATAAATAATGATTTCAAGTTCATTTGTCTGGGAGAAATCCAAGCACTATACGTGTTATGTTCCAAAATTAATTCAGCAAAATAGGGTGGGGGGGAAATACAGTGGGGAGAGTGAAATGGTCATTTGGCAATACCAAAGTACTTAACTTTCTTGTCAAAGTTCTTAATATTTTAAAACATTTCCATCTTTTGGACACAAACCATACACTCTAATTACTGGCAATAAAACTAAGGATTTAAGAGCTATGAATGTTACAGTTGGAGGAAACTATAATTAAGGCTGGCAAGACTCTGTTTCCTTAAGGAAACAGAGTTCACACAGCTTTTAAAAGGAGATGGTAATTATTTTTCCCATTGAACTTCTATGTATTGATAAATGCATGTTCTCCAGTCTTCAACCAGTAAGTTAAGCAGTAAAGTACATCTTAAGTAACTTCTTAATTTGTGTTTCCCAGTGTGCTGTTTCAGTTCTAAGACTATTTACCTAGTTATAGTTATCATTTCTTCTGATTGTAAATCAGGATTCTTCAATTCTATATCTTATATCTTCTGCAGAGAAAGAGAGGTGTAGAACAAAGTAAAATTTAATGGACATGGTTAAAAAGTAAGCTGGTTCTAAAATACTGTGCTGTGTATGTACTTGCATGTACTCTCTTGTAGCCTGTCTGCTTCCAGTGAGTGAGCCACAGAGACTCTGTTACTACTGAATACAATAGCAGGAGGACTGTTAGTTGTAAAATAAATGCGGGTGCACATAAGTATTGGCAGTCAGCAGGTCATTACATGCAGCCAAGTCTGGACCATCTTGGAATCACTGCAGAAACCACTGGCATATAAATCCCTCTTGTCTGGTGGGCTTCCCTGGGGCAGTGTTGCTGGGAATGGTGTTTGCTGCAGCTCCTGAGCTCGGGGGCTCTCACTTTACCATGATGTTCCAGTGCTGTCAGGACTTTGGCTGCCCCAGTAGCTTCCCAGGCACTGTGGGGAGAGCCGGCTGGCGTGTCTCAGTGCCGGTCACTGGGGGCTTCCCTTTAGCCTACTAAATACTACGAAAGGACATGAGTACCTGGGAAGCCCTGGGGATGCTGGTGCCCAAGTGCCTGAGTTCCTGCTCCTGGCACAATGAAATACTCTTGTCAGGTGGCCAGCATCAGAACTTGGCTTATCTTTGAAATATTTATTCCTGCTTTATTCTGCACTGGAATGAAGACTGATTTTTGAAATGGGAGTATCTGTGAAGTAGGATTATATTTCCTGTACATCCCTGCAAATGAGAGAGACCATTTTTGTACCACAAGATTTTGAATTACTAGGGAGATTCAGATAAAGAGTTATGTAGTTAGAGAACAGAATACTTTAAAAATCGGTATTTAGAAAGTCATCACGCAACTAGTGGTGTGGAAGTATAGCATGACATAAAAAATTCCCTTCTACTTTATATCACTTTTCTACTCAACTCCCTTCTTCACAGTTGTTATTGAATTGGCAGATTAAGTGTTGTTTGAAGAGTCAAGCATTTGTAGTGATTTTATTTGACTTTTGATGAGGCAGAGTTCATGGTTCTAGCATATAACCAGTTCATTTTGTGAATGACTTTGTGTGACTAGATCACTTTGAGTGAGTTTGTGTAACCAGATCATTTTGCATGTGAGTTTGTCTTTGAGTCAACTTCATCAGAAACTGGTTGTCCCCTGTTAGAACTGTCTGCAGATAAACTGGTTGCCTCAGTGCTGCGAAGAGGACGTGTGGTCAACAGCTCAATGTCCAGATGGACATCGCTGACAAGTGGTGTCCCTCAGGGGTCCATACAGTTTAATATCTTTATCAATGACATAGACAGTAGGATTGAGTGCACCCTCAGAAAGTTTGCAAACAACACCAAGCTGAGTGGTGTGACTGACATGCCAGAAGGACAGGATGCCATCCAGAGGGACCTGGACAAGGTCGAGGAGTGGGCCCATGTGAACCTCATGAGGTTCAACAAGGCCAAGTGCAAGGTCCTGCACCTGGGTCAGGGCAACCCCTGGTATCAATACAGGCTGGGGGATGAAGGGATTGAGAGCAGCCTTGTGGAGAAGGACTTGGGGGTACTGGTGGATGAAAAGCTGGACATGAGCCAGCAATGTGTGCTCACAGCCTAGAAGGCCAACCGTATCCTGGGCTGCATCAAAAGAAGCATGGCCAGCAGGTTGAGGGAGGTGATTCTGCCACTCTACTCTGCTCAGGTGAGACCCCACCTGGAGTACTGCATCCAGCTCTGGGGCCCTCAGTACAGGAAAGACAGGGACCTGTCGGAGCGGGTCCAGAGGAGTGCCACAAAAATGACCAGGGGGATGGAGCACCTCTCCTACAAGGAAAGGCTGAGAGCTGGGGTTATTTATCCTGGAGAAGAAAAGGCTTTGGGGAGACCTCATTTTGGCCTTTCACTACTTAAAGGGGGCTTACAAGAAAGATGGGGACAAACTTTTTAGCAGGGCCTGTTGCAATAGAACAAGGGGTAAATGGTTTTAAACTGAGAGAAGGTAGATTGAGACTAGATATAAGGAAGAAATTTTTTACAGTGAGGGCGGTGAAACACTGGAACAGGTTGCCCAGAGAGGTGGTAGATGCCCTGTCCCTGGAAACATTCAAGGTCAGGGTGGATGGGACTCTGAGCAACCTGATCTAATTGAAGATGTCCCTGCTCATTGCAGGGGGGTTGGACTAGATGACCTTTAAAGGTCCTCTCCAAACCAAACTGTACTATGATTCCATGAATATGGTCATGCATCCTTTTTTCTGTTTCTCCAGATATGAATTAAATTATTTTTAAAAGCTAAATTAAAATGAATGTTTTTACAGTGCTTGCAAAAAAGCAGAGCTAAGCATAGCACAATGTTTTCATGCACGTATATGGCACAATTATGTTTTTCTCTCCATCTTTGGAGACAGAGGCAGCTGTTCAACAAGGACCATAGTGGAGAGTGAGGGAAATCTGTGCATTTTTGGCACCTGGGATTCTTTTTCAGTTTCTCATTTTCACTTTTAATCAACCCAAAAAAGGCACACAAAATGTTAAAACACAAAGTGTTTAAAAATTATTTTCCAGGTCACAGGTTACGTTTTAAACCAGACTCGTGTTGTTATGGTTCCTGCTAATATTTCTGGAGTTAGAAACCTGTCAGTATTTCCATTTGGAGAGAGGGAGCTATAACTGTCTATAAAAATATGTTCCCAGCCAAAGCATGCCCTGTGAGGTCGTTGCTGAAAAGCAATTAAAGTCTGGCAGCTTTGAAATTAGAGGCACATCAACAAGCCTGGGAAATCTGCTGCTTTCTGACTGTGCTGCAGTCCTAGAAGTCAGGAAATGTACAACAATAGGTGTATGGTGGCTGTTTGGAGCTTGCTTTTATGGGTCACTGCGCAGAATCGAGTCTGGGTGGATGATTTTGGTTTGTGTAGATGTCTTTAGTGTTAGGTTTTGTTGTGCTCTGGATGTCATTTCACAAATTATGCTCTCGATGGATATTTTAACACCTTCTATCCATTTCCTAAATCTTTTGTGCAATTGGTCCTGGTTCACCACAACTTTAAGTAGCTCCAGCACGCTCTTCCAATTTACGACGTCTCCTTGACTCGCCAGCTGGACTCCACACATAGCCTTGGTGCTCCAGGAAGGAAGACTTGGCATCAAGTGAGTCTGGGGTTAATGAAAGCCTGGAGTGGGAAGTTATAAAAATCAGATGGTTATAGTCATTGTAAGGGGCTATATGCTGTGTTTAATATCTCCACGGAGAATGGTGATATATGAGCAGTGTAGGAGGAGAGAATGGGCATAGGAAGGTGCCATTATATATATATATGTGTGTGTGTGTATCCCTCTTCCCCCTCCCCTTTCATTCCCTCTTTGCAGGATATTTTATATCTTTTTGCCAGTCTGACCTGACTGCACTGCATCATCAAACAATCCCTACAGAAAGCTCGCAGAGAGGGGAAGCTGCTTCCAAGATCCACTCTTCTCCTCTGGCTGCAATGAAATTAGTCAGTCTGATAATCACACGTGATTATTGCTCCTGCATTTTCCATGGTGATTCTAAATAATCTACTTTATCGTTATCTTGATCAGATACTTATCTGTTTCATTGTATGTTCAGGCAGATGTAAGACAAGTTTTTTTTTTTTTTTTAAAGGAAAACAGCCACAAAGTTAACATCGCCTTGTATTTTGGTGTGCCCCAAGTTTGGGGTCAGAGTCACATGGGCCAGTGCTCCCGCTGAGGTGGAAAGGAGGAATAGCTGGAGGCAGAGCTACTGTAAAGGGTTGACTGTAACCACAAACTTACCATCACTGCCGCCTGTCATGGCCAGCATGGAGGCAGGCATGGTAAGCCAGGAGTTTGCAGTTCCACATGGAGGCACTGGCAGTTGCTGTGTGTGCAGGGCTTGGTGCTCCCATCCGTCTTCCTTCATGGAGGTGATGCCAGGTCCTTGATCTTGAGCTGGACCATTGTGTCTTGTCTCGTGACCCCAAATGTAAGGAGGCCCTGATGTTACTTACTAGGCATAAGAGGACACTAAACTTAGGAGCTACCTCATGTTCAGGATCATGCTCTGTCTGGATGACTGTAATATTAGCTGCTGAAAATGAGTGTTTAGGCAACAGTACTACATTGAGACATAGTGATTATATTTTGAATTAAAAAAATAGATAAAATAATCTTGAAAATATAAAAAAAATCATTTATAAGATAAAGTCTTTCCTCTGGGACTGTCTTGCATGCATTCTCTATCATTCTTGCTTCACAGAGTTAAAAGGTGCTTGTTTGTCTTGTTGGCTTTGCAAAGCCAGCATTGTGAGAAAAAAATGCTTTACAGTCCAGCTTGAATATTTAAAGAATAATGAAATAAAATTGCACTGGCAACCTACATTCTGCCTTTATTTACATCTCCTTTTAATTATGAAGGCCATGTTTTTTAAGTGGTTTAATAGAAAGCATAATGACTACCAAATCTTTGAGGGAGATACAAGCACCTTTCATGACATGATTTAATTTGTTGTTTTCTAGGGCTGGTTTTGGCAGGGAATATGTATGCGTGTATATATGTGTGCATGTACACATTTACATGTGTGCAGCTTATAACTTGAGCAAACTTTGTTCTGGAAGTCCTTGAGGCACAAATGTGGAACACCACAATGTTGGTTTTGCAGTCCTGTTATGGAGAGGAGCCGTACTTTGAAGAATATTCTAACTGCATTATTTATTCCATTTTTTAAAAAATGTATTTCAGGTTAGGATAGCCTGTTTTCTGTATGCTTTACAATGTCAGAAAATAATAAAAACAAACAAACAAAAACCCAACACCAGAGAGATTATGTGAGTAACTTGAGGTTTCAGTTTAAGTAGTTAAGTGTTTAAATATAAATTTAAATATCAATGTGTTTAATGATGGGTTTTTTCAGAGGTAGAAGTAAGTGTCATAACCTCCTAAAAATTTGCCTCTGGCAGTAGAGATGAAAAACGTGCTTATGATTCTCAGCTGCAGCTTTGCGTCACAAATACCTCCTAAAAATCTTAAGGAATTACAGACTCAAGTAAATCTGAGATACAAAATGAGAGGTGCCTTTATATACTTTGCTTTCTTCCTGTGAAATAACTGTGTAAAGAAAACAGGTGTATTAGAGGATCATTTGAGTGCACTCTCCTTCTCAGTATATGAGCTTGCATTAGTATATGCAATGAAGTAAATTTGTTCTCAGTCATTTTCACTTCTTCTTTTAAAGCCCAGACCTGTCCACACCAAGGCTTCTTTTTACAGACAGTCATGTGAATGAAGACTTTTAAAAAATTTTTTTTTTGAGATCGTAGTATGTGACTTTGGACAAATAGGTGTGAGAGCATGTTTAGTACTGCAAATTTTTAAGCTCTTGTTAAATGACAGCATGGCTAGGATTTTCTTTACTCAGGTGATGCTTTTTGGGCTCTCCATCAGCTTTCCTAATAGTCCCATTCTTAAAGAGCTTTTGCCTATCTTTGCATAAAACTCATATCATCTGCTTCCAGTGGGAAGATATGTTTTCTTTCTTCCAGTTACTTACTTCACATCCAAAATCTGGTAATGGGAGTTGTAATCATGATATGAATTAGCAGGGTGAATTAAAGACCATAGTTGCACCAAGGCTGTACTACACAGTCCTTCCTTTCTGGAGAGCTATCAACAAATATTTATCATTCAGAAAACTGTACCAGGAGACTCAACTGGAGTGCTCCTGGCTCCTACTGACTTATTTGAAATGATTTGAGTCTGTTAATGTACAGCAATGTCAAAATTAAAAACCTGTTTGAATATTAAAGTATCAATTTAGCTGCCAGGTTTCAAGTGCCTCATTTGAAAATACTGGTCTGCATTGTTTCAGTAGCCGTTTTTTCACTGGCTTATGCAGTTTTTACCTCTGGTGGTCTCTAGGATGAAATGTTTTGAGAGCTGATGGGAGAACTTAGGAGAAATAATTTCTCTTTTATGAAATGCTCCAGAAATGAAGTTTTTCTATTTCTTAATGGAACTGATCTCTTCCCTCCCTCCTTTTTTAAAGTGAGATATAAGGCCATATAATTTCTTACTTTAAGACATTGACACTCCTTTTATTCTGAGATAGTGAAGTGCTATTATCTCAATCTTAAGAATGAGGAATTCAGAGTAAGAAAACTAAGTTATTTGCCCAAGTCATGAAAACAACTGTGGCTGAATTATTCCTTAAACCTAGGTGTGTCTTATTCTGAGCTGAGGGTGGCTCCCTTGGGTAGTTCGTTCCTCCTCTCAGAGGTACAGCCTTTATAAGAAAAGGGAATGCAAATTAAACTGATTATTTAGCATATCCTCATTTGGTTTTTAAGAGCAGAAAGGACTGTTATTATAATATATTGCCAAGTATTATTACCTTTTACTCAGATGTACGTAGGCTAAAGACTCAAACTGGCACAAAGCACTTTAATTCGCAGGTTACTAAACTATGCGTCACAGACCACAGCAGTGATCAAGCAGCAGCAAAGCACTTCAGGTCCTTGCAAAGGCGAGACATTAACTAAAAGAAAATTGCCCAGACAGTCCCAGCAGGTAAACTGTGCCACATGCTGCAAGTCTATGTTGATTTGATGGAAGAAAATTCCTTTCTGAATGTAATGTGATAACTAGCTTGACTCTGAGTATATGGGGGACATATAGAAACTAGACATGAGCTTTGATCTAACATGTTACTTGCCCTTAGTTATGGCCAGTCTCTGATCATTCAGAGGAAGAAAAAGAATTTTCCCCTCATTCTTTGGAAATTACATCTGCTGGTTGCATGTTAAAGTCGGTAACCTTTTCAGGTTACTGGCTGGGCCCTGAAGTATGAGACTATATGTGGTGTATAACTAATGTCTTAACAGGCATAGAATCATAGAATCATCTAGGTTGGAAAAGACCTTTAAGATCATCCAGTCCAACCATTAACCTACACTACCAAGCCCACCTAAACCAATCAAGGGTAGACTAGACTAAACCATATCCCGAAGTGCCACATCTACCCGTTTTTTGAACACTTCCAGGGATGGTGACTCCACCACCTCTCTGGGCAGCCTGTTCCAATGCTTGACCACCCTTTCCGTAAAGAAATTTTTCCTAATTTCCAACCTAAACCTCCCCTGGCGCAGCTTGAGCCCATTTCCTCTTGTCCTATTGCTAGCTACTTGGGAGAACAACCGAAGGCAATCTGGGCATTTGTGTCCTACCCGGGATCAAGAGAGACTCACTGGCCATGTCTACAACAGCAAGAAATGAGGTTCAGTGGGGTGCTAGAACTAAGTGGGGTGTAGAACCAAACAACTAGTTCTGGAGACCTGGTGGCCATGCTTTACACATTTCAGGGTTTTACTCTGGGCTGGCTCTAATCTGGTCCTGTGAACTGGATACTTGATGAAGAATGTTAGGTGTACGCTTGGAGCATATTTTCCAGTTCAGGTTAATTTGAAGGAAATGCAGCTCCAAGACTGCTCCATCATATAGAGCAAAGCTCAGTCGATAGGGGATGATTTGGATTCCTGACATAAAAGCACACTGATGATCCAAACTGTGACAAACACTCACAATTCATGTATTCTGAAGTGCTTGCATGACATCTCCAGGGGCAAGAACGAAATACTTTATCCCAGAAGTGCCATGAAAGCATATAACTTCTGAAAAGAGAGGTAGTCTCCCTAACAAGGGCTTCAAGCCAGTCCAAACCTCTTCCCATTCCCTTTTTGCCTTGCCTCCATCTTACAGGTAGCATGTGCCAGTGTTTAATTACATGGTGGACACATCCTGTTTTAGTTCAAGTGTAACTTCAGCTTCCAGTCATCATCAGCAAGATGGACCCCCCTCCCTCCCTTCCCCGGGTAGTTGGCATTTACCTTTGTTCAGGTGCATTTTTTTAGGTTGTAAATGTTTAATTGAGACTTGAGGTGTCTTGCTTCCTCCTGATGACTTGTTAGCATATCAACTTTTGCCACCTGGAGACTGTGCCCGCAAAGATTTTGTATATTCTTTGGAGCTTTTTTGGTAAGCATTGATTCTTTCTTAATACAGTGTACATTTAGAGATTAGTCGGTGAGCTGGGTTTTAAAATCAAAATGTCATGTTGTACTAAGTCAGATGACTTGAAGAAATCGAAGTATAACTCATCTACAGTTTTCTTCCATGCTTATAGAAAGTAACAGTTTATTTTGATCTAAACCCTTGTGTATTCTACCTATTACATATGTATGTATGTATATTTAGTCTCTACTTCTCAATGATGCAACACTTTCTTAAAGACTCCATTTTTTTTTTTTTTTTCTCCCCCTGAAATTGATGTCAGGTGAATCAGTCTGTAGTTCCCTGTTTGGTACATAGGCTGTCCTCCAAGCTCTTGGGCTTTTCTCAGTCTTCAAGCATTTCCTAAAAAAAAAATTCTGGAGGGAAACATGAAGTTAATGCATTTAGCAATTGACTGGCAGTGGTAGCTGCTTAATTTTTTTTTATCTTTAGCAAATGGTCTTACATAGCTTCCTTTTGTATGGATGGCAAACTTTTGATTATAGCTGTGTTATCACATTGGGTGGATACATCCTGCTTTATTCCAAACACGAGATGTAACTGTTAGGCTCTTTTGCTTTCTGTCTGTTATTTTAAGTGTTAGAAATATGGTTTGTTATTCTGGTCTCTATTCACTGTTGAGTTTTGGGATTTGAGGGTTTAGAGGGGTGGGGTTGGGTTTTTTTTTGGTTGGGGTTTTTTGATGCCTTTAGGTTATTTGTCAATTATCTCAATTTTTTAACTTACATTATTTGCTATTTACATCTTGGTTTTCCATCCTTTGAAGCGGTGTTTTAATACCACTTCCACATGATTTTTTTTTTCTTAGTCAGAATGGTCTTTTTTGCCCTACATTTTTTTTTGTTTGTTTTGTTTTGGCGTTTGTGGTGCTATGGCTTGTTATTCAACCAGTAGAATATCCTTAAACAATTACCAATTTTAACTCTTCCCAACATCTAATTTTTGTTTCCAGTCAATTATGCCAAGTAATTTAAGCTTGGCAAATTTGGCCCTTGCAAAGTTTCAAATAATTGCATTTCTGGCTTATGCTGTGTACTGCTTGTACAGTGGAAATGTAGGCAGTCCAAAACTCACAGGTACATTGTCAACTGCTAATTTTTGATCAGCATTTACCTGTTTTTTGTCTTAAAAGTTAATCTAACTTTGAATTGCCCCATAATAAACACTAGGATAGTGCTCTTTATAAATACAAGATGACCCAACCTTATTAAAGAAACTCTAGATAATGTTCTTAAATGCTCATATCAGACATATCTCATATCAGATTTCTCTGATGCCAAAGCTTCCTGGGATGCCATTTTTCTTTTCT
Source organism: Pelecanus crispus (assembly GCF_030463565.1). Lineage (NCBI taxonomy): Eukaryota > Metazoa > Chordata > Aves > Pelecaniformes > Pelecanidae > Pelecanus > Pelecanus crispus. Next base: position 155,014,527 of record NC_134644.1, on the reverse strand, counting down.
GATAGCTGATGGCTAAGGAAGAATTTGTCCTGGTGTCTTGGGAGGGCTGGAAGTCCACCAGTACTAATGTTTTAGTCTTCTGAGTGAGCTTTATAGGCCATAGAGTTGCTGTACTTCTGTGTGTGTGACACTAAAGGGTAATTGTTTATCTGTATGATGCAGAATACTGCCCCCATCACCACTTAGCAGAGTCTCACCTCCTGGAATGAGGGGGCGTCGGTGGGTTTTCAGCATTTGAACATAGAGCCTTTTCTCCTCAGTCTTGGTAATACAAAGTGCGTATCCATATCCAAATTCTCATTTTAGGAATGCAATAATGAAACCTCTGTTCTAGTGTCAGAGTAGGGCAGGGTGGCTTGTCCTTGTGGGGAGGTCCTCTGCTCGCAGGAGGCAGGAAGTTGCCACCTGTCCTTCTGGAACATCTCTGCTCTTTTCAGAAGAAAGGTATCTGTGGGGGGAATGTTCAGGGGTTTTCGGCCAATGGTGGATATTGTCTTGTGCCTTCCTGAATTTCATCTCATTTGAGCTTAGCTGCATTGCTACCTATAGGACTTTTCCTATGGTGAGCTTTTTTCTCTTAAGATGGCTCCCTTTGTGTAGGAAAGGATACTTCCAGCTGTGAAGATAGCCTTTTGGTTCCCTTATTTGCAATTACAGCACACTTCCACAATGCTTTGTTTCCATGTCATTCATTGGTACTTGTTGCCTCCCTCCATGGGTTCTCCTGTGAAAAGGAATATACCTGGACATCCAGAAAACTTTCCATATCCCTGTGTGCTTTGTTACCTGTTCCTTCTCCATCAGAAGTGTGTTGCACATCATGTAGCTCAAGCTGCCTCCTTCAAGCAAGAAGTGATATCTGATACTTCAGATGCAGGTCATAGGACCACAGGATAAGTCAGTCTGGAAGAGACTTCCCAAGCAGGAGATTGGACCTCCCTTACCAATCTCCCACTCAAAGCAGGGTCAGGTGTGAGGCCAGACCAAGTTAGTTGGGGCTTTATCCAGTTGGGGCTTGAAATGTCTGTGCCTTCCTTTACCTGTTCAGTAGTGTTGTGATGCCACTTGGAGTTCTGGACTTATTGAAACTGGGTAGCTGTTGGAGTAACCACAGTGTCCATCTAGCTTTGAATTTCCTTCCTGTGGAAAATGGGCGAAGGGAGAGCCGTATCTACTCTCTGCCTGGTGCTTCAATACAGAGTTGAAGTGGGTTCAGCCTAAGCACCCCACCTGGGAGCTTGTAAATGCTCTTGGTTTTCTAGCACAAACATCATCATTGACTACTCTGTCAGCTGCTGTAGCTGAGGAAATGCAGCGCTGTGTCTACACAGTACCCAGATGTGTTTCTCTACAGACTTGTCATATCTACGTGGAGAATACCAGCCTGGTCCTCTGAAATACTGTGGGGAGCAATTTTACTTCTGTGTGGTCCAAGCTTCATTCTCAACCTAATGTCTAACCTGAAACCCAGGTTGCCTCCATCAGGCTTGGACATCTGGTAAATCTACTTGTACAGACCCCCACTGAAGCTTTGCTTGGAACTGCCTTTTGCTCAATGTAAGGACCTGCAAAACTTATGATACTATGAATATAACCTTACGTGCATTTTAAAGTTTCTTCCAGACTATTCCCAGCTATCTAAACCTTACATGTCTTCATTCTTAGAGGCTACCACTTTCTGTACCTTTCAATTTAATAATATTCTTAAAGAAAAAAAAAAAGGCAAAAAGCTCCATTTTCATGCTGTTCAACATTTCAGAAGTTTGGTATTTATGAAACACTAACCAGTGTGTTCACTGCTATATAAATGGGAGAAATAAGGCATGTTCTTCACTGTTACAGATTAACAATCAGTCAAATATTTATTTGTTTGGTATTTCCTTTACATGCTGGTTTCTGTTGCACAATAAAAAAGTGATAGTAAACAATAGTTAAGCATGTAGTCATTAGTTTAGTGGTGCCTAATATAACAATTAAAATAACCATATAGTCTTTGCATTTGTTTATTTCTGTTGGAATTGCTGTGTGGATTAACTTGCTCCAGAGTCCAGATTTGATATCTGTCACTTGTAAAATACATTGAATTTAATCTTCCAGGAAGTGAAAAGAAAGGCTTGAGTTCCTTCTCTAACTATTTTTTTTTTCTGTTCCTCAATCTTTTCTACACTTCTAGGAATTGTTCACTAAAAGTGTGAAATGGCAAAGTGAAATATGCATCGGATATAAAATCTTCTTGGATGTCACAAATCTTCTTTGTGTCTTAAGCAAAGTGTTCTGGATCTTCACCTCTTTAGCTTTAGTGCTTCCAATAATGTTTTGTCTTCAGTGGTTTGGGTGGATCTGGGTTTGGAACTGTGTTTTTGTTGGAACGCCTCTATGTTGGATCCCTGCAGTTTTCAGTGCTTGGAAAAGTTATAACTTACAATAGAAGACAAAGTAAACATGCTATCAAAGGGGAAAAATTAAATCTCTGTTTATTCACCTGCATGCTAGAGATGAATCTTACTCATAGCAGCTAGCTGAAATATTCTAGACATTAAAAGGCTTGGGAAAAAAAAGAATCTGTTTAAACGCCTGGGACTTTGTTGCAATAGAATTTGTGTCCTAGATGCTGATTTGCAGCAGCAATATGCTGGATGAAGTTTGCTGTTGAATATGCCATCAGATGGTGGCACACAGGATATATACATGGGGAAAACGCATTCCTATGCATTTCTGTGCGATTTTGTAATTAAGAAATAGGCTGTTACAGCCTGTGCATTTCTGGATGACTGCAGCATGGGAACCTGAAATGGAAAGGTCTGAGACTGGTGTCCAAGTGACTTCTAACCACCTGAGAGGTGGAAATACAGTGCCTTGTGGACTCCCACTGACTGGACCTCCCCAGCAGCATGGTGTTATGAGAAAAGTAAAGGAGTGTTTGTATTTTAGTTTTGTGTCTCTTCACAGCTTCCACATTAACATCATATATAAAGAGTTGGTCCAAGGTATAGTAAGTCTCTGGAAGGCGTATGACTATTTCTTCTGTATTAGAATTGGAACTACCAGCCTCTGAGCGTCTGCTCATGCTTCCCAATGTGATTTATTTTCAATAGGAAGCAAATAACCTTCCCACTCAAAATAAGCTGGGAAACCTGGGGGTTGTCACATACCACCTTCCCTGCCTCCCTCTTCCTACATACAAGACCTAGAAGGAGCTCCTGGGCTTCATATGTAGGGGAGAGATAGGAGATATAAGTGAAAAAGAGATAAAGCCTTAGCTGAGGAACATGATTTTCAAAAGCCTGTTTGGGAGGACACAGCAATTGGTTTTGAAAATTCCTGATTCCTGCTGTAGATGGTTTAAGATTGGCTCTGTGCAGGCACAGAGCTCCCCGTTCTGAGCAGCTAGGCTGCTCAGTATTCACACTCTTTTGTACTTCGTTGTCTGCAGGAGAGCTGCACCTGGTGAGTGATAGAGTGGTGGCCTGGTGGGAAGGGAAGTGTGGATGTCCCTTTGTTGAAACCAGCCCACTGTGGCACTAAGATAAAAAAAGCCCTGCTACTGCATGAAGGGCATGCTGGAGAGAGCCAGACATTGGTGTAGATCCTAGGGGTAGAGCATACTGAGGGCCTGTTCTCTGTCCCATTGACTGATCTATGCAGTTTCCATCAGATGTAATTAATCTGTGCTGTTGCCAAAGGTAATGACTTGTGGTGCTTTGTCTACATGTCTGAACTGCTGGGGTTTGGGGAACAACCCAGAATCTCAGGTGTGATTATTTTCTTCTCTTTAAGTAGTGGCTTTGGGGGATTTCTACATTTTACTCTATAGACCCATAGAAAAGTGAAATTGTAATTAATGTAAATTCTAAATAAGAGAAATTGGAAGACAAGTTATCCTTCAAAAGTACTGCATATTAAAAATCCTCTTGGGTTTTATGGTTGGAGTTTTTTGAGGTTACTATACATGAAGCTACTGGCATTTAATCAAATTATCTGGGGCTTATAAAGTATCCTAAGTCATAAAACCACCTGATGGAAGTTTATTTAAAGCTTATATCATGGATACTTTTACAGAGACTGAAGATGCCAGATGAGATAAAGAATTTTGAGATTTGGAGTAGACAAAACTGCGCACAGCTGTGCAAACAGTACAGTGATGGGCATGTATTGGCCATGTTTTGGTACTGCTGGACTACAGGGATCCTAAAAAAAGCATTGTTCTAGCAACTCATAAGCAGATGTAACAGAGGTCATCTTGGAGGGACTCTTCTCAGTGTGATAATAACTGAAGCAGCCACTTTACAAATCAACAACTTGAATGGATTAAAGGAAATGGCTGGTCCATTAGTGTAATGCATTTTCTTACTATAGCTGAAGCATATTGGCCTATAAATTAAAACTCAGAAATGAGATTGGCAACATGGACATGAATGTGCATCATGTAAGACTTTTGAACACCAAAGGTAAGTATTGGGGGGGAGGGGGGAGGGAGGGAGGGTTGGGCTTCAAGACAGACAACTTGTGAGTGGTGTTTGTGAACTAGTCAGTTGGTAAGGCTTGGTTTTTGGTTTTTTTTCTGTGTATCTGGCCCGTATGCATGAACATACAGGGAAAAGGGCTTTTTTTTAGTTTATTTTATTTTACCTTTTTTGTCACTGTGCACTTTGTGTCTGTGATGCTTGGACCCTTTATCCCCAGTGTTTCAAGTGTGAGTGTTGAATTACTCTCTGTCAGGGACAGCAGGAAGACCTAGGATAAAGCTGGTGAATCTGTGAACAACAAACAGCAATAAAAGCTATTATTTCCTAGGACATTTGAACAGGGAGTGGGACACTTTCCCCTCTGTGTCTATTTCTGTACTTGATTTTTAGGAAGGCAGGTGATGGAGTGATGTTTGTGACCTGCAACAGAAGTTCCGTATTTTTTTTCCATCCAATAGCCAGAAAGGACTTCCTGTGCATAAAATGTAAATTGTTGACAGTGCTGGATTTCTGGACTGGAAGGGCAAGTACTGTCACTGGGGAATACTGGGGAAATGGAAGAAGTCTAAGCAACCATACTGAGGAAGCATTGCTGCTCCATTTTCAGGGAGAGAGGAACTGTCCCCCAAGGAACTGAACAGAGAGAAATTGTGGAGGAGGATTCACATCAGAAGTAGAAGGAGGAAGCAGCATTCAGTAGAGCTGAAGACAGGTGATGACTGGTAGGCTGTGAACATCAGACAGAAGAGGACAAAGGGAGTTAAATGTGTCCAGTTGATAACAGGTGTCCAGAAATGAAAATATGAGAGAAGCCTTTAAAAGCTCCATATGGTTGAATGAAGAAAGATGGCTGAGATCTCTGTCACTGGCAGTTCACCCCAGCTGGAAAGAAAGTCAGTAATGTTCTCAAAATACCTGAGCAACCAAGGCATCCTGAAACCAACATACATGTCATTTTATTGATAAAGTAGGCTTCTGAATTTGGTAGTCAGTATGCAATGCTGGTAATGCCTGTAGTCACTAAATATTGCAGAATATCTCAACATGTAGGTGATTTCTTGAGACCTGCCAGGGTGCTGAAGGAGAATAATATCTAACAGATCTTCACAGTGATTCTCCCTACCATAGTAGCGGGGAAAACAATATGGAAAATTCTAAACGTATTCGACTGGATAGCTGTGTAGCAAAAGTAAAATGTTTTGTTTTGGAAGTGGAATAAAAATTCACTGTCTTTTGAATATAGATGGAATGAAGACAAGTCTTCTGAGGCCTAGACTAGAATAATCAGAAGGACATTATATCAATAATGAGAGAATGAAATGAGGTGACAAATGAGAGTAGTTTAAGCATAAAATTATGATATTGAAAATATAATTAAGACCTCCAAAGCAACTGAAGAAATGGTTTCATAATAAGCATGCAAAATTGTTCACTTATGAGCATAAATTTGGTGAGACTTATACCAAACTCATTGAAGTGAAATGCCACCCTCCTGTTACTCTATCTTCAGAGGAAGAGTGGGGCACATGTGGGTTTTCTGAGTTGTGGACAACTTCAGAGAAAATGATCCTCAGTGGTTAAGGACCAGTGTCCTGAGAAAGATAGCACAGGGTCGTCTCCTCTGTAACTCCAGAAAATGGCTGCTTCCTACCCAGAGCAGCGTGGTACTTGGTAAGCAGTGTGCTTGTGGTCAAAAAAATTTAAATAACACATGACTGTTTCAGGAGAGTAATATCTAGGAATAGTAGAGAAGTTATATCACTTCTGTATTTGGCACTGGTACAGTTGCTTTTCCATTGCTGAGCTCTTTTTTTGGTGTCCATAAGACTGTTGATAAAATGGTAAGGGATTGATCAAAGGACTGGATACTTTGCCTTGCGGTGAGACATTCTGGAATCTTGCTCTGTTTATCTTACCCATGAGAAGGCTAAGGCTTGACCTGATCAGAGTGTCTGCATTGGGGAAAAAACATAGAAAAACTGTTAACAATCTGGCAGGCAAAGATATAAAAAGGTTCAGTGGTTGCTATTTGAAGTTCAAAATTCCACTGCAGATTTTCAACAGTGAGAGTGATTAGCCCCTATGATATCTTAACAAAGGTTGTGGTGGTTTCCTTACCGCTGACAATTTAAAAATCAAGATTGAATGGTTTCTTAAATGATATGTTTTAGTAAAGCACAAGTTCTGTGGCTTCTTTGTACAGGGCATTGGGCTAATTGGTCACAAAAATCCCCTTTGACCTTGAATCTCTTAATTCTCTTAATTTCTTAATTTAAGACAATGACTAGAGTCAAGCTAGTAAATCTTTTTCCTTTTTCTTTTTTTTTGTTATTGAAGTTTTCTGTCCAAAACTTACACAGCTCTAATGAAAAATAGGTATTTTTCTTGGCCAGCTGCTGTTCATAGCCCATCAGATGGTTTTTAACTGTAATGACCTTGCAGTGTTACAGTGTTAGGACATTGGTATACTATACAATATTGGTGTACCTGTAAGGCTGTATTCTTTGTTCCATTCTTTGGTACCCTGAAGACATATGCCAAGCACAAGCGTATTTTTGTTGTTTTTATTGAGATATGTATGAGATATTTTTATAGCATTAATTGAATTCAGGATTATGAAATCTACTGTTTCTACAATAAGCACAGCTTGTAGTAGTCTTCTAGTTGCTTCCCTCCTCTGAGTCCCATCTGCACACCTCATGTTTGCAGTGGTAAGTGTCTTGGAGACATTCCTGCTAGATCTGAACTAAAATCCGATTACCGGCATTTATGTGGCTGCAATCCCAGTTAGGGCAAGAGTGACATTAAGTTGGTCATTGCACCAGTAAGCCCAGTTTCTGACTTCAGAGAGTTCAAAAGACCAAAGACTGCCAAACAGGCGCACAACGACCAGGCAGCGAGTGATAGTAGGAACATAATGAGCATGTTAGCCTGGCCCTCTAAAGAAATGATGTTTAGGGAATGACTTTTTGTACTGCTTGTTTCTCTGCCAGGCCCTCCTCTTTCTCCAATTGGTTTTGGATTCATTTGTCCATTTCAGCCTGGTTTTTACAGAAGTGTAAAAAATCCAGGTTCTTGTGGTGAGCTGAAGCACCAGATTCAAAAGAGGTTTGTGACACCTAACAAGTAGGTATACAAGAAAGACACAAATTAGTAGCAGTTGTTGTGCTATGGGCTGCAAGACAGTAAGATCATAGGAAATCAAGTGCTCTTAGTTCTCTTGCTTACAAAACAACTTGTATTCTTGTGGGAAACAGACTAGACTCATTTTGTACTGTTGATTCTCTTGTGATTTCAAATAGTCATAACAATTCCCTTAAACCCACTTCAGCAATATGGCTTAAATACATTTGATCCAGACAAGAGTTAAAGTAATTAGCTGACATTTGATTTTACTTGATATGGATCCAAACCATGAAACTTTGAACACCCTAAGAGTTCAGAAGTATTTCATTCAGTGTTTGGGTACTAGTCTGTGTTCTCAAGTAACCTTTTCAAACTTGGCAAATTTAATCCCAGTTTTAAAATAAAAAAGCAACATCAAGGGAATCAAGTCTGTATTTTTTCTCTAAATATGAGATGCTCTAGAGTGTAGTTGTAGAAGCAGCAAGCAGATGGAATAGAAAATGTGTTTTCTGTATAAAGGTATGTGTTTGTGTTTATGTGCGGTGTTCGCACCCAGGTACATACTTATGTGTCTGTACAAAACATTGCTCCTTCTCCAAGGACCTTACAATCTGAACAGACAGCCGGGGCAATCATGGGCTTTGAGACCCAGAGGATGGTGCTAACTTAGAGCATGTGTGCATTTTTGATTTTATGATGTGACGACAGCAGTGCTCTGACACTGGTTAACATTTGTGGGCCTTGTGGAGGGAGTGAGTTTCCATGAGGGGTCTGGCTAGAGGAAACCTGCCTGCCTGGCACACAGAGTTGAAAAGGGTGTTCCAGGCAGGGTTGAAATAGAGATGTGAGAACTGAGAGTAGCGTGATGTTTTACACTGCGTATCATGCAGCTGGTAACTTGGAATGTGATTGACCGTGTTTTGAAAGCTTGTTATTTTTTCTTGCACTTTAATACAGAAGGAAAAAGAAGAGGTTATGAAGAAATTCAAAAGGAAGTGTATAGATGTTTCTGCTGAACACAGAGGTGTTCACTTCCTCCTTCAAAGAGAAACTATATGAGAATTGAAAAAATTGTATATGACAAGAATATGTTGTATTTGCTGTGTTAAGAAACCAAGATGGAAAAGGAAGACTTTTGGGGCAGGGAGGATTTTGTAGGATTTAATTATAGCCTTTGTACATAGGGGCAAAGAGAGAAAGTTAAGTTGGTATCTTCAAGATGGCATGCCTATGTGACACCAAAACCAGTGCTACAGTATTTGATTTGTTAAAGTGTATGTTCAGTGTCCAAGTAATTTAGTAGTAGATCATCAAATAGATCACCAAGTAATTTAGTAATAGATTATCATATCATGATTTTCCCTGCTCTGGGACAAGTTGAATTGACAGAAAAGTCACAGAAGTCAGTATGCTTCCAATGAAGCTCGGAAAAGATTACAAGCAACAACAAAGTGGAAGAATGCTGATTCCGTGATACACACTTCACAATAATTTACTGTATGCGAAATACCTGAAAATTATTCTGTTTGGTGCCTAAGCAACACAATGGGCAGTTTTCAGATTCTTTCATAAAGTTTACTCTCTGTATTACAGCATACAAATCATATTCTCTCCCCTTACCATTGTATAATTCATCAGTGATTTTTTTTCTTCCTAATGTGGTAAGAAAAGAAAAATATCTGATGCTTTTTTAGGTTTTTATTATAACTTAGTAACTAGGAGAGCAGCAGGGAAGGTCATCACTGTGACCATTAACTATGTGACCACCTTGAACTCTGTTATTGAAATTCAATGTATGACTTTAATAATCATTCATTTAAGTAACAATACATGTGTCACATCTGTAATGCCTCACATCTGAGGATTTTCACAGTTGACAAGTTTTGATGAACTGAATCTCACAGCATTCCTATAAGAGGGGGAAAAAATACAGGCATAGAAATTACAAATCATGTATTAAGGCTGCTCAGGAGATAAAGGAGAGTCTAGATATCATGGTTTGGGGAACCTACACACAAGTTAAAATTTTGGGATAAATATATACAACTTACAGAATTACTATATTATTGAACTCTTTTATATATCTTGTGTTGACCTTAAGCTGTGAAGGATGTGCTCTCCATCTCCTAAACAAATGATAGCACAGGATAATGGAGGATCATTTTATGCTGTTAGCTCCTTTTCATGTGACTATGTTAGGACAGAGCTATGGCTGAAGCCCAGGCGAGTCAGCATAATTAAGTTTGTCTGCAGAACAAAGGGTTATCAACAAAGACATCTTACCAGAAATAGAAAAAAGAGGTACTTGAGGAGAGTAATATGTGGATAGTCATCGGTAAAGGGAAGTTGGATAGTAGAGTCAAACTGAGACACATTTGATAGCCAAGAAGTCTGAATTTTAATAGGAGTCAATGAGGGAAGGTGGACATGAGACCTACATGGACACTACAAATGTATCCGCTCAACAGCATGATCCCTGCTCCCCAAACCAGAGTATTGAGAGTAGTAGCCTTTAGCTATACCCATGCTGTTCAGCAATTGGCCTGGCCCTAAGTCATAACCATATATATCCTTCTCTCTGTTCAGAGTTCCTGAAAAAATGCAAGGATTGCACAGCATGCTTGGATCATGGGTTTTTATGACAACTGTCATGTGTTGGGTGGTGTGAGTGTAAGGGGTACCCACTAATGAAAGGGCTACCCAGGTGTAGGGGGTGAGTCCTTCTCCAGACTGCTAGAAAAGGGTACAAGGACTGTATGGCAGAGTGGTGCAGCCTTGTTCGTGTTGCCTACTTGGAGGATTCCTTGGAGCAGACTCTCCCCAAGGGCATATATGAGTTATGTTTTGGAAGGAGTTAGTTCACTCCAGAGGAGAGCATTGGGCTGGAGTGACAGCTACACAGGGTGGACAGTCAAGGCTGAAGCCTGAAGTGAACTGGGGAGCTGTGTTATTTGATGTCAGTATTGCATGGCTGCTCAAGAGGGATATAGAGGAAAAAATAAATCTTTGATTTGGAGAAGAAAAAACATGCTGTGTATGAGATCCTGACTTCAGCTGATTCAAACTCCAAAAAACACTTTGGATGGTGAATGAATTGAGGCATCTCGCATCTTTACTTTTGCTTTGTTCCTTTTAATTCTTTTGTTAAAGTACAGGCTTCTCTGAGGAACCTTGAACAAGCTGGAGGTACAGATTTACTGAGAGTGAGATGCAAGGAGACTAAAAGGGGATTCAGAAGTCGACAGGATTGCCCACCATGTGTTAAGCAACAATTGCTTTGGAGTACATGGTCACATATTATTTGATGTGGTTACAGATAGGCAATCCTTGCCAGCTGAGATGAGGGATGCATCCAGGCCTAGCTCATCATCTGTTTGTTTCTTTTCTTGTATGTCTTTGAACATGTGGACTGTGAATGAGAATAGCTGCAAGATGAACTGTAGGAAAAGTTATATTAGAGGTCTTGTGGGCAACAGGAGATGGGAACTGGTTTAGGAGTATAAGGCACCTGGTCTGGTAGGGTGTGTCATTACAAAGGTGTTAACAGAGAGGCAGAGAGTCGTACATATACCATAGAGGGCAAGGATGCTATACCCATCAGGAGGATCTCACCAGATGAGCTTGGTGCCAGAGGACTCCAACACTCAGAAAGGGTCCCACTGGCTGAGCTGTTTCGCACCGGATTGCTTGGCTTCTTGTCCTGCCTGCTACCTACTAAGATTATATGAATACTGTTGTGCGGAACTTGGAGAGGCATGTGTGGGGGATGGGAGCAGAGAGGGAGTGGAATGTGGTGTGCAGATGTGTGAAGGTGAGAGTAAAGCTTATCAGCTACTGGTTCCAGAGTGTGGTGGGCTTTTCCTTTTTACTTTTCCCAGCTCTGCTGGTGAAGTCATCCATTGAACAACCTCAATTACCCATCCATACAAGATAAAAGTACCAGAGTGCTATGTCAGGGTGTGAATACTTTTAAATATTTAAAAATATAACAATTAAACAGTCTTTGCTCTTTTTTGGCCAGCTGCCCTCAGAGTGGCCTCTATTAAAAAGCTCTTGAGACCCTAAAGACACTTTCCTTGTGTTGCATAATATTTTTGTTTTGTTTCCAGTAAACCAGGTTTGAACTGACAAATTTCTGTGAAGTCCTGTAGCCAATTTAATATTTAAAACAGACCTGTTAAGTTATGGTGGTTTCAGGAATGTCTTGAGCCATCCTCCCTCTGCTAACCTGCTGTGCTGAGTCAGTGCCCGAGAAGGAGTTGACAGCCTGTGGGGACAGGGGAGTGTTCTGCAACTCTACAGAAAGGCAGGACAGTAAAAGATCATAAGGGCAAAGAGTGATGCAGCTAAGGTTGGTGTTGAAGTATCAGTCAAGTAATTTAAAAAAAAAAAAAGAAAAAAAAAAAAAGAGAATATAATTAATTGAAGACACAGCAGCTGGTGACCTAAAGCGGTAATCTGCACGAAACACCTTCCTTTGGTAATGTCTGTGCATACAGTTTTCAGCCCATTCTGGGTAGAAACTTGTAGAAAAAGGCTCTTAGAAGCTAAAACTGCTACTCTTTTTTGGAAAAAATTGTCTTGACATTCTCATTAGAAAGACCAAGAAGAGACTGCAAAACAGCTGTTTGAGTACCCCGAGAGCTATGGGACAGCATCCTTTGCTAGTGCTGTACCTGTACTGTAGAGAGTTCATTACTCTTAATGTTGCTCTCTTCACAACCCAGAAGTTGCATTAGTGTGGTTGCTGGATTTCCATGGACATATCATTCCAGGTGCATATATCAGGGTGCTGATGTTCTTATATTTTGCTGCTGTGTGTGCTTATGTGCTCAGCTTCAAACCAGAATTCAGCACCTGGGTTTTGCTTATGTTGTAGTGGTAGACGTTATATCGCTTGGTTTCTGCTTGCCTGTATCTTTATTTAAAAAGTGCGTAAATTCATTAAATCGCCCTACATACCATTTAAAATATAGAGGTTGTGTTTCTTTTTATTCACTTGCCAGTGCACATGTATGAGAATGAGTGCACTTTCAGAACCTTCCTTTCAAAACTACTTGTAATCATGCAGGAGATAAGTAATGCTTGAGAGGGAAGAGGACATCCAGCCAAAATAATTTCCAAATGATCTTAAAGTGTAATTTATCTTCTTATTTTGCAGCTAGCTATGGACAAAATCCAATTTGCAAAGGCTGTTTATCTTGTTCAAAGGATAATGGGTGCATCAGATGCCAGCACAAGTTATTCTTCTTCCTACGAAGAGAAGGAATGAGACAATATGGTGAATGCTTGCATTCCTGCCCATCAGGGTACTACGGACTCCGAACGCCAGATATGAACAGATGTTCAAGTGAGTTTGGTTTTTTTGAACACTTACATTCACTTTTATAGGAAGGACATAATTCACGCTCAGTATTTAAGATGATATGTTGTGGAACATGATGATATTTTTACAGATGTCTCAAGATCATCATAAAAACTTCTTTGCTAAGGAACGTCCCAGCTCATTCCAAGATATGTAACATTCAGCCGATTAAATAGTTGATGCATTAACCTAGTTTTTATCGTTGTTGTTATTTTTATTGTTATTATTGCTTTAGTTAGAAGGGAAATTTAAGAAAGAATGGTGATTTAAGCCAATATTCCTAGTTTTAACAAACATGTTTCCATTATATGAAAATAAAAAGGATTAAGCATTAAGTGCCTCATGTAGGTACTAGTCCGTATATGCACTGATATATGGGTGGGCTTCTTGTCGTGCTTTTTGTTCCCACACAAATTTCAGGTGACCAGACACCTCACACCAGACATGCTTTAATATGCAAGTGTTGCTATTTTCATAAAACAGATGTACTATTAAAAACAAACAAACAACCTTTCACTTTTAGTACTGCATTTTATTTGGAAATTTACAACCTGCTAATGTGCAACAAGATTCCCTGTTTGCATGTTTGTGCCTAGAAGCACAACTCTTAAGACCAATGAGTGCTCTGGTATCTCTATACATTATGTCACTGCTGTCTGGCAGTTGTACTGATATTGATTTTTCCATATGCTCATATGTGGAGTATTACCTGTATGGATTATTAATCATTGTTATTACCTCTAATTCGTATTTTTGTGGGGAGAGGGGAGCGTGCGTGTGTGTCATAGCCTACCCAGAATTAGGTCACTGAACCTAAGAACCTGACGTGAGAAAGAGCTTTTCTTTTCTTCCTGGAATAATCAAGTGTCTGTTAAATGCAGAGCGCTCTCCCCCTCAGTACTGCGACATGTCACTGGGACACACCGTGTTGTGAGAAAGCGGGTGCTGGCTTTCACATCACACGTAATCTTGAGACCCACGTGAGGTCACTCCGTGGCAGTCCGGGCTGGAGGGGGAGCACTCCTGGCTGTGCTCTTGGACCTGTCCCGGCCCATGCGATGACAAACTGCCTCTTTCTCCCCATTCCCTGCGCGAGCTCCGTGGATATGGTGTTCTTCACATTGAGTTCCCAACTGCTGTGTAATATTGCTGAGTGCTGCCTAATCTGTACCAGGTGGCTAGGTTTTGATGAAAAATTAAATGAGACCAGTACATGGTTTATGTATCCCTTCTGTAAAGGAATTTAGGATCTTGGCCTTAATTTTCATAACACGTTTGTGAATTCAGCAACTCATCCACTTTAGACCTTTCAAAACTAGGCTGTAAAAACTTGCCTGTGTAAAAATGTTTTTAAATATAGTTACAGTTTTGGGAAATAAATGAATTTTTCTATATTAGCCTGTGCTTGTGAGATAGGAAAAGTAGTCTGTACTGGCAGCCTGTCTTTATTTTCTTAAAAAGAAAAAAAAAAAGTTATTTGCAGAAGGTGGATGGCGAATTCAATACAACTTTTCTCATTTTTACCACTTACAGAAAGTGGTCTTTTTCCCTGAATCACAGGATTGGTTTTGAAAAGCATAAATGTGAGTTGTGTCCAACCCATATTGGCATGTGTTGAGCGCTGGATATTTAACTTACCATCATGCCTTTGACATTCTCCCCCTGTGAGAATAATGGTGCAGTTGCATTTACTGACCAGTCCTGGTTCCCCTCCAATGATTTTTGTATTGTATATTTTTATTTTAGTGTAACTGCCAACTGGTGTATTTATAAATCACATCTTCATTTTTGTTCTTGGTTTGGTGATCTTGCATAGCATATCCACTGCATTGTGGACACACAGACATTTTGTGGATTGAAGTTGAGTTAAAATAAACATTCTTAAAAAATAGAATTAGTTTCTTCCTACTTGATGTTAGATACTTTTAGGTATGCTTAGTAACAGACTTCTGTGCCCAGATCGTATTGTCTCAGCTAAAAATAATAAAAATTCTGGCTATGTTAAAATCCTTCTGGGAGTTACAGGGCTTGAATTACATAAGTTGAAATGATTTCTGCCCTATTAATATCTTTATAGGCACAAAAGCTGTTTAACATTTTATTACTGAAACACTTGCCCATTTTTGTTAGAGAAGCTATAAGAACATATTTTTATGGAAAATGTTGACATGATTTTAAAAGCCAAACATAGATAGTGCCAAATGTAACACAATAAATACCACAGCCAAGTGCAGCAGCTCTAAGATGATGGAAATTTTGAATTTCAGCACTATCTTTTCTACATGTAAGCAGTATGTGTGTCTTGAATCTGCTAAGTGGTTCTAGACTGTTTTTCTAGTAGCAGTGAATCATGTAATTTTGAGACTGCTTTTCTCTTGAAATCCATGTAGAGTTTCCTTCTGGAGATTATTTTCTTCCTGAATACTGCAGTATGAGAATGCAGTACATTTGGACACAAAATTGGAAAGTGTTGAGTCTCTTCTGTAGAAGAATACCCAAGAGAAGAGCTACACTTTGTTAATTTTCCAAGAAATTTTAATAATTAATGACTTTATTTCTTGTTGTAACGGTTCAGTTTAATCTCCTGAGAAAAAAACAGAACTGAATTAAGGAGTAACATGAAATCTATCACCTGGGTGGTTGGTTTAACATTGGTCTGATTAATGGATCCAGCATACCTTGAACCTTTCAACTTAGTCCGTATCCATAGTAACCTCTACAATTTTAGGGGAAGGAAGCACTCAGAGTTTAGAAATTACAGCTCCCTTCAGCTTTCGTTGGCTACTCCATTTGTTTAGGTTCACCTTCTTTCTTACAGGATGGCCCAACATTGCTAAAACAGTAGTTTCCCTTTCCATGCGCCTTAAGTAAAAACAAGATAAAAGAGAAGCTTTTAAGCAAATGGAGCATTTATTAAATGCTTGTAGTTAATTCACTGTATTAAGAAAGGTAATGTTTTTTTTTTTTTTTTAACTTTGTTACAAAATAGCAAGACATCATTAATATATCATGGCTTGACTATTTCTTATGTAGCATGGAAGAGCATATGACCTTCTGAGTCTATTGTAGCCAGTGCAGTTGTAACTGTGTGTCAGAGGGTTCAATTACCACAGAGGCAGCACTATATGCTTTAAATAAAGTAATTTTTCTGACTTTTTAGAAAGAGTTTTCATTACTTTTATGTTTGTTTCCTTCAAATATGGCTTTATCTTTTAAAAACAAGCTTAATATAGCATTTAGGATTTTGAAAATTAAGTTGGATGGCCAGAAATTGAGGTGTAGCTATCATTATTTTATAGGCATTTATTTATCTTCCTTGTCTCTTCCACTCTGTTTTCCTCCTTCAAATGGATTTGGATTTTTTTTTTATTTGGAATTTTTTGATTTCTGGCCTTACATTGTATTTTGGCAGAAGACTTTTGTTCATCTG
This sequence comes from Pelecanus crispus, assembly GCF_030463565.1. Taxonomy (NCBI): domain Eukaryota; kingdom Metazoa; phylum Chordata; class Aves; order Pelecaniformes; family Pelecanidae; genus Pelecanus; species Pelecanus crispus. The sequence goes on along the minus strand of NC_134644.1, from coordinate 154,998,140 downwards.
GCAACAAAAATCATCATAGTGCTTTGAATTAAGATTTATTAAATCTGTAGTCAATTAAGATTTAATAGGGTAATTGTATATTTGTAAAGTACTAATTGAAAACACTGTGGTTTGGCATTTATTTAAAAGATGTCAACTAATTAATCAAGATTAGAATATACTGGAAATGTATTGCCAAGTGTTTATCAAGTGAATTTATTTTAAAAAATATCCTCACTATAGTATTTTATAATTAGGATGTTGTATTCCAAGCATTGCTCTCCATGAAATGGTAGAGCTGTGGTAAACTTCAGGACCTGTTATGGTCAAGTGACTGTGTGTATCGTGTTCAGCCCCTGCCAAAGTTGTACCTTAAAAATCTTTATATGTATAATAATAATAATTGTGGTGATGATAAACCTGCAACTACCTAAGCCACATCTGCTTAGGAGGTTAAATAGCTAGCTATTATAGACATTCCCTTGTACGCTAAAGCTCTTTTGCTTATGATTTTCCTCCTCTCCTTACTGTCTCCTCAGTGGCTTTCCTGAAAGTTTTGACCTCTCTTCTCTTTCCATTGGTTGTTCAACAGATAACTTCATCCACTATAAGAAAGGCTCACATCATAGCTTTCTTCAGCATTTTGCCTCTGTCTCCTGCTCTTGTTAGCACTAGCACAGTCTTTGTCCCTCATGTGCCCTTGTGTCCTCAAGGTGAGTTACGTGTAGTCTGTCTGGATTTTTGAAGTCTCTCCCAGCTCAGGAGATTCTGGAGAGGATTAGCACAGAAGGTGGTGCTCATCAGTGACAGATTGATGTGGAGTGCCAACAGGCATGTCGGGATGGCAGACTGAAGTCTGTAGCACCAATGCTGTTTTACTGAGCAGCAGAGGGATGGGAGCAGGAGTTGGAAGGAGTGAATATGATGGGCATGGGGATAGGTGAAGTTAGGAGGTTCTGGGGTGGAAGAAGCAGAGAGATCTGAGGCAAGAGTAGGGCGCTGTGAGTCAGAGCTCAGTGTGAAAGACCAATATATTAGGTGCTTTCGACAAAGCAACAGTTGTCACTCCTTGGGATAACCAGCCTCACAAGTTATGGGCCAGGAGGCTCCTCTGGAATCATGCCTCAATGGAAAGACTGAGTTTGACCTTCAAAAGGAAAACACTAACTGTAGTGAATCATCTATTACTTTGACTTCTTAAACACAAGGGGACGCCTCAAGCGTGGACCCGATTTCAGTGCAAAGACTATCAAGCTTCAATTTAGGAATGCCACGTTTCCTTCCCCAGCTTCAGTCTGCAGCTTCTCTTTGCAAAATATGATCATTGCCTCTCCAGGTATTCAGTACAGTTCTCTTTCTTACACTGGTGGTTGCCGGTTTCCACTTGTGCAGATCCCCTCATGTGTTCTCGCTTCCCTTTCCCATACTCAAATGCTCTTCACTGGTGTCCACATTTCATGTGGAGCAGAACTTGCTGTGAATCGTCATTGTTCTTAACATTACTAGGAATTGACCAGCTGTCTCTTCCATTACATGTACTACGAAATATCTTTGTTATGAAGGGAGTTATGGATGGATAGTCAATCACATTGATTATATTTTCTATATATTGACAATGGAAATGCTACAGAATATGGACCTTTCACAAAGGCAAAATAAAGCTCATGTAAGATTTTCAAGATTATGCATATCAGTAAAAATACTTTACAAATGAGTAACTACTTTCTACAGTTGAGATAGACATCTTTTGACCTTAAAATTCATCATATTGCACTTAGTATGAGAAACTAATATAGAAAACCTTCTTCTTGTTAAGGTATATTAAAACATGAAGCACATGCATCTCAATATAGAACATTTTATGCTTTATTTTGAGCTTCAAAGGCATTATATTTTCCTGCAATTCAGCTTATTCTGCATCACCTTATAAGCTGGTGATAAATTTACTATGGAAGGATAATAATTGTTTTGGTAATATTACGCTCTCTGTAATTCTAGCATGGAAGTACAGGAGTACAACCTCTTTCTACGATAACAGGCATATGCACCTGAGCCAAAATATAATTCAATATCTGAATCTGTATTTTGAATTCATGGGCTTTTGATTTCCTCTCTAAAATGTAAGTCTGTCAATTCTTTAATGCTTATTTTAAAAGAAGAATGAGTAGGAGTGGCTTATCATGACTGTCAGGAAGCCAAAGCAGGAAACGAAAATCTTTTAATATCACTGTGGTTCATCTGCTTAAAATATATCTCTAATTTGGGCATGATTTGTAATCCAGGCTTTCTCCTTCCAGAGTTCTTTAATGCACCATTTATGTTGTTTTCTATGAATACTGTAAGTTTCATCCACATCAATCAGATTTGTTTTTTTTATGATATTCAAGTAAGTGGCAGAGGAACATTTAGGTCAATATAAATGAGATTATAAAGCCTAAATACAAATGTTTTATTGCTGGCTAGCTAAATGCAATTCTTATAGTTCAGATTGGTTGCCCTAACCTTGACTGAAACATGGCTCATAGCTATTACTTTTTATAAAAATCTGGTGTATGTGCAGAAAGACTTCAGAAAAAAATTATTTCTGAAGTGCCATAGAGTGCTAGATCTCACTGAAAATTAAGGAAAATTTGGCTCCTAAGTCCTGTACATAACTTATCTTTTGCCACTCTGTTTCAGTAAGTAAAGTCAGATATTTAAATTTCTGTCTTTGGATTCTTTTCTGACAATGGCCTTTTTTAACGGAGATACTATGATTCTTTTTCTTTTTCTCCTCTGTAGAACCAAAAAATTTGGTCCTCCAGTTCGGTAGGTTTCCTGGTCATTGACTGAGGAGGGGCGCAGTATTAGCTGATGGAGTTATGTTTTTCTTGAGCATATTCTAACTGCTCTCAAGCATGGAGGCTCTTTTACATACTATAATCTACCCCCGTGCGCTACTGAAATGTTAGTCATTCAAGTTCTTACTCTCCTGTCAGCCTCAATTAAGAGATTGCACAGTATTAATAGGCTTTCCATTGGAGAAGTTATATATCTTGTCCCATAAATCAACATTTCAGAGCTCTGTTGAAGGGATGTTTCGCTCTGTTTTGTCTGAACACTGAAGATAGTTGAGCAGAGCACTTCCGTCTGATTTCAGCCCCACTTAGCTTGACCAGATGAAGTAGTGACTTCTCTTCCACCCTTTCCCCTGAGAGGTGAAGTCATGGAGTTGTGAATTTATAATTGCTTCTGTGACAGCTTGTGATTGCAAATAGACTTCTAGAAAGTTAGCTTTTCTAACTTTTGGAGTACTGCTTTTCTTCAGTTCTCACTTTTCACTTCATAAATATGTATTTATCATGAAAGATTATATCTTTTTAGGGTTCTTAATATTAATTTTGCCCATTAAAATCATTGCAGTGGGATCTGGTCTATCTGATGGGGTAAGAAAGTTATTAGTTTAAAACTGCCCTTGCTGAAGCAATTAGGACCTTTGCCATGGATTTTAGTGATGTCAGGATATTGTTCTTTTAGCATTTACACACAACTCTTGTCGGAAGTATGGTGTAACACTTTAAAAAAAATGTCACCTGTTTAGAAATAGGCTGTGCTAATCAGACATACCAGCAGATTTCTCTGGGCCTCCCTGAGTGCTTTTTGAAGTCCAGTTATGTGAGGATGGTACCAGAGGAAGATGTGTGGTCTTCATATGGGGGTGGCTTTCAAGGTTGTTTTATACATTTCATGTGGAAGGATGGAAGTAAGTATTTGACTTTCTGACTTTCTCGAGATAGAAACGTTGGAAAGAAAATACAAGATTGTGCTAGAAGAGCTACAGTAAGGGTGTTATGATGAGTCTGAGAGGTCCTGGCTATGCAGAGGGTAGTAGAGCCAGCGGCATATGGAGACATGATGCTGAGCAGGAATAGAAGGCACCTGAGCTCTGATAGGAAGCAGACCCTTGATGGGACTCTGCAGATTGGACACAAGGGAAGGAAGAGGTAGGGACTCAAAAGTGTCTGCCCCTAACCCACAGACCTCTTGTTGCTAGCTAAATGGGAACAGCAGCAATGAAGTACTCTCTACTTCACTCTCAGGTTCTGAAGAATAGGTTTCCAACCTTGTCATTGTTGCCCTGCAAGTATGGTAGGTCTGCCAAAGGTATGTGATTGCTCTTTGGGGTTCTTCTGCGTCGCTGAATTTATGAATTCTTTCTCCCCTCAATACCAATCTTATCTTTCCCCATGCTTCCAAAGCTTCCATTTCTAGGTTCCCTCTCTTTACTGCTTCTAAAATCTCTCAGTTACCTTCGTCTATCTGGAAACCTCTAGTGGACACCATTTTCTGTTATTTTTAGAGACCAGAAATCAAAAAATTTCTGAAGAATACTGTGGGCTATGCAATATCTATTTCTTTCCCGTAAATTACTCCTTAGGCCTAAGATCTTAGCTATGCTCAAGTGTTTTGGTCTTGTTTCCTTTGGGGTTTTTTTTGTGTTGTAAACCTCTAGGTAATCTTTTAAGTAGGGTAAAAAGAATAAACTAGCAGCATGGTTTACCTAATGAAATTATGCAGAAAATGAAATTGAAGTAATACAATTGCTTTTGACAAGAACCTTCTCCAGATTAAAAAAAAAAAAACCCAAAATCTCTCTTGTTCCAGTTTATTATATCAGTAAGCTAACTAGTTAATTTAAAGGGAATCTAAAAGGATTTAGAAAGGAATTTTGAAAAGTCGGAAAGCTTTTGCTTTCCTTCTCCAGAGTTAGGCATAAGATTTTGATATTAGAATATTCAAAGGGTTGAAAACTGTGGCAATCAGAAGCAAGCAGTTCAGGTCATTAACATTAAAACATATTTCTTTGTTTTTATTATATTATTTTGCATAAAGGCTAAAAATGGTTCTCTTAATTATTGTATATTATGTCAAACAGCTGTTATGTAGGTTTCATACTAGATTATTCATTTATCATCCAATTTATTATTTAAATAATAGAATGCAAAAAACTTTCAAATTCTGCAATATAATTCCGTTAAGACTTATATTTAACAAAGTACACATAGATAATGATGCTGATTAACAATAAGAAATACAAAATTTGACACAGTTTTATTTAGTTCCAAACCAATGTATCTTAATCTTCATAATGGAGTATCAACATTCTTTAGGAGTCCAACTAAAACCATTCTCTCTCCATGTTGGTATATTTAGCAAGAGGATTTAAATAATTTATTTATTCTAATTTACTAACCTCAGTCACAGCTAAAATGATTTATTAATAGCACTTTTATTTAAAAAAAAGAAAAAAATTATCCTAAAAGCATTTAAAAAATATAATAAAATGAAGTAGGCATCAAAACCAATAAACTCTTTAAAAATGTCTTTATTTTATAACCACTCCTATGACAGTTTGTAATTGGAAATAGCCTTCTAGAAAGTTAGCTTTTCTAACTTTTGGAGTACTGCCCTTCTTTAATTCTTTAGTTTAGTTTGTTTAAATTTTATAAAAAAAGTCCTGCAAGAACCCCTCATGATTTGAAACGGAGTATATGGAGGATGTCAAAGAGGAGTAGTTGTCAATCCCAGTTGATCTTCAGCTACAGTGTGGTCTGTTACTGAGTTAAATTATCATTATGATACCCAGAAACCCCAAGTGTTGTGCTGAGTATCACTCTGGTGAAATAATGTTTTCATTTCAGAATTCTTAAAGTATTAGGAATACTTTTTCACTATTTTTCCCCTAAATGGCATCTGATACAGATTAAATAATAGGCATTTCATGTTTGGACTAATTTATCTTCATAGGAAAAATCTGAAAATAAACTGTCTTGGTGGCAAACTCAGTCCAACCTTAATCCGGGAGCTCCTACTAATGCTTCCAAAATACAATTATCATACCAAGGACTGTACTGTGATACAAAAGAAAACTGGCAGAGAAGGCAAAGCAAAAGATATAAATAGGATAGAAATTTTGAAGTATGATCAAGAAACTGAAATAAGATTGATTTATTTGTTTAACATTTAAATATGAGGTATTCACATATGTACTGTTAAATATCAATAGTTTTATGGAGGGTGTCCCCAGCATCAGGTGAGGCAGGCTTTCACCTGCTAAGCATGTTTATATGATGCGAAAAGGCAACGTGTGCCGAAAGTTTTTCATTTAATCCCTCTTCCACCCAAAAATATTCAAATGGAGTAAACTTTAAACATGTTACTCCCCAACATATTTTGAAAGCAACAGTTAAAACATTATTTCAAAAGTATGCTTGCATCACTTGGATTTGAGGGAGGGTCACATGATGCTAATTTTTCTTTTAATGTTCTGTTCTGCACCTCATCATTGGACTAAATGACTTGGAAAAACCTTGATATCTTTTCAAACTGTCTTTAATGGGTGGGCAAGAGAAATATGCTTTTTCTGAATATTTAAACACACTGGATGTTTGATTCAAGCATTGCAGTTAATGAAATACTTGCAGTACATCTTGAGTGTAACAAACCAGATTTGCAATTAACTATTGCAGTACATCTCCAGAGCAGCTCACCTTTATGATTTTGCCTTGCAGACACATTAATTTGGGGAAGTGATTTTGCAGGGTCATTGTATGAGCATTGGTCTCCTGTTCTTTAGAGACTGGTTCAAACCTCATGAAAAAGAAATTACCATTCTTGGGAGTTTCCTATCAACTAAACTGTGGATCAGAAGCCCAACTTCTGCTACTTATATGAACACAAGTTCTAAAAGACCCTTTGAGAGATGCTGGAGTTGGTAGCATGAAGATTATGTGTGGCTGTGTCTAAACAGAGCCTGCAGAGCTTCCCTTTGGCAGTGGAAGACTTCAAACTGATGTTCGTGTTCCTTCTAACCAAAGAAAGGTGTACCAGCATTTGAATTTTTTTTTTCTTTCTGTGCTATGTGCCTAGTTTATTGTCCAATGCCACAAGAATTCTGATCTAAAAAGCCTCATATTTCCCTAATTGCTAACAAAAAATAATTTCCCACCACCACCCAGTTTCAGTGTTATGGTTTGCCCTATTTCAGCCTGCTGAAGTTCAAGAATAAATATTAAAATCTGTTTTATAAAGACTGGCTAAATTGGAAGTGCTGTGAGGGGATATTTACCAATAGCTACTTTAGAAGTCCTTATGGTTTGTGATTTTTTTGGGTTTTTTTCTTTAGAAAATAATGAATAATAAATGAATGACATAAGTGACCAAAAAGATTAGTATATTGTTGCATGACATGAATAACAAATGCTTCCTGCTGTGACTTCAGATAGCTGAAGACAGGATACAGTTAATGTAGTTTATATAAACTATGTATGTTAGCTGAAGGATTACATTTTTTTAAATTAATTTTAAAGTGTTCATTACTGTTCCAAGTACAATGGCTTTTACTTTTTAATCTTTGGAACGTTTTTCCCTGGCATTTTTTTGTAGGTATGTATGACTGACTTTCATAAGTCTCCATCTAAGTATTTTTGCTTTTCAGGTGTGCATATGATTGCTGATATCTAGTTCATTTCCAAGTTACCATGTTTTAGTATGGACCAGGATGTTTCTGAATAGTCTGCTTCTGAGTCTGTAATCTATCGTGGATGATATTTCTCTCAAATTTTCAGAGAAATCCGGTATTTCAAAAGGCAATAGTTTTTTTTGTTTACTATCAATTATAGGTTTGTCTTTTAGTCATTTAATAATGGATATTTTTTAAATGGATTAACTGCATTAATAATAGAGAGGAGTTATATCCAGAAAAATTCAGGCTTTTTGCATGGTAGCACATGCATATGTGTAGATATGGACATCAGACATAATACATAAAAGTATTAATTCAGCTATTTATAGGGTCAACTCATGGGGAAAAAAATGTATTCTGCTTGCAATGACAAATAATAGACTGAAGACAGTACATATAATACATACATACATCCCAAAATAATTTGTTGCATCTGAGTTTCCTCAAAATTACTTAAACACAAAAATAATTTACATTGAACATTTTTCCTCCAAAAAGATGTAATTAACTCAAATATCACTTACTTGGAGGTTTTATCTACCATTCTGATTGAAAAAAAAAAAGGCTTAAAAGGGTGTAGGGGAAAATATGGTAAATAATTACAGTTAACTGTAATTTCTCTTATAGAGCAGATGGACTTCAGGATGATGGTATTCCTCATTATAGCACTTCCTGTTTTGCTATTGTGTTGCTTTAGAAGTCCTTTCATTTTTAGTCTTACCCTGACTTAGCTGTCTTGTTTCTTATGATCCTTTTGATTCAGGATGCAGAATAGAAAACTGCGACTCCTGCTTTAGCAGAGACTTTTGTACCAAATGCAAAACTGGCTTCTACTCGCACAGAGGCCGCTGCTTCCGAGGATGCCCCCCTGGATTTGCAGCCTTGGAGGAGCTTATGGAATGTGTGGGTGAGTCTTCTAGCACAACAGTGCTGCTGAAGCAGCTCTTTTGCCCGGTGGACAGGTTCAAATGCTTGTGACGCTATTTTTAAGCTGATGCTTAGTATTCTCTATCAAGAAATAAACACTAAGGAGTTGTGTCTGAGTCTCTTTACCCCTAATAATAATAATAAATAGTAATAATAATAACAGCTTTTTCCAAACTTTGCAATATTGCATTATTTGGAATATCACTTTGTTCTGCATCAGAAAGTTCTGTCCTCTTAACTGTAAGTCACCTTGTATGAGGATTTATAACTCAGAACTTGTAAGATTTCAGGAAGGCCAGTTTTTGCATTAGAACTTTAAGTCAATGATGTACTCGTTGGACTCTTGCCCTCGTAAAACTACCTGCTCATTTTGCCTTTTACCAAGGCCAGAATCCAGGGGCAGGGCAGATTGAATTCCTGTAGCGTCTGGCCTTCAAATTCACTTTTAGTTTCTCTGCAGCTTCCCCCCTTTTCCACTAGCAAGTAATAAATATAAACCACCAAATAATTGTTTTTAGTAGAAGTTTACTTTATAATTCTGAGGCAGCATTGGCAGTTTTCACAATGTTTCTCAAGTCTCACAATTTGGTGTTTTATCTTGAAGCCTGGGAACTGTGTCAGAACAGACTCTTTCTTTCAAGAGTATTCTTTCCATTTCATGATGGAGAGGACCTGGATTTGTGAACTCTTGAGATTTGCAAATCCAGGTGACAACCAGATAGGATTTATTCATTAAAAAGAGGAAAAATTTGAATCAATCTCATGATTTTAGGAGGGGTTTTGAATATTTGGGACTGAAATGATGTCTGTACATAACAGATTGATAGTCTGATGGTTTTATGCTCAAGTTGATGCTGGCTAAAAAGATTCTTTCAGGTTCTGTAACAGATTTTAATTTTGTTTCTAAGTTTTTTGTCTGTTAACAGTAAAACTTTCAAGTGGTGCTTTCTAATAGTGTATTCTAATTTAAAAATGAAAACAAAGCAAAAAAACGGAAGAAATGCTGACTTGTGTTTTCTTTTGCTTTATCAGAAGGCTGTGAAGTGGGTCAGTGGAGTGAGTGGGGAACTTGCAGTAGAAATAACAAAACATGTGGATTTAAGTGGGGCCTGGAAACGAGAACAAGACAAATTGTGAAGAAGCCAGCAAAAGACACGATACCGTGCCCAACCATTGCAGAATCCAGACGGTGTAAAATGGCCGTGAGGCATTGTCCAGGAGGTAAGCGTAGTCCATGCCACAAAAATCTTTATGAGCTTTCCTTAACTGAAATCCTATTTCTAACTTGAAAAAAGAGCTATTTCATCCCAGCTGGAGGGGAAATCCTGCCTCTGCTCTGCCAGCCAGGGCTGAAAGGCAGCAGTACTACGGCAGTCCTAATTTGTGCAGAAAGACTCCAGGGAAAGGCTCAGTGTGGGAGTGATCAGTCTCTCAGTAGACTCTGTTTTTCCTCGTGTGGTCCTGAGGTGCCCCGTGGAAGAACCATAACAGATTGCAGTTTGAGCTTCAGCATGAAAACAGTAGTGATGGTGGAATGACTAATTGCTCTGTGCATGACAGGGAAGACTGTGATTCTCAACCTCTCTGCAGATGGCACACTCAGTGCTGGTGTGATGGGTGTTTAAATTAAATGAAGTTAGTTACACATGGAATTGTTAGCTGCAACTATTAGCTGGAATGTGTTACTTGTTCTGAATGTTGTAGATCAGGGCCAGACTATGATAGATGTGACAAAAGCAGAATAGTGATAGATAACAAGCTTTTCAGCGTGAGACCCGCTTATGGCAATTACCACAAGTAGATAAAAAAAAAAAAATCATATTTCTTTATCATGGTGTTCTAAGACTTAAGTAGTGATGCTGATTTGAAAAAGGAAATGAAGTTTTAAATTTGTGTTCAGTTTTGTAGACTCCAAAGTTGAGACACGTCACTGGTAGAGAGGAGTTTTTGTTATCTTTTAAATTGAAATGATTAACCTTTTACTTGTGCACGCTGAACACTTAACACTGTTTTCAGAATTTGTAGGAGAGGCAGGTGATCAACAGGTGATAAAGATGCTACTCCTTTTGGAATCATAGGGTTAAAGAAAGATTCAGGCTTGAAGGGACTTCAAGAGTTCTCTAGTCCAACCTCCTGCTGCAAGCTGGGTCAACTGTGAGATCAGACAAATAAAAAGGAATAAAGGGTTGCAGAGTCCTCAGAAAAGCCATAACCTGATGAATAAGCTAAACCTGAAATAATCTTAGAATAGGTACATAAATGTTTGCTTTGTGTTCTGGGATTGTTGAATATGTCTCTCTTGGCTTGAATATGCTGCCCGCCAGTATGTGTGAAAATTATATATAAAGTTTTAGCTTACAGATTAAATCTGTGCAAGCTTCATTTTTGCCTGTAAGACCTTGCCGCAATCTGGAAGAGAATTTGAAGTTGATTCTCTGTTATCCAGGTTAAGTGAGTCTGTTATGCACTCTTCCTCCCTGTCCCACTGCCTACATGGATACACATCATGCACGCACACATAGTGCATAGTCATAGTGGTACTGGGGTGCATTGTACAGCGCAGTTAATCCGCAACCTAAATAAACTTCTCAAAGACATTGAAGAGCGGAACCTACAAAATGAACACTTCTGTAGGAAGGAAGAAGAAAAGGCAAAAATCAAGGGTGATTTGGGCTGCCATGGTACATGTCTCATGGTATCTTTGAATGCAAGTCAGCTGCATCTACATCAAGGTAGCTACACTTACTAGTGCTTGCAGCCTGCTGAGGTGGATGAGCTGTACCAGTTACTTCTAACAAACTCTGAAGTCCAAATGGGGTTAGCGATCAGATCAACTGGGGAAATGCATTACTGCTAAAATGGAAGGAATCAAAAAGAGCCAGTGTGACGTTCTACAAAATCTCCAATCAATATTGTCCTTTTTTGGCATTCAGATGCATGAAGTTTAGCCTGTAGTGGAAAATCTGAGAAAATTGCAGGGTATTTTCAATTCAACTCTATGTGGTAGAGATTTAGTCATTTTTGTACCCAATGTGTATAGAGGGAGGTATTTCATGGATGCAATGTCCAGCTTCTATGTAAACTCCTGGCAAGTAGAAATTTACAGGTGTGGGTTTAGTCTTGATAATTTAGTTAGGATACAAATTATTGAAATTGTTGTAAATAGTTTGAGAAATGTGCCTAAGTGGACCACAATATTTATGAATGCTGTAGCATGCTCATGTAACTGTGGTAATCTGGAGCTATTGAACATTCATACCTTTTTGTAGCAAATCCACTTAGGATGTTTCAGATTTTCTTGTCCAGCAATTCAGGTCACTGATTAAAGATTTCCCTCTCAAATTTTATCTTTTCAAAGGCACAGTGGTGGGATTTCCTAAGAGTTAGGAAATTTATTGCCTAGTCTATACCAAATCTTTGACCAAATCTCTGCATTTTTTTTCACTGCGTATCAGGAAAGTTGTGGCTGCAAATACAAATTCAGTGTGGAAGGCTTGTAGTATTCTCTTGTAACCATGGGCTCCAGTAAATCCTAAAGATTACCATCCTTTCCTGTCCTCCTATGGTGTGGAATTCCCTGCCTGTGTTTTCGAGATAAAAATAAATATGTACAAAACTGCAGGTTTGAGCTCTCAGCACTGAATGCTGATGCTTAATACTGCTTCTGTGCAATCATATAAACCACTGGCCAGAGTATAAACTCCTGTATGTCTCCTGAGAAACTCCTGGGAGGGAGTGTGTTAGCGGTGTTTTAAGTGCCTGGGATAAGTCTTCCCCAGGCCTGGTTATCTCTGCAGGAGAGGAAGCCTATGAGACTGTCCTGTTCAAAACTCCTGCTTCGTAGTATGTTTTAATTATGATTATATACATGACTGGTCTAAGATCCCATTCCTTTATCATATAGACCAGTCGGGTTAGCTCAGTTGGTCAGAGCATGGTGCTAATAACGCCAAGTTCAAAGGTTCAATCCCTGCTTACTGCAGGGGGGTTGGGCTCGATGACCTCTGTAAGGTCCCTTCCAACCCAAAGCATTCTATGATTCTATATTTAATTTAGTTAGTAGATTGCCCATTAGACACTTGAAATATTTCTTTGCTTACTTGTTGTGAAGTAGCAGGAGGCAGAGATGCTGTTACAGGGAAGCTAAAATCAAGCTGATCCTGGCTGTTAAGGAGGAGTTTCTGTGTTTTTAAAAATGCAATGTTTTCCTAATGTTAGAAATTTTGTAATTGAACTTTTAAACTGAGGAAATAAGAGAAAAATGTAAGGTTAGCGCTACTGGGGGACTGAAGAACCATAATCCCTGTAAATGTTGGTTGAGAGGCTGTTAATAAATCCTTTCTCCCTAATGTTCTCAGTACATAAACTCACACAAATGTGTAGGATAAGTATTGGATTATATAGCTAAGATGGTTGTAGATTGTGATGGATTAAACTGAGCACAGGAAGTACGGATATTTTTGGTAGAACAGGATCAAATAAAGTGCTTTTGACACATGCTTTCTACTTCTGTACATTTTACAGTTACTATTTATGGTCCACATCACAGAAAAACTTCGAAACAGATTTCTACAGGTTTGCAGAAGAAGAGTTAAATTCAGTTTTCCTACTAAGTATTTCAGTTTCATATTTATCAAGGATTGAGATGTTACCCATTTCGCCATATGGCTGTGGTACAAATCTAGCTGATGAAGAAGAATTCTTTGTCACTTTCCCAGTATTTGCAGAGTTGTAGAGGTACAAGCTGGAATGCAAGTGAAAGACGATTTCACTTCTTTCCTACCAAAGCCAGCAACATAAGCGGATACTGTACTTGATTTCAAATATGTTACTTGGTGGTGTTTTCTTATTGTCAGTACCAATTGATTTAAATGTTATTACCAGATGGGAATGTCACATTTGTGTATCTGTTCATGTTATGTATGTTACCCTGCAGCTTGGGTGTAACATGACTCATACTGTGAGAGGTTAGACTTAGAAGAAGATGACTGGCATCATTCAGGCCACCTCCTACCCATGCTGGTCTCTGCCTGATAAGGAATTTTCTCCTCTTTAGCTCAAAAAGAAAGAAAAAGAAAGAAAAAGAAAGAATTTTTAAAGAAGACTGATTACGTTACAAGCAATGGGGAAATTAGCAGGCAGAAATGTTCTATGGGCTGATACAAATTGCTGTCTACAAGTTTTCCCATATGTTTATTATAAATATTCTTTTTGCCTCTTATTTTTACATGTTCCCCATGTTCACCTCAGTAAATTACTCCTCTTCTGTTTGTACCCTGGAGGTACTTGCAGATTGCTCTCATGTTTAAGTATTACAAAGGCAAGCAAAGCAGCTTTCTACTACTTTTAGTCTTCCATGAGACTTCCATTCTTCAAGTTATCTGATCCACAAATATTACTTTATTATTTCTAGAATAAATTATGATGCCATTTCTGAATGGTTATTTCTGACATGAAGAGAGATGAAGATGGGATGTATGTCTGCATTACTTTCCCGAGCTCGAAAGAGGGAAGGTAGCAGGACAGGTCATGAGGCTACAGTGGGAAGGACTTCTTTCCTTGACACAGACATGTAACTGGATGGACTTTATGCTGCTTGATTGGACTTTGGAGGCTTTTTATGCAGTAATCTTTCTTCATTCCATTGTTGCAATAGTATTTAAGACTTGTGGAAGAGCAACAGTAAAAAGACCCAATCAAGCTTTCTGTCCTTATCCTGCAGTTACATTTCATTATTAATATTCAGAAATTATGACTGAAAAGATTAAAAGATTAAAGCATTTATACTTAAATATAGAAAACTAATAAATATGCAAAGCTGCAAAATGCATGTTAACTAAGTAGTGTGAGTTCTTTTAACCTGATAAGCTACTAGTGATATGGCAAACAGGGAGTTAATGATCCTAGTTTGCAAAAATATTTAAAGTAGGATAAATAATATTTAGACTAAAACTGTACATACACTTTGGTGAAGACACTAGCTATACACTTAAAGTATACTAAACTGACATAACTTCTAATACAAGCTGTGTTACAGGTATAGTTATTTCTAGTGGGTAAGTATTTTCTTTCTTTAAATTGATATATTTCCTCTGAGAGTGAATATTTTAAAACTTCTGGCTTTAACTTGACAACCTGCAGTATAAAGGGTCAAAAATGTTCTTGTGTTGTCCCTCCACTCTTCCTGAAAGTTTGGTGCTAACATTTCTTTTCTTTTGAAACCTGGCAAAGGAAATCAGGATTTCTCTCTTTTATTAGATTTATTTAGAAAAGGCTAACTGAAGAATTTTTTAGTTCTGCAACCAACAAAGTCATAGAATTATTGAATAATACAGGTTTGAAGGGACCTAGGGAGGTTACATAGTCCAACCTCCTGCTCAAAGTTGGGTCAGACAAGGTGGTCCAGGGCCATGAGTTTACACTTGTCTCTGCTGAATTTCATGAGGTTCCTTCTAGCTACAATAAATCTCTTCTTCATAAGTGAGAAATAATAATAAAAAAAAAGCTCAAAATAAATGTAGCACCAGAACTCAGTGAGTGATCTCTGTGATCAGACAGGTGATTACGATCTTTCGTGCTTTTTGACTGCATCTACACTGAAATGCCAAATGTGGAAAAGTTTGTAAGCCAGGATGCTTTTGAGATCTTAACTTATACCTTGCACTTGTAGTCACAAGCACGCACAATACCTACAAACACCATCTGCCTTTTGAGTGTCAATGCTAAGGCTCTCTCTAGGTGGGTCTCGGTAAACATAACCACTACATTTTATGTCTCCTGTTGGTCTTGTTATGTTGCCACAAGAACAGGTAGCCTAAGTGGCAGAGACTGGTCTAGGAACAGCAAGAACTATTGCCTTCTCCACAGGGACAGTTGAGCACTGGGTTAGATTTGTCCGTAGACTGTGCAGTCACCATCCTTTGAAGTTTCTAAGATCTGGCTGGACAAAGCCCTGAACACTCTGTTCTGAATGGTCCTGATGCTAGCGAGAGCAGGAAGTTGGATCAGGGACCAACCTGGATGATTCTGCTGCTGTGAAAGGCAGAACATGCTGTGGGTTTAGGCTGAAAGAACACTGTTCTTCCTGCTCAGGCTTTGCAAAATTTCTGATATCTTCTACTCCCAATTAGAGAGAAGCCGGTATGACTAGTCATAGGGAAAAGGAACAAAACAAGTCTTTACCGTGTTTGTTATAGTGCTGTGATCTCTTAATTTGGCCTGTTTTATTGATGTTGAAATAACATGCAGAGTATGTCTAATGTTTTGAATATAATGCTAACTGTTGTTTCATGCATTTCTGAGTTTAGCTTTAATCAGTATGGAAGCTTAGTTGGAAGTGCTGATTTCTTAATTTACTTTATTATTGTTTGACCTATTCACGTAATTGTCTTTGGCTGAATGCTGCACACATATTATTTCAAAATCTTGCATAGGATCTAAAAGATACATAGCACAATGTACCTTTACTTTAACTTAATACACTATGGCAGTCGAAGAAAACATTCAAAGACCTGTAGAGCTGTATTTTAGTTTTAGTTTTGCTTTGACTTTTCAAATCTTAAAGAAAAGCCCAGTCTAATTTGTTGACATTTTTAGTAACTGGAGGATTTCATTCCATTGTTAGTTAAGTCATGACATAAATGTAAGTGCAAGTTATAGATAAAAGAAAATGATCCTACTTAGAAAAGATTATCTTATAAGTTGAAGTATGATCTGAAGAAGGATGGTAGCAAACAGAAAGCATCGTTCTGGGAAAGATGACAGGATTTACAAACGGTAAGATCTTAGTGCTTTTGTTAGTATTGCATGAATCTTGAAGACATTGCAATATTATTTAGCACTGTAATACTAAAAATTACTGTTTACAAGTCTTATCATTTTAAATGAGACTGTAGTACATAGTATTTACAACAATATACTGTCATTGCCTATGGCAGCTCTCTCTTAATTTTGCTGTAGCATTGGACCAAATCTGCCCTTTTTTGCCCTCCACAGACAGGTAGAAACTGCATTAAGTGTAGCTCTGAGTACTGGCTCTGCTAGAATAGTGGTATCACCAAGCAGGCTTGCCTCCTTGATGGGTTTTGTGAGCACCAATTACACTCTGACCAAGAAGGCTTGGCCTTAGCTTGTCTGAAAATATAACCCATAATTTTCAGTTACAAAGCATGACTCAAAGCTTCTGAAGGAAAAAAGGAAAAAACATTTCAGCATCAACAGAGAGCTTACAAGCAGTAAACTCCACCAAAGACACTTATTTGCCCAGTGCAGGTTGGGAAAGCAATAGCAATGAGCAAATATTTTCGTGTTTTAGTCGATGGCCATTCTGCACATTTTGTAATGGAGCTAGCAAGTGGGAGCAAGAAGGGACAAGATGAACGTAGTTTGGAGACTTTCCAGAAAAAAAGAACTGTTTTATAGTGTGGCTTAACCCTCGGAGCCTGGCATGCTTGTTAGTAAGTTTGTTCAGGAAACAAGCTTTTGTCAGCTGCAGAATCTACTCGTCTGGATTGTCAACATCTGCTTCATATAGAGAATGTTGTGCTGAGAGTATTAAAATTTTTTTTTTCTACCATTTAACTGATTACATTCAGAAGGGACTGCTGCAGGTGAAAACTAATAGTAAAGGAAATCCAAACCCTAAGGAAAATGAAACCCATAATACTGCTTATTTCAGTGAGAGTGCCTGCAACTAGACTTTAATTATTTTGAATTAAGGCACATGGGCAAGAGGTATAGTTATATTATCAATAGTCAATAAGTTTGTGCCAGCTTCTAAAAAAGAGCACAAAGGTTGTCATTTCTATTTGGTAATAATAAAAAAAATCAAAGTCGAATTCGTAGTTCAGGTTGGAAAGGACCTCAGAAGGTCATCTACTCCAGCCTGCAGTTAAATCAGGTCAGCTGTGAGAAAACTAGCTTAGCTATTACCCAAACAATCCTCAGACATTAAATATTTTCCCCTTTTTTATCATAGCTCTGTTTCTCTTCATATGTTTATTTGTGAGATGCTGATTTATAAATTTTAGGAAAAATGGTTTTATTTTGTTTCTAAGTGAAAAATATAAAAATACACAGCAAATTTGAAATTACATTTTCATGATGTTTGCATTCATTTACATTTAGATGTGGAAACTTATGTAATACATGTGTGTACCTGTATTGGAGCACTTCTATACCTGATGCCTCTTAGATTTGTAGATAGAAGTTAGGCAGTGTACCTCTCAGCAGATAGGATACTATAAAGTAACTGAAATATAGCAAGAAACTCTGATTTTTCTTTTCTGTATTAAATTATAGTATTTTATATCATTTTTTCTTAGAAACAAAATAGCTATACTGATATTTCTTGTGTGTTTGTCTTCTTTTTCTGTCCTGCAGCAGGGATAGTAAAATTAGGAATCTGTTGATAGAGGAGTGTTCTTCTCCATACTTTCGTATCAAAGCAGTAAAGAAAATTAAGGTGTGCTAATGATGAAACATAAGCAGGTATGTTCTTTCCTTAAGGCTGATGAAAAACAAACCTGTTAAATCCTGACAACCCAGCATGACATGTTGAAGTTCACAGCTATAGTACAGATATACAGAAAGATTAATATAAATATTATTTTTCAAACAGTGTAATTCATGTGTTATTAGGTCATATGAATGAGGAAAAATGTGATTGAATGAATCTGTGAAATCGGATTCTGAAGCTTCCCTTGCACACAAAATGTTTCAGCTGAATTTGTGTTACAGCACTTGTTTTAGAAAAACAATCCCCCACCTGAGCAACAAAAACCCCTGAATACATGGAGAAAAGAAAATGCATACACGTGTGAGCTAAGAGATTAAATAACTGTATTACACATGCATTTGATTCATATTCATGAAAATGAGTTCAAGTATAAGCTTAGTGTGACTTTTTAAAAATTGCTGTTATTTTTCCATTATGTTGCTGGAAGCCATCCATTCCCTAGTTATTTTCTAAAGGGAAAATGTAATCCGATTAGACTTGTATCTGAAAAGTAGTTAGAAATAGTTTTTATAAGCTATATAAACTTGAACATCAGTTTGAGTAGCAGTTATGTTTAATTCTAAACCCACGAACTATCTGGCAAGGACCGACATCCAGGTTTCCTTTGCAGATTTTAGAGGAGTGACTCCTCTTTGCTGTTATTCAATTACATCGCATTGCTTGATGGTCTAGATGGCTCTCAGAGCTCTGTGAACAAGATGTGGCTGTTGACTCGTCCTCTGTTTTCTGTTTGTTTGAAATAGGGTCAGTTAAATTACGCAGCTAAGCAATTAAGTGCCCTGAAAAAAATCAACCCTTATTGAAATGTTTAGGTAATTAGGATGTCCTCTCTTTGCTTGTGCCCATTTGGTGTTCACAGAATTTCTCAAAGTTTGAGGTTATTTTTAACTGTTCAGTATTTGGGTTGGTATTTTCCTTGAAACTGGTACAGTAGATCTTGCATGGAAGTTGAGGCAGCTTGATATTAAGTCACAGTGCTCCTACAAACCTTTCTTGCTGTTTTAGTCCAGGTAAACATCACAATGAGTTACAACTGCAATTATTAAAATTCATGGGTTTGTGTGAGTATGCTGAAATAATACGTTACTTATATTGAAACCTGTAACTTAGCTTAGATATAGGTAGCCTAAATTTCCTTGGAGTGCTGTTGTAGTGAAGTGTGGTTTTGGTTTGTTTGCTTATTTAACTGATAGGTCAGGTTTTAAGAGGCTTAGTTCTCTTTGACTTAAGCAGAATTTAAAAATTCATGGTTCTTTTTAAGACTAGAAATAAAATCTGTCTAAGTGACCTTTAGAGGGTACCTTTCAAGACATTAGCAAAACACCTCTGTGGAAAAGGGTTGTTGTCATCTTATTTCTGTTTTTAGTTTTCCTTCTTTAGTACCACTGCCCAAAGCATATCTTGTAATGGACTATATATACCTGAGTGCAAAATTTTAGCTCTGTGTACCTTATCTGGACAATTCAGCCTGTAGAATTTGATGTATTGTTTTATCATTTGCAGCATGATACATTTTCAAGTTATTTTCAAAGGTTGTCAGGGAATTACTGGCAGTACAGAAGTGACAACTCAAGCACATTTTTCCATTCCTTCTGATATAAATTATCCTTCAATCCTTTTTAGTTAAAGTAATAGGAAATATTTTCTTGGGAAGACTTTCACATAGTTTTTCCAGTCATTAAAAGGTGGTGCGCACAATTTATTTATTGCCATTACTGTATCTTAGACCAGCTAAGTACTTTCAACATATGTGCTTCCTTCAGTATATTGTGTTTCAGAAATATCATGAGCATCATGTGATGCAGTATCTCCTATGGGAGTTATCTGTTTTTAATGAATAACTGAGTAAGTACCAGAGTGTAAATCCTTGTAAATGACCAGAGTGTGAGTTACAACTGTCCCATGGCAATTATACAGTTCAGCATTGTTTAAAAATGCTGAAAGAGAGCTAGCTGCTAATCCACATGGAAATACAAATACTGAAAAGAGCTGTATCTGATCAAAGTGCACAGATTGAATTTGTCCATAAAAGGTACCTGACAAATTTTATTGTCCATACCCTTATGAAATAACTCCTGTTGGTTTTGTCTTTTGCTCATTCTGAAACTACGGTCCACCTGTAGGAGAAAAAGCTGTATACTTAAAACATTTCTGAGTCTCAGCCAGACATCTTTTATTATACGTTACAGTATTAGCCATTTCAGTCACAGCAGAGGAACCAGCAAACACTCACCTACCTGAGGTTGTATTTTCCTTCCTGAGGATCAATCAGTAAGGCACAATTCTATGCATATGCTCTCCCAAACCACAGGTCTCGGTATGGCAGGTCTGGAGAATGATCTGCTTCAGGCGTGGCATGTCAGGAGAGCAGCCAGCTTCCCTCATTTTTAGGATTCACTAAGGATTTCCTTGCACAGAAGTCTCTTCTTAAGTAATAAACTTATTATGCTATACAGATATTATTTGTTTTCACAACATTGATACAAAGGCCACATCCTGACATACTCCTGGTGGAATTTTTAGTTGGGTGCTTCTGAAACTCCTCGTCTTTTGTACAGTTCATCTCTCCAGCAGAATGTGTACTAACAGTGGCAGGGTTTGGATATTGGAAGTTATTTCATAAATAATGGCAACTGTGACTGAAGTAGAAAGACTTCACTGTACTAAAATATTTAGAAAATATGCAATATTTGTGTGCAATATTTAGATTAGATTCTATCTGCCTCATCATCCTTAAGAAAATGTGTGTGTGACTGACAGTTGCGCCTTGCTCTGCAGGACTGGCTTGGTGATCGCTAGCCACCTGTGGCAGAAATGACATTCTTTGGATGCACGTGTGATTACCAACAGTTAAATTATCAGTTGATTTCGACAAAGCTTTTCAGCTAAGACGTAACTGGCTGCATACTCCTTGCACGGTACCAATGCAAAGTAGATTATCTAAGCATAAATCGCCCTCTGACTTGCAGTAAGCTAGCAGCATACGTGCAGCTAATTACAGCCGCTTGGCTGTTAAGCTAGGAACTCATTACACTGCTGTAACTTGATTCATTGTGATGGTCTGTCTGTACCCTTTATAATAGCTTTCTTCTTCTGGAGAATCATTTTGAATGCTCTGCGGCCTGCTTGCTTGACAGCTAGTGGCAACCTAAGGTAGCCTAATACAGGAGCCTCATGGATTCAGGCTGAATTCAGCCGAAATTGTTTGCTCCTATCCCAGAACCAGACAGGGCAAATCTGGAGTGTGAAGAATCCAGCAAAGAGGAGGAGAGAGGAAAGAATCTGAGAAATAGACAGTTATGACTTCTTCCTGTTCTTTGGCTCTTTAGACAGAAAAAAAATCACGTAGGGATGTTTGAGCCCTAATTAATGGCTTTGTTAGCCAAGTGCAAAAGGTAAAGCCTATCCACACATGCTGCTTCGCTGACTGGTTTCCAATGCCTTTTAAAAACTGACACGCAAGACACAGAATGGGCACGTCTGCAGTGGTGTGTAGTTCAGAGGCTCCTAAGCTGATGCTGCATAAGGTAGCTCAAGAAACAGTTTAAAACAGTTTAAAAGTGCCAGCACAATGCTGTGCAAGAGTTAATTACCCCTGCTGAGAGACAGGACTTACTAGATCTGGCACAGTGCCGTGCAGATACAATGTTTTCAGACCATGAGGTACTATGTCTGTGATAAAGATCTGTGATTTGCTGTATGGACGCATCGCTCGCGAGTGCTAGCTTGGGGGTCTCATTCTCTTGTGGGGTTTATTCCTGTCAAATAATTATCATAGAGGGGCTCGCAAAAATTCTGGAAAGGGACACTGCTCAATTCATAAATGCAGCACCTTCCAGTACTCTGCTGTAGGCCAGATTTTATTTAATTGACTTGCACCAGCTGGCTACAGGAGTCAAGGGGGAATGCTGACAGGGAATAGGTGGAGGAGCAACCTCCTCAGCTGCTCTCACTTGATCAAGTTGCTGCCAGCGTTAAACTAGGCTGGAGTCAACTGCACTGATTTTTAAGGATGTGCTGTGGAAATCCTTCACAGAGAGCTTCTAGATACGTCTCCATCCTTACCTCTCATGAGCAGCACAGAAAGAGGGGAATGGAGGAAAATATCTGCTGCTTTTTTTTATTGTTGCTTGGTTTTGCTTGTTTGTTGGTTTTTGTGGGTGTGGTGGGTTTTTTGTTGGGTGGGCAGTGTGGTGGGTTTTGGTTGGTGGTTTTTTTTTTTTTTTTAGAGCTTTCTGAGATAACTTGAGATAATTTTACCTCCGATTGAAAAGCTTGGGCACCACTGATTCCCATAGTACTTTTTGCTTTGCACCTCAGAGGTGAATTAAAAGAATTTCCTCTTGAACAGTTTGAATTCAAGGTTCATTCCGAAGAACAAGCATGACTGCAGGTAATGTTTGGAAAAGGAGTGGGAACGCTAGTGGAATAAAAAAAGCAACAGAAGGCAAGAACTGCTCATGATGAACAGGGCATCCCTACTCTGCATTGATTTTACATGGTATTATAGCCTCACATTAAAAACTGGTAGTTTTAAATAATTTTCTGGGCACAGTCTTAAGAATTAATTAGCTTAAAAGGAGTAGTAACATGCAAAATAGCAATGCAATACCACAGAGGTAACTGAGTACTGTACCTGTGTCTATATAACATTCTGCACCAGATCATAGAATCATAGAATCGTTTAGGTTGGAAAAGACCTTTAAGATCATCCAGGCCAGCCATTAACCTAACATTACCAAGTCCACCACTAAACCAATTAAGGGTAGAGATTGATCAAGCATAGAAGCAGTATTAATTTTGATGGACACAATAATGCACCAATATGTATGGTTCCCAAAGGGGATCCTTTAAGCAATAAGTCCTCTCTCTTAAACATACTTATTTTGTATGTCTAAACTGGCACAGCTTAGATTCAGAAGGGGCCCCAAAAATCTAATGTAAAGTGTCCTCCACTGAATTAGAATCTTACATCATCTTTGCCATTTAATGTGAAAGTTTATCAGTTTGTGTTTCTTTATACAGTGTGAATCAGGAAGAAGGCTATTGGAGTTCAAATGAAGGCTGAGTTTGTACAGCCTTACATATCACCTCCAAGTTTGACACTTTCATGCACATCTATTTACCGTGTATAAATATTTCAGACACAGTAGCAAACTGTTAGCTCATCTTTTAAAACTATTCATTTGACATCTTTCTTCTTGTAGAACCTGATTAGCTTGGCTATTCATATATTTGTCCATTTTAAGCCTTTTTACTCAAATTATAATTTATTGGTTTCCTATGAGCTTTCCTTGGCATTCTTAGCTGATCAGACATGTAAGTCTGATAACTTCTGGGAACCTGGTACCAAGTCAGACTCTGCTGGAGAGCAGAGAAGCATGCAGGTATCCAGTTGCAAAGAGCAGCAGCAGTAGGACACCAATAAGAGCAGGTGCTTTACAGCATGTCAGATTTAAGATCTTTAAGAAGTTCAAACAAGGGGCATGACTTTGAAGCACCTATGTTTGAGTTGCACTATCATGTAGCATAAAGATCACAGGTATTTCCAATGATATTAATATCCCATGATAACACCATGGCACACATTATAATGAACTCCTGATACAAATGACAGCCAGTTTTTAACTTATTCTGCTTCTCTGTCAGATACAAATGTGACCATCTTGAATGGGTTGCCAACTTATACAAAAAGTTCAGGACATTAGAAAGAGTACTGTAAAAACTGTCAAACTCTTTTGCTTAATTCATTGCTTTTAATGTTGCACAGTGAAACCTTAGCTGTTGACTAGATGCAAGGCGGGCAGGTGCCAGGCAGCTTTGATCACATCTAGCAGAACTGTCTTGAACTAGATTACATTTAGCTTTAACACTATAGTATCTTCAGTACTGACAAAGGTGCTACATTTAGCTGCTACTTGAAATGACAAATACCTAAAGAGTTTCTAAAACAAAGCTAGTTAAAACTTACCCCAAAGATGGTTAAATTCCAGCTTTGTATTTTTGCGCTGAATTTATGGACTGGATTATTTTGTTACCTCCTGATTTACCATCTGTTCCTTATAACATCTGCACTAGAAGAAACAACTTTTGTGAGGCATAGCAAAGAAAACCTACAATTTGGTCAAATACAGAGAATAAATTCTAAGCATTGCAAAAGATTGTGCAGGAGAGATGCACTAAAAATCAGTTGACAACTCTGCCATATAGCACTAGGAGGGATACACGAGTAGGACTATTGGAGTGTATTTACAACAGAAGAAGAGATTGTATTTGATAACTGATGGCTGAAGAAATTTCTGGCCCATAAAAACTCCACAGATAAAAAATATCTACTGAGCAAGTCCTGTGTCAGGCTTCAAATCATTGCTCTGGTTAGACAACTAGAACAGCTGGTGGAAGGTTTCTAGCTAAAAGAAAGTATTGTGGCAGAATATGGGGAGATAAGTCTTGAAGGAAAAGAAAGTTGGTTTCAAGATCATTACAGACTGTCTGTTTTGTAATACAAAACACTGACATTCTGATGTAATGGTCAGAATCAATTTTTCATAATCATTGAAGGTGATTAAATATATATTCTCTACAGGACTTATGAATAGATGCTCTCAGCTGTAATTTGCAGCACTCAGTACATGATTATTCTGCCACCAGACTTTCTTAATCGGATCTGCAATCCAATGCCAGCTTGAGCACAGGCTGCAGTAATACCCCTTTTGAGAGCAGGGGAAGCCAGTGGATCATGAGTCCCAGACATATAAATGGAAAAATCCTGGGAGATAAGGTTCATTTTCTCTTGCAGCTGTGGCAAGGAAAAGGAGAAGAGGGATTTATCATTTCTGCAGAACTGAGTAATAGAGATGGCACAAAACCTAGCAAAGTGTTTCGTAAGAAGTTTTATAACATGCTGAATATTTCTTTCAACTGGAGCTTTTTTATTAAATAAGTAATTGTCCTTAAAATTTCAAGCGCTAAAAGTTGATTCATACATCTTTTCCAGAATAATGTTTTTTGGGTGGAGTATGTTGTGAAAGAATAATATATTGATTTTATCTTACTTTTCTTCCAACCATCTGAATTATTTTTTCAGAGAGATAAAAGAAATTCCATTTCTTCGGAGGGGAACGTCCTCCCCCTTTTTATTACACTGTCATAGGTTTGCAGTATCTCAAACTGTGACTCAAGCTTATAAAGCATTCACATCCTAGTTCTTTGGGTGAGATACTTATCTGGAATAGGTCAGTGTTGTTCTATAGATGAGTTCCTATTGACCTCTTATAGCATTGGTGAGTGTGAACTTCTTGATGGTCATTGCCAGGAGTCATCAGTTCCATCAAAGCCAGGAAAGTTTCATTGCTTGATTGGTTAAAATTAGAAGAAAACCTGGCTGTTTTTTAATCATTACTTGTTCCACAAAGTAATGGGATCTCAGAACTTAAAATAGGAGCCAGAATATAACTACAATCCTTCTCACTTCATTAAGCAATTTTGGAATCTCTCTTTAATTCAGGGAAGGTTGTCCTAGAAGAAATCATTAAAAAAAGAAGAGAAAAGAAAAAAAAAAAAGATACACTTTCCCCAACCAGCTGAGTATAGAATAAGAATTTAAATAGCGTTGCTGGACTTGGAGTTATAACTGGCTGCATCAGTGTGTGCACTTCAAAGCTGGGAGCAACATGTTGCAAAAGAACCACTTAAATTTTTTTTTTTTTTTTTTGACAGTTGTCCTGGTCAGCATCTCCATATCATCCTTAAGGGCCATTAAAACAGGGTGTGGTTCTATTGATAGGCGTGTATTTTATTTTTCTATATGAACCAAAATTTTATCTAATTACACAATTAACTGTGTAAGCTCTCTAGAAGTGTTCAGTATGTTGTAAAGACATCATGTCAGCTCACTGGCAACTGAATTGTTTTGTTTACCTTTTATACCACTTATACTAATTTTTCTAATGGTTTTCTTCTAAGATGGTCATAAACAAGAGAATGGGGGAAGGTCTTTTCAGTGAGAATAGTGTGATGTGGAAACTTTGGGCTTCTCCCTCAATCAAAACCAACTGATTTTGGAAAGACACTTTTTCAGGAGGTGAAAATGTGATACTGTCAGATTGGCAATGCTTCAGCTGCCAAAGGAAATGCCCTGAAATCTGTGAGTATTTGTCTCCTGTGGACACTTGGAGAAAGCTCAGGTACTTCCTTCAGCAGAACTCTTTGAACTGTGGAAGTTACCATGCTTCACTTGCAGGAATTGTTATAAAAAAGCTTTACCTTATTATTTCCTAAGATGATTAAGTGAAGAGAATAAAGCAGTAATGAGGACACTAATGGGAGTTCTCTGTATCACTTTGTCGTGTGATTTTCATCACCAGTTTCCTGGTTTCTTAAAGCTCAGCTGCTGGAACCACTGCATAATAACAGTTTTCACATTTTAGCTATTTTTTCAGTCTTTATAGCTGCAGGCAAAAGTCTGAAAACACAGACACACTGAGTGTTTCAACACCAGAAATTAAATAAAAAGCACTGGAAATTAATTATTGCTTTAAAATTTAGTGGTTTTGAATTTTACTTGCAACTGGCTCATGATTTTTGACTCAATGTGTTTGTCAAACTTGTACCTGACATCCAACCCCCAAAGGAGCATATTTAAAGCTGCTGGTTTACAGTTTTCAATGTTTGCTAAAACACTGCGTCTCACTTAGGTATTCATGTGAAAACTCTGATGTACTTCCGTATGAAAACATTTGGCATATAATTTGTGAATGATTGTTGTAGTGTAGGACTATAGATTTGGCATATTTCCAAGAGTTTACTTTCATGGTATTTATGTAAAACCTAGTCGGCAGCAAAATTCATGTTATTAGTGAAGGACCACTTCAATGCAATGATCTAGTATGCTAATTTGAGGAGACTGGAAATTCATATTCTTGTTTAGGCTCTGAAAAACGAGCTCTGAAAAATCAGCATTATGACCGAGCAAAATAATAGTTGGTAATTTACTTCCTTGGTTCCTGTCAGCAGTTTCATTTGTGTTGAATAGGTATAATTGTGTGTCCTCAAAGAGATTGCACTAAACCCAGTTATGATATAGTCAGACTTTCCAAATCCTTTATTAAGCACAGCAATTTCCTGCTACAGATAAAAATACTTCAGTCTTCAGTTATATTGATATTCTGCTAGTAAAAAGTAGCTTTCTTTTAAAAATGTGTTACTTGTGGTCTTCAAAGTTGAGTTGATTGAAGTTATCCTATTACATTAGTGTTCATGTGAATATGGTGTTCAGCTGAGCCAAATTTAAAAGAAAAAAAGCACATTTTAAAAGGCCGTTGAATGGTAGTGATGTCACCATGCTACCACACATATTACATTTTTAAAAGCAAGAGCTTTCTGATTGTTTAACAGTCCAGAGTAGTCACAAGGGAGGTTTCAAGCCTAAGCCATTTTATAGAAGATTAAGTGATAATAGTTACTGCCGTTAGCCATATGACTCAGTAGTAACTTGGAGAAAAATTGTTTATGCTTGGCAGAAGTTAATACTAAACAAGCTTCATAATCTCATTTTTGTTAGCAAATATATTTTCCTGTTAAAAAGGAGCTAAAATGTACTTATGGTGATTTTACAATTCTGAAGATAAGTGCAAGAGGTACTTTGTCTAGTTTGGAAGTTTTGGAGTGTTTTTCTGCCAAATTTAAAAAAATAATGATAATCAGATCTAGATCTTTCTTGCTTGAAGCTTTATACAGTGATTATTACAGTCTAGCCTTATTTTGACAGAAAAATAGTAGGAAAATGAGTATTTAATTGTGTATATAATGTCAAAATTTGGAAACATTTTTGTTTGTGTTACTGTAGCTCAAGAGGCGACATTTATTATTCCACTTTGATTTTTATAACTCTCAACACATTTGGCTAAGATATGGAAACTTAGATTTTGTGTGTGCTTAATTTTTTTCTAAATAGGTTTGACATCTCTCATGTTTTTCATTTATACCTAAATCTTATCATGTTATCCCCAAAAGCTAATGCTCCACATTATGGAGATTGGGCCAATAGTTGTTTGTTTATATGTAATACAAATATTAACATGTATATGCATAGAAATAAAAGTGTTTGTATGCTTCCAGGCTTGCTAGTATTTCCTAAATCCAGAAGATACTTGCAGCTAGAATAATTTGCATCTTTAGCTATTGGTGCTTCTTTTAATACACAGCTATTGTTGTTCAGGCACTCAAAAATTTGTTCAATAACAATTTTGTTATTAGCAGGCCCTACTAAGCGCTGAGCACTTTTGAACCTTTGCTACTGGAGAGTATTCTTTCAGAAGGTTGAGTGTGTTTTAAGAGATCCCTCCGGCTTTTTTCAAAATGCCTTACTGACTTCTAGTTGGACTTGCTGTTCTGAATCCCTTGGGGGTTTGTGAAAATATCCATCTTAAGTTTAGTCTTTTTCTGCCTAAAGAAATGGTATTTTAGAGTGTGCTGGGGTATTTTCGCAGTCTTATATTTCTCCATACTAAAATTCAAGATGGTAAAATTGCTAGTTTACAAATAGTCCCATAGAATCATGTTTTCTCTTTTTTTCAGCAGCAGTGACCTAATTTATAAAATATTTCTCACTATGTTGCAGTTATACTTATTGGCCCAAATGGGACAAAATAATCCAGTGGTCACATATACTGAGCACTCCTCAAGGAGCCCTCCATGACTTTAGCTTATAAACGGGGTTTGAAACAGTTTGGCAATATAACTTTTTTGCACTATTCTTAGAAATCAGTGAAAATATACTCAACTCAAGTCTTTAAAATGTTATTTCTACAAGAGCTAAATCAAGGGGTGGAATAATGAAAGGAAGAGTAGGGGACAGAGATTTCTTTATTGTAGCTACCTGTGAATTACCTATTAGTTTGGAATAATGATAGTGCAGTGTGTCTTTGAATACAGTCAGTTTATTAACCCACATCCCTAGAATCCTAACCATGACTTCAAGAATATTTCGTTTTCTATATCATTGCAAAAATTCTTGACCATCATTATCCCTTCTTTTTAAGGGTAAGGTAAATTTAAACCTTTTAGTAGGTAGTAGAAACACATAAAATCTCTCCTTGAAATCGTGCCATAAGAACAATCTTTTCTTTCAGTCTTTTGGAGCTTCCAGTACTGGCTAAAAGTAGGAGCTGCAGAAGCATATGAAAATATTCAAATCGTGGTTACCGGATTGTATTTTGTTTTGTACGATTATATTGTTATTGTACTGTGTATAATTGTGTTACTTGATATACAGCTATTTTTCTAAATGTCAAGATGTGGCTCATAAAGAACCTTAAAACTCCATTTCATGGTTACTACAATAAATGAGTTTCAATGGAATAATGCAGTTTGGAGAGGAGACATAGCTGTTGCGCACACTGCATTTTTGTTGGGACATTTTAACTTCTGGGTGTTGTGTTTTTTTTCTCTTTTACTTAGCTCTCTAACATAGCCACAAAAAATTTGATATGTTTTTTTAAGTCACTTGAGGGGGAAAAAAAGTCTGATAGTATTTCATAACTTTCCGTTCAAAACTTATGTAAAATTTCAGTCCTGTTTTAAGACAAGATTTGATATTCTTGTTTAATGGAGCGACTCTGCACTCAGGATGCTCATACAAAGACAGAGCCACTCTTGTACAGGTGCTTGCATAGTGCGTACTGAAAATCAAAACTCCAGGTATACATCAAACTGTAGTAGCTTTACCGAAAACTGATTTTTCGAAGTTGCTGAGCTTAGCAGACATGCATGACGCTATCAGTTTTCTGTCCTCCCATAAAATAATTGCAATACTTTATTTAAAAAAAAAATATATTAAATAATTACTTCATTTTGAGGGTGATTACAAAAAGCGTCACTTAACATAAATTCGCCAAAATGTCTACATGTCATTCCCTCTGCCTTTAGTTATGCCTAACAACTACCAGGATCCTGGCACATTTCAAAACTATTTCCAGACATCTCCAGTTCCCCTGTGTGCTTTCTTCTTCCTTCTGTCTTTGACACAGTCCTCCCTGTCCCTGTTTAACTATATTCCTTCTGCTTCCTATGCTTGCATTTTATTTTTTTTAATAACCAGAGTTTTCAACTCTGCATGCCTTTTATTTACTCATTAATGCTATAATTCACTCCTTCAATTTTTCAAGCTATCTTTCATTATGTGTGAAAAAAATTCATTGATGCAATTAATGTAGGCTGATAATTTCCCTTTTATCAGCCTACCAGATAATTTTGATGTTTGGTGATGATACCATTTTGTATTTAATAGATAATCTAAGTAAAGGGGATATGTTTGTACAACCTTTAGATAAGAAATCTATATATATTTATATATTTGAGCCAGCAATGTGCCATTACAGCAAAGAAGGCTAACAGTGTTCTGGGCTGTGTTAGGAGTGTTGCCAGCAAGTTGAGGGAGATCATTCCCCTCTAGTCAGCACTGGTGAGGTCACACCTCGGGTACTATGTCCACCTCTGGGCTCCTCAGTACAAGAGAGACATGGACATACTGGAGAGAGCTCAACGAAGGACCACAAAGATGGTTAAGGGACTGGAGAATCTCTCCTGTGAGGAAAGGCTGAGAGCTGGGACTGCTCAGCCTGGAGGAAGCTCAAGGAGGATCTCATCAATGTAGCTGAAGGGAGAGTGCAAAGAGAACAGGGCCAGGCTCTTTTCAGTGGTGCCCAGTGACAGGACAAGAAGCAATGGCACAAACTGAAACACGGGAGGTTCCCTCTGCACATCAGGAAACACTTTTTTTACAGCGAGGGTGAATGAGCACTGGCACGGATTGCCCAGGGAGGTTGTGGAGTCTCCCACCTTGGAGACAGTCAAAAGACACCTGGACATAGTCATAGTCATAGTCTATGTGGTCCTGCTTGAGCAGGAGGGGTTAGAACAGATGACCTCCAGAGGTCCCTTCCAACCTCAACCATTCTCTGATAGGCATAGTTTGATTACAAAATACAATTTGAAGTGATGGTAAACTGTACACCTACTGGAACATTGAGGGTGACTGTGGGGAAAAATTCTGAAACTGGTGGATCACTATAGGAAAAAAATGTTAGGGAGAATTTACCTAAGATATAGTAATGCCAGCAAAATATCTGCAGCTTATTTGATGTATCTGAAGGTAGAATACCATTCTTTGTTACACTGTGGATGCTCTTTCCTTACAACTGAGGCACTAGCACCATTTTTGTCTCTTTTTTACTATCCTAAAATACTTCCTCTATTTTACAGTCACTCTGTCAATCTCTGTCTCTCTGTTACACTAATAATAATAATCAATATAAGTGACTGTAGAACCTAAAGTTTCCTTCTGCCTTGAAATGTCAATATTAAACCCTGAAATCCATTAGCCCCTGTACTTTGATTTCTGAATCACCCTACATCTTAATTTTCTCAAAATAACATTTACAACTGAAAGTTTGCAGTTTTGGTGGTTGAGCCGGGGGGGCATTGACAGGAAGGTACTGTGCTTAAAATTCTCTTTTAAAATGCTTATTGAACCCACCATCATCTTCTGTGTGTAGATTCTTAACTGCAAAAAGCCCAGATAATTTGGCTGCATTATATTCAGCTGCATATCAGCAACAAACATCATTTGCCTTAGCATATTAGCTGGTTGAATAAGCTTGCCTCAATGCAGAATATTAACAGATGCCTTTCTCTTTTCTGACCCCATTTAAGCACAGGGAAAATAATTTTCTGTTTTCTTTCCCAAAGATGATAGAGCTCTTGCTTTAGTGTGTTGTCTGATGTAGTCAGCTTGTAAGAGAGGGAATCTTAACCAGTCATTTTATCAGAAATTAGTGTCTCCACATGCTTTCATCTTTTGTAACTAACATTCTGGGCCAGTCTTTCAAAACTGTGAGTAATTGGAAGCCATAAGCAAAAACATGCAATCACTTTCTGTAGTAGTAAACCTGGGATAACTGACATGCAGGCGTCAGGTGTCTCATTTGAAAGGAATTAAATTAGAGGTGGAGTGTTACAAGCATTTTTGGGCGATATACTATGGAGCTACAAGTTTTTCAGTGGCAGTCCCTGTATGACTACATGATGCTGTAGGCTGGCATTGCAAAAGCCGTAGATTCGTGTCCTATCATGTCAGGAACTGACCTGATGTGCAGGGTCATGAGATAACAAATATCCTGATTATAGCATGAAAGCAATGTTATGGTCAGCTGTAACTCCACTCTTTCTTCCACTGTCTATTAGTCTCATATCTCATACAGTGGTTCAGATTTTCCTTTGTCATTTCTGGCCTCTCATGTCTCAGGCAGTACATGTGAGGCTTGCAGGTTAATGCATGTCTCATGCTTTTTTCCCTTGGTAAGCCTAGATTTCATGCATTTTCAGTGTCATGCAAATTCTGCTGTCCCTTCTGTGCAAAAGAAGTTTGGCCTGATCTATAATCAGCTGAAAAATTATGTGACAAAATGTCATAGTTGTATGGTCCTAACTAGCTTTGCAGGATTAGGATCATGAAGTGGCAAGGAAGTGACTGAATGGCAGAAGGGCAGACAGCAGGGCTTTCACTTACAAGGGTTCTACCAGAAAATGCATTCCCCAGCAAAAACCTGTTTGCAAGCCCTTCTGCAGTAAGTGACTCCATATGGCCATGTACATGCCAGGCCTCATGCATGGTAGTGAAGTTTTTTGAGAAAGGGAGCATATATTTTTGTCCTGCTCTTATACTGTTACTGACATGTTAGTTTTGGGCTACTGTTACAATAGTGGTTTTGATGGATCCTTGGTTGACCCAGAGCAGCTGCTTTCATGTTTTAGTATTCCGATGCTACCAGCTGACTATCTCAGACCGTAACATTATGCACATAGGCTTTTAAGGATTTGTGAAATTTGAGGGTCAGCGCGTTGTTCAAGACTTATGGCCAGCATGGAATGAACAACATTCTGCTAGCAATAGTAACTTATATTTGATCTGTTGTTTGAAAGTCAGTTACGTTCCCAAGCAGTAATTGTTGCACGTAAGAAGAGAATAAATCAGTTCTTCAGAGATGACTGTACTTTCATTGCCAGATGAAATTTCAGAACAGAATCACTTATCAAAACAAAGTTTTTGAGAAATTATGAGATCAGGCCAGTTAAGTTCTTCATTATGTAAATTTTGGATTGAAATCAATCCCATCTATTATAATTTAGAAAAGAAAAAACCTATCTTCCCACTTTGTAACATATTGTATTGTTCAATGTTAGTTTTAGCTTCTGTTCCTGGCCTATTCATAGATCTGCAGCCCATTACAGTGGCGCCTGTTAGAGCAAATACTGTGAAAGTTTTGCCAGTTTTTCTATGATAAACCATGTTTTCCAGGAATTCATACTTAATCATAAAAAATCCCTCGTAATTGAGACTTGGCATGGAAAGTCTTGATTCACAAGGATTTTGCTTGTGTGTTTACCCAGATTTTCAAAAATAAATCAGTCATCTAATTTATTAAGCTAGAGGTATTTTAAAAATAATGTATTGTTTAAAGATCATTGAATCGTATTTGTTGGAAACAAGTAATATTATGGTCACTTAATCTAAATAGACACATTTCCTGACAATGAATAATTGCTTTGTTGCTCTTATCTCACAGATCACTCTTAAATGTTTCTGTGTGTTTTGTCTATTGGGTAGATCCATGCAGAAACTGATTAGTAGTTTAAAATGCTCAAATTATTTTCAGTATTCCAGAAAATGGCTAAGGTATTTTGCTTTGAAAAGCTAACAATGTATCAATGAAAATTTAACTGTATAACTCTAACTTATGGTATGATGTTGATATGACATCCTAATGTGCATTTTAAAACTTTTTTTTTCTATATGCAATGCTTAATTTATAGGTGGCAGGATTTTTCCATTTAGTTAATTACATGTAAATAACTACTAATCCATGTTGTGAATGTTCGTCATAGAGATACAAGAGTCAATCTGCTTTGTGACTCTTAGCTAGGATGTTTCCATTGTTCTGATAAAGACAAATGATAACACTGGCAATTTCTAACTAATAATACATATAATTGTGCAGATTTTAATTGACTGCATAGACCGACAAACCAGGGAGAAATGCTTATTCTTTATTACAAACATTTCTTTTCAACTGCATATTAGTACTTTATGTTTCCTGTTGAAACCAGGTCTGGGGAAAGAGCTATCATCTGATGTTTATTTACACAGAAATTAACAACAACAAAAATGACATGTTGAAAGCCTGTATGTGTGGAAAAATTTTAAAGAAGAACTGGGTAGTGTTAAGGAGTATGTTTTTATTTGGCTACACAGAAGGAAACAGAAAGATGTTAAGCATAACTGGAAGGAGAATAAATTCAAACAAGATTTTGAAAGGAATCTCCTGAAGTCAGCAAATGAGAAGAAGAAAATGTTACCTTCCAGTCTGAGTTAGAGAGAAGGAAAGTGGCTATAATAGTGGATTAATTGTCTTAGTAGAGAAAATAAACAGTTGAGTGGATACTTGTAACTAATTTGATAAGTATGTCACACCCTAAATGATCCAGCTGTCACCCACTATTAATCTTACAGGACAGCTTAAATCAACACATGGAAGAGATTGTGATGAAAGCACTGGCCAAGGAATGAGTATTTGCTAACATGATGAAGTAATTAGCATTCAGTAGAGATCAACTATACTTCAATGTGAGAAGCTGATAATAACTTAGCTGAGCTTGATTCAAATAAATACTTCCTTGCAGCGTTCAAAACAGTATCAGCCCAACCTGAATATGTAGCTGAAGTTATACGCCCGTGTGTCTGGTTTTTAGGCCTATGTATTCCAGTCCAGGGGCTTATCATGTATGCATCTGAAATCAGAGCTGTAAAAATTGTTTAGCTTGAAAAACAGCTGCTAATTTAAAGTTAGTGAAGTCTAAAAGGTTCAGGTAAATGTTTCTTTCATCATCTCTAGATCTTCTGCAAAGAAGGTACAGACAGGGATGCACCATTCTTGGGAGAAGTACTAGTTGGCACAAGTCAGAAACATGCCAGGAAACCTGCTAGTGTTTCAGGACAGCATTCAAACCTGTGCTCTGGCTCTTTTTATTTTATTCATAAGATGTAGCCCTTGCAGCTGTCCACCCCTTTAGCAAGGATTGTGGCTTGTTCTACTGTACCCACTGTACCGTACTGCAGGATTGGCTCTCTATGACTGCCAGCCTCAATATCCACTGGTGGAAATACCCCTGGCCCACAAAAAATTATTAGTACCAGGCACTTCTAAGCAAAAAATAAATAGATACTTGAACAATGTCAGTTATGCAATGTCTTTAAGCTATAATGAAGCCAAGATCTCATATCCATCAGAAGCTCACCCAAAGTAGCCATAAGAATGTAATGATGTGGAGCAGGAATAGCACATACATTTATATTTTTCATATGGTTAATTAAACCTATGCGATCATTCTGTACATACTAAGGTTTTATTGGTATTCGAATAAAGAATTTCTTTTCTGAAAAAAAAATAACTGATAATTACTTCTCTCTGTGCTTCTAATCAACAGTCTTTTGATGTACATCTGTTTTTTAAGTACATCTGTAACTTCCAGTCAGGAAAAGCCTTTTATGGCAAGTAGCCTTTAAGCTACATGCTGTGTTTATTTCATATATTCTTTTTCCTTTTCTTAAAAAAGCATCCCCACATTTTTCTTCAACTTTATCAGTGATTATATACTTTAAAACGTTTTATGCAGGAAAACCTTTTAGTTTTCACTTTAGTTTAGACTGGCTGTTTAAACTGGTGGTGGAGATTATAGTGCTGTCTTTCTTGCAGATGTATATCAGAATAAGAAGAGAACCTAATTTGTCCACTCCATATGTATTATTAGACACCACATTATACTGCTTCTTATAGCATGTGATGCCAAGGCTGTATCCAGATGCTGTTTATTTGAAGGGGGAAGACAGCCCCCTGTGGTGCTGAGAGCATCTGCAGCAACAGGCTGGCATAACAGAGATGCTGCAGACCATTCATTCCCCTAGCAAATCCATGCCACTTGCCTCTGGGAGGGGAAAAATTATTTTTGTTGTCGTTGTTCTTCAGGCCAGTGCTAAATATAAAAAAAATACATGGTTTTAAATACGTGTTTAAACACTGATGCACTTAGGGTTGAAATACATACTCGTTATTCAGTCATGTTTAAGCATGTGAAACAGCTTGTGGATAAATTTATTGTCAAGGGCTCAGTTTAGTAAAGTAATTGTCAAAGTAAACCTTTGTTCAGTTCTGCATGTTTGCTGCCTATGAAGCCAGTGCTGCCCCACTGTAGGTGTTCCTGGCTAAGCAGCTGTGCCGGGGGAAGGAGCGGACACGTGCTCCTCATCCAGCCCTGCACCCTCTGCCCGGTGGCCTTCAGTGCCAAGGGAGGCAGTCCGGGCCTCCTGGAGGCACTATTTTGTACTTGGGTGGATTAGCAATTGTTAACACAGCCTCTTCCGCATGCAAAGCTGTGAGAGTGGTGATTGCCAGGTGCTGGGCACTGAGGAACAGCTGGGGCAAAAATGTCCTCAGCTGCTCCAGCTGGATCCAGAGAAGGGGCATTCCCTATAAGCGCTTCATTCTGGAAAAATGCTATATTCAGGCTTCTCGTGGCTCTTCCTAGACATAAGTTTTTATGATGAAGGTGAATAGCAAGTCTAGGCTCTATGGTGCTCCCCTGATAGATCACATTTTGTTATTTGCTTATTGCAGCTTCTGATGTCAAATTTGTTAGAGGCATACAGTTATGTCCAGGCCAGGTTGGGGTTTTTTTGTGTTTTTTCATACCATCAATAGATAAGTTTATCCAAACAAAATTCCCTTCAAAGTAAAGTTTCTTTGTGTGAGGACTAAGCCTGTGCATTCATATCTGGAAATCTTCTGCAAAGTCCGTTGAGTTCCTTTTGGATTAATATTTGCAGCTGTAGAAACGAAGCTAGCAGAAGCGTCACAAAAGCCAGAGTCAGGACTAACTACTATACTTGAAATGAATATGCTCAAACTTGGGACTTTTATAGATCTATAAAGTTCTCTTTGCCACAAAATAAAATTAAAGCACGGGCTGGCTGGATGTCTAGGAAAAAGTGATGATGGCCTTAATACAGTTTAGTAAGCATTGTTCTTTCAGTCAATTATATAAAAATTCTGAAAAATAATAAACTGAGGATAATGGTAAACAATACTCTAGAGTAAACCTAAAAAAAAAATCCAGGTTGCTTTGTAAAGTGGACCCATTCAAACATAATTAATTTCCATTTAATTAAATGTAAAGTTATACTGGAGGATCAAAGAGTTATAGAACTAGGAATGCATACCTGCAGGATGAGGAATGGCATCTAAACCCCAGTGTTTCTCAAGAGAAATCACATGAGCCCACTGCAATGTAGAGAGAAAAATTTCAAATGTAATTCTTGGTTGTATAACTTTGGTAATAAGGAAAAAGCACAATAAATCAATTTTATCCTATATACGAGCAGAAATCTAACATCCAGTCTGTGGAAGATATTAGAAAACTGAACAGAGTGCAGATAAGAGTCACAAACTTTATTTGAGGGCTACAAAATAAGCTTTAAAGAAAGGTGCACAAAGACTGCCATATGTCTTAACTTATCAGAAAGATGATGAGCAGAGATTTATCTGCAATGCATAAAAAGGAGTCTGATCAAGGAGAGAAAGACATAATGAGAAATAATACCTGGATATTAAAATTTAAGTTAGGAACTGAGCAGGTATTTCTGGCAGTGGAATGATTAACTGCTGGGACAATTACCAGAGGAAATGGTGGATCCTCCATCTCCTCTTGTCTTCAGCTCTAGATCGGATGCATTTCTCCAACAAGTTATTAGAACTCAACAGCATATAAGAATAATGTTTGATGGCTCATGTTTATGTAAGAGATCTCACTAGATGTTCTCTTGAGCCCACTTCTCACCTGCAATCAGTGCATCATATTAAGTTCTAAGGAATAAAACAGGTTTTCAATTATATTAATATAAAGTGTAAGCATTCTTAGAGACATGCATTATCTAATTTTCCTATCTAAGTGTTTATTATTTAATCTACAGACTTTGAAAAGGTATGCAGGTTTCAGACAATCTTCGTGCAGTGAACTTCAGATAGGAACTGGTTCAGCTGGCTTCAAGGCAAACAAGACACTTTAAGTTATTAAGTCCAATAATAAACTTTGAGAAATCACAGGTTATTCGGCTTGTGTTTTGTCCTTACTATGCTCCCATGTGCATCTGCAGTAAAATTTAATATAGGATACATTATATCTAATGCTGCTATTACATGTGGACTTGAATTTATTTGGAAATGTTGTAGAGCATAATTTAAAGAAAGTACAGCATAAATAGTTTGTTTCTGCATGAATTTCCATTTTAAATAACCATAACTTTGAAACCACCTCATTTATTTCCTTCAAATATGACTCACTGTGAAAATGTCCAGGCATATCAGGCTGAATTTTCTGCTTTTGGCTGTCTTACACTATATTCCAATTAAAAAAAAAAAAAAAGGGGGGGGGGGGAGGGTGGAAATGCCTTTGAATAACTCAACATCTGCAATACAAAGCAAAGATACTAAATATTTTGCAACCCGTTCACTTAAACCCATTAACTGCTCATATTTTTAAAGGCTCACAATATCTTGAGCAAAATTATTTTTCCAGGGCACAAGAATTTCATGAGTCGTATATACCAGTTTAGTACCTTAGGGAAAAGAATGTTAGGTGGTCCCATGGTCTGTTTATGCATTACTTTGGAGAAAGCCTACAAGAAATACTTTTAAGTTCAGTTTATCTTAGGTTCTTGATCCTGATTTACTGATATTTCCTCCTGTCCTTAGCCAGCTCATGTTCAAGCCTCAAGTGCCAGCTGGTCAAAGAAGTTTAGTTAACACTTCACAGCAATGCGGGGACATTTAAAGAGCTGCTTGTGGGGGTTTTTTATGGGGATGGGGGTGCAAAGTTTTTCCTGCGGCAAGGATTAGTGTTCAAAAAACGGGTAGAACGGGTAGATGTGGCACTTCGGGACATGGTTTAGTCTAGTCTACCCTTGATTGGCTTAGAGTAGACTTGGTAATGTTAGGTTAATGGTTGGACTGGATGATCTTAAAGGTCTTTTCCAACCTACACAATTCTATGATTCTATGATTATGCAGAGAGTTGAAGCAAACATTGCTCAAACACTCAGAAAAAAAGTCCAGGAGAAAGTCTGAAGAAAATTCGTTCAGTAGTTTTAAATTAATGACGAATGTTTTTACAGTTTCGTGGTCCAGAGTTTGAGATGGCCCCCACAAACGCTGGCTGTGTGCCAGAAACATGGCCAGGCCAGGAGTCAGGGGTACAGCAAAGCTCTAGGTGCGTGGTGCATGAAAATGAAAATAGGCTTAACGGTACTTCTTTATGAAATAAAATAGACAATAACACAAATAGCTAATGGTCATACAACTTCTCTTTCTTTCATATTCCAGGCCAAGTCTGTCAGGCAGCATGAAACGGTGTCTGATATTTTAGTCTGAATAAGTCTCCTTTAAAACCAAAGAGGTTACACAATGTGTATGTGCTGATGAACGTACAGTAGTTGTGTACCTGTTTGAATACCAGTATTGGTGTAGGGAGAGAACTGTGTTTTTCCCTAGAGTGCTGAAATTCACCCTTTAGTCCAGCTGTTCCTTTCCACAGCTCTCCCCATGGCATGTTTGCAGTGAAAAAAAATAGCATCAACATCCTGGGAGACCTGTGCTGCCACTTCCCACGGAGGCAGCAGATGGGCTCAGGGGCAGCATGACCATGTTACGGAGGGACCCTCATCCTGATGCCTTTTTGCTTCCTTGCAGAACTCCTCATGCACTCCTTGTCTAAAGATAAGAGCAGAGCTTCAAAAGCGGGTCCAGATCATAGTTAACAGAACCTGGGTGAATGATTTAATGTTCCTAACTTCATTGTAAAGTAGACTCCATATAAACAACGTACTTCTAAAAAAGTTCCATGGGCTGTAAAGCTGTTTCTAAAGTTATGACAGTGGTTTGATGATACTAGTTCTATTGGGTTTGTGTGGCAAGGTTTTGGTAGCATGGAGGCTACAGGGTTGTGTTCTGTGAGAAGCTGCTAGAAGCTTCCCCTATGTCCGACAGAGCCAATGCCAGCTGGCTCCAAGATGGACCCACTGCAGGCCAAGGCCAAGCCCATCAGTGATGGTGGAAGCACCTCTGGGATAACATATTTAAGACAGGGAAAAAAAAACCTGCATAACACCAGCAACTGTAGCTGAAGAGAGGAGTGAGAATATGTGAGAGGAACAGCTCTGCAGACACCAAGGTCAGTGCAGAAGGAGGGGCAGGAGGTGCTCCAGGCATGGAGCAGAGATTCCCCTGCAGCCCCTGGTGCAGCCCATGGTGAGGCAGCTGTGCCCCTGCACCCATGGAGGTCCATGGTGGAGCAGATATCCACCTGCAGCCCGGGGAGGACCCCACGCCGGAGCAGGGGGATGTGCCCAAAGGAGGCTGTGACCCCGTGGGAAGCCCATGCTGGAGCAGGCTCCTGGCAGGACCTGTGGGCCCATGGAGAGAGGAGCCCAGGCTGGAGCAGGTTTTCTGGCAGGACTTGTGGCCCCATGGGAGACCCACGCTGGAGCAGTCTGTTCCTGAAGGACTGCACCCCATGGAAGGGACCCACGCTGGAGCAGTTTGTGAAGAACTGCAGCCCATGGGAAGGACTCATGTTGGCGAATTTCATGGAGGACTGTCTGCTGTGGGAGGGACCCCACGCTGGAGCAGGGGAAGAGTGTGAGGAGTCCTCCCCTGAGGAGGAAGGAGCAGCAGGGGCAACGTGTTCAATTTAGCCTCTTTTCTTACTGAACTCCAATAGGATTACCTGTGCATTACTTGAAGAGAGGCAGAAGTGATAATTAAAACTAATTTTTGAGCTGTTTCAGTTAAAAAAAAAGAAACAAACAAGCAACAACAACAACAAAAAAAGGTCCTGGAACAAAATTGTTCCCCAGTTCCTGACCAGAATCCCTAAAGGGAATTTATAAAGACAAACCCTTCACAACTAAGTAGTATTTCACAGAAGAAAAAAATCTCTAAAAAAAAATCAACTTTCCAGTATAATCTCTCCTTCTGTAAGAAACCCTTAATTGAACAAAATGCAATTTCCAGTATGAAATTAAACCTTGCAGGTGCCACAAATAAATGTTGTCTCAAGGGAATTTATTTTCTATTCCTTATATGATGAGATAAAAATAAAATTAATTAAATTGGCTAGAAAAAGGAGAAATGGAAGAAAATTAAAGAATCTGTTTTGAAATACTAGACAGAGGGAATTTTAAGTCAGATTAGTGTCCAGTCAAACCTAGAGAAGTTCAAAGCAAATTAATTCTAGCTATAACTGTTGCCTATAGAGTTAAGATGTATTTATACGTGTATGCATACTCTTGACTGGGTATAAATATTTTTTTATTATTTTGAAATTTGCTTTCTAATGCACTGTGAAAAGAAGGAAAATAAACAAAACCAAACCTTTCATTGGAAATATTTTACTTGGCTCTGCTTGCAAAGCATCTGATCTGACATGGTGTTGACTAAGATAAGAATAGTGAGTGCCCTGCATGTAAATGATATTCATATCATTGGAATCCTGAGCTAAATCTACGTTAGATAAACATTTTGGCTGCAATGGAGACCCACCTGTTTTCACACAACTGTGACTGAAAGAACAATGGGACCCAACATTTAAACATCTATACTATTCAGTTAAACATATGGCTTCTAGCAGAGTCTTCTGAGAGTTTCCATGTCACCTTGAGTTTGCTGGTTTTCCTCTTCCTCTAGTGTGCTTCTTTTGCTTTCTTCTCTGAGTCCGTATGTGTGAATTTCTATTTTTTTCACTTTTTGTATTCATTAGTGGGTAGAATGGCTTATGTTCTAGGCAGAGTAATGGGTATGTCTACAAAGAAAAATGAATATTCTTTGAAATGATGGCAGTGGAAGCAGTTTTCAGTTAATAGCTCACTGCCATCTACTGTACGCTTTGGAAAACTGCACTGTAAGGCGACTTCCCAGTGAATTTGCCCTGAAGTTGAGGAAAAAATCCACTGAATTCTCAATAGGCTATGACATGTAAATTCCATTCTTTGTGGAGGAATCAGTATTTCTTAAACAGATGACAATGTCTGATGATACTCAATATTGTCCAGAAGGAAAGAACATCAGATTTTAGTATTGCTTAGTTAGTTTGTATTCAGGCCAGGTGAAAAGTAGATGTGTACTTTGGGAGAAAAAAAGTACCTCACTCTGCTTATTCTTGCCCTAAATAGCAAAACCTTTAGTTTCTTAGTGGATGTGTCAAAACAAAAAAAGCTAGTGGGATTAAGATACAGAAACTTGGGATAATTTGGTATTTCTTTTAGTTGAGGAATTATTCTTTGATTCTTTTGAATTAGCTTTCATCTCAGTAGCTGATGTCTGGTGTATACAAACACAAAGTATATGCAGTGTTAAGAGTTGGCTAAGATAAAATAATTTACCCACAGTTGTGTAATTATTAATTTGAAATTAAGATATCAGGATTATGGCTGTCAGGAACTGAGTAAGATATCATGCAGGTTAGCTCTGCGCTACCAGTGCTTTTGTAATGTTTTGTGTAGAAATTACAAGTTTTACTCAAGAAAGAAATTTCCATCATTTTCATCAGGAAAGCTGACCTCAAATAGACAAGAATGTGTGAAAAACATCAAACTGTGCATTTACATAAGAGAACTCATATTCTTAGTCTATTATTAATTTCAGTAGGCCGGGAATACATATAATTTATACCATTAGCTATTACTATTGCACCAAAATATACAAAAGATGACCAGTAGGCTTGCAAACTCAAGCACTTCAAAGCTGAAGAAGTGCCTTCATTTGATCGCTCTTTGTATCAGTTGTGGTGAAGTCTATAATTATGGTATGGTTTTTTCTATTTTTATTCAGTAATTGTTCTAAGACCTCATTTGCTCAACATTATTCAGCCCTTGCAAATGAAGAATGATACAATAATTCATGCCTTTTCTATGGTGTCCATTGTTACCATGTTTCAGTGCTTTGCAAACATTAATTAACCTGCCCTTACAAATTCTGATATTTTGGGATTTGAAATGGTGCTGTGGACAGCTGATGTACTCTATGTGATCATACCATCCCTTCTGTTGTCTTCAGAGGCAAATATGTGTTTACAGGACTTCTTCAAATGACATCAGAAATTCACCCAGGAGAACAAGGAACTGCTTTCTGACACTTGACCCCTTCTGTCCCATCTCAACCTTCTTAGTTCCTTTCCAGTGTCACCATCCAAGTCCCAATGTCTTTCACTCCCAGTCCGAAAAGGCTGTTTTACTTTGGCTGATTTCCCTCAAGTCATATTCCTTCTGTAGCATGCATTGAGCATAGCCAATTTCAGCCTAAATTTGATGGTGTTAAAAAAAAACAACTGCAAACTAGCTTAGGAAAGCTGTCATGAATTTGGTAGCAGGTGTCAT
Source organism: Pelecanus crispus (assembly GCF_030463565.1). Taxonomy (NCBI): domain Eukaryota; kingdom Metazoa; phylum Chordata; class Aves; order Pelecaniformes; family Pelecanidae; genus Pelecanus; species Pelecanus crispus. Next base: position 154,954,673 of record NC_134644.1, on the reverse strand, counting down.
TGGTAGAGATGCCTGTGGTGTGTGGTTTGCTAAGTTATTAAAGCCCTTTGTGTCCTCTTCCTGTGGGCCACTTGCCAGCGTTGGTTTGTAAATCATGCTATAGGAAGAGGTTGACTTTGTAGCAGTGGGGGAATTTTTTCTTTCACGGAGTGTGTTGTTTATAAGACTTCATAACAATTTGTGCATTTCTCTGGCAGTTCCAGCATCCAAAATTTTTAACCCGACTGAAAGCCCCAGGAAATAAATTACCTCTGGGGAATAATTTCTGGACTGAATCCTTTGTTTGCTTGGTTGTTGGATTTTTGCAGTCACTGTTTTGCAGTCGTGTAGTTTAATGTGTGCTGCAAATGGAGAGTAAATGATGAGGCATCTGCTGGTCTGTGCAGGACAGAGGTTGTCCTGCCAGAGAGGGGTCCTCCAGAAGCTTACATCTTCCATCTTTCTCTTGAGTTGATCTGACTGGTTAATCATGGAGTATCTCTGTTGTCTTTCCACTGCTGTTATTAGTTCCCTGGTGTCTGCCATCCTTCAGTGATACGACTTGAGTGTAATAACTTTTCTAGCTTGCTATGGGGAGGAGATGCTGCCACATGGGGGGTCTATGATAGAACTGCAGCCACAGGAGAATGATGTACAAGTGTGCATCATTTAGCCCCGAAAAGGACAATGGAAGGAAAGATTAAAAGGTGTATTTAGCAAAGTCTGCTGTTATCCCAGGATGCCATTGTGCCTTTGCTGCTAGCAGTGAAAGTTCTGCATATGAAAATACAGGGAAGGTAAGCAGGCATACACCTGTAAGTGCCATTATTCAGTAGTCATCAACAGAAAAACATTTTAAATAAAGATGGGAGTATTAAACATTCTGATATCTTTAAAGCAATAATATGTATGTGAGAACACTGAAAATTTGTGAGGGAATTACACTATGAAATAAAGCTGCAGATAGTTGTTGCTTTTTTTTTTTCTTAAATGTTTTAAATTTAAATCCTTGCTGCCCTCATGTGGATGTATACTGTGTTTTCTCCGTCTGCTGACACTAGCAATGGACAGGTTCTGTTAGAAGAGCAGCATTTACAACAGTATTTATACAGCAGATGAAGGACAGTTTGGATACTAAACTGATGCTGACTGTCTGAGCCAAGGATCTCAAGCAACATGGCTGGGAGTCCCTGTGAATACATCTGCTGCGTTTGAATTCTGGAGGATCAGGAGTGCCCTGAGTGTTAGCAATCTGCTGCCCAAACTCTGTCTGGAGAAAGCTGCCTTTGCAGCTGACAGAAGGTGATGAAGGGTCCTTCTGAACCAAGTAACATGTATCCCAAATTGACCAGGTGGGTTCATCCAGAAGGAACATGCAGTATTTCCAAATACCTTTCAGCTCAGGGTATGAGACAAACCAGAGTACTGAGCACAAATCTCTAATATACCAGCATGCAGCAGCTGTAGGAGCAACACTGACAAATGCTACAAAAACAAAAAAGGAAGAAAAAATTCAGCAAGAGCCAAGTTAATTATTTTTGTAGATGTTACTATCTGGTGTATGGACAGTTGCTCTGTATATTAGCATAAATAATGTTTTTTCAGGAATTCATGTTGGAATTGCATTATTACCTATATATTATCGTACCATTACCTGTATGTTATCATACTGTTAGCAGCTGTGGTACGTTGTTAGCTAACAATAATGTTTCATTGCATAGCATATTAGTTGCCCATCTACCTACCATAAGCAAGTAGTCCAAACAAAAGTTTAATGAATAACACTGTAAAGATACCAACCATTGGATAAGTTACTTAGTAGAAAATGAGGACTTACTCATTGGTAATTTATAAAGCAAATAGCAAAACTGAATTTTATAACATGGCAATAAAAGGTTTGAATGAATGGCTTTGACAGTCTTACTTCTGTAAAATAACTTGTGCAGAAATATGAGATACAAAATGATAGATAAGCTGGTAAGGCTTTTATTTGCTACATAATTGAACATTGAATCCAGCTAAGTTTTAAATCTTTCTTAGGTCCTATACATTTCAGTGTATACACATGATTTTACAGAGTATTAAACGAATTCTGTAAATTATGTTCAGAGCTCATTCTGATAATAAAATTGAGGAGCCCTTTTTTAGACAGTCAGAGATAAAAAATGCTTTTCAAATAAAAGCTAGTTAGCTAGTTAGTATGCAAGGGAAAAGGCAATCAAAATAAAAATAGGAATACAGTAACCTGAACAGTGCTCAGATATCCTGCTCTTTGCATGAATTGCTTGTATTTGCTCCCCTTGCTGTTAACACCAAAGGCTTTCCAAAATAGATTGTCTGCAGTCACAAAATAAAGCTTGAAGATCAGACCTGATGTGGAGGCCTGTAACTTGGAAAGGAGGAGCAAGGCGCGTGGCTGTCTGCCAGATGGCAGGCAGGCGAGTTATCCCTCGGAAGGGTGTAATGCCGCTTAAAGAGCGGTGCTGGCTGTGGGTCCCAGGCAGCTGCACTGGACGAGGTGCTTGCTTGGGTGCTGTTTCTGATCAGGAGGGGTTTATAGGCTAGGTGGATCAGACGTAATATCTCAGGTATTGTCACTTTCTGCCCTGTGCAGTGATACTATAACCTGTTATTGATAGCCGTAAAATCCCTCATAGAATCATAGAATCATAGAATCGTTTAGGTTGGAAAAGACCTTTAAGATCATCCAGTCCAACCATTAACCTACACTACCAAGTCTACTCTAAGCCAATCAAGGGTAGACTAGACTAAACCATGTCCCAAAGTGCCACATCTACCCGTTTTTTAAACACTTCCAAGGATGGGGACTCCACCACCTCTCTGGGCAGCCTGTTCCAAATCTTGACCGCCCTTTCCGTAAAGAAATTTTTCCTGGTTTCCAACCTAAACCTCCCCTGGCGCAGCTTAAGCCCATTTCCTCTCGTCCCTCTATGGAGACAGAGTCCTTTTGCTCTCCCTCCTCATTTGCTTCAGCCAGGAATTGCCTTCTGTGTGCAACAGCAAGTTCTGGACTATAATACACCGCTGCTAAAATCCACTCCTTTCCAACTGCCCCAGCAAAGGAAGCGCAGCAGAGCCCTGCTGCTTCCTATAGAGGGAAGGGGCTTGAGGTCAGGGCTCTTGCTCTCAGGAGCAGTGAGCACGGCAAGGTGCAGGGACACCGTGCAAGGGTCCCTGCAGACGAGGTTCTCCACACCTGACCCATGGCACAGAGCAGAGGGAGCCGCTGCCGTCCCGGCCCCAGCGGAGCGCCTCCTCCATCAGCCATCCTCACCCCACTGGCCTCCGGTTGGGGAACTGGGAGTGTTTGGCTCCCAGATCCTCTTTGAGGATCTACTTTCTGCATCATAAACATCATGTTCTTCAAAAGACATCTGTGGCAAGATATTCAGAAGTTACTTCTGTTCACCGTGCTTCTGCTGATAAAATAAGCACTGTAATTGGAATGTGATTTTAATAAAAGTTCTCATGCGTGGGGACTTCAGCAGTATACTTTGTTTGAACTCTCTTTATAGCCACTTTTTTCTTGCTAATCTCTAATCTGTGTTGCATTCTAGTAACAATATAAGAACCAATGATTAGCCAAGAAATACCTTTTATATTGAGTTTTCTGGTCAAAATGACAGTTGGAATTTGGGACTTATAGCATCGCCAGCCGTCTGGATTTTCTCTGTGTGGTTTAATATTGTCCTGAAAATAACAAACCTTATTTTGTACAACAGGGCGCTTGGAAATATAGTGAGCAGCCAAAGAGCTCAGTAACAAGAGAACAAGTTATCAGGTATCAATGGCTCAGTGATACTGCGTCCACACGGGTTGTTACTCCATGGCACATGTAAAAGAAGGTAATTTGCCTTTGGTGTGCCTTGGGGCAAAAGCAGGTACGGACAGGATTGCTGCACAGCCGGAGAAGCACTGTAATGTGTTTGTTGTACAATGACATGTCAAATCACTGAAATCTAGCCCCGTTAATTTCTATTTTAAGGATATTGTATGGGGAGCATGCTGGCAATTTGATTTGATTTGATGCTTGTGTTACAGGAGTGTCGTGGTTTAGCCCCAGCCAGCAACTAAGCACCACGCAGCCGCTCACTCACTCCCCCTGCCCCGATGGGATGGGCGAGAGAATCGGAGGAGTAAGAGTGAGAAACACTCCTGGGTTGAGATAAGAACAGTTTAATAATTGAAATAAAGTAAAATAGTAATGCTAATAGTAACAGTATAATAATGATAATAATAATAATGATACACGAAGCAAGTGATGCACAATGCAATTGCTCACCACCTGACGACCGATACCCAGACAGTTCCCGAGCAGCGATCGCTGCTCCCCGGCCAACCCCCCCAGTTTATATACTGAGCATGACATCATATGGTATGGAATAGCCCTTTGGTCAGTTTGGATCAACTCTTCTGGCTGTGCCCCCTCCCAGTTTCTTGTGCGCCTGGCAGAGCATGGGAAGCTGAAAAAGTCCTTGACTAGCATAAGCAGTACTCAGCAACAACTAAAAACATCAGCGTGTTATCAACATTCTTCTCCTACTAAATCCAAAACACAGCACTATGCCTGCTGCTAGGAAGAAAATTAACTCTATCCCAGCCGAAACCAGGACAAGGAGCTACTTTGTAAGGCTTAGACAAAGATAGCAAGTGGGTTGTGTGTCTTTTTACCTGTGCATCTCAAAGTTTTCAGAGGAAAAATAATAGGATCTTTCACTGCCTTAAACTTACAGTAAGCATTTACTCTAGTTCTCTGGAGGAGGTCATAGAAAAAACTAGATGAGGCCCTGACTGGAGTTTACATTTCTTTTACTAATTGGTCTGTACAGTGAAAAACCTCAGAACTTAAGATCACTGAGCAAACAGGGTAGCAAAACTCTAATAAAGCTCTATTTGATTCTGCTGGTCTTCTGAGAATCAGCTGACCAGCAGCGTTGGTCACTCGTTTCAAATTGTTTCCCCTCATCTACTCCTTCCTTAATATGCATTTTGAAGATTTGGGTTAAAAAAAAAATAGAACATTTAAAGTGCAAGTTAGCATACAATGTTGTACTATACATTCTTCCCAGTTCTGGTGCCTTACAATACAACAATTAGTAGAATCACGTAATAAAATTTTGATCTGGAGATTTCTATAATTCAAACCATCTTCTTGTAATGCCACTTTGTGTCAAGTATTTCTTCCCTCTGACCTCACTAGGTGTGCCTAGTCATTAGATACAGTGTTACTAAAGAGTTTTAACTTAAAAGCTGTTTTGATTAATGATTGGTTGGACTGAGGTTTTACTGCGTAGGATTAACTAGATTTAAAAATGGCAAAATGCCATAGTAGCGTTAATACCAGACTTTAATGAGAAGCAGAAGTAAACTGCAAGGACCCTTATGATTTTAGTATGGACTGAACTCAGGTGCTTATTACCTTAATGTTCTGTCCTATTTTATATACAAGTATTCCAATAACTCCTAGAGAATAGTAGCCTAGACAGCATATTAAAAATATGTAATCTGAAGTATATAACCCTGTATTTTTAATGAATCATAAATTTTGATAATTTTAGAGTCAGATTTATTCAGTGTTATTACCAAATAAGAGAAAATTGCTTCGTACTGGTTTGGGCCTTTTTAATTAAGAAACACTATGGAAGTAAGGCAAAGCCAGGCTGGCAAACATTTCTCCCCATTAATAATGTAGTGACATTGTAGATGAAAAATGCATTTTCACATTTTTATGTCATCTGCTACTTGAATTTCCTTTTACTGTCTGCTTAAGTTCATTTAGTTCTCCTGAAAGTTTACAAAGTTGCCACCTCTAGAGATTAGAGATTTTTTTGCCATTGATCACATATTTCACTCTATGATACTGCCAAGAAAACCCAGACCGTTCTCACTCCAGACAACATTCGGTCGTCTCCTTAAAGCCTACTAGATGTGATAGGATTTAAGCACATACTTAAAAGGTAATGCATTGCTGAATAAGGGTCTTTGTATCTGGTATTTTTTCAGTCCATGGTATCTTTGCTGAGATAATCAAAGGACACTGATTTATTATTAGACCTGAACAGGAGAAAACTTTCCCATCCCAGGAGTCTGAGAATTTTTTTCCTGCATTGATCCTGATTTCTCGATCGTGGTTATCTTTCAGTGAACTTCCAATAGTAAGAAGTGTGTACTGAAATTTTTGTTTCTGCACAGTAATATGCTGTGAGAATTAGGAACAGTGTACTAATAAGCAATAATAGCAGTTCTTTACAGAGGCGGCACTGTTTCTGCCAAAGGACGTAGGACGCCATCCAACCAAATACTTGGGCTGTAATGCCTAATTTCTCATTGAAATCATGGATATATTGGACTTGACTTAAATAGGATTACTCACTGAAGCAAATTTACGCAAGGGTCTAAGGCACGTATCCAGCTTTCAGTGAGTTAGGAGTCTACGTACTTGTTTGGCTCTGGGCCCCAGGCACTTGCATAATGTTGCGTGAGTTATCCTACCAAAAGTGAGACCTACATCGACATGGTTACTCATACCAGCAAAGTTGTGCCTGTGGACAAGTGATGACAGTCGAGGATCCTGCTTCCTCTTGTACCACATTGAAATCTTCTGTTTCCACTGATGATCGAAGCTCATTAGCCAGCATTACCTTTGCAGTCCCCTTTGATAATTTCTGTGCCACTGAGCTTTTCAACTACAGTCTAATATAACTTCTTTACTTATTGACTCATTGCTATTGGTTTTCCTATTTTTAGGAAGAAGACCAACAAAAACAAAGGACAAGAAAAAGAAGAAAAAGAATTTGATGGAAAGGGCTCAGAAGCAGCACAGCATCTTTTTAGCAACGGATAAAACAATCCAGTAAAGACTTGATTTTCTTTAATATATTTTTTTGCAAAGTGCACAAAAGCTGCTATATGCTCCTGCCTATGGATGCACTATGATTCAGCTGCTTTGACAGTATTGGTGGCAAATAACTTGTGAAAAAAGCCCACAAGCTTGTTTGTTTTATTTATATTTTTTTATTTTATTTTTTCCTCTCATTGTTGACCTGAAGACTTCAAGGTCAGGAGCACACTGAGTTGAATCAGTGGAAGTGGTGCTGAAGTGTGTCAAAGATTTTGTCCTGAGTGCCTCGTCAATGTGTTGACACGGAAGGGAAGCAGGAAAGAAACCTATGTATCACCATTAGGCGGACTTGTGCATATTTAAATAAAAAAAAAAGGAAGTCTTGGAGGTGTAGGTACTATTACATTTATGGCCTTTTTTTCCTATATTTGTACATTTCAAGAGTAAATGGATATGACTTACCTACTTAGCTTTAATGTATGTTGTTCTCAGCACCTGCTACATTGAAACAGTTGTATAATAAAACTGGTTTAAGACAATACACCCCAGGAGTTACTGCTTAGACGTACAGAAGCACAACAGACCCTATGTGTACATATTACTCTGTCTACATATAAATGAACATATTTACTGTACATCTATGCATTTTTATGTATAATACTTTATACATGTTTAAACTTATGTCCTGTTGGTTCTACTAATATACGTTAAAATAATCCAGTAAATGTTTACTTTTTACTATGTTTTAAGTATCTTCTCATATTTCTCAATAGTTACAAACTGGATTTTTTTTCTCACTTGTAAAGCACATTCAGATGGCTAAACTACCTTGTACTGACCCTCGCAATGGAGTGTCAGCTCTGAAGTACACTTGCTGGACTAGTAAACCGCGACTCTTTTCTGCTATTCTGTACTCCTATCTCAGCCCCAGTGTATTTTGTCTCAGAAAAAGAAGTGTAACTTTTTTTAAGATGAGGCACAATGATGATAGATGTTTTGAGTGTCAGGAGAGAAATTATATGAAAATTTCTTGGTATCTAAGATTGTATGTGTAGTTTTTTTCAGATGTAATGCACAATGTTTTATTTCTGTTAGTCCTGATCCAGTCAGATACAGCAAACAAATACCTGAATAGGGGAGAAAGAAAAGAAAAAGCTATGTAAGTTCAGTCATTCAAAAGTATAGCAAAACACAGTAAATGTCCCAGTATTGCCAGTTATTTGTAGAAGTTTAGCAGATTTAATCTGCTTCCGGTGATTGTTTTGAGGGTTTTTTTGGGAGAGGTGGAGATAACTTTCTGTGTAGGAAGTCAAAATGGCTCAGGATGTGTAATTTGGTGACCTAGCATTACTGGGCTTGCGTTCAAGGAGATTTTTTAATATCTGCTGGGAAAAGCCCACACTAAAATGGCTGACGTTTGTGCTGTCACTTAGAGAAGTTATTCCAGTTCTAGGACTAGAACTTGCATATGACCTACAGAAAGCAAGGAAAAGGTAAAAGAGACCCCAGACCCCTACAAAACTCTTTGACATATACTTTAGAAAAATCCCACAAATCTCAGTTTTAGTTTTATGGGCTATATGCTTTATAAATGAACTAGGGAAATAAAGCATCTATAAGCACAAATATATCCATATTTAGCTAGGACAAGTGTTGCTACAAAAATGTGTAGTAGTTAGGCACATATGAATGTTCCATAAACCGCTTTGTGGACTTCCACTGAACCATGGGGTTTTCACCATTGTTCATTTAGAATATGTTCATATTTACCTAGAACGAAATAATGTTAAGGACGTAAGATTGTTCTCATCCTGGGCTGCTATTTTGGACATTAAATGCTCACTTCAAAAAAAAAAAAAAAAGAACTGTAGCTGCCTGTTTGCTTACTGGTTGTCAAATTTGGCTGTAAGTGCAGTGAATGCCCTCATACAATCCTTTTAGTAGTGGTTACAAATATTGTATTAGGCATGTCATGAAAAGAATACTACAAAATACAATAAAATGATGTCACAAGCTTCTGAGTAAAATATTTTTTGTCCTTTTTAATTCAAAGAGTGTATTCCTTCAGAATAGCATACACATAGAAGAATCGGAGAAGGTGTGTGGATGCAGATTTTATCCCACTGGAGTGGAAAATTTGAGGGTTTTCCAAACAGCTATTTTGTTGACACTTACAACATGTTTGAAAAGGCACTGTACATGACATATACATTGATTTCTCTTTTCCCAGTCACCTTCATATTCAGAGTTTCGTTGAGAGTGTAGATACAAGAAACTCATCCCTGAGTAGCAAGTGGCCTTGTGTGTAGTTTCTTCTTTGTCCTAGACGTCTGTTTTTATCCTGCCTTTGCATGGTGGATCCTATAAATGTATTCATAGCACTGGGGTTTTTGTAGGATCATAATTCTCCTGAGGTTAGAAAGAACCATTCCTTGGACATTAGGAAAAGGTTCTTCACTGAGGGGGTTGTCGGTCACTGGAACAGGCTCCCCAGGGAAACAGTCATGGCACCAAGCCTGTCAGAGTTCCAGGAGCATCTGGACAGTGCTGTTAGTCATATGGTTTAGTTTTAGGTAGTCCTGTGAGGAGCAGGGAGTTGGACTTGATGATCCTTATGGATCCCTTCCAACTTGAGATATACTATGATTCTATGACCTTGAGAGATCACCTAGTCCCAATCTCTGCTTGAAACACGGCTAACCTCGAAGTTATATAAAATCTGCCTGAGGTGGAGGATTTCACAGCCTCTCTAGTCTGTGTTGCCATGTTTGACCACATTCACAGAGATTTTCTATGTTGTTGTGATTTGTGTACATTGCCCCTTGTCCTTTTGCTGTGCACTTCTGAGAAGTGTTGAGCTCAGTCTTCTCTATAAGCCCTGATCAGGTAGCTGAAGACTGCTGCTAGAGTTCCCTTTAGCCTCCTTTTCTCCAGGTGAAATATCCACAGAGTTTTTGGTCTCTCTTCAGGTGTTTTGTGCTCTGGTCCCCTAACTATTTTAGTGACCCTCCAGTGGACTTACTCCATTCCTCTGTCATACTGAGTACCCCAGCCAGGCATAGTACCCAGTGGTGGCCTCCTGAGTGCAGGGGAGGTCCGACCTCTCCTGGACTATGACCTTTCAGGATTCCAGAGAAGATCCTTGGAACGTTGGGTTTCATACTTCTCTGGGATGCTTGGAGAACTGGGGACAGCTCTAGGAAAGGGTTGGTTTACGCTACTGCTTCAGGATCTTCAAACAGATACTGTTTCTTGGTAAAGTGTAGATAGGTTTTCAAAGCTGGATATCATGAAAATAGCCTGTGCCCACTCTGACTCTCATTTCCTTTAAATTTGATCAGAATCAGGCTTGTAAAGGTCTTACTTCTTTTCTGGTAAGCAGCTGATCAGGTAGAGATGCCACGTTTTCCCCCTTTCAGAGCTGTCATTACTTTTTGAATCTGTTTCTCTCAAACAGGGGAAGAACTCAGAGCAGTGGAGCTTCTGTGTTCACAAGGTTTTTATGCCCCTAGTTTAATGATTAGTGATTGGAAATTTGTTTTAAAACTGGAAGAGATTCAAATTAGTATGATAAAGAACTTCCCATACTGTAATTATCAGTTAAAAACAGTGTTACATTGCAATGATGTGAAAAAAAGTTCTTTTTCGAAAGTGTACATTCTTTTATATCTTATTCATGTGAACCAGAAGACACAGTTGCACAGCCCCACTCTGCATTTAGGTTCTCTCTATCCTCAGTATGCCTTACCTTATCCTGACCTCCTAGCATCTGTCTCTTTAAATTAAAAAAATCCAACCCCCCAAAAAAAAGCAGGTGCAAGTTTAAAGCAATTATTTTGTGGCTGACTGGTCTTTAATGCATCTCAGCTGTTCTTGCTAGTGAGAAATTATTGTTGCATGTCTCTCTTCTTATTCCCTGGGGAAAAAAAAAAGAAGTTGTGTTCCACATCACGGCAATGCAAACCTTCCATATTACATGTCAGTATTACAAAATTATTATCCTCTTACACCTATATGCTTAACATAAAGATGTCTATGAAAGAAAAGTGAATACTTGTAGAACTTATATGATGAGTCTTCCTTTATCAGTATCAGGTTATATATAGTTTTATAGTACAGAAAACTGCAAAGCAGAAAAAAATATGAAGTAGATTTTCACTTGAGTTAGATAAAAATAAAACAAAAGTTAACTGCCATGTTAACTTTATTTTTTTAATTAAAATAAAAAATATTGATAAAATCTTGATTGAATTCTTGAGAAGACTTTTCCTGACAGATTAAGTTCAGAGTTAGTGCTTCAGCTTTGCTATGCTGATGAAATAGAATATAGACTAAAATTAACTGGATACTATTGGCACAAGTGCCACGCTTTTTTAAATGGGTGACGCTACTGAAGACTGATGCTACCACTTCCCAGGGGTTAGGAGAGATTTTTTAATTCGAACTGCACTTCTCTTTCCCTTCACCAACAAAATGTACTTGTCTCCTTACACTAGTTCACTTTCACTTCCAATGGGGTAAGCCAGCAAAAATTCCAGTAAGATTGATGTTATTTTGTAATGACACCAAAAAGAATGACATGTACCCTTCTGAAAGTGTAACCCAGACACCACTGTCAGCTTTTTGTTTAGTTCTTTACCGAAAGCTCTGCGCCGAACCTGGCATAATTTCTTTCTTGAGAAAACTCTGTCCAGGAGTGAGGAAAGGACATTAACTTTAGGAAGTATTAGAGCAGTGTGACCTACAGGACACCTGAGGGAAGGCAGGCCAGTGTATAAAGTGCAGTTCCTCTCAGGAGTGAAAAATACTATAAGGAAAGTATGACTAGAAAGAGCGTCCTACGTGAGCCCAGCCTTCAGCCCATTGTCTAACTCTTCTAGACTTCAACTGATATTTTTTAATGCAAACTAGCTCTGTTTAATGAGCATACGTCCCCAACCTCAGTAAAGTGGATTCTTACTTAAACTGTCCGGTAGTGTATCTGTGGTCATGCCAGTTGTGAAAGAGCTGCCCAGCCTCCTTCTTTTCAAATTGTGTCTTCAGTGACATTCATGTAATCCTGTTGATTTTAATTGGGCAATACCAATGAAATTAACTAATAGTTCATAGACCACAAATGAATAAACACTGAAAATGAGGTTGGTTTGTTTTTCCCCAGCCACTTCTCAAAGTAGAAATTCAGCTCAAGAGACCAAGCAGTGGGAGTTAGAGAATATAGCATGTCTTGGCTTGCAATTATGTCTTAGCTTCCCTGTCAGGTTTTAAGGGGGCTTTATGGGAAAGGTAAGAGCTTCCCCCCTCCCTCCCCCCCCCTCCCCTGAAGTCCTCTTTTTATCAGAAACTTCGGTGAGAGGTTATGTTTTATTTCTCTCTCTGAGTAGACTTGGGAGTACTGGTTGCCATGTACAGAAGTTACAGCCCTCAGTTGCAGGGGGGCTCCTGATCTTTGCTCTAGAATTGCTTCAGTCTTTTATCTATTTGCTGTCTAGTCATATGTACACAAAAAATCTCAGTGACATGGAGTGCAGCCACAGGATTTCTCTGTCAGAGTTTGGTGCTCTCCTTTTGGCCTCATGTTCCTTATTACCCTGTGGCCTGGCTTCGGCAGGAGCAGTGAACAGCCCTTCTACCTCAAATGTCTTATAGTCTGCTTATTCTCTTGACTAGGGCATGTGGATTCAAACTCTAAGGATGATCCTAGTAATTTATTTTGTGATCAGATATTTTCTCTCTAAGGTTAAAGAGAAATTCATGGACTAAAGGTCTATAAAGAGATGATGAGGGGAATAGGCAAGTATCCTTTCATATCCATAATCTAAAACAGGAATAGGTAAATATATAGGCAAGTATAATGACCGTCGCTAATCCAGTGATTGCAGATGCTGAGGGAGTATGAGATTGATGGAGTGCAGATAACAGCTCATGTGCTCATCTTACATACTATTGCCAATTGCCACTATTGGAGGCAGAATACTGAACTATTATTTTGACCCGTTAGAGCCTCTTTTTAGGTTTTTACATAAAAGTATATAGTGTCTGTTGCTCTACTAAGATAATTTAGATAACAGGTTTTCTGCTTTTTTTTTTTTTTCCTTCATCATGCATTCATCATGAATTTATACATTCAAGTCAGTTCAATCCCAGTTCAATGAGATGGTTCAAAATCAAAGTCTTTGATCAGTTGTGTTGGGACAGTCAATAAAGACAGTTGATGACTTTGGCAGGGAATGTGCAAGTTTCTTATCACCTAAAGGTATATTTGACTTTGAACTAAAACCATGAAGAATTTTCCAGTTTATGACAAGGTGATAGTTCATAGAAGACTGGCAACAGTAAGAATGAATGTGGAAGAAACATTTTCAGTCTGAATGTTGTATGCAGTTATGATAAGGATGCATGAATGTTGAATGAAAGCATTTTAAAAATCTGTACTGAGATGACCGAAATTGTATTTCTTCTGATTATAAATGAGCTGCAGCTCTGCAATGCTGATTAGTTGAATGAGGCAATCATTCTTCATTCTTCTTCTCATTTTGTTATTATTTTTCCTTCATGCAGACAGTGCAGCACAAGGATTTGGGGTTTTTGCCTACTCTTTCTTCCCTTTCCCTCCTGCTCCCCAGTGCTCACTATTATACCATAATTCAAGGGATTCCCATGAGCTCTAAGCTGCAGAAGCTTTGCAATATGTAACTGACTTGCAGATGTTTTGGCATGTATTTCTGAGTTACACAGCTGGCCACTCTGAAGAAAATCCAGATGTTATTCAGAGAGAGAAAGTAGGAAGAGCATGCATTCTGGAAAAATATATTAATTCTTATGATTTCTCTGGTCAGCTTCATTTTTTGAGGTGTGATGTAAAAAGAAAGGGCAGATATATTATCTGGAAAGCCTCCAAATCTACTTCTTAGAAAAGTGAGATCTTTGACCATATTAGTACTGAAGAAAATCCATGTGTTTTTAAGCAGAAAGCTAGCATTTCTGTGCTGAATACACAGAGAAGATGGAGAACTCGGCTGTATAACAGAAGTTCCTGCCACAAAAAACCTTATCATAAACCCAAGTTACCTTTTCCCTATTAAAATAGCTAATTAACAGATATAAGTATAGATGAAGGCTTCTTGAGCAAATACAGGTCATTTAAGGCTGATGGACCCTTTGCTAACAATGAAGATGTGGTGTGCATTTCAGCCTGGACAATTGTATCACCAAAGCTATATTCAAAGACCAGTCTTGAAACCCAGCATATATTTCTTAAGATCTGGAGTAGGACTTGAAGCCTAGAAGAGGACAATTTTGATTCCTAAATAGCATTTCTTCTGTGGAATATAGCAGGTTATACAACATAATTCCTGAAATGCGTGTTTTCCTCCATCTGGGTTAGTCTTAAAAAGAGCAAGCCATTTGTTCTGTCCACATCAAGCTTATGGTGGGAACACCTTCCTTCAGCCTGCTTTCACCTGCCTAATTATTCCAGCAGCAAAATTGTCCACTGGCTGTAGCCTGTTTTCAATGCTACCTTTGCCAAGCAGAAGTCACTTTCCTTTTCTGTAGAAAATTTTATGCCACTCCTGTCCTCTGTAAATAATTTAAAGGTTTTGAGAGTAGATCATGACCCAGAGTGCAGCAGTCCTGAGGTTGATCCACAGCAACAAGGTCTTTTGTGTACACAGTACTGTGTGTACTTTCTGCTTTCTTGGGAACTAGGCAAGGGTGGGTTGATCAGGCAGATTGAAATGTCTGGAGAAGCCTGGAGCGAGTAAGATTCTAAATTTGACTGTGGTGGTGTTAATTTTAATGAATTTCTTTCTCACTTGTAAGTTATATTCAACACTAAGCACACATATCCTCTGATCTGTTGATTATGTGCTATTCCAGTTCTCTTCTCTCACACTAATATGAAAGTCCTCTTATGCTAATTTTTGCTACCTGTTGTTTCATGTAAAATACTTTCACAAAGCATTCAACGAAAAAAAGACTTGCATTGAAAGTTTTGTTGATGAAATATCTCATGTAGGACCAAACTGTTTTAAACGTGTGTCCTGGTTTTGGCTGTGATAGAGTTAATTTTCTTCACAGCAGCTAGTGTGGGGCTGTGCTTCGGATTTGTGCTGAAAACAGTGTTGATAATACAGGAATGTTCTTGCTATTGCTGAGCAGTGCTTACACAAAGTCAATGCCTTTTCTGCTTCTCACCCCACCCCACCAGCGAGTAGGCTGGGGGTGCACAAGAAGTTGGGAGGGGACACAGCTGGGACAGCTGACCTCAACTGACTAAAGGGCTATTCCATACCATATGACGTTATGCTCAGTATATAAACGGGTGGAAAAGCTGGCTGGCGGTCTGCTGCTCAGGGGTCCACTGTTCAGGAACTGGCTGGGCATCAGTCAACAGGTGGTGAGCAATTGCATAGTGCATCACTTCTTTTGTATATTCTTTCATCAGTATTATTATTTTCCCTTTCTTTTCTGTCCTATGAAATTGCCTTTATCTCAGTCTGTGAGTTTTACTTTTCTTTTTTTCCTGATTCTCTCCCCCATTCCACTGAGGTGGGGTGAGGGAACGGCTATGTGGTGTTTAGCTGCCTGCCAGGTTAAACCACAACAACATGGCACCTGTCTTGTCCACAGACTGCCAGAGGTCATCACCACCAGCCTTTCTCCTCAGCTATGCTTGTTGAGAGCCATGCATATTCTTCTAAATTAAAATAGATGGAAATGTATCTGTGTTTAGGAGGGTATAAATTACAGCAGCCCAGAAATAAGCAAGCGTTCTACCATGTAACATACTGCTACGTCACATTAATCTTCAGAGTGGAGCTGAGACAGACGTCTAGATGCAGAAGCTTTGTTAGATATTGCAGCTGAATCTGTACATCTTTCTGAGATGAAACTATCAGATACCACTGCTTTAATCTTGTTTATGAGCTCCTAGAAGGCCCATAGAGACTTCAGTGAATCACCATAAGTTTGAGGAGGCACAAATCTGTAAAAACACAGTCTTGGATGGTGTCTAAAATGTCATCCCATTTTTTTGAGAAAATTCATATTCAGTCAGATCAAGAGAAAGACAAAACCAAACACATTCCAAAAATTTTCTGCCCAAGCTAAAGAACAGTATAATCTTAAACTGGCAAGAATCCTACCCTTAAACTTTTTGGAAGTTAACATCAGATGTAATCAGAAGCACAGGCTCACAAATGCTATTTGTCAGTGAAGTTGCTCCATGGGTAGATACTATTCAGCTTCAGACCTTCAAAGCAAAGTATGTCTGAAATGTATGTTGTACTTACATCTTTAATAACTGTTTAGTAGTAGCAGTAATAAAGACAGACATGATATTGTGAACTAAAAAAATGCCAGTTGCACAGGACACTGAGATCTTAAGAGGAAAGGAGCCCATCTGGTATCTCACAGGCTATGACCAGCTGCGTCTATAGAGTCTTTCAAAACTATGTGCTATATGGGGTAGCATATGGCACATTTAGATAAGTAATTTCTTTGTAAATGGGAGCAGAAAAATACTATTTAAATTTTAAAAGCTAGCCTTGTAGATGAGATTTTCCTTACCTCTTCCTATTCAGTGTGTGTAGGTAAACCTGTTGCCTTCTGGGGGAATAAATCCTTTTTCTCATCTTCATGAAAAAGTATAATTGCAAAAGCAGTTTTTCATCAGTTGGGGAACAGCAACAACTGAAAAACTAGTATAAGCTTAATAAGCCTTCAAAACACTCAAAATGCCCTAATTTCTTCCAAGAATATTATTTTAACCAGTCCTGGTATCTCTGGATCATGGGAGAGATAGAAAGCATGTGTGCAAATATGAACTTCTCAACAGCATGAGAAGTCGTTGGCTTGGACCCAATGTCTTGCATATTCAATGCCAGTTCAATGCCAGTTGTGCAAATTGTTATTTAGAAGACTGTGAACTTCATAATTGTTACTTAGCTTTTTAGAGAAAATGCCAGGCCTTTAATTTTTGCTCTTTTGTTTGAAAAAAAGAAGAAAATATTATTTCTTCCTTGAGTTGTTTATTTCAGTAAATGATTCAAAGGGAGATGATTGCAAGTTACTAACCAGAATTGGGTACAATTGGTATCTGCCAACTGGCAAACCTACTTTTTAAATAAAAAACCCAAACTTAAATGTCTACTTTATATAAAAATTACAAGTTCAAAGGATTCTTTTGATGAGAAATATTTGGTAGTGTGAGTCATAAGGGTATGACATAAATATCCGAGGTATTAGAAATTCAGTGCTATTTTCACAATATGTTGTCACGTGACCATTTTATTTTTCAGCACACCTTAATTTTTTCTGAATTTATATTTGGCATACAGGTATAAGTAGGCATAAGTTACAGTTTTGAAGTCACAGGGGGAGGCAGTGGTGACCAGTGTGGGGAGGCCAGGAACTACCCTGCCATGGTCACAGCTGCTTCCAGCTGGCTCTGAAACAAGTGTTGTCAACAGCGGGCAAACCCATTCCTGATCAAAACTTTAGCTGAACCCAGAAGCCCCTAGTGCTGCTACACAAAAATATTTTAGAAGGACAATGGCAACTGCTGGGCTCTGGAGATGCACTCTTGGAGCAGGAGACTCTTCATGCAGAAGGGGGTATGGACACCCTGATGGGCCTGTGAGTGATCCACACCAGTGCAGGTACACCACTGAGGGACTGCAGCTGTGGGTGACCAATGCCAGGGCAGGGACACCCCTGAGGGACTGAGGCCCACCATCTCACTGGATGCGTTTTGATGGATTTAGTGTAATCCACAGCAGAAAGATGAAAAATAGAGACTGAGGATGGAGGAAGATAGGGGTTTATGTAAGCGTTTTTTTGGTGTGCGTGTTCTTTTTCTCAATACAAATTCATTAAGCAGAGGTTTGTGTTTGTTGGCGCTCCAGCAAAATTCCCTAAATCTAGACTGCTTTGCCCACAGCAGTGCAGGCTGGAGTAGACTGGTAGAACTGATAGTGCTGAGGTCCCAATTTCATATGCAAAATTCTTCTTTATGTATGTATTTGTTTTGGAAGATTCCTGAAAACTATTTTTCAAATTTGTTGAGTCCTTGTGGGAAATGCTGAGGGCAGTCTATTTAGAAAAATTGTGCCCATCAGATGAAAAGTGATTCATAAACCTCTGGCTTGTGGTGTTCTGCCAGCCTGGGAGAGATTTCAGGATTGGTCCTGTGGTGCATGGTCTCTTGCTTAGGATCAAAGAAACAGAAATATATATCAAAAAGACTGTAGCAGGAGAAAAAAGGCAGGTTGAGCTAACACTGTGATGCTGTAGAGAGAATCATGGCAGAATGTTTTAGTCAGTTATATTTCAAATGACTTGAGCACAACTGCAGTTGTAATTTAAAAAGTCTCCATACCCTGAGATGTTTGGCATGAGAAATAGTGCCAAGCTGAGGGAACTGCTTACAACATATAGGTTAGAGAATTAATAAAAAAGTCTTGAACAGATTAGAGCATCAGACAGACAACATTTTTTTTCAATCTGAAGAAACCCCATAGAGCTACCTGTGTAAGGAGACAGTAAAGGAAATGAACTATGTTGGGTTTGTTGGCAGCTTAACATTTTTTTTTGGTTCTGTGCTTGAAATTCTGTCAAAGGTTTTGTGCAAGTATTTCCAGGTAATTTGCTATCTAAAATGATGCATTTGGCAAGAGTGCTGCAGAAACAAATGAGTTTCAATCTCTGATTGGAAATGTAACAGCAGTACTTAAAAAAAAAAAAAAAAAAAGAACTAAAGTGCTTTTGACAAGGAACTCATTTAGTAGTTCCATTTCATTGTCTCATACTTTCTGTCAAGTGGTAGCTGGTAATATTTTTTTGCAGACAGTAACAGAGACCTAGAATAGAAACAGATGCTTCACTTCACAAAAATTGGTGTTCTCAAATGCCCCTGTGTTACAGGATCTCTGATATTACCCTTCTGTCTCTTAGGTAAGAGTCAATTCAAATCCATTTAACCTATAAGCCTAGGTTTTTAAGGGGGCCTTGGCTGAACACACTGTACTTCAGGCATATGCAGCAGCAGAGCCTGTCCAAATCAGTGCTTCTGCAGTTAGCAAGCAGTCACTTGAACAGATGAGCTGATACTGCAGGTTTTGCTGGCTCAACAAGTAGGAATTACTGTAACTTGTCACAGCTGTGGGGTATTGCACTGTTAATCTTCTTCCCCCCAAAAAAGTGACTTGGGTGAGCACTGAGGCCACAGTGTTCTGCAAGGAAACCTATTTGCACAGAGCTGGCATTTTATTTAACAGCCTGCATTAGAAAGCAGTTGGAGAGAGGTGTGTCAGTAGAGGGAAGCATACGAGGGCAAGTGATTTTCCCATCAGGAGAGTTTTGTGATTGGCTTTCTTCCTCAGCTCTGTGGGTAAGATTTTGCAAAAAACTGAGGCCTAAAGATTCATGTGACTGTGTCCCAAGCATTGTTCTCTAGCACTCTTCCAATTGCTCGCTTGACCTCTGTGCATGGATTGCTTTGACTAGATGTTATCATTCTGACTAAAAACTAGTGAGGAGACAGGAGTTTCTCTTCTTGATGTTAAGAAATAGTAAGATTACACAACTAGTAGTGCAGCCATTCTCCTGTCTTCTGCTACTTCTGTTGGGAAGCCTTCAAAGATCCTGAGCCTAGTGCCTTCGAGGGAGAGACACATGTTCAACTCTAGCTGTAGAACAGTCAAAGAATGCCCATATCTACATGACACTTTCTTTTCATGCACTTGCAAAGAGAAAGAGCAGAGACAAAACTGTCCCCAGTGCTAAAACAAATGAAAGGATTATTGGCAGAAATACCTTCAGGAGAAGAAGCGAAAGCAAGACCTCTCATCGTGCCACTGTCTGACCACAAAACAATAAACTGGAGTGCATCCTTGCATATCTGTGAACAGGAAGCAGGTGGTAATCAGAATGTCCCAGACAGTACGTTTCATAACTGAATCTCCACCTCTCTCCTCTGTGCCGGAGATCTGGACAGGATGAGACTTACCAAAGCAACCAGGTACATTTGAGCAGACTGCCACTTGGGCACCAGTGCTGTGCACCCTGTAAAGGAGGAGTTCAGCCACTCTGGAAATGCTGCAAAAGCAATCCTCTGTTCTGTTCACTTCTGCACAGGAGACACCAAAGTTACCCTCTTCTGGATATCAGCTGCCTGCTGCAATACTTATTAAAGCTGGGATACTTCCTTAGGATTAATGCCACATATTCAAGCAGCTGCCAAGTCTGAAGAATTTGAAATTCTCAAAATCTTCAGTTTCTGCAGGAAATCCTCAATCACAGCTCATGTTTGTTGCCTTCATGCATTTTCCCTGTTTTGCTGTCTGCTCATAAAATCCTCCTACCCCATGCTGTCCTTTAATTCAATTCATAAAACAAGTGGAAATATTCAGGCATTGCACAACAGAAGTGTTTATAATAGTGGAAGATACCGAGAGTATAACTAAAACAATAGGAAAGATGTATTAGCTCAAAGATGCATTAATAAATTTGACATTAAATAAAGCTGAACCTTCAAGAGGTAAATATTTAAATCAAGCCAGAGATGGCTCAAATTGTATAAAGCTTTGAGGAAGTATGGAGTGTTTTGTTGAACAGTTCTGCAATGCGAATGCTAAAATTTGCATTAAACTTTATGCAGATTTCTGTGTATCAGAAAACTGAATAGAAGCCAAAGAGGATGTTTTGCTTTCTTGTGTAAGTTGGAAGTCAAAGCAGCACTCAGAGGGCCCTCCATGCGTATAATAAATGTTGCCAAGTGAATAGCAGCACTTCATTTCTTTCTAGTTTGTCGAGGCTTTTCTGGACAAGACCCTTGAAAGGAAAGCCACCCCAGAGGAGGGCAACAGCATTCCAAAGCTCTGAGCAGAAACATTTTCATCCTTGTTAGCATCACAACTAAGAGCAGCCCAACGTGTTCTTGGGCATTTTATCATTTCCCTTAGCAACTGCAGAACTACAGCCCATATGAAGATGGGAACTGTCACCCAGAGACAGGCTGACAAATCTTCAAAGAAAACTGAAAAGGGAACAGAGGCTCCAGCTCCATCCCTGCAGAAGGCCACAGACTGTCCAGGGGCTTCAGTGGAGCATGACTGGAGAGGGGCATGATGCAGATGGTGCAGCAGCGAAGAGCTGTGCTGGAGCCCCTTCTGTTACAAATGTTAAGTATTGCCTCCCAGAAACATGGGAAAAGATTCCTTTTTGATAATTGTCCTTGCTGCAACATTCTCCTCTGTTGCCTTCAGAGAGATGGAGAAGGGGACTGCTTTGAGCAGATCACCTCCTAGGACTTTATGCACACCCCTTCGTCTTACTGTGCCTCAGTTCCTCTGACCTTAATTTTTGCCATAATTTTGTATAATTACCATGCTTTTATTTCAACAGTAATATGTTGCCTGCTGGTTTTGTATTAATGCAATGGTATGGCTGAAAGAATTTGAAACATTTAATATTTTACTGTTATTTTCCAGTTTGAGCAAGCAGATTTCCATACAGTATGTTCCTTACCCATAGCCACCTCTGCTTAGGTAGGAATAAAAACACTCAGGTTTTTTGGTTGCCTGGGATTTCTTCTTCTTTAGTCTCAAGCGCTATGAAAAATACAGCTGTATTCAACTACCATACTAGGCTCATAGTTAGAAATGTATTATCTTTTAATAAGATACTATCATCTACCTGTTAATTGCTCTGTTGGTTTTTTGGCCATTGCAGAAATTGTTCCACTGCCTTGCCTAAATTTCCAGTGGAAAGCTTCATAAACTAGGTATTCAAGAGCAGGAACTGTGCTGTCCTAATATTTATGGTCATCATAACAGTAAACAGATTTTGCCAACATTGTACATTGGGTGAAGGGGCAAAATAATGCCAGGCACATTTTCTGGCCCACATCTAACTTTGATCATCAGGGTCTAGGACACTGTAATATGTTAGCATATGAATAGTCAGCTTGGCTGCTGTTACATCCTAGTGAGACACCTTTTGGACAGGGCCCCTCTTCTTATCTACCTGCCATATGATTTTATTTAAGCATAGATGGAAGATACAGAGATAAACTGGCTTTGACACACTGTGATTCATGCACTTGTGGGTTCTTGCCGACGGACAAAGCTTACCAACCTTTCTTTTCCTGGAATATCATCAAGGTTGCCTAAAGCTTCTGGTCTGTGGCTTGTGTCCATACCATGTAGACTTTGGGCTCTAATGCCAACTCTGAGTTGCTGTTGAAATACCATGTTATTAAATATAATCCTGTCCTGTTCATTTCCAGTTAACTGCCCTGCTTTCCTAAATACTCTTTCATCATACACTTTTCTGGATCAACCGCCCTCCAGCCCCACTGTGTTGATTTGCTGTTATCTTCCACAAGAATAAATCAGGACTATCAGCACTGTGGAGAAAGACTACTACCAGTCTTTCAGGTTTAGTCAAGAGGAGTCAATTACTTTGTCATCCCATCTGTAATCTCTAAACAGCCTGTCACTGTTTAGCAGGGTATAATACAACATTATTATCTAACAGCTATGATGTTCATGTATGACTTCTTGCTAATAGCTTAACAGTTTTGCATCAGAAGAAGATTAACGGATTAAATTTCACAAAGAACCCACATCACACAAATCTTCAAAAGATCTTCTCAAAGGAACAAGAGCTAAAATAAACACTTTTTTGAAAATAAGGCGGTTGATCAAAATTGACCACTGCTTCCTTTGAAAGTAATCAAATGAAGATTTGTGGGTAAAAGGCATCTTCTAGAGACAGCAAGATTGTTTGATTTTTTTTGATTAAAATCTATTAATAAAGAATCTAAAGTACTTCATTCTGCCTAAATTCCATTCAGGAAAGGCCCTTGTGCAAGTAATAATGTGCAAGTAATAATGAGTACGGAACACTTTTTTTCCCTTGTTCTTCACATTATAAAAGATACTGCAAAAACAGAAGCTACATATGCCAAAGGTGTTTTAGACTTTAGATTTTTTGCTAATTCAGATTCAGTTTATGCACAGAACAAAGGACAGTTTCTACTTCCCTGTATTAAACATTACGTGGCTAGTCAGGTACTATTTGATTGAAGAAAAATGGTGTGCAGCTTGAATAGAGATGAGAGATTTTGCTGTCATAGCTTAGTAACAAAACAGTGTCTCATTTCTAAAACCACTGTCATGCAAAACTAAGAAGGAAATGTCAGATCCACTAAACCTAGAAAAGTTCTCAAAGAAATCCTAATAAATTTTGGTTTATTCCATGAATAATATTTTTATAAAAGAAAAAAAGACAAAAATATCCAAGAAATCTTGTATAAGGAACTTTATCCAAGAAACTGTCCAAGAAACCAACATGCATATTCATGTGTTACACATTTTTTTTCTGTGGATGAGAGTAAGAGCATTTTTTAATAAGAAGGATCTTGACCCTTTGGGTTTATCTCTAAACAAAATCAGAACAGTAGAGTGTGAATGTATGTGTGTGTATGTTTAATATTCTCATGCAGAATTAGAAATGCCGAGTTACTATGGGAAGCCGTTCTCTTGGCACTTCCAGCTTGGCTAGAGCCAAGCATAAGAGTTATTGCATAGATACCGCACAGCTCTTTTGTTTTCCTTTAGTTTTCTAGGGATACTTCTAAGAAACATGCAGATTTGAAAACAAGGGTAATTTCTGATGGGAAATGGTCCTGCAGGGTAGGAATAAACGAGCTGCAAATCTCGGGAGCGTTCTTGCTCCCCGCGGCGCGCTCGGCGGCGGAGCGCGAGTGCCGCCCCGAGGCCGCGGAGGAGGGCTGCTGCTGCTGCTGCTGCTGCTGCTGCTGCTGCTGCTGCTGCTGCTCCTGATGCTGCTCCTGATGCTTCTCCTGATGCTGCTGCTCCTGATGCTGCTCCTGATGCTGCTCCGGCTGCTGCCATCGCTGCCGCTGCTGCTGCACCGCCGCAGGAGCCTCGCCGCTGTACGCCAGCCTATCCCGCTGTCCTCAGCTCTTGAAGGTATCCCAGATTTGTGGAGGCCTTTTCATCCCTTGCGATCCCAGTGTTTGCCTTATATGGGTCATACAAAGAGGTCGTGGCTCTTAAACTTTTCACCTATCTCCATTTTACCAGGCAATGGAAGAAAACAGTGCTGCAATTCATATAGCGGTGTTTCTGCAGGGTGGGGAGAAGGACCCTTTACTGCAGCTTAAGACAACAAGTGAGTCTACATCATTCGTCATGAAATATGAAATACTTCACATCAGAGGAAGAAAAAATTATCTTTCATAAACTGTGGTTTCCTGATTTCTAAACTGTTGATTTCCAAACTTAGCAGCACAGCAGAAACATCAAACTAATAAACAAAACACCCACTGCAGGTTCCTCACAATCCACATGTACAAGTTTACCTCTGCACTTCACCTAAATTAACCAAGACTTAGTACATTAGACGCTGAGCCTTCTGTCTCAATGATATTTCCTTTCTTAGCTTAACAATGTAAAAATGTGTGTGCAAATACTTCTAGAAAACAGTGATGATCATAGCTGACAATACACAGCTATAAGAAAATATAAAGAGAGAATGCAGTCCTGAAAGGAGGCAGTATTTTGCACGAGGATATTTTTCAACACTCTATGTGATTTTTTTTTTTTTTTTTTTGAGAGCCCTGCAGAAATTTTCCTTGGGCAATGTTGCACACTTGAATTTTGTGTGTGTGTGTGTGTGTGTGTGTGTGGGGTTTTTTTATTTATTTTTATTTCTGCCTCTGGATAGGGGCATATATCCTCCTCTGGATGGGAGCTGTTTTTTTCCTAAAATGATAATACCTATTTCATGGAGACTGTGACATGATTTTTTCCCTGATGTGTATTCTTTTTATTGAAAAAATGATCAGAACAGATCAGAATTTGTTATGCTTCAAAAAAGGAAAAGAAAACCTGCCTGAAAAGCTGAAATGAGCTGAATGTTGTTTGGATGGTAAGCTGTCTTACTGTTAAGGAAATACGATATTTAATACGATATTTTTTTAATCTCAGTTCAGATTAGATTCACGGAGGAGATCTGTTCTCAGTTCTAACTTTGACTTTTCTTCCACTTAATATTATAGCCAAATGAGAGCTGGCATGGAATCACAGAATCATAGAATCATTTAGGTTGGAAAAGACCTTAAGATCATTAAATCCAACCACAAACCTAACACTGCCAAGTCCACCACTAAACCATGTCCCTAAGCACCACATCTACACGTCTTTTAAATACCTCCAGGGATGGGGACTCAAACCACTTCCCTGGGCAGCCTGTTACAATGCTTGACAACCCTTTGCATGAAGAAATTTTTCCTAATACCCAATCTAAATTTCCCCTGGTGCAACTTGAGGCCGTTTCCTCTTGTCCTATTGCTTGTTACTTGGGAGAAGAGACCAACACCCACCTCGCTACAACCTCCTTTCAGGTAGTTGCAGAGAGTGATAAGGTCTCCCCTCAGCCTCCTTTTCTCCAGACTAAACAACCCCAATTCTCTCAGCCGCTCCTCATAAGGCCTGTGCTCCAGACCCTTCACCAGCTTTGTTGCCCTTCTCTGAACATGCTCCAGCACCTCAATGTCTTTCTTGTATTGAGGGGCCCAAAACTGGACACAGTATTCCAGGTGCGGCCTCACCAGCACCGAGTACAGGGGAACAATCACTTCCCTGCTCCTGCTGGCCACACTATTCCTGATACAAGCCAGGATACTGTTGGCCTTCTTGGCCACCTGGGCACACTGTTGGCTCATATTCAGCCAGCTGTTGACCAACACTCCTAGGTCCTTTTCTGCTGGGCAGCTTTCCAGCCGCTCTTCCCCAAGCCTGTAGCATTGCATGGGGCTGTTGTGACCCAAGTGCAGCACCTGGCACTTAGCCTTGTTGAACCTCGTAGAACTGGCCTTGGCCCATCGATCCAGTCTGTCCAGATCCCTCTGCAGGGCCATCCTACCCTCAAGCAGATCGACACTCCCGCCCAACTTGGTGTCATCTGCAAAATTACTGAGGGTGCACTCGATCCCCTCCTCTAGATTGTTTATGAAGGTACTAAACAGAACAGGCCCTAATACTGAGCCCTGGGAACACCACTTGTGACAGGCCACCAACTGGATTTAACTTCATTCACCACAATTCTTTGGGCCTGGACATCCAGACAGTTTTTTACCCAGCAAAGAGTACGCCCATCCAAGCCATGAGCAGACAGTTTCTCCGGGAGAATGCTGTGGGAAATGGTGTCAAAGGCTTTACTAAAGTCTAGGTAGACAACATCCACAGCCTTTCCCTCATCCACTAAGCGGGTCACCTTTTCATAGAAGGAGATCAGGTTAGTCAAGCAGGACCTGCCTTTCATAAACCCATGCTGACTGGGCCTCATCACCTGGTTGTCCTGTACGTGCCACGTGACAGCACTCAAGACAATCTGCTCCATAACCTTCCCGGCGCCAAGGTCAGACTGACAGGCCTGTAGTTCCCCAGATTCTCCTTCTGGCCCTTCTTGTAGATGGGCATCACATTTGTTAACCTCCAGTCAACTGGGACCTCCCCGGTTAGCCCAGACTGCTGATAGATGATGGACAGTGGCCTGGTGAGCACTTCCACCAACTCCCTCAGTACCCTTGGGTGGATCCCATCCATCCCCATAGACTTGTGTGTGTTCAAGTGGTGTAGCAGGTCACAAGCCATTTCCCCTTGGATTATGGGGGCTTCATTCTGCTCCCTGCCCCTGTCTTCCAGCTCAGGGGGCTGGGTACCCCAAGAATAACTGCTCTTACTACTAAAGACTGAGGCAAAGAAGGCATTAAGTACCTCAGCCTCTTCCTCACCCTTCGTCACTATGTTTACCCCCACATCCAATAAAGAATGGAGATTCTCCTTAGCCCTCCTTTATTTGCTAGTGTATTTATAGAAAATTTTTTTATTGTCTTTTACAGCAGTAGCCAGATTAAGGTGTAGTTGGGCTTTGGGCCTTCTAACTTTCTACCTGCATTACCTCACTACATCCTTATAGTCCTCCTGAGTTGCCTGCCCCTTCTTCCAAAGATCATAAACTCTTTTTTTTTTTTTTTTTCTGAGTTCAAACCACAGCTCTCTATTCAGCCAGGCTGGTCTTCTTCCCTGCTGGCTTGTCTTTCAGCACATGGGGATGGCCTGTTCCTGTGCCTTTAAGATTACCTTCTTGAAGAATGTCCAGCCTTCTGGGACTCCTTTGGCCTTCAGGACTGCCTCCCAAGTGACTCTGCCAACCAGTCTCCTCAACAGGCCAATGACTGCCCCTCCAGAAGTCCAAGGTAACAGTTCTGCTGACCCCCCTCCTTACTTCTCTAAGAACTGAAAACTCTATCATTTCATGACTGGTATGGCCAAGATGGCCTCCAACTGTCACATCATGCACAAGTCCTTCTCTGTTTGCGAACAACAGGTCTAACAGGGTGCCTTCCCTAGTTGGCTTACTCACCAGCAGTGTCAGAAAGTTATCTTCCACACACTCCAGGAACCTCCTAGACTGTTTCCTCTCTGCTGTATTTTATTTCCAGCAGACATCTGGTAAGTTGAAGCCCCCCACGAGAACAAGGGCTAGCAATTGTAAGACTTTTCCCAGCTGCTTACAGAACATTTCATTTGCCTCTTCATCCTGGTTGGGTGGTCTGTAACAGACTCCCATCATGATATCTGCCTTGTTGGCCTTCCCCCTGATTCTTACCCATAAACACTCAACCCTATTGTCACCATCATTAAGCTCTAGACAGTCAAAACACTCCCTAACATACAGGGCTGCACCACCGCCTCTCCTTCCTTGCCTATCCCTTCTGAAGAGCTTATAGCCATCCATTGCAGCACTGCAGTTGTGTGAGACATCCTACCATGTTTCCGTGATGGCAACTGTCATAGTTTTCCTGCTGCACAATGGCTTCCAGCTCCTCCTGTTTGTTGCCCATCCTGTGTGCATTGGTGTAGATGTACTTCAATTAGACTATTGATCCTGACACCTTTTTGGGGGTAGAAGCCCTAATTCCAATATGACCATTCTCAGGCACTTCCGTGGTTTCCAACACATCCATAACCTTTGTGTCTTTGCTGCCACCTGGATCTCCATCTGCTACCACCACTGAGATGGCAGATCTAAGGACCTCGCTAGCACGCTGTCACTCAAACATTGGTATGCTGCCCCCAGGCTTATCTCTAGTGAGACTGGTTTTATCCCTTCCCCCCTTCAAATCTGGTTTAAAGCTCTTTCATGAGCCCTCCTAAATCCTGTCCCCCTTTGAGACAGGTGTACCCTGTCTGTCACATGATAAGATTCACCTTATATATTATGCTCGCATCTTCTCTGGAAGTACTGATATGGCTTTGTCCTATACACTCAAAGCTTAATAAAAACTGTTATCCTTTTATGTCCTGCTAATGTTGACTGTGGTCTTTATATTCATGGATATTGTGGTTGCAATAGGTAAAAGAAATAACAGTATCAAGATTTGGAAGGGAAAATAATTTTTTGTGGACCAACTTAGTCTAATGAAAAATATAAATCTCTTCTCCAAATCTTGCCCTTTGTTTAATCCATAATTTCATGTAGGACATGGTAAGACATTTCATTATAAAAGACAGAGGGAGTGGTATTGTCATGCCTCAAAGTACTGCAGTTTTTTGGTTTTGGTTTTTTTTTTTCTTTTCTTTTTTCCTGCTCTATACAGTGGGGAAAAAACCCTACAGCTAAAACCAGTATGTTAGCAAAAATCAAATATAAATTAAATATAACATAGCTTCCTTTCTTTAACTGCTTTCAGTTCAGCTACGTGGCTTTAACACAAGTTACCATCATGTGTTCCTGAAAAAAATATTTCTTATGCTGTTTCCAGGGCATCCAGGACTTGGGACTTGCAAGATATATATATGTTTTATTTAAAAAAAGATAAGAGTAATATCCCAGTTAGAAGTGCTGGCGAGAGCATTTACTTTGTAGCTGTACCTTGTTTCTTACCTGTTACTCTCAGTTGGCCATACATTTTTGGTATTATGTGAGATTAAAATCCTTTCAATTTCCAGTGAACTCCCAAGATGAAAATGGACTGAAAGATTTAAGCTTTTCTTTTGCAAAACAAGGGAGGTAGATTTGGAAACAGACTCACAGAACCATGGAATAGTTGCGGTTAGAAGGGATCTCCGGAGATCTTCTAGTACAACCACCTGCTCAAAGCAGGGTCAGCTAGAGCAGAGTGCTCAAGGCTGTGTCCAGCCAGGTTTTCAATATCTCCGAGCATCAAGAATCTACAACCTCTCTGCTGGAACAGGTTATAAAGTATTTAATCACCTTTACAGTAAAAAAACCCCTTTTTCTTAAGTTTAAATGGAATTTCCTTTATTTCAGTTTGTTCCCATTGCCTCTTTCCTTTTCTCTCCACACCACTCAAGAGTCTGGATCGGTCATCTTTATTCCCTCTCACTTTGTAAGATCCTGCTGAGCTTTCCCTTCTCCAAGCTAAACAGACCAAGCTCTCTCAGCCTTTCCTTGTATGACAGAAACTCCAGTCCCTTAGTCATATTCATGGCCTTTCACTGGACTCACACCAGTATGTTCATGTGTTCCTTTGCTGGGGAGACCAGTGCTCTGGATGTGTCTCACAAGTGCTGGGTAGAGGGGCAGGATTATCTCCCTCAACATCCTGTTAATGCTTTTCCTGAGGTAGATCAGGGTGTTGTTGGCTGCCTTTGCTGCAAAGGCACATTACTGGCTCATGTTCAGCAAGTCGGCCACCCTTATTGAAGTCAAGATAAACAACACCCACTGCTCTCCCCTCATTGTAGAAAGCTATCAGGTTGGTCAAGCATGATTTCCACTTCATAAATCCATAGAATTATAGAATCATATAATGGTTTGGGTTGGAAGAACCTTAAAGATCATCTGGTTCCAACCCCCCTGCCACAGACAGAAAGACCTTCCACTAGACCAGGTTCCTCAAAGCCCCATCCAACCTGGCTTTGAACACTTCCAGGGATGGGGCATCCACAACTTCTCTGGGCAACCTGTTCCAGTGTCTCACCACGCTCATAGTGAAGAATTTCTTCCTTATATCTAATCTAAATCTACCTTCTTTCAGTTTAAAGCCATTACCCCTTGTCCTACCACTGCATGTCCTTGTAAAAAGTCCCTCTCCAGCTTTCTTGTAGGCCCCCTTCACGTACTGGAAGGCTGCTATAAGGTCTCCCCAGAGCCTTCTCTTCTCCAAGCTGAACAACCCCAACTCTCTCAGCCTGTCTTCATAGGAGAGGTGCTCCAGCCCGCTGATCATCTTTGTGCATTGAGCACCTTAACCTTCACCATGTCCTTTGTCACCAGGACCCCTATTCAACTCAGAAGTGGGCCTACGTTTCTCCTGGTGATATCTTTGTTTCGTTATTGATAAATCTGTAGAAGCCTTTTTCGTTGCTCTTCACATACCTCACCAGATTTAACTCCAGATGGATTTGTCTTTACCATCCCTGCATGTTCAGACTGTTTTTGTATTCCTCCTTGGTCACCTGTTCTTGCTTTCACCTCCTGTATGATTTCCTTTTATGTTTGAGTTTTGTCAGGACCCTCTTGTTCTTCCATGCAAGACTCCTCCAAACTGCCTTTGCTTGATTTCCTGCACATGAGGATGATCTATTCTTGAGCTTGGAAGAGGCGATCATTGAAAATCAACCAGCTCTCCTGGACTGCTCTTCTCTCCAGGACAGTATCACGTGGGTTTTCTCCAAGCAGGTCCCTGAAGAAGCCAAAGTCTGCTCTCCTGAAGTCCAGGGTTGTGATCCTACTATATTACACTGTGTGATCCTGCTTTGTACCTTGATCTCTCCTCTACGGAAATAAAACAAACTTAGAACAGAGAGTAGAGGGATCTCATGCTGGTTACTGGATAAGTATATGGTACCAAACTAATATTTCCTTTTT
Source organism: Pelecanus crispus (assembly GCF_030463565.1). Lineage (NCBI taxonomy): Eukaryota > Metazoa > Chordata > Aves > Pelecaniformes > Pelecanidae > Pelecanus > Pelecanus crispus. The sequence goes on along the minus strand of NC_134644.1, from coordinate 154,923,898 downwards.
TTTGGTCAGATCTGTCTATCTTAAGATCTTTGATTCATCTACAGTCCAGCTACCTTAGTTCTAGCTAATGAGACTACTATACATTTTTTTTAATTAAAAAAAAAAAAAAGATTACATCCATGGTAAATGATGGATGAAGGAAACACCTTTTATATAATTTTACATTTTCATTTACTTAAATCTCAACTCCATTTAAGAAGTCAAAACCCCAACACAGAGGTAAAAGAAAAAAGATTGTCTTTCTCTTTAAAGTGCTGAGTTTATTCTTGGCAGCCTGACACTGGGAGCTGTCTACAGAAAGCTGAAGTTGATGCTTTTTCCTCACTTTCTGCCCTCTTGACTTTTGCCAAAAAACCTGTGGCTTGTTCATACTAGTAACTCAGGGTGAGTCCAGAGGAGACACATATATATACTAGGTAAACTTGTCCTCTCAACTTAGGCCACAGCAGGGGGATTTGGCTGCTCTAAGTAGCTGACAAAAAATATGATATGAAATGGTGCACCAGTAGATAACAGGAAAGTTGAAGTTTTCTTTCACACTGATCAGGTTTGTTTCCCTCTTGCTTGGACAGGCAAGTAAAAATGTACTTAAGGAAATAGAAAAGACCTAGAGGAAAGTTAAAAAAATCCCTTTCTTTCCTCTCTCTTTTTCAATGTCGGGACATAAGCAAGTCAACAGTAAAAAAAAAAAAAAGTCTGGCTTCAGACTGAAAAAAACTTTGTTTAAGGATGCTTCTTTCATATTTTCCCTTTCAAAATCTTATATACAGCTGAGAAGAGAATGTCATTCCTCCCATTCCATGCCAGAGACAGAAATAATCAAAAGCCAGTACCCAGGGAGATCAGGAGTCTCAGAGCAGCTGGCCAAGGAGATTGTTGACAAAGTCACTGAAAAACAAGAGGTTTTCCAGAGCTATAGAAATTTGCTACAGTGGTGTGGAGGAGCCAAAGAGATGGGGAGCAGGAGGCCAGTAACTACGAGATAAGAGGCAGACAACCTGGTTCTAAGCAAACGAGAGGCACTGGAAGCCATCAAGAGAAAGAGGCCACACTTAAATATTAAGATTCAGGATCAAAATCAGGATTTCTTAGAGGTCAAGATAAAACAGATTTTCCAAATACACTGTCTGCTTCAGACACAAGCTTAGATATGACCTGCGTGAGAGGATACTGGTCAAATCTGGAAATCCTTACAGCCATACAGTTCCTGGGATGTGATGTTTCCAGAGAGAAATAATTGGCTGATGAATAACACCAAGATGTAAAAATCAAAGGACATTGCTAATCCCTCTTGTCAGCACAGGGAAACATTTTGAAAGATGGAAGGTGTATTCCCTGCACATCTTGCTCCATGTCTCATGCCAAACAAATAGACATCTGTAGATATATACTGATATATATATCTGTAGATATATAGATATATATTGTATATACTGGCTAGCTTCATCATCTTGAAGAACTGGACTAAATCACAACAGAGCCCTTAACCCATCTCCTCATTAGAAAGTACAGCCATGACCATTCCCCCCTCCTTTTTATTATTATTAAAGATTGACAAGGGAAATGCTTCCTAGCTCTGCTGGAAGGGTGGCTGGGACAAATGAGAGACAAGTCAGATTCTGAAGTAATAGCTTTCCATTAGTTACTGGCAGGTGAGAGTCTCAGAGTACTGAACTTGCAGGGAGACATGCATTAGAAGAGTCAGACAGGGTCTTTGTCCCCATGATGGTGTTGGGAATACAGGGGACAAACTTCGTAAGGTAGCAATGGGAAAAGCAACCTGACTATAACTGGTGAAGACAGAGTAGGAGAGGAGACAGGTGTCCTGCAGACTCTTTCTACTAAAGGCTAAAAGCTTGTCCTAGGCCATCAGAGAAAGGAAACAAAAATCCCCAGCTCCTGATACTCACCAGAATTATAGCATGCTCCTACAATTCAGGAGGTGAGCTGACTCTCTCCTGCAAACTGGCCATAAAATCATTGAAAGGTTTGCAGGCCATTGAGTATTGTGTTTATTTCATCTGTCTTGCACAGATGGTTCTCTGAAATATCCCAGAAACCCTGAAGAGACCGCCTCCAGGGAGCACTGCAGACGGGTGTCTCAGGAGCGCCCCACTGCATACCCCTTAGTCAGGAGCGGGGGTCCGGTACCGCAGAGCACGGGAAGCCTCTCCTGCAGCAGGCAGCAGCCCTGCTGCCTTGCTTCGCCAGAACTCTTCTATGGCAGATGCATGCTGTCCTACTGCCACGTAGAGAAACAGTCATACCTGCTAAGTACAAAATAATACTGGAAGTTACCAGGAGAAAGACAAGTTATATGGTGAGAGTAGGATTATTTGAGATTATTGCAGTAGGTATGTGTCGTGGTTTAGCCCCAGCCAGCAACTAAGCAGCACGCAGCCGCTCGCTCACTCCCCCTACCCTGATGGGATGGGGGAGAGAATCGGAGGAGTAAGAGTGAGAAACACTCCTGGGTTGAGATAAGAACAGTTTAATCATTGAAATAAAGTAAAATAGTAATGATAATAGTAACAATATGATAATGATAATAATAATAATACACAAAGCAAGTGATGCACAATGCAATTGCTCACCACCCGCCGACCGATACCCAGACAGTTCCCGAGCAGCGATCGCTGCTCCCCGGCCAACCCCCCCCAGTTTATATACTGAGCATGACGTCATATGGTATGGAATAGCCCTTTGGGCAGTTTGGATCAACTCTTCTGGCTGTGCCCCCTCCCAGTTTCTTGTGCACCTGGCAGAGCATGGGAAGCTGAAAAGTCCTTGACTAGCATAAGCAGTGCTTAGCAACAACTAAAAACATCAGTGTGTTCTCAACATTCTTCTCCTACTAAATCCAAAACACAGCACTATGTCTGCTACTAGGAATAAAATTAACTCTATCCCAGCCGAAACCAGGACAGTATGCATGAAAACTCTTGAGCTTAGCTGGCTAGAGCGCCTTTACAAAGCCAAGTAAGGAAGACACTGCTGCAGGCATGGCCTTGTTGACAGCTTGAAGATAAGTGTTTCAAAAAGATTACCTCATTGCTAGTATGCAGCTAGTATTGGTTCGTACTCTGCTATTATTACCAGATTTTATTTGCAAATATTTTCTCAATGATGCAACTACATGCAGAGGAGGCAGCATCCTAGCCAAAGGCAACTGAAACAAACTGCATTTGTTTTGTCTAATTCTGTTTTAATTGACTTCAACGAACTTTGTGTTCTACTGAGTTTTCTTTTTTAAAAGTGCATCTGGTGTCACAAAACATTACTAAACTGGGCTTTTCTTGAAGGAAAAGTCAACAGAAGCAAGAAAATCTCAGAATAATCAGCAAGAATAGTACAATTATATTTTAAACACAAGGTGAAGAAAAATGTATAATCCCCAATAATAATGAAGCATATTTAAATTGTTTTCAATTGTATTATATTACTGGATTTTATATCAGCTTTAGAGACAAAGCAATAATGAAATACATGTGCTGGTTTGGGGTGGGATAATTAGCATCTGCCAGAATTAGCTGTATGAAAAATAAAACAATATATACTGCATCTTAGCTGCGGTTGTATTAAATGATTTTGGTTTGTACATTTGCAATAAATCTACAAACTCTTCAAGGCATAACTTGCTGCTTCTTTCTTTCTTTAAAAAGTAATCTGGTTTCAATTGCAACATTAAAGTGATATTCATCCTTCTAATTTCAACTAAATTGACAGCTGACTCCAATTTTTGTGTTTATAGGAGCAAATGAAAAGAACACAAAATGTGCTCTTCAACAGCCCTTCATAGTATAAAGTGCTACTCTACTTACATTGGAACACTTAGAAAAACTAATTCTTACATAAACAATATTGTACTTATAATACAATTGACGGATCAGTGATGTTAGAGTGGAGACCAAATGAACAAAGGAATAAAGTGACATTTCTATTGTTCCAGTGCCAGTGCAAACGCTGTTGACTTGATATGGCTCTCGCACAAGTGATGTAAGACCCATTTCCAATGGTGCGCTGACTGCTCTGCATGAGGGTTTTTGTGAGTCCTTGTTGATGTGTTGACTTTCAGAGCTCAAATCTCTTGCTGGTCTGCTGGGATCTGGCTCTTCTGGTTTGGGATTGTGTTCAGCTCTGGTAATTTGCTTACTCTTTTTTCTTTCTTTTTTTTCCCATTTGTAAAAGTCAGCAGAACTTCTCAAGGACATCTCACTTTAATGAGATGTTACTCATAGGAAATCTTTTTTTCTGAGGTAATTTCTTTAACAGTGGAAAAAGCTGGAAATGTCACATGCTAAATGAAAAGCATTTGACATTTTTGCACAGTGGTTAAAGGAACAGTTACACAATTTTTCCTCCTATTTCTTCTTGTTAGTTTTAGGAGAAAATATAAAAATATGCAATTATTTTGCTACAAGGGGTTTCTTTCCTGAGTTCTGTGAATGATTTAATACCCAAATGGGAAAAGTCACATTTTTCAGACTGTCTTTTCAGACTCTGCAAACGTTGGCAGCTATAGCATTTAAAACATGAATCCAATGTAAAACATGCAATGATCTTTCCCATTACATGGGTAAAAATTTATTTTTTTTAAAGCAAAACCATTTTTCTTCTGGAGCATAATACGGGACACTGGAAAGGGTATATTGTTCCAAAACTTGTGATCCTACAGTTCAAACTCATTGTCAGAATTTCAGATCAGACAACAGAGTAAGTTAAATCAAGAGGCTGTCACTTCTCATCTTGGCTTACCATGGAGTTAGAGCTTAGCTAGTTTTTTGATAGTTCTGTTATAGATTTCTGTTAAAAAATCCATCCAAGCACCCATCCATCCCAGGATGAAGTCTAACAATTTGGAGGAGGAAACCTGCTGATGAAGTCTGGCTGAAATATGTTTGTTTCCTTTTTGTCCTCAAACATATATTGTGAGAAAAAATGCTCAAGTGTCTGTTATGCCCTGGTCTCTACTTCACATGCAGGTCCCTCCATCTTTCCTTTTCCTGTTGTGTCTTTCGAAATAGACTGGTAGCATATGATGCTGATGTTCAAGGGTAGGAAATAACAACAATTCTTCCAGTCCAAATCATATTTTGAAGCAGCAGTTGTTTGAGAGTTGTTTGGGCAGTTTCCTCACTCCCTATGCACCAGCTAATACTCCGACAAATTGTTCCAGGCTCAGATTTACTATTAAAGTGAGTGGAAACTTTTAATGAGGAAATGAAACTCTCTCTCTTATTTTCTTAGATTACAGTTTTAAACTCCGTAGGGAAAATATGAAGACAAATTTTTATGCAAATGAAAAATTAAAGGGATTAGAATATCCAGCACATTTTAAAACTGCTTTAATCATAGATTGTTGATTTCCAGCTGCATGTCTTACATAATTCTTTGAGCAGTATTAATCTTACAAAAAAGTACATAGAGTTGGGAGACAACAGGAAATATAACACTTACATGAAACACTGACAGCAGTGAATAGCAAGAACTGTTAAACCTCAAGTAACCAGTCCATGCAGTTAACTCCAACATCCCTAGCCTCTTTTTATTCCCTTCATGAAGCAAACATATACATTCTTTTTCATACAAAGCTGTATGAACAAGCCTGTCATTTCTCCACATGGTCTAATAAGAAAATGATTGGTTATAGAGATCCCAGATGTACAGACCAAACTGGAAGATGCAAATATATTTGAATCATTTAAAACACATACAGAATTTTTTGAAAAGTGCATTTTAGAGGGCAGCTAGCCCCCAAAAGGGAAAGAATACAATTTAGAATACATTTTAGACTGACATTAGGGAAGATCTCTATTAGTGGTGCTTTCCATTGATGTACATTCTTTAAATATCCATTAAAAAAAGTGGAATTAAAGAAGTTAACCACTACAGTTTTATGATGATTTATATAATGATCAAAAACATTTCAGTGTTTCAGTTTCCAGGGTTAAGGCTTTCAGTTGTTGGCTTAAAATCCCTCAGTGTACAGTTTTGATCAATGTACTTTATAGGTCTTGAAAGATTTAAGTCAACTCTTCTTAAATCTGTATTGGTGCACCCTTAAAACTTACACTAGATGCTGAACATCTAAGAACCTTCTGGTCTTCTTATATTCCTCCATGTCAATCAACTTTCACAGAGAGACACATGTGAATATAGCCTCCCATTTGGGTTTAGAATCATAGAATCATAGAATCATAGAATGCTTTGGGTTGGAAGGGACCTTTAGAGGTCACCTAGCCCAACCCCCCTGCAGTGAGCAGGGACAGCTTTAACCAGATCAGGTTGCTCAGAGCCCCAGCCAACCTGGCCTTGAATGTTGCCAGGGATGGGGCCTCCACCACCTCTCTGGGCAACCTGTTCCAGTGCTTCACCACCCTCATTGTAAAAAACTTCTTTCTTATGTCTAGTCTAAATCTATTCTTCTTTAGTTTAAATCCATTATTCCTTGTCCTGTCACAACAGGCCTTGCTAAAAAGATTCTCCCCATCTTTCCTGTAGGCCCCCTTTAAGTACTGGAAGGCCGCAATAAGGTCTCCTTGCAGCCTTCTCTTCTCTAGGCTGAACAACCCCAACTCTCTCAGCCTGGCCTCATAGGAGAGGTGTTCCAGCCCTCGGATTATTTTTGTGGCCCTCTTCTGGACCCGCTCCAACAGGTCCATGTCCTTCTTGTGCTGAGGGCCCCAGAGCTGGACGCATTGCTCCAGGTGAGGTCTCACCAGAGCAGAGTAGAGGGGCAGAATCACCTCCCTCAACCTGCTGGCCACGCTTCTTTTGATGCAGCCCAGGATACGGTTGGCTTTCTGGGCTGCAAGCGCACATTGTTGGCTCATGTCCAGCTTTTCATCCACCAGTACCCACAAGTCCTTCTCTGCAGGGCTGCTCTCAATCTCTTCATCCCCCAACCTGTATTGATACCGGGGGTTGCCCTGTTCCAGGTGCAGGACCTTGCATTTGGCCTTGTTGAACCTCATGAGGTTCACACAGGCCCACCTCTCCAGCTTGTCCAGGTCGCTCTGGATGACATCTCATCCTCCTGGTGTGTCAACGGCACCACTCAGCTTGGTGTCATCTGCAAACTTGCTGAGGGTGCACTCGATCCCACTGTCTATGTCATTGATGAAGATGTTAAACAGCACTGGTCCCAGTACAGACCCCTGAGGGACGCCACTTGTCACCAGTCTCCATGTGGACATCAAGCCATTGACCACAACCTTCTGGATGCAAACATCCAGCCAATTCCTTATCCATCAAACAGTCCACCCATCAAACCCATAACTCTCCAATTTAGAGAGAAGGATGTTGTGGGGGACTGTGTCAAACGTTTTACAGAAATCCAAGTAGACAACATCCATTGCTTTTCCCTTGTCCACTGATGCGGTCACTCCTTCATAGAAAGCCACTAGGCTGGTCAGGCAGGACTTGTCCTTGGTGAATGCGTGCTGACTGTCTGGAATGGCCTCCCTGTCCTCCATGTGCTTGAGCATATCTTCTAAGAGGATCTGTTCCGTGATCTTCCCAGGCACAGAGGTGAGGCTGACAGGTTGGTAGTTCCCAGGGTCTTCCTTTCTTCTCTTTTTAAAAATGGGTACAACATTCCCCTTCTTCCAGTCCCTTTGTTGAACCTCCTGAGGTTCACATGTGCCCACTTCTCAAGTTTGTCTACGTCCCACTGGCAGACAACCTGTCCCTCGTTTGTGTGAACCACACCACTCAGCTTGGTGTCATTTGCAAAATTGCTGAGGGTGCACTCGATCCCACTGTCTATGTCATTGATGAAGATGTTAAATAGCACCGGTCCCAGCATAGACCCCTGAGGGTCCATACCGATCTTGTCACTGGTCTTCACATGGATATTGACCCGTTGATTCCTACATTCTGGATGTGACCATCCAACCAATTTCTTATCCACCGAACAGTCTGCCCACCAAATCCATTTGTCTCCAATTTAGAGAGAAGGATGTTGTGGGAGACCGTGTCAAAGGCCTTATAGAAGACCAGATAGATGACCTCTTCCCTTGTCCACTGATGTAGTCACTCCATCATAGAAGGCTACTAGGTTGGTCAGGCAGGACTTGCCCTTGGTGAATCTATGCTGGCTGTCTCGAATCACCTCTCTGTCCTCCATGGGCCTTAGCATTCTTCTAGGAGGATCTGTTCCATGATCTTCCCAGGCACAGAGGTGAGGCTGACAGGTCAGTAGTTCCCAGCGTCCTCCTTTCTATGCTTTTTAAAAATGGGTACAATGTTTCCCTTTTTCCAGTCACCAGGGACTTCACTTGATGTTTCTAGACATTTTTTTCCAGACTAGTGTATTCTGAATTCAGAACAGTTGCATGAGCATGAAACGCACTTAGAGACTTTTTCCCTATCACAGCCTCCCAACTTCTGAGTAATTAGTTGGTTTGGTAGGTGCCTGCCTAAATAAGATTATGTTTGTACAGCTATGTGAACCTTTCTGCAAATATAGATCTTCAGGCTTTTCTGTATTCCTGTTCATTTAATTAGCTACCGACAGGTATTAATATTTGACCTCAACTGACTTACCAGTAAGTTATTAAATGTTTTGTGCACTTTCTTGGGTTTACAGAGCAGCAGAACAACGTTTTGATTTATCATGGCTTTTCAGCCCCCAGGACTTCTGCTTGACAAAAAGAATGCAAATGTAAAATACTCTGGTAATTTTGTAGCATAAATTGCTGCTGCGCACTTCCAGGAGCAATGCAGGGACCTGTGCAATACAAGAAATGGTATGACCTTCAGAGATTTTAGGGAAAATACCATAAAGAGTGCCCACAAAAGGGTTAAGAAAATGCTCAAGTGCTTCTTTAAAGATATGGCTAAGCTGTTTTATGTTAGTGATGAAAACAAATTTTTGCTCAGTCATCTGTATTTTGCTCTCTTACAAATTAAGGGAATTGGGGATGGAAAAGTCATTAGATTTACCACAGATTTCACTAATTCTGGTAAATGGTGTATTTACACCTCTTCAACTCAGACTTTGTTAACTAGAGCTCTGTGAATAAATGCCATATCTGTGGACAAAATATGATCCTTTTGAGAAAAAATAAGCCCAACCCTAAGCTGACATAGAAGTTTAATTCTAAGAGTTGGTCAGCATTTTTGAAAAAATATGGGGATTTTCAACAGTTAAAGCCATTTTGAACTGAAAAAAAAATCACACCATTTATTTAAAAAATTAAGAATAGATTACCTTTTTGAAGCAGTTTCCCTTTATTCCCTGTATGAGACAAATGATTTTTCCTGTTAGCATCAGGAACTCTATGCTGCTAAAAACTCATCTAGATCTAGTGCTAACTGCAATTGCATATTAGGGTTCACCAACAGGGGAAATGATTAAGAATGAATTTGTTTCAGGAGCTATAACCATATCCAGAGTGAATGGTGCAGCATGTTACAGAGATACCTGTGGTCATTTCAGAAAATGTATCCTATTGTTTCTGGACTAAGAAATGTCAGGAGGAATGGCTCCCCACACTTACTGAATGACTGAAAGTATCAGTTAATTGTCCAGGAAATACCCCTGGCTAATGCAGGATGGGCTGATGATTTCTAGGACAATTCTTTTTGTAATGTGTAGATCTATCATGTTCAGTTAGAGATATGTAGAGTAATTGCATTGCATTGTCTAGCGTAAGCTTAGTGTAAAGTAGGTGTAAGAGCCTTCCAATGAAGTCATACAATTCCGGTCAGCAGGCTTTGCAACAGAAAGTAAGCGCGAAATTGTCTACAGTTTTTTTCTGATATGCATGATGCCAATGTATACTTGGTGAATTACAAGTCCTAAGAGAGTTTCCTTTGTTTATGGATTTTTTTCAGTTTGTTCTGACATAAGAGGGGAGTTAAGCTGTCACATTACAAGAGCAGAAAAAACGCCCACATGGTCTTCAAAAAAATCCAAATAAAACAGTATGCCTATAAATCACAGCTCTTAGAAAATGTTATTCTGTACTTCAAAGACTGTTGAAACACCAAAGGAACTTTATGAAATAAATTAAGTTTTTGTTTTTGTGGCAAATTGTTGGGGAACATCTGGTATAACGTCTTCTAATAATAATACTTTGTATTTCTCCAGTAGTTCCTCCAAAGATTTAAACATGCTTTACAAATAGCTTCTTAAGAACTTAATTCAGTGAGTGATCAGTGTATACTGCTGGAGTTTCTATCACTGCACCAAAGTTGTTTATTCATATTATTTTGCTATCTAGACATGGTATTTTTAAGGGCGAGGTGTGTATGGCTCCAGAACTGGAACATAGGTAAGAATTCATATAAAGAAGCACAAAGTATAAAAAAAATCTGAGAGAGAATCCTTTACTATAATAGTGACTATGACTATAATATCTGAGGTTCATCTAGTGAATAAATTCAACATTAGCTTTCTTTTTTTTGGTTTGACACTAGCTTTTTTCTTTTCTTTTCTTTTTTTTTCTTTTTTTTTTTTTTGGTCACTGATACAGAAGTATGGAAGAGGCAATGAGTTATTCTATGATTATGGATAAGTTCAAATGCAAAAATGAGCAGTGAATTTAGCAGCACTCCTGGAAGCAATGTGCTCATCAGTTGCATATTTTTTCTGGGAGAAATTTTCATAGTTTTACCTGATTCTTCAGAAGATTCTTTGTCCTGGTATTATAGGTTCCTGCTTTCCTTTGCTCCATCTAGCATGAACTTCAGAAGTATGAAAGAACCCTCTTCTACAAGATGGAGAACAGAGTTGGCCACTGAATTTTGCTTTCGGTAGTTGACATTTGTTTCTGGCTCCATTTCAGATGAGCAAATAATGTTTGAAAACCTGGTTGCAAAGCATATTAATGAAGTTTCACAGTAAGTAAATCTACACATTCTTCCTAACGGTCTCATTCCACAAACTGTTTGCTTTTGCAAACAAAAATATTAATGTTGTATTTTATTGTTTTATTCCTGATTAAGCATAAATAATGCATGTCTGTGTCTCCTATGATTTCATTAAATGCCTAGATTTTGTTTCTGTCCTGTAATTTTACAAAAATTCCATGATTTTTAAAAAATTTTCAGCTTCCTTTTGCTCAGCATGGGATGATTTAAGAGCCCCAGCTTTCTTTGTAAAAAAGAGAAGGGTTTTTTTCCCCCCATTTTTAAGGTAGTAGAGCACATGAGATTTAAGGCTATAGTTTTTACTAATTTCATTATTGTTTGTGTCTCAATAACTATGCACTTACTGAATATTTTTGAGTTGGCATTTTTCCAAGTCAATTTAATGTGTATGTTGTTCTCATAGTGAAAGAGAACATTTCTGGTGCTTGTTTTCCATGTACTTCCTATTACATTAGTTTAACATTCCAAAATAACTTTATTGTCACTCAACACACCAGAATGGGCATCTCTGTTCAACTAATAGCAATGAAAGAGAAAAAAAAAAAAAATCAGACTACCAGATACTTCAGTCTATCTCAGCAAGACTATCTCTTCCATCTGAGGATTTCATTCTACTTATGCCTTCTCAGTTGATTCCATCACCTGAACCTCTTTATCTTGCTAGTTGCCCTTGAGTATCATATTTGCCTGCTACTAATTACAGGAGTACACTTCTATGAAGTGGGCTGCTGCTATAGCTCTTTCAGCTAAATGGGCTTTCTTTCACTATGAAGGGGAAAAAAATAATTCTAAACTTAGGCTTGGATTTACTTCTTGTTTACGAAGCCCCTTTAATGTATACACTCCTATGCATAATATTCCTTTGCTCTGTTGAGTTTTTGACTCTCCCTCTCTGGGGTTAAATTTAAAGGTTAGAGATGTAATTTAGATAATCTCCCAGATGGTCCATAAGATAGGTAGATAGACCTACTTCATTGAGAAGGCTGGCTGTGCAATGTTGACTTTTCTTTTTTTCTTTTCTTTTCTCTGTGTATATATGTGAAGTCTTTCACAGATTTCTCCATAGTATATGAATGAGATGAAAAATACAAAATGAAAAGTAGCATTACAGATCTGGCATAATATAAGATTTCATAGACTTGGTGAGCACAATATTGCAAGTCTTTCATACTTGATCCATCCCTAGTCTAATTAGTGAAGGACTAGAATATTCTTCAAGCTGACAAGATTTTTTTTTTTTTTTTTAGCCCAGTATTCAAATGTGCCAAAAGCAAGGTACTGGTTGAATATCCCTGCTTATATTTAGATTGCCTTTTTAACCTGGATATCTATAAACATACTTAGTGCAAGTTTTAATATCAAAATCTTTAGTGAATGTCTGTAAATGGACATTGTTGGGAGACGGAGTTGAGTGGAAATGGTAGGAGAAGTCATGTTCTGTGGAAGTTCTGCATAAAACCAAAACTATAGCAAACTGGAAGATGCACAAGTAGGCTTTTGGGGTTTTGGTTTGGTTGGTTTTTTTTTTTTTTTTTTGTACATTCGGACATTTCTTGGAAGTTTGTAGCACTAAAGCCTGCCTCCATGAGAAAACAGCTTAATTTAGAGTTAGGAGTAACCTGAACCTAAAGCAAAAAACCCCATTTTTAAAACAAAAAGGATAGTGCTAAAGTTACCTTTTAAGATCCCCTTTCATTAAACAAGTGTAACTTGCCTGTAAGAACTATGTCTTCATTAAGTCAGTTTACTCCCTGGTATTTTTGGTTTAGAGAGTTCTTTAATAATTATAACTCCTTTTAGCTACTTAAGTACGCTTAAATCTTAAGGACATTTCCAGATATAGCTACATTTTTATCTGAAAAATGAAAGCCAAAGCTCTAGTTGACAAGTAGAACTCATTGAAAAGAATCATAGAATCATAGAATAGATTGGGTTGGAAGGGACCTTTAAAGGTCACCTGGTCCAGCCCCCTGCAATGAGCACAGATATCTTCAACTACATCAGGTTGCTCAGAGCCCCATCCAACCTGACCTTGAATGTTTCTAGGGATGGGGCATCAGCCACCTCTCTGGGCAACCTGTTCCAGTGTTTCACCACCCTCACTGTAAAAAATTTCTCCCTTATGCCTAGTCTCAATCTACCCTCTTTTAGTTTAAAAGCATTACCCCTTGTTCTATTGCAACAGGTCCTGCTAAAAAGTTTGTCCCTATCTTTCTTATAAGCCCCCTTTAAATACTAAAAAGCCACAACAAGGTCTCCCCAAAGCCTTCTCTTCTCCAAGCTGAACAACCCCAACTCTTTCAGCCTTTTTTCGTAGGAGAGGTGCTCCATCCCTCTGATCATTTTTGTGGCCCTCCTCTGGACCTGCTCCAACAGGTCTTTTCTGTGCTGAGGGCCCCAGAGCTGGATGCAGTACTCCAGGTGGGGTCTCACCAGGGCAGAGCAGAGGGGCAGAATCACCTCCCTCAATCTGCTGGTCACGCTGCTTTTAATGCAGCCCAGGATACAGTTGGCCTTCTGGGTTGTGAGCACACATTGCCAGCTCATGTCCAGCTTTTCATCCATCAGTACCCCCAAGTCCTTCTCTGCAGGGCTGCTCTCAATCCCTTCATCCCCTAGCCTATATTGATACCGGGGGTTGCCCTGTTCCAGGTGCAGGACCTTGCACTTGGCCCTGTTGAACCTCATGAGGTTCACACAGGCCCACTTCTCGAGCTTGTCTAGGTCCCTCTGGATGGCATCCTGTCCCTTATGTCACTGCTCAGCTTGGTGTTGTTTGCAAACTTGCTGAGGGTGCACTTGATCCCACTATGTCATTGATGAAGGTATTAAACAGTACTGGTCCAAATATAGACCCCTGACAGTGACACCACTTGTCACAGGTCTCCATGTGGACATTGAGCAGTTGACCATGACCCTCTGGATGTGACCATCCAATCAATTCCTCATCCACCAAACAGTCCACGGTGGAACGCTTTCCTCCTCCCTTCACAACATTTATTTTTCATGTCTGTGTCCGAATGCCTGGTAGCAGGCCCTGCTTTGGAGGGATAGATGGAAAGCTGAGACCATCCGCCAGTTTATAAATGGACATTTAGTGCTTACTTTTGTCTTGAATTTGTGGAATTTCCTGTGCTTCCAATTGGAAACACTTCAAACCCCTAGTGAACTTAACTAATACAGTTTGTAAATACAGAAAGATGATCACCATCTACATACAGTAAGGGAGATGTTGCTGAGTGTTAAGTCATGTTGAAAATAAACCTGTGCAAGGGGAATTCCTCATATCTATCTGTAGCATTCCCCTATTTCACACTGAAGGAACTGATAAAATACATAGCAATACCATGCTCAGATATTCTCAGATGTTTCTCGATATAGACAATTTTATTATCAGCTCTGAAACAGAAAAAGACTTTAAGTATCCCCCTGAAAGAAGCAGCTTTTCTATGCCTCTGACCTGTTGTACATATTTTTTTTACAGCAGTCATTGTTCTGTTTGTAATAACTTTGTGCTCCGAATGATTCTATCCTTCTGTAAGTACAGTATCTGCACTCCTCAGATGAAGTCCATAGCCTGTGTCAATTCATCTTTCAGCACTCTTCTTATTTTTGTGTAGATGCCTTGAACTTGTCATCATTAGTGAAATAAATCTACATTCTTTGGCTCTCAACTAAAGTTTAGTTGAGGAATTTCTACTCCTGTGCCTTTGACAAGCTTCCTAGCTAGGTGCATGCTTCTAGTGTTATCACTCTCTTCTTTATTCCTGAATTACATTTCTTGAATTCCATGTATATATTTAGTTAGTTTGTATCTTCTCTCATTTTTTTTTAACTTAATCTAGTGTCTAGCAATGTCAGCAGGAGTCTTTCTGTTGTCTGTAGTGGGCATTGCACTGGGACCTTTCTAATGTTTGTATGGTATAACTAGTCTGCCATGGCATTTTGCATTAGTGTTCTCAGAGAGTCTGACTAGTTTCTTCTAAGTCCTGCTTTCCAGATTAAAGGAGAGGGATGGATAAACCCATTGGTAGAGTACAAAAGGTATTTAATCATGTTTTACTCCTTTTGGGGTAAGTAATTTGGATGACTACAAGCTATGCCCAGGAAAAGAGCTAAGACCCTAGGGGTTAGATTCTTTGTTTGTATCTGTGCATATAATTAAAATGGGCTGTTAGGGAATGTGTCATGCCATAATTTACATCCATATAACTAAATGTTCTTTCTCCTATACCCTGTGCTATCCCCAAACTGTTCTCAGATGTTGTCTGAGAGAGTGCTTTCTGGCATGAAAAAAGAAATGTGCCAGGAAGCTTGCTAGTAATTAAACAATATGAACTGTCCATAATACCAGCTCTTAGACAAAGAAAGCAAATTGTGGTAAATGAAATCCAGAACCAACATGCACCTTCATGCAAGGCACTGGAGAGTTTAGAACTTCCAAAGGATAGTCAAGAAATCTCGAGTTTTGAGGAACTATTGATTTGTAGAACTTGCATAGACATTTATAAGGGTTATGGATGGGCATTTTTGTCCATTTAGGAACCAGAATGTGAAGTTCTCTGCTAGGATTATATATCTGTTCTTTAACAGAATAGAGTAGTGCTTAATTTATTGTAGAACAGACAGTAGAGGTTTTGTTTCCTGACTTCTAAGTAATACTGAAGCAGTTAGAACTCTTGCCAGGAAGTGGGAGATTTATAATCAATATACTTTTCCAGTCTGTTAGGATTCAAATCCACAGGAATATGCCCAGGTTCTCAGACAATGACAACGTGAGTGGGTGAATAACATCACCCACTGAATCACAGAATCATACAACAATTTATGCCGGCAGGGACCTCCAGAGGTCATCCAGTCTGACTCATTGCTCAAAGCAGGTCTACTTAGACGAGGTTGCTCAGGGCTGTATCTGGGACATCTCCAAGGATGAAGATTCTGCAACCTCTCTGGGTGACCTGTTCCAATGTTTAATGGAAAAGCAAGTTTTCTAATATCTAATCAGACCTTTCCATGTTCTGAACTTGAGTATCTTGACTCTCTTCCTATGACTGTACATTTGCAAGAGTCTGGCTCTGTCTTCATTGTATCTATCCTCTAATCAGGTAGTTGTAGACATCAGTAAGGTCTTTCCTTACTCTCCTCTTCTTAAGGCTGAACAGAGCCAATTTTCTCAGCCTCTCCTCACATGTCATGTTCTCTGGCCTATTGGCTATCTTAGTGGCCCTCACTGGACTTGCTCCTGTGTGTCAGCATCCTTCTTGTAGTGACAAGCCCCAAACCAGACACAATACTCCAGATGTGGTCTCACATGATAAGGGCATGCACTTTACTCCGTATTTAGGTATGCAAGTCCCATTTCAGAAGTTCCAATATTTAGAAACTTTACAAATCAGTGGGATTTTCTCTCCTATGAAGCTTGAACTTCCACAAACTTATCTCTGAAAATTGCCATTGCCATGATGTTTGTTTTGTTTCCTGAGAATCAGAAGAGTAATGCAGTTAGATGGCTATAATCTGTTTTTTTAATCTCTGAGGCACATTTAGAAGCTGCTTTCTTCTGTCCTCATCTTGGAAGATGGGAAGTACCTGTCTTCCTGTTTGTAAAATGATTGAAAATACAGAGTGTGAGTTGGAATAATAACCCTAACATTTCAAGGATTCTGGTGTGGCAGAAATAGATGCACTTTTAAGTATTCATGAAATAGTCTCTGAACTGCCTTACACCATAAAAAATATGACTACACCCACTTTAAATATTAAAAAGAAGTATATAGAGTGGTTGTGAAGGGTCAGTCCTGCATCATACTTTAGTCTTGCTACTGATTTCTAGTCTGTCAGTTTTGGGGAATTTGTCTAAATTCATTGTTTTCTTATCTACTTGACAGAATTAAAGACTATTAGTGTTGTTTGAGAGGTCTGAATCAGTCAGTCTATAAATAATACTAAAGAAGATACTTATTTACACCTTTTCCTTCAGATTTTCCAATACGCAGAGATACTGCCGCTTCCAATGAACAAGAACTCTATATTCCAAGATCTGTCTGTATTTCATCTTTTTGCAAGTGACAGAGACACTTTGGACAGGATTTAACCATGCTGGAATTTTATTGTGTTAGACCAGTGTATAAATGGAAAAAACATTCACTTTTGCACTGTGACTCGCTGTCCTGGTTTCAGCTGGGATAGAGTTAATTTTCTTCCTAGTAGCTGGCATAGTGCTGTGTATTGGATTTAGTAGGAGAAGAATGCTGATAACACACTGATGTTTTAGTGGTTGCTAAGTCCTGCTTATGCTAGTCAAGGACTTTTCAGCTTCCCATGCTCTGCCAGGTGCACAAGAAACTGGGAGGGGGCACAGCCAGAACAGTTGATCCAAACTGACCAAAGGGCTATTCCATACCATATGATGTCCTGCTCAGTATATAAACTGGGGGGAGTTGGCCGAGGAGCAGCAATCGCTTCTCGGGAGCTGTCTGGCTATCGGTCATCGGGTGGTGAGCAATTGCATTGTGCATCACTTGCTTTGTGTATTATTATTATTATCATTATCATATTGTTAATATTATAATTATTATTTTACTTTATTTCAATGATTAAACTGTTCTTATCTCAACCCAGGAGTTTTTCTCACTCTTACTCCTCCGATTCTCTCCCCCATCCCATCAGGGTAGGGGGAGTGAGCGAGCGGCTGCGTGGTGCTTAGTTGCTGGCTGGGGCTAAACCACAACACTCGCTTAAATAATCATTGTATATGGCTGTAGCTATTTACTCTTCTGAGTTTGCCATGATATAGAACTGAGCTGTGTGTTGAGGAGTCCTGGATCCCAGTGCCACAAATGTCAGACTTTTAAAATTTGCTTTTTGAATAAATCAAACAATAAAATAAAAAGAGCTTCCATGTGCCCTTCCTGTTCAGTCTGTCAACAAATAAGGATGGGTATACTTCTCTTTTCAGAAATACAGCCCTTTGAAGATGAAAGAAATGGAGAGGCTAAGATCAAAGGACCCCAGAACCTGTTCTGTGTGGTCAGTGAGTATTGTTCTTGCACATCTGGGTCAGTTCAGAGTGTTTTTTTAGAGGCAGAAAATCTTCTCCCTAAAGGCAATGAGAACTCTCTATACGCTACATTCTCTTGAATTTATTATGAGAATTCAATGTTATATTGAAGTTAATTGGTAGTGACCCTAAATATACACAATGCTAGACAAAAACTATGCTAAGCTCAAGTTAAGGTCACAAGATGTAGCTATAATTTGGAGTAATAAAGATATCTAAAGGGCATGCAGAACAAATACAAGAAACATAGAGCCATGTAAGAAACCTAAGTGAGTCTGGTGAAGGAAATGCACAGGAGAGACATTCAAGCCTACTCCCACCACCCCCCCCACCGTACTCCATGTGGCAATATTTTGATTTTCTCATATCAGCCCAAATACGATTAAACCCTTTTAAAGAAACACATTTCCTTTAGTGGTTCTATCCAACAGATCTGAATCACCCAAAATCACCCAAAGGTTTTTCCCACTAGTCCTCCACTGCCAGTGAACACTAGACCCTTTCCTGTTACCTCCTCTCAAAAACAAAAAATCCCCAAACTTTGACTGTTTTATATTTTCATGAAGGAAAGAAACAACCAACCAAATCAGCATGTCCTTATAAAGCACTTGAAGCAAACAGCACTGCATTTTCCCATGAGCATTACTGAATAAGAAACCTTTATTTTGAACCTTCTTCACCTGCCCAGAAGGAAGACACTGTAGGACTTTCTGAAGGTCCACAGTCACTATACTGGGCCAACAACTGGGCCTACCACATGCCTGACCTACCCACCCTTCTGCTCCAGTTAAATCAAGCACATACAGTCTCTCTCCTTCATTCTGGCCCAAATAAATTTGATTTGCCCTTGTTTGCAAAGTCAAGGATCATTTTATTGATCAGGCAAGCAGAAAATCTCTGTGAAGCTCTTTTGGGCTGTTATTACCCACCTGCTTTCTCAAAGTCATACTAGAGTCTGAGTATTTATTGTAATGTTACAGCTGGCTTTTGTACCCACTGTTTTGAGTCAGGTTAGTGAAGAAAACCCTATATTAGGGATAAATATGAACATTTTGACAGGAAAGACGTGATTTTATTTGTTGAGGATGGAGGGCCTCTTCCCAGTGCAGTAAATCTTTCCCTTGATTTCTGGAAATGCTTGTCATTCCAGGGCCACCCTTCAAGAGCTTTAGCACTGAACTTTGCTGAGGCTCAAGAAGCACCTGGATTCAGTTTAGTTCAATTATTTTGGTAGCACAGCCCCTGGATTTTCCAAATTGATATATATGATACCAAATAATAGTACGTCTATAAAGTAGATGTAAAAGAAAGGAAGTTAGTGTTTCTTGCCACATTCCCAGGTCAAATTCTCCACGCCAGAAATTTCAGCTGAGTGTTGAAACTTCTAAGAATTAGTTTTTTGGCAATGACTTGAATGGGAAATTGTGTTACAACTGCAGGATTTGTTCCTATAGCTGGTGGTTCTCCAGGAAGAGTAAGAGTTTTGCAATCTCTTAGAAATCAAGTTACATTTCTGAACTTTCTACATTTGCTTCATCATTAACTCCTCTTCAGAGTTTCTACTTCTCTGATGTTACATTTTAAAATGAATGGATTTTTATAAAGATATGAATCCTCCGTGCAAGCATTTATTTTCCTATTCTAGTCCCAGAACTAACCCCCTCCCCCAAACTCTGCTTTTTACAGCTCTGTAAAACATGCCTTGTCTTTCTAACTTTAAACAGTAGAGGGCAACCTGAGAAAGACGATCCTAACCGTTCTAGAGCCCGAGATGCTGTAATTCTGGTGGCTTAAAAGTTATTACCAGTTATTGGTACGTTAAATACATGTTAAATAATTACAGTATTCAATAATGAATGTGGATATGCTATACTGGTTATATTTCTCAGTGCAAACTGAACTTTTTATTCTAGGTCAATTGACTATGAGACCTTGATAAAAGAGTTCACACTGTACTCAGCATTCCCATGCTCAGAATAGTCTGTCATTTCCAAAATAAATTTTGCAAATAGGTGGAAGAAATGTGTAAATATGGATGGCAAAATGGCACCATGGAAAGAATAAACTCTTATGGAAATATGCTATAAATAAACAAGGAAAAAAATGGTATAATTTATGGAGCTATTATAGATTTTTATAGACATTTCTTGACCATGGCATAGAATTTTCTGTTTACCTCTACAGGCTTGAATACAAATTCTGTATTACTTTTTATTGTAAAGTTCCTGAAACAGCATACTCAATTTAAGGGAGTTGTACAGTCTTTGTCTAAACTTAGCTGAAATTGTTATTATGCTGTATTAAATTTGGTGGAAGAAGTAGGAACCTGCTTAAGTGACAATGAGACACCAGAAGACATGAAATGAGAGCCCAGGAGAAAAGAAGTTATTAAATATCTCATGTGCTTGGCAGCAGTGATTGCCTTGTTGCTCATGGCCTGATCCAAATACTGCAGCAAACTTATTTGTTAAGAGCCATCCTTTAGATCTTTGGAAATCATCTTCCCGTCATTATATAACAGAGCTTATTTATATTCAGCTGTGTTTCACTGCATGTCTTTAAACAAAACTTTGGATTTTCAAACACAAGTTACAACAATATGTGCAAAGAATATTTGCTGTTACTGTTTCCCTGGAGACTACATGCCTTCCTCCCAAGTATCCCTGAGGTTTCATGGGACTCATCACTTAATCCTCCTTCTATTTTCCCCTCATGTGGATCTTCTTTACAAACACAACTCCAGCTATCATCTGTATGCCAATGACTCACAGGTTTAGTCCTCCACTCTAAGTTAAATTCAAATTCTTTTCCAGTCCTCTCAGTGCTACTCAATACCAGGGCAAGCTCAGAATGCCTGAAACACAATTCTTAATCATCCCCGTTCGGTTTTCTTTGTTATCTTTGCACGATATCACCACTGTCCTTCCTGGGCCTGATGCCTGTAAGATGGGGATTGTGTTAACCTCAACCTTCTTTCCAGAGTCTCAGGTCCCATCTCTGGGAAGAATCTTTCCTTCTCATCCATGTGGAAAAAAGTTTTAAGTTTTAACCATCACAGCTTTGAAACATTCAATTTGCATCCATTTAACATGGGGCTGTCATGCAAAACTTGGTCCCTAATACATTTTACACGCTCATATTACACAGCCTCCCCTTCTCCTGGTTACAAAACACAAACTGCCTGTCTTTTATTGCAGGAAAATTTCATAGAATCATAGAATCATAGAATCGTTTAGGTTGGAAAAGACCTTTAAGATCATCCAGTCCAACCATTAACCTGCACTACCAAGTCTACTCTAAGCCAATCAAGGGTAGACTAGACTAAACCATGTCCTGAAGTGCCACATCTACCCGTTTTTTGAACACAACCCTTTCTTGCAACCCTTACTGTCTCTTCTGTGATTCTAAGCTTCTAAACTCATGTCTTTTCTGCCAGTATCTCCCCTCATCAACTCATTGTTACATTTTTTCAACCAAGTATTTTTATGCCATTTGCTATAAATATTAGAAGCAACCTACCAGTTTAGAATAATTTGTTGTGGTTAGTGCTAATGAAAATTTGGAAGGAAATATTAAGCCTTAAGCTTCACATCTTAATCTTTTTTTTTTTTCCCCATTGTTTTTCAAAGTATGAACAATATGACACAATTAATTTAGATCAGAATTGGCTTCCATAAAAATCAAGACATTATACCCAGGTAATCTGTTCTGAGGTGTTGGTAGAACATGGGCAAGAGTTGGATGAAGCCCTTCCATTCCTCTGCATTGCCTTAGAGGATTTCAAGGGATCTGTATCTCCCAGGCATTGACATTCAACCTGGCTTACAGCCCAAGCCCCATTTTTTTCACAGAGAAACTGAAATTCTGGGATTTGCTCTGTGTCAGAATTACACCACATTTTCGTTCTTTGCTGATTTGCATTGCCTCTCTCTGCATATTTCTGAGAACACTATAACTGTTTATGTTTAACTGTCTCTGTTTCTCTGGAAAAACAGTTAACATACTAACTTTCAAACAGTTCTAAATTAGAACACTGTTGTGCAGGCTACAAGACAGTAAAGGGAAGGAAAAAAAGCAATGAACTTGCTAGATATGTTTACTGACCTGGCTAGTCTCATGACCTCAGTATCATCACCCATTTTTTTCTTCTTTTACTTCTTTTCTGTATGTTCATATATCTTTGTTGTTGTCTTGTAGGATCTAGACTGCTAGAGCTTCATGATAAGGACAGTGCGAGATTATGTGAGTATATTTGGGTAACTGAAAACGAATAATGATAATATATACCCATTATTTCACAGGACAAAGAGTGAGTCTCTTTGTCATATGAAATATGAATGTATTCCAGAGGTCTAGTTCTTTGTTTTCTTTTTTATCGAGTGGTATGAGATACTGGACAGACATCACTTTTCATAAAAGTCTACTAAATGTTTACATTTCTTAGTTGTCTTTCTTAATATAATATTGGCAAAACCTACCAACTTTCTGTGAAAATATTAGCAAGGTTTCTATTGGCACATGTGTTAAAACAATATTACTTAGAAAGCAAAACTGAGTGAGGGATTAACATGAGAGATTAAAATAACTTTTTGCTTTCATTTGTTGAAAGTGCAGTCATTATGACCACCAAGAATTTTTCCACCCACTTTACAATTGTGTTAAAAATGAGCTATTCCAGGGTGTTTTGGAATAAAGCTATAAAACATCATGGTTTTTGAGTTGCTGTAAACCAGCAAAGCTGGTCTGACCATAGCTAATCTGTTGTTGTGCCACTGTGTTTATTCTAGCTGAGCTTCTGGCACTCTTGTCTATATTGTATATTACTCTCACCAACAATTTTCTGATGGGAAATTACTAGCTGGCATGTCCAGTTGACTTTGGTACAATTTAACTTCAGTCTGCCTTACCTGCTGTCAGCTGCAGATACAAGACTTGGTTTTACACTGTCAGCTGCAGATACAAGACTTGGTTTTACACATGTAAACCTTTTTGTGCTATATTTCTGAGCCATATGTCTTGGTGGTGACTGTCTTGAACTGCCTTCCACTGCAGTGGGAAGAAACACCACACTATGTAGTAATTGTCTGCAAGATCAGATTCTACTCCTTACCACTACCCCAAAAAACAGTGTCAACAGGGATCTGACAGGCTGCCCCTTTCCCCAGGAAACACAGTTGCTCCATCTATCTTGCCATGAATATCCAGGGGGGCTACAGTATCTGGGAACCATGGCTGATGGTGGCAGTGCCTAGCTAGTTGGTGATCCAACCTGGAGCCTAGGGCTGCTCAAATTGCACAGCTCTCCTCGCACTGAAGTTATGCGGTTACCTACTAAAACTCCTGTCTTCAGGCTTAATATTTGTAACCCCATGGTGATTAAACAGCTATTTTGAAATTAAGTCTCATTATTCTTTATGATCTGTTTTGGAAGAAACAGCCAAAGTATTTTCAGTACATGTTTTTAGTTTTACAGGCATTTAAGAGTGGAAATTTTCAAAAAGCAATGAATTTAGCCTCATGTCAGAGAGACAAAGGGTATTGTTAAAAAGCGACTTGTATGGATGATGAATTGTACTCTTATTCAGAATGACCATGTTTTGGCTGGTTGAAGAAAAGGTTATTTATTTTTATAGAACAGGAAAAACACAAAGATTTTTAATGAAATTCTGTGTGGAGTCTTAATTCACTGGCACCTCCTTATAAATATTTAGTTTTATAAGAATATACAATATAAAAATTTAATAAAATACAATAATAGAAACAGACTAATGCCAAAACAGAGGTTGAATAATTTCTTTCTGAAATTCTAGTAGTTTAGAATATATTAAAGATACTGTTTCCTTCTATATTTATACATTCATATAGTAAAAAGCTCAAATATTTTTTTCTTAATAAATAAATATGTTCAGGGCCCAGATACAATGTGTGTGGGAATAATGTGATCACTGAGTTATTGCTTGCTACTTGCAAACATGCTTCACACCTTGGGAGGCTAGACTCCTATGGGCTCAAAGGGCAATTCAGTTTTTATGCTTATTTAGTTGTATGGCTTTTATTAGCTACAACTGTTTATCACAGTGTCTTGTGCATCCACTTGTTCAATAGAAGCTGAGCTAAGAGCATTGATTTATGGCTTTGGTTCAAACCTCGCTGCAGAGAGAGAGGTGAGTGGTCAGTGTAGAGCAATCAATATCAACCAGCCAGTTGAACACAAGGCAACAAGAGTGGAAGTGAACCATAAAGTAACCCCTTGTACCATCAGTTTACAATGTCAGAAGGGAAGTTGGCACGTTATAACACAGATTTATGGTCATCAAAAGAAAGAGTGTAAATGTATTTGTTTGTGCTTACTATATCTTATGTTTTGTAGCTTTTCCAGAATTAAAGATTTCAGTTTGTACATGGGCCCTGAACTATGGGTTGTTAAAGTGCTACAGGTACACTAGTTTTATTTTGCCCAATGTTTCACAAAACTCTCTTGTACAGTTAACACAGAAAAAGCCCTTGCATATAGAAGAGGCAATCATATATCCCTAGACCTAAGCCTCAGGGTCTTGGAGCACTTCCACACACCACACTCTTTTTGGACCCAGGTGTGTGCTGTATGACTTGTCTGCCCTGTACACCCTTGTTTCCACAGCAGGAAGCTCAGGTTGCTCATTGGAAAGAAGATGCAATTTGCTCTGACCAGCTCCTTGGTGTGGATGTTTAAGGGTCCACAACCCTTGTGTGCCTGCCACCTAGTCTAAGCATACCTTTTATAGCTTTAACTAGTCACAGTCCACATGTAGGTAACAGCCTACCTTTACTACCTACTGGAGGATCAGTGGTGAGGTGTGCCACGGTATTCACAAAAAATTTCAGACAGTCCTTCACCAAGAACTTATATTCATGGTATAGCAGTATGTCAACAGAAAATAGTCAAATGTGGCATATCTGTTCAGCATGCGTGAATGACTATGTATCTATCTATATGACTATATATCTACTATTCACTCCTGGGACCTTTGGTTATATTTCATGAGATGTGTTCGGAACTGAAAAATATATTGGATCAGTGCATTGCTAAACCTTTCTTTTTTCAGGTCCTTGAGGTTCTACAGGCTTCATTACTTCTGAGAGGTTTACTGTAAATGACCAGGAATAACTAGTCTATTGCCAGTAGGATGATTCCCTATTTAAGTGCACACTCCTGAAAAATTTTCATGTGGTGTCCCAAATGAAATGAAAAAAAAAGTTAAATGCCATCCGACTAGCTAAAAGTGTATGCTTTGCACTCTTTTCTCTAACTGCCACATAGCAGAGTGGCATCAACACTTTGCTATTTATTGTCAAAATCATGTACAAAGTTGGGCAAGTGCCTGATTTGTGCATGTGCATCATGTACTTCTGTGTATGTTATAGCCATTCCTCCAGCTTAAGAAACCAGCTGTTTAAATCATCTCTTCTCTGTTTCATTACTAGAGAACAAAACATTGCATGTCTAACACTCACCTGCCTTGGTGGCACTAGTGAAGTCTTCACACTGATTGGCATCAGTGTATCCACTTGCGAGAAAACGTGAATGTTGAACAACAGCTAACCTTAGCCACATTGATGGAATCATATTCTGCTTCCCCACTTGTCTGAAGCAGTGGGTGGCCTTTCTGATGATTTCAAAGGGTATGGAAACAGAACTGCAGTGGCTTATAATCTTCAATTTAGTCAGATAGGTTTAACTAGAAGCCAGCTCTGAGGTGTCTGTATATGAAACACAGTAAAAACATGAGACACTTAAGTCAGAGTGTTATCAAATTCTATTAGAAAGAAAATTATATTGATTTCATTGTCTGTGGATAAGGTCTTTCTACTCAATCATTTTTGTAGTCTACTTAATATGACATTTTGGCAGAATAGAAACAATTCTTTTAATTAACAGTGTTCTTGCTGACCAAGTCCAGATGATGGTGATGATGATGATTATTACTATTGTTAGTGAAATTATCATATTGATGATGATAATATTACTATTATTATTTTTGTTGTTTACATTTATTTTATATTTTTAGCTAGCTTAATTTCTTGCATTGCATTTTGAGATAAAAGCCATAACCTTCCCACTGTACATAATAAGGACATAATTTCAGGCCAAAGTGGCACAGTGGGCTTCTGCACCAGTCTTTGATGTCTGGAGAGTTGAACTCACATTCTGGCTTTGATCTCAAGTGAAAGTAAGTTCGGTGGGTCTTGTTTTAGCCTCTGTTCTCCAGCATAAATGCTCCCACAGTTAGGTACAATTGGCATTCTCTGTTTAAGAGAGGCCCTAGGCATGGGGTGTTGTGGGGTCAGTGCTGACATTTGCTGGCAAAGCTGAATGGGAATGCTTGCATAACGGCTTGTGTGATGCCTGGTTTATATTTAGTGCTGCAGTACAAAATACACTTACATTATTAATATAAAACAATATAGTTCCAAAGCAGCTGACGGATAGACATGTCGTGGATCATCCATATAAAGTATTTTATTATATTATCTAATTTTAAAGACTTTTTTGTCTTCACTTGACATACAGGTTTTTAAATGCACATTTGAAATCTCTCCATCATATGCTCCATCTAACAGTAACCCTCTGGTAAACCAATCAAAGCCTGCCAAGACCACACACACTGCATAGTTCAACCTAAAGACAAATGCAGTGAATCAAGATTGATTCTGAATGTTCAGTCATTTTTTAGCTTTGCATTTACCTCATTTTTTTCAATCAATTTTAAGTCCTGCTCTGTCATAGCCCAGTTTCTGAAACTAGTTGTTCTTCAGTTGGTCACTGAAGATGTGGTACATGGCAAAGCATCAACTCCCCAGTGGAGAATCTTGTTTTATTGTGCATCTGTATAACAGCACCTAGTATAATTTGACTGTTTTGTTAGGTGCTATTGTGGTACATAATATAAAAAAAAAAAATTGACAAATGAAATATATAAGTACAATACACTACAGTTAAAAGCTAGAGGTAAGTACAAGAGGCTTAATCACGTGGGAAATGCCGGGGTTATAAAGATAAATCCTTGTAGGCAGGAGAGCTGGGGGTTGTGTATTTGGATTTGGCTAAGCAGGAATGGAGACAAATCTCTGTACAGATGCGTTGGGTGATTATATCACTGCAAGTGTGTAGATGAAAAAGTTGCTAAGAGGTGGAAATGCTGGCTGGAGACAGTAATGGATGTGCAGCTTCGAAGGTACCAGCAAGTCACAGTGTGCTGCTGACCTTTGTGACAGGGAACCATCTCCTGTGCAATAACTAGCCATCACTGTGGAAAAGTTGGAGCCTGATTTCCAGGCTGTTATCTGCCTAATTCTGTGTCAGTGCAAGTCTTGTGTAGCTCTTGGGTGGTTTAGAGACTGAATGCCCAGGGCAGCATTTCTGAAGTTTGCATGAATGATCCAGATGAGATGAGAGAAATGTGTAAACATGGTGCTTAGGGACATGGTCTAGTGGTGGACTTGGCAGTGCTAAGTTAGTGGTTGGACTCGATGATCTTAAGTGTCTTTTCCAACCTAAATGATTCTATGATTCTATGTTTCTATACCTTGAAACTCTCGTTGTAGGGTTTACTCAGCAATACAAAAATTTAAATACAGTGGGTAGTTTTGTGTGTGCATATTTCACATTTCATTTTGATATTTGCTGTGATTCAAAGGAATTTAACAAAATGAATGTAAAAAAGCAATAATGAAGACCTACATCCCCTTATTTATTGTTTAATAGGTCAAAATTGATCTTGACTCCAAACTGTGGTTGATCTGTATGACTTCCTTCTCATAAAAGAAAGTCTGCATGTCACTGTTACCCTTCTAATCATTTTTATTATTAAAAAAATGTGGAATACTTCATCATGTGATATGAAATTAAGGCTTTAGCAGAGACTCTTGTGATGTCGTTTCCTTTTTTTTTAAACTGAGTAAGTAGATAAAACTGAGGAACTTCCAGAATAAATCTAAAGTCCATCTTCTCCAGTTTCCTGTTTTTAATAGTTACCTGGTAGTGGATGCTTATACAGGATAAGAAATAGAGGGTAAGGTATAGGGTGAATACGTTCAGGCAATCAGCAGCTGGAGACTTCATGAGCTAGAGGTTGCATAGGAATGGTCACGTTAATGGCTACTTAAAGACCTATCTTGAGTTCTACCTGAACTCATGCCCCACAGCATCATGCTGTTGACTGAGTCATTTGGGAGGAGAAAATACTGAGGACTTTTTGTAACTTTGATGACATTGTTTCCATTATGGACTCAGCAGGATTCCAAGAACAGGGAGTAGCTGTTTTGGTAACCTCACAAGGACAGGAAGAGTTCCCAGCCTCCTTTCCTCAGGACCATGATACCAGTACCTCTGTGTCTGACACCTTTTTCTCCCACCCTTACTGGGGACTTCTTGCCTTAATTTTGTAGACACATAAATCTTCACAAAAGGACATCCAACGATACTTGCAAACTCACCCGTCCCTCATGTTACTTGTGCTTTGTGCTATGAGCTTTTCTTTTGGTGGGGTGCCACTTATTTTTTTCATCTCTCTAGTTCCAGGTGGCACCACAGCTGCTTCTCCCATGGACAGATGAAATGCAAATGAAAATCAGTGATTTTATTTATGATATTCAATGAATTTTAACCCAAACCTGTAGTATTGTGAACAGCCAATTTGCCACTTGTTGTGGTTAAAAAAATATTTGCTTGCATGTAGTAAAGCAGTAACCTGTCAGAAAGCAGGAAAATAAACAGCCATGCCTCATCCCTTCATCTTTAACACACAAGCAGCAGGTTAAATGAAGATAGAAATCTAAGGGATTAACTCTATCAGTAACAGTTTCTGTAAAACTCTCGCCAGGCAGGAACTTTTCTATTCATTGTAAACATCTGCTAAGGAAACCATGCCCGTTTCCTAAGGAATAAGATATGCAGTCACCTTTTATACTTACTAACGAATACATAGCTTTCAACCAAAGGCTATTTATATTCATAAAAGGTTTTTTTAAATTAATCATAAAACCAGGTATCATATTCATTTCCTAACACTTGATTAGAGCAATGTAAATGTTTAAGTAGTTTAATTAAATCTATTAAACTTTTTCAAATCATGTAGCTACCTATTAGCAGCTAATTATAAAGCACTGTGTTCTTTTATAATGTCATTATATCTAATTTCAAAGAGTTATTCTTGTAGAACAGGGAAAGTATCCATCCAGGTTTAAAGGGTAATCAGCTGTTTGGCATATTTTGTGACAGAATGGATAATCCTTTTAGAAAAACAGGAAGTGTCTTTCTCTGAATAACTGGGATCAGGAAATGTGTCAACAAGTGTCACTAAACCAACACCTGGACTCCAAATAACTGCCTAAGCTTCAAAATGCTTTGAGTTCAAACGTTTCTCACCTTTGCTATGTAGACATACCTGCAGTCTCTGTACACATTGTGGTTGACACAGAGTCCCTGCATTTTGATATTTATTTATTTCTGAGTGACTAAATCTTCACTTGGTCACATAAAAGAGTGAGGGACAGCTTGATAGACACTTTGTCTCTCACACAGGCTACTGGCTTCATGAATCCCTGTTTGAGCAGCAAGCAGCGTGTCTGAGCCTTCTCTTCCTCTCAGTTTTTGGGAAGCGCAACAGGCCCGTTGGACCTGAACCCTCACATACCTGCAGTTCTGCAGAGCACCAGCCAGTTGGACTGGCACAAAGCGGTGACTAGCCCATGGAAAGTTGTTTGCTGGTGGATGTGGGTAAGTGCAAGACATTTTGCCCACATGCCAAGTCAGACACAAGCCAGTCATTTCAGGACGTATGTAGCTGTGCTAGCGTCATGCCACATTTTGGAGCTAACAAGCTCCAATCAGAAGATGGACAGATTTGTTTGTTGCGCTATCGCATCTACTCAGCTTCTAAACCAGAGCTGTCTCATCTGATGGACCATTTATATCAGTCTTAGAACACAGAGAGACTTCAGAACAGATAACAGACTGATAACAAGATATAAGTGTGAGGTTTGGGAATGGTCAGTTCATTTGTCAGTTGCATCTTTTTTAAAACTGAACCAGCTATTTCTTTTTTTAAAAAAATTTTGAGTTTTTCCCACTTTGAAATTTACCTGAATGCCTCCTGTCTCAGGGTTTTTAGCTGTGGAGTTGACATGCCATCGTGTTAATGAGTGTTGATACTTCTAGGGTATCTGAATTCAGCAAGGAGGACTATGGTGCCAGGGAAGAAAAGACTAGGAAACAAAGGAGAACCTGTGATCCTGCTGGAAGAAAGCTGTGCTAATCCTCTTTGGGGATATCTATATGGCTTTTCAAATAACTTGTGTGCAGTAGGAGTTGATTTTGTTAAGGATAATATACAAGGCAATTTCTCAAAAACAGTAAGTCCAGTGAGATATGGAGACATAGGAACTAGCCAAATAAACATTAAGGAAGGAGCACCAGCTAGACAAAGCTGAGAGATAATGTAGAGGACAGATGACCAGGTAGCTTTAGTACTGGTTTAAACTTGCAAAAGCCACGTTGCTTCCTTGCTCTGCCAAAAATTTCCTGTGTGACCACATGCAAACTGCCAAAGCCAGGTATTACAAGGCGATTATGTTTTACAGCTTAACCTTAGGCAAACAAAACGTGTCTATCAATTTCGGAAGAAATTAGGTATCCAATTAGGAGCAGTTGTCTAAATGCCTTTGTGAACATTGCCTCCAGCATCTTTGTGCCCTATTGCTGAATGCACTTCCATACCTCTCAGAGGTATTGTAGGAATGAAGACCTTAAACAGTAGGCTGATGGGGAAACATTTTGGGCACACCTATCTCAAGATGAAATGATGTGCTAGTAGTGCTTATTTTTCTCCATGGACTATAATGGGAGACTGTAAATGTCACACTTTGATGTCTATAATACACATGCCCAAGTTAGGGCAGATAAATCCTGTTTTATGTGGTTAAATAATTCCTAGAGGTTAGTATGAAGTCTCCATGACATTACTGTCAGAAAAAAAATAGTGAATAAAACCTAGTGGTATATACCCACTGAAATGATCTCTATGGAATTCATGGACATAGCTTACAGAAGTCACACAAAAGCCTGTAGGACATCTATATTTTAATAGGATTTCATCCCCATTTTATGTTGCTTGAGTGTTAACCCTGAGCAAATGCAACTGTTTGAGCAGAATCCTACTTGGCTTTTTCTGTTATTGTAAGTTGGATCTTTTTTATTGTCTGTCCTTGCAAGCAGTGGGTGGGGAAATGTGTGGGCTGCAGTCTCAATCCAAGTGAGGATGTGACTGAGCTGTTGCTTTACCCCATTCTTTTGTTAGCCTCTCACATGGAATTGGTCTTATTTTCTATATGCCATACACTAAATTAAAATAAAATGCACAGAGTTCACTTCATGATGAGCCTGACAAGTTAAATTAAGATGGGATTGTGTGGCTGTGCCAAGGCTGTTATTAGAACATTTTCAATACTGTGTTGCCAGAGTATAATCTTGTTCAAATTTAATACCCAGCAGACCTGTCTCTGACAGACACAATTTTACTGGCATTTTGGGTTGGTTTGTACAGCTGTCGTCATCAGCAGGCCTGGTCATAGTTCATTGAGACAAATGTACACAACGTTTTTTTGAAAAAATCACTCATCATCTATGAAGGGGATGTGAAGAGCCAGAACAATGGAACAAATGTTATTTTAAATACAACAATATTTCAAAATCTTTCTTGTGGATCTACATGTTTTTAAGTTACCTAGTGGACATACACTTGTCCATTAGTCACAGGTAGTTATACCCTGGCAGGCACATGTGTAGGTTGTGTGTGTGTCTTTCTATGAAAAATGATACTTTAAACCTGTGTATTTACTGTTTCCCACTTTATGGCCACTCACAACTTTCTTAGGGCAACAGTGAACTCCTAGTTAGCTGACTGCCAGGCTTATAAGTTCAGCCCAGGCTTTGGTAATGAAAGTAAGCTCTGCCTAGTCCACATTAATGGGTTCTACATTTCAGATTGCAAACAATTCCTTGGAGATGCATCAAATACAGAAGATCTGCTAATGGTTCTGGCACTATAATTACCCACACCTCCAGGGCTTATAGACTCATGTCTGTCAAAAATAAGCAGATGGAAAGGCCTAATTCAGAAAAGGAAAAGATTTGATAAACAATTAGATGCTGTTTTACCATAAAGTCCAAACCACTATGGCACTTCTAAATGAATAGTTTATTCTGAAATTAGGACTCAAACTCCTAGAGCCTTAAGGTGTTTGGACTATCCCAAGAATGGTTTATGTTTCTGAATTTGGTTCTGAGCATTACAGTATAACAAATATTTAGATTTGGATACCAAAGGCATCACTAAAGTAAAATTGTGGCAATGGTATCAGATTTGTCTCCTTTAAATAATTAAAAATGTAATTTGACATTTGACCATTCTCTGCTTATTGTAAGAAACAAGCAGCTACTGTAGCACCTTGAACTTTTTACATTCTCGTGTGTAAAACTAAACAAAAGAGTCAGTCACCTGCTAAAAGGTTTTGGAGAGTGGTAAAACTGAAGAAGAAAAAGTATAGAAAGGCAAGGATAAGGACTGAACTTGCTTAAGTAGATGGTACAAAGAAATTTGCATTAGGAAAGCAATGTCACTGCTCTCAAATCTCCACCCAAAATAAGTGAAAACCAAAGTTATCATCCAGTTTTTCAACAATTTTATAATCACAGAGCAGCATGAATTTCAGATGAACATAGTAACATTCAGATACTCTACAAATAAACTTGGACACTGCATCTGGGGGAAAAGTAGAATATCTGAGTCCTAACTATTTCTACTGATTTTTAGCCAAAATTGTGTTTTACTTTTTAAGAAGTAAGTCCTGCTGCTTCTAAACAAAAAAGAAAAAAAATGTACCTTATACTAAGAATCAAGACATATTTACAAAAAATTCAGGTCTACGAGGCATGGGCAGTTATGAGAGAATTCATTATACTTTCTTTTCCCTTGTAAACCTTTGTGGTCAGAGACGATCTCTGTAGAAACCAGAGGAATTTTACAAAAAACAGACACTTCTATTTCCCTAATGTCCCACTCTTCATCACGCCAAGAGGGTTTAAATATATATATATATACTCTTTGCTTAAAATAACACTATGTTTATTTCACCCTGACAAAAATGTGCCAACTGTTTTCTTCTCTAAAAAGATTAGTGAAATCTGTAATTTGCAATCAGTAGAGATCTGTAGCAATTTGCTTAGCTGAAATACTGTGCAGTTTTCCTTTTACTTTCTTCTTTCTCTCCCTCTCCCTCTCATTCTCTCTCCCTTTCTCTTTCAGAAAGGTAGTCCTGCACATAAGCTTTACTAAGAAACATCTGTATATTAGCAGAGGTAAGAGGCAGTTACTGTAAATTGTGTTTCTACCGATTGTGCTATTGATATATATGCTATCAGTGTATTTTGGCTAATGATCTAAACTGTACCACAGCTGGAAACCTTCAGATCCTGGACACTTGCCACATTGTAGTAACATCATATACACATATATACAAAATACATGTACACGCACCTGCATATACATGCATATATTCTCATATATATGCACACTGAAATGAGGGCCAGGGCTTATACATTCTATAAGGTCTTTTTACAGATCACAAATCAATTTATTACGAGCCTTTCTGCTTCAGTGTTATGAAATGGAGCCAAAAGTTTTTTAACATAACATGATGTGACTTATGCCAAACATGAAAAAGCATAAAAAGTATGTTCAGCTGGGGGAGGATTCATGAGGACTAAACAAGAAGCGCTTTCAAAAATCTACTTGCATGTGTAAAGATGAAGGCAACAAATCAAAGGTCTCTTCATGTGTAACAAGGCATTATTTTGTACATGTAAACATAACATAGTTTCATTGTTAAATGATGATATTAAGGGGAAGAAGTAAACAGTACCAAAAATGAACACATCCCAGACATGATGAATGTAACCACAGTAAGCTAGAAACAGTCATGGGATAATACGTGTGTGCTGGCCTCTATCATGAAATGTACAGCGCTTGCTTCAGTCTGTTGAAGGAAGCTGGAAAGGGAAGGGTTAGTGAAGGCTCTGCAATAAGCAGAGAGATGAAGAGCAGTAGCAGTGAGGTGCCAAGTGTGAGTATAACAAGCCACTCTTTCCTGCAAAACCGTTCACCTCGAAACAGGGACAATGATAGAAAAGCACTTTAAATGTTCAATGAAAAAAAAAAGAAGTTTAAAGACCTGAAGTAATTTCAAGTCTGCCAATAAATAGGGTTGTAGAATCTGGAGCTCCTTATCACTAGATTTACCTTTAAACTCCTCAAAAATAATATGGAAAGAACCTGTAAATATTGAGTGTATACCCAAAATGTCCCAAAACTCAGGTTATTCAATGTTAAATCCAAAAGGTTTGATTTTTCAGATGAACTGATCACTGCTCTTTTTACTTACATAGTATCGGTGTTGGTCTCTTCTCCCAAGTAGTTAGCGATAGGACAAGAGGAAATGGGCTTAAGCTGTGCCAGGGGAGGTTTAGATTGGATATTAGGAAAAATTTCTTCATGGAAAGGGTGGTCAAGCATTAGAACAGGCTGCCCAGAGAGGTGGTGGAGTCACCATCCCTGGAAGCATTCAAAAAATGGGTAGACATGGCATTCTGGGACATGGTTTAGTCTAGTCGACCCTTGATTGGCTTAGAGTAGACTTGGTAATGTTAGGTTAATGGTTGGACTGGATGATCTTAAAGGTCTTTTCCAACCTAAACGATTCCATGATTCTATGATTCTGTGATTCTATGCCTGAAGTTGGACACGCAAAAATAGCAAAGACAAAACTTTTGATTCTTCTCTCTTTATATTTACTCAACTTTTAATAGAGATAATATTTATCAACTTCTAGAGAAAAGTTTCTCATATGTGGAAAGCAGATTAAGGTACATTTTCAGTGACGGCAGTACATATAAAAAGGAAAATAGTGGGTGAGACCTTGAAACCTTCTTTTTGGAACAATCTGAACAAAGCAGGGGCAAATAGTTGCAGAATATTTTCCATAGTTCCTTTCTCATGGTGTGAAATGCAAAGAGTTGCCAAAACTATTCATTAATCTATTTATTTTACCAACAGTTTATGACTTGGAGGAAAATGTTAAAAGCAATAAAAGATAATAATTTTGTTTAGAAATAACAGTGAATGGAAGATCATGATGCTTAAGGAAGAATGACTGTCTTTGGATCAGTGCCTTCTCTGCCTTTTGAATATCAGCATCCACTCTGTAACTCTCAGTAAGACACAGAAAGATCTTTCTGCATCTTATTTACCTCTTGCAATAAGTGCAGCCTGCTTGTGTGCCTGCTGTCACAGCACAGAGGGACAAGAAAAGTAGCTGCAATGGTGAGTACACCTGTGTGCTGAAATATGTTAGAATCACCATTGCTTTAGGCCATTTTAGCTACAAGACTGCTGTTTCAAGACATAATGGACAATTTTGGAAATGCTCATAGGGGAAGACATCTTACTGACAAATTAAAGATAATGAAGAAAAGGGGCAACAACTCACATGAAAGCTTTTGAAAGTGCATTAACAGTTTAAGTCCAGAAAATGGGTTGTTAAAACAACTAGAAGTTTGAGAATGTTTGACTGACTTGGATAGTGTAGATTTTATTTTGCCCATATGACTTTTAATGTTTACTTTAAGTTAAAAAAAGAATTAAACAAATTGCCATTGTTTAGTGATTGAGAGTCTACTGATTGCAATAAATTAAAAACACTGGGTTTAGGATAAACATGTAGAGCATGTCTTATTTGTGGGCAGAAGACTAAGACCCAACATTATTAAATGGATTAACTCACACTTTAAGGACTAGTTGCAGAATAATTTCTAAGCAGCACCTTCAGGTTTAGAAGGCAGATAGTCTTTTATATGTGTGCTTATGTCAAAGTCCTCTCAGCTTACTTCCTCAGTTCTCAAAGTAGATCTGGCTGCGGAGAAAATGAAAGGATAGTTCCGTAAAAAGGGAGAAGAACATTCATGAGATTTTATGTTTCAAACTAATATCCTTAATGGATGTTGACAGCTTTTATTGTGGTTGTGTGCAATAGGAACATGATTCGTTTACCAAAAAAGAAGGCCTTATGATGAACTGTGGTAGCATTCTGGAGTTAAATCCAGTTGGTGGCTGGTCACAGGTGGTGTTCCCCAGGGCTCAATATTGGGGCCAATTCTGTTTAATACCCTTATCAACTATCTGGATGAGGGGATTGAGTGCACCCTCAGTAAGTTTGCAGATGACACCAAGTTGGGTGGGAGCATTGATCTGCTTGAGGGTAGGAAGGCTCTCAAGGGGGATCTGGACAGGCTGGATCGATGGGCCAAGGCCAGTTGTATGAGGTTCAACAAGGCCAAGTGCCGGGTCCTGCACTTTGGTCACAACAACCCCATGCAATGCTATAGGATTGGGGAAGAGTGGCTGGAAAGCTGCCCGGCAGAAAAGGACCTGGGGGTGTTGGCTGACAGCCAGCTGAATATGAGCCAGCAGTGTGCCCAGGTGGCCAAGAAGGCCAACAGCATCGTGGCTTGTATCAGGAATAGTGTGGCCAGCAGGAGCAGGGAGGTGATTGTCCCCCTGTACTCAACACTGGTGAGGCTGCACCTGGAATACTGTGTTCACTTTTAGGCCCCTCACTACAAGAAAGACATTGAGGTACTGGAATGTGTCCAGAGAAGGGCAAGGAAGCTGGTGAAGGATCTAGAGCACAAGTCTTATGAGGAGCGGCTGAGGGAATTGGGGTTGTTTAGTCTGGAGAAAAGGAGGCTGAGGGGAGACCTTATCTCTCTCTACAACTACCTGAAAGGAGGTTGTAGTGAGGTGGGTGTTGGTCTCTTCTCCCAAGTAACAAGCAATAGGACAAGAGGAAATGGCCTCAAGTTGCACCAGAGGAATTGTAGATTGGGTATTAGGAAAAATTTCTTCATGGAAAGGGTAGTCAAGCATTGGAACAGGCTGCCCAGGGAAGTGGTTAAGTCCCCATCCCTGGAGGTATTTAAAAGACGTGTAGATGTGGTGCTTAGGGACATGGTTTAGTGGTCAGCTTGGCAGTGCTAGGTTGGACTTGATGATCTTAAAGGTCTTTTCCAACCTAAATGGTTCTATGATTTCTTCAAGTCATAGTCTTTCCAGTCTTCTAGGTCTAGTTTTGGATCCACAGATTTAAAAAAAAAAAAAAAAAAAAAAGTCATATTTACCCCAGCAAACTGGAGGACTGGAGGAGAGTACAAATAATCTGCACTTTGTCCCTTCTGGTTCTAGAAAAGAACTTTTAGAAACAAGTAAAAATACACTCCCTGTCTCCTCTGCTTCCGTGTTCAAGACTCCTATCTACATTCTCACACATGTTATCAATCACTCCACATCCATCTTAATAGAGTCAAACTTCACTCTCTTGCCTTTCAGCACCATGCATACTCTACATATTCCTGTAGGTCATCAACTTTCCTAACTATCTTGGAGCTTAAAACTTTCAGCTGAAATACAGTTAATCGAACAATGGCCCTGACAACCAAAACCAGGCACAATCTGTTAATGTATTTCTGGTTTTATTAGAAAACAATAAATGGTGTCAGGGTTGCACATATTTTTTGAAACAATCAGTAGGGATGATACCTTTCTAGGTCTAGAAAGAGGAGCTTTCTAACAGTTTTCTTGCCCCCTTCTTCAATATGTCCAAACTGATATAAATATAACACTGTGCCTGAATATTTCAGAAACATAAGGCCTCTTTGTGTAAACTCATATTCTTTTAATTGCATTGTTCACATCATGCCATTACAAGCAACAGTGACCGATGTCATGCTTGAAAGGCAAACCTTTTTAAAAAGAGGTTTGAGAGGGGCAAAACATCTGAAAATGTAATTTTTTTTAAATTGTGAGGTGCTGTCAGAATATCCCCATGATCCTGCAAATGTTCCGCTGTTCAGGCTACAGGAGGAAGTGCATCTTCTAGTGCATCATTTTTGCTATTATTCCTTGGATGAACTAGTCCCAGGAAGACTTGGTTTTGGATGAGTGAATCCCCCTTTAAACAAATAGTATCAGATGTGCAGGCACCACCTTGATCCCAAGATCTTACTTGCTGTAATCCCAAGATTCTACTTTGCTCAAATATAAAACCTAAGATCCAGAACAAACTCTTTGCTTTGTAAAAGCAGCAGCTGTCTGTTTGTTCACACCTTCCCTGGACTGTTTGGGCCACCCAGATGAAACAGTCACAAATCAAAATGGAACTCCCATCCTGCTGTTAAACACTCCCCAAAGATAAGAGCAACAGGCCTGTAACATTATCTCACCAGTAAGAGACAGCAATGGGGTTTCACAGTATCTTGTTCTTCTGACAGTTCATGTTAAAAGAAAACAGGTTAAAGAAATTCAAGTGTTAAAAAGTAGTCAAATCTCTGTGGCTGTTGTACATAAAAAGAGTGTAGATGTGACTATAGCAAACTCAAACTGAACTGATTCTAAGACTGGTTAACGACATGGCAAATGCATTTAGCATCACCATCATTTCTTGATGAGCTTCTACTTCAATAGTAGAGAAATCACTGAACTGTTGGGGAGATTTAGGCTACACATGAATTCTTTTTCTGTTCCTAAGACTGCTTTTGGAAAACGGAAAATAGCTCTACCCTTTCCCCATGAATTAGAAGTACCTCCCCCAGTCCTTCTCTTTGGAATGTTGTAAGTTAAAGCAATCAAATTCATTTACTTGAAAGCCAAGCAGAAATGTCAAGAAGAGCTTAAATGGGTGGGCTAATTAACACAACTTGCCCATCCTTTCATGAGGTCAAGGATGCAATTCATGAGTCTCTAATATACCTAGAAAATCCTTCCTGCATCACCTCCGAAACTGATCCATTTAGCCCTTCTCCCTGCCATCTGCCTGTTTCTTCTCTTGCTATGCATCACAAACAATATTTCAGAACTCAATGAGAGTGTCGGCTGGGGATCTAAACTGCAGTCATCTTAATTGTGTTTCTTGGATCAGTGGGCTGGATATTGGCAAAGGTTTCTTAAAGCTGCTGTGAACAGCATACACTATCCTTCTGCTTCATTTAAAAGCATTTAGAGACAAGAAGTACACCAAAGTGAGGGAATAGTCTATGGGTCTGCCTTTTCTTGCTTTTTTCCATCATGTATATTGCATGCATTGTCATATGTGTTTAGAACTGACATATTCACTGTGTTCGTAGTAATAGTCCACATTATTGTTTTATGACATGATGAGCAAATTTCAGATTGTTTGGGCAGTAATACACCTAAACTCATTGATTTGTGTATGCATTTATACATACAGTAGTGTTAATGGTATTTCTAATTTCCTGTGAGAATCACCCAAGAAAATAGTAGGTATTGCTACTTTTTTGCTATGTTTCATGCTCTTTCTTTCAGTAAC
This sequence comes from Pelecanus crispus, assembly GCF_030463565.1. Taxonomy (NCBI): domain Eukaryota; kingdom Metazoa; phylum Chordata; class Aves; order Pelecaniformes; family Pelecanidae; genus Pelecanus; species Pelecanus crispus. The sequence goes on along the minus strand of NC_134644.1, from coordinate 154,884,486 downwards.
AAAATTGCTATCCAGTAGCAATAGAGGTATCCAACAGTATCCTGTAGTGTACAGCAGGAGTAGCAATAGCTAATACCGGGTATGCGAGAAGTAATAAATTCACCAGTGTTGCAAGAAAAATAGTTGAGACTAATCCTTTCCTTTCTGTTTTTTCCACATGGGCATAAACTCATGATGAAGAAAAATTAGAAAATTAGTATTGCATGTTCTATTTTAGCTTTTTTTTTTTAACAGCAAAAGTAAAAAAAAAAAATGAAGCAAAAGTAATTTCTAGCTTTTCTCATCATGTGGAAAAAATAGAAAATAGTTTTTTTGATGTGCCTAAGGGTCAGAAAACAGAAAGCAAATAAAAAGAAACCAAACATTTTCATTAGAGGAAGGATTCCTGAATGGGAATTTTTTGAATTCTCAACATGCTAGTGATGCTTCAAAATAGTAATTGACACCAAAACACTCCTTTTAACTGCAATTTGAAGAATTTATTGTACATGACCTAATGCCTAAATTGCAAGGTTCTGTCATACCTGGAATAGTTTGCTTCTATCTGTCTTCAGTTTAGCAGGGTAAAAGGTCCTTTGCGTGATAATTGCCTAAAATGAGTTAACTTTATTAATAAGAGAATAATAATGTAGTTAAATGGAATGTGATATTTCTTAGAAACACTGCACATTTTCTTCTTTAACTTCTGAAATATTTAAATCTCAAATAATTATTTGTTGCCAGTTATGACTGTGGCTGTAAGTGACGACTTTGGCTGGTCTCTAGCTTCATTCAGTCTTTTCTAACTGGTACACTTTCATTTTCCACTCTTTTGTAGCACTAGTAATATTTATTTTAAAAGAAGACAACTTGACACTGCAGATCTGGCTAGAGGCCTGCCGCACAGGCTTTCTACACATTTGTTCTCACTTGTCAGAGTGATTCTTACCATCCATGTTCAAAGCCTCAGCAATCTACATGGCCTCCTATGTCCCAGGTTGTTATTCCCAGGCATGGTTATAAGAATCATACATAAAGAACAACCTTCCCCAGTTTTTATTAAATAATATGATAGCAGTACAATCTGTTTTGGTTTTTTTTTTCCCCTGAGGAGGATTTAACAAACTTCCTATCAGTGTTTCTAAGTCTGTATAACACTAGACAGCCGTGTGGCTCTCCACTTTCAATGTGATTTTGAAGGCAGGCTCTGGAAAGTTGATAACATATTTCACAACCTTCGTGTCTGGAAGCAGTTTCCCCTGATTGAAGTCATATAAGTTCAGCTAAGTTGGAGTGTGTTGTAAATATTTATCTGGCAGTCTGACATATAAAGTTGTTCTGAAATTACAAAGTACATTCCTGTCTTTCATGTATTATTACCACTTTTTTCAATACACTTGTGAGCGATATTATTTAGAGAACCTTCTATAAGTGACTTATCATTGCTTGTTAAAGTTCTCACACTCTGTTGTACGGTCATTTTTTTAGGATGGTAGCTCTTGAGTTGTATCACTTCCCTATCTTTTAAAACATAATATGAGATTATTTCAGAAGTGCAACAAGAATTTATGCAATGAGGTAAGCATGGTTGGCACATTTCATTTTAAAATCTGGTTTTGTGGCACTTATTTCCACACAGGACTCCAAATGCTTTCTATTGCTGGCACATCTATGGTGTTGACAACTTCTAATCATTAGGTTGTTTGTCATTACCTATCAAATAATTATATATAAAGTAATGCTTCTGGGTAGAAATTCTTTCCCAGAGACAGAATTAATTCAGTTCCAACTTCTCCTGTATTTCCTTGGTTTTTTCACTTATATTCTAAAATGAATTCTGTACTATACAAGGTGCTGCATCTGAAATGCACATTTTTTTCTTTACAGAGATATAAGACAGGTTCAATAAAGTCAGTGTCAGGATGAATTGTACACTGCTGCTGAGCTTTCAATTGGAGTCCTTGTAAGTTCAAACATACTTTTGTTTCTAAGTGTATTTTGCCAGGCTTCTTAGTGTGCTTAAATGTGAGCTGTTTCTCTGAGTCTGTGAATAGCTTTCACTGGAAGAGGGAGGAAGGGAACTGAGGTGACAAATCAGCTAATTTCAGCAAACTTTTCTAATCTGTACCTGTTTCAGTTGAAACAACCAGTGATGGGTTGAGATAGCTGCAGAACAGCTTCCCTGACACCATGATTTCCAAGGCCAGAAGCCATTACCATCTCTCAATCTCCACATTATGAAAGCCTTGTCACTGAGAGCTATTAGGACATGGTTACTGACTGTAATGTGCAGTGCCTCTGAATGTTGTAACTGGGGATAGTTTACCCTTGTAAGAGTTAATGCCAGGAAAAAACCCTGGCTTACATATATATGAAAAATTTTGGCTCATACTAATGGGTTAAAGTCTTGTTCTATTTTTGGTGGTGTGGGGTTTTTCTTTTTTTCAGTTGTTGATTTTTAAAAATAATTCTTTAAATGACATAAAACCCAGTAAATATTCTTAGAAGCCTACCTCAGCCTGAATTGAAAACATTGCTTCTCCTTCAATCCTGACTGCCAGCAAAATACAAACTACTCTGGAAACATTAGGAGAGAGTATTAGCGTGTAAAATACCTGTCACTTACTTCAAAGCATTAAATTTAGTCATTAATGCAGAAGCACACTGAAGAAACATGATGCACAAGGAAAAATTTCATGATTAATTTACAAAAAAACCCAACCCAACAATAATTCTGTGTAACTAGAGCATAAATTCTCACATTACAAGTTAAAAAAGTAACTAAAATGTGGTCAAATAACTCCAAGACAATTTAAGGCTTATGTTTCTGGAGAAAACAAACTAATTGTTTGTTTTATGGTAACTGTGTGCAGAAAAATGATGACTTTCCTTTGGTCCTTTGCTTTTTGGCTGAGAGGGAGATGAATAGTTGCAGAAATAAACTAGTTTGCTAACCACTATTTGGACCAAATAGAAAATTGCTTTCTGCAGCTCATGATAGTTGGGCAGACTGGCAGACTGGTGACTGATCCCAAAACCTACAGAGACAATGAAAACAATAGTGAGGAAAAAAAAAAATTTTCCCTGTTCTATTTAACAGCAGCAAAATAGGCACTTCTGAGTTAGTATAATGATATTCAATATTCTAGACTGAGGTATAATAGTGTCTTTTGATGTTTTACACTCTGTGTTGCAGGGCTTTGTTATTTGGGATTCTTAGGCATGCAGAAAAAACCTTAAGAAAACTGCCTGCTGATGTAGAAGTATATGCGCCTGTATATGTACGTAGCTAATTTTTGACCATTTAAGAGAGATTGCCTTTGAGAGGATGCATGGTTCAATAAAGAATCTGGATGTGTCCCTAGCTGAGTGCAGTCTTCTGGGAAATTTACAAGAAAATGGTGTTTTGATTAAAAAAATATAGTCTTCTAACTATTTATGCATTTATTTATTACAATTGCTGCTTTTCTGACATTGGTACCCATTATATCTTTTTTTGTATTTTGGATCCAAGTTCAGTAAAGCACTTGAGTCTTTCTGGAAACATGTCTTCAGGAATATCACTGCTAAAAACCTTAACTCTTAAACAGAAAGCAATATGTGTAATGATCTGTTGCTATGGCTTTTTATAAAGTTGTGCATTGTCAGGGTGGTAACTCACCCATGTCTGATACTGCAAAGGGAATCCCAGTAGTGACAGCTCTCCATCCAGGTTTTTTGTGCTTCTATGGGGTAAAGCATACTTGATCAACTTATTTGCATTGGAAGAAACTCTCAGAGAGAGAGAGAGGGAGAGGGACAGACTGCCATTTGATCCAAACAAGGACAAACCACCAGTATGACCCAGCTAAACATGTGGTCTCATATGAATACGAGTTGAAAATTTACCCTCTAACATGTATCTTAAAGGAATTGATTCAGTGTGTGGTGGTGGTTTCACTTTTCATTAAGGTATCGTTCAATGACATGAATATAATCACATTAGCAAGACCACAAACTGCTTAAATGGGAATGATTTGTATTGACTTTATACCCAACAGAGATGTGAAATAATTAAAGGTATGTGTAAGGAAGACTTCTCAGGAAGGAGTTAAATGTCAAAAGTGAAGATTTAAAACTAGGAGCTTGGTGTTCTGTTCTTGGCACTGTCACAGTGTTGATATGGGATGTTTGGCCAGTCACTAAACCTCCCTATGTTTTTCCTGCACTTTTAGTTACCAAGTTACACTGAGGTTTTCTCTCTTACAGGGTTTATAAAGTGTTTTGCAACTCTCAAGAGGGAAAATGAGCAATACAAGTATAAAGTTATAAGGTTATCACTGTATTTATGTAATTCTACCCATTTAGTTCAATCAGTGAAAAGCCTTACAGCATAGCACCATGTATTTTTAGCTGAGCTAGTAGATACCATCTGACAGGCAGAATATGCTTGTTTCTGTGGTTCATATCTATTTCACTGAAAACACCCAATGCTGGTTTTTGTCAAAAGCAGGTTATGGACAAGATAGAGCCAGTTTGATCCAAACGGTTGATTTCTGTGTTCTAAAAGCTAAGATTTGCATACAGTGGTGGGGAAGACTAATGCAATAATGGCTTTCTTGACTACTGTTATGCCACCACTACAGTATTAACAGTACTTCAGTTTAATCACTTTGCAGAAGAGTAACACAGAAGGTACATCCAACAAATATACACTTCATTTGCATTGGGATGTATTGACACTACTATAAAATTATTTTATTTGCTTCAAGTAGTTATTGAAGTGCAAATATTTTTCCCAGGCAGAGTAAGATTTGTGTGTGATTCATTACAGGAAGAGTGTTTAACAGTTAAACATCTTTGTTTCCATCACTTAGGTCTCTGCATTTTGTCTGGTGCTAAGATTTCAAGCCTTTGGAATCTGCTTTGATGCAAGTGTAATCCTTTCTGATTCACTCTCCTTTAAAATTAGGTAATTCACTGGTTTATACCGGTATTCTACTGTTGAAAGAAAAGTTTTATAATTTTTACTCCTACTAGTCTTTTAGTTAAATAACTATACTGTTGAAGTTGAGGTTACAGACAACACTTAAACAAAGGTATGAGGTTGAGTGCTCAAGAAAGCAATCAAGTTAATGTTTTATCTACATTTCACATGTAATAAATACTTGAATATCCATCTGTCTATTCCAAGAGAGTTTGAGTTTATGTAATGTTACAGACATATAGAAATACATCTTTTCCTACTGTGTGCTTCTCCTATATTGCCATTTGCTATGCCTGCTTTTACTTTTGTAGTTATTGCATTAGGATGTCCTGGTTAAACACTCTTGTCACATATCAGTGATGGTGTGCATGCAGCTCAAAATTGCCTTATTCTTAAAAGGAAAAGAAAGAAAAAAAAGAAACAAACAGACCTAATAATTTATTAAATTTAAACATTGAAGCATCTTTACATTAGTAACAGGAGAGGTCAAAACTTACCTCAGAGATTATGCTGCTCTTTTTAAATGTGTGATCTAGTGGTTCCTTATGTCAGTAGCACTCCTGTAAACTACAGGCTCCACTTGCCCTGAGCAAGCTTCTTTCATCTTTCATAGCAAATGCAGCCAGCATTAAACACAGCAATGTGTTTGTATTACTTCATTGGAAGGAAGGATTCTGTTCTTAACACTTTATTTCTGTTGACATTCTAAGCTATCTGTTTTTTCTATTCCAATAAACACCTCCTGATACAAAATGTTCTTCACAAAGATTTAGTAAAACTAAATAACAGCTTCAAGATTTTATGTAAATTCAGTAATATTTTATTCCTGTCTCTGGTCCTCAGCACTGGAGGGAAAGTTGAGAAGAGGGACTGTATGGTGCTCTTCAGTTCTCTTAACCCTTTTAAAACATATTCCACCTTAAAATCAACAGTCTTATTACCTTTTGAAAGGTCAGAGATCTGAGTTTTCTAGCAATGCAAGCGTGGACTCAATTTCAGTACATTAACTATCTTTCTTCTGTACTTTCTGAGAACCTGTCCCAGCTGGAACTTGGCAGCATTAAAGATATCCATCACTACTAACTATGCATGACTTGAAACAACACACTGATCTGCCTATTTAGAAGCCTTGATTTAGACATTTCCACTTCATCACACATGAGTCTCCATACGTGGAGTCACATAGGTACTCCCAGAGATGCCCTATGTAATCTGTTAGTGCTCCAAGCTGATGGAGGTAGACATGGCTGTGTGCCTCTTCGCAAGCATCTCAGGAGGGCTGGCCTGAGCAGGTTTTGCCAGATGCAAGGAATGTTGCAGTGAACCTCACAATTATTACTCCAAAAAATTACAGACTCTGGCTGTCACCCAAAATATAGCAATTTACTTCTGATGACTGATGTTCTGGTAGCAAACTGCGCATACTCTATTTTGCTTTACTGTGATTATGGTATGTCCCCTCCAATGGCTTTTTCCTTGTTTTCAAGGAGCTTACAGGTATGCTTCTCCCTAGACCCCAGAAGTGCAGCTGTGAGCTGGAGAAACATATGCATGTGATTAATCAGTGGATGATGACAAATCAGTGCTCCATTTTCATTATTTTACGGTGGTTAAAATTTACTAGTTATTCATGCAAAGAAAGGCTTTGAGGTGTGTAGAAAATTCAACATCTGGATAGCAATGGGGATAGCTCAGTGGGGATGAGGTTTTTTAGGGGATCATTTTTTTTAAAATCTTCTTTTTGCAGAAAATTAAAACTGGGGCTGTCCATTACGACAATAGAGGGCTGTGGCATCAGACTTTGTCACAATGGCTGGTTCTATTGGTTCTGCCAAAAATAACTTTGAAGGCTAAAAGAATTAAAATGTTAACTTACCCAGAAAAAGAAAAATAACCTGCTGTTTCTACAAACAGCCTTTCACTGTCTCTCTGCAGCTGCCTCATCAATACTCAGTAGGATAAGAAATAGGTTTTAGTTGCTTCTAAAGACCCTATGAAAATATATGGGGGAGTCTCCTCTGAAATAAGATGCTGATTAATTTTATTTTGTTTTACATCAGAGATGAATTATGCATTACTGCACAGCTTCTGAAGGATTTAATGGTACTCCTTACAGATATTTAGATTTATCTGACAAATATATGAGATGCATAAAGAATTTTTTTCTTTTGAAATGTTTAAAGCTGGAGATGAAGATTTAAGTGCTAAATGCTGAGGTGCTTCTTATCTATTAGAACATAATGATCTGTGTATTTTAGTGCTACTGTGTTAACAATATTGGAACAAGAATAAAAATATGGGTTTCTTCTTCGCGTGAGAAGCGAAGCTTGTGTTTGTACATATACTCTTAGAAGTATGAATGAATGGGACTTGGAACCTGGCATGAAGTGAGGAAAATATATAGCACAAGCTAAACCTGCAATTAGCAGTGTTTATTGTTTCTGTCTACTGCTTCTCTCCTATAATAGAGATAGGTAATGGTTGGATGAAATGCATGGACATGATTAACCTGTTTTCAGTCAGAGAGCAATGGGATTGCTGGAATTTAGCAAATGTTACTTCAAATGGTTGTTGTGTTTTATTTCTTAAAGTTTAACTGTCTTACTGAAATAAATATATGATACACTGTGACACTCCATCTGTGAATCTGTCGGTGTCTGGAGTCTTTCCCAGGACCTCCTTAAAAGAAGATTTTTTTATGTCAAGGGATTCTTTCTCATTACATAGCTCTACATATTGGAAATATATTCACCAAATGGCCACAGGTCATGATATCTCATCGTTACTATCTAACAGACGGTTTAGTGAAAATCTGTCTCATTTCTTTCCATCAAATCAAATTATAAGCAACAGCTAATGAAAATTATGTCTTGAGAGGTCTGAGGAGTGTATGCTTTTCTAATTAGGTTGATGTTTAGATAAATTTAATACTGAGGTGGCCAAGTATTTTGAGGGGGGGCGGCGCTCTACACAACTGCTGCGCTGAATTTAGGAGCTTGCTTTGCCTTCTTGCTCTCTGACTAGAGCAGTGGAACCTCTTTATCCTGCACTGGAGATGGAGAGATATATATGACTATATTGTTGTGGTTTGGGAAGTATGGGAGACTAAAAACCTCCCAAGAATGCTGCAATATAGAAACACTGTTGAACCCTGCTACTGGAGAGAAACTCAAAAGAATGGGCAAGACCTGTGGGGCAGTAAGTTCAGGAGGAAAAAGAGGAGCACTGATAGCAATGGCCAAAAACAAGTGATGCTTTTTGCCTAGTACTGAATAGAAGAAAAATAAGGTGTAGGCATGAAAGATGACATAGTACAGGATGCCATCTCCACAAGGCCTGTTCCTATCATGGCAGTGGAGTCTCTGTGTTGCTGTAAATAATAACCTAGAGCTGGTATGAAAAGGTTCTACAAACAGAAAAAGAAGCCGCAAGGATATTTTCACCATTCTGCACTCCCTGATTTGTGAGCAGGTCTGCACTGATTTTTCTCCCTGCGGATCAGGATTCACTGCAGTCTGATAGCTATACTTCTACTGTTTTTTTCAAACTATTCCACAGTCTGTATTTTCTTCCCACGAAGATCTGTTATAATATCTATTCAATTGTTGCATGCACACAAATCACCAGTGCCTGGTATCTATATAGGCAGCTTCTATCCCATGGTGAATCTGGAGATTAAGGAGGCACAGGAACATTTGTCCACTGCTGTTAAGCACTATTTTTAGATATCTCTAGTGTTTTAAACTCTGCATTTGGACCCACATCATACTTGAGCTGTTCCTGCTGTTTAAAAAATCCTGCAGACTGGACAATCTTTAAAGGTTTTAACCTGTTAGATGTGGCTAGCATCCAGGAAATTATGGCAAGGCATACTTCAGAGCATGAAAAATGCCTTCTGAGGTGGAAATAAGTACTCCAGGGGAAAAAGAGTGTCACTACTCTGTAAAGGAGTCATCACTCTTTCCCAGACTTTCTAAGGGACTCTGGAAAACAGGATATTGTTTCTAGACTGCTGCACTCAGAATCGGCACAATTTACAGCAGGGTTTATGGCATCAGAGAGGCAGATGTGGCATGGAAGGCTTTATTCAAAGAGTAGCTCAGGACACCAAATTTAAATGATTCTCCTCAGGACACCAAATTTAAATGATTCTCCTCAGGACTGTGATGGGGCAAATAATTATAAATGTGCATCTTGATGAGTACAGGAAACAAAGAATGAACTTACAGCACTCCAACTTTATTGGCAGAAAGGGGAAAAAGTGTTGGGAAGTGGTGCAGCTCAGCAGTCTTACCTTTAAAGCCATCATCCTCACTGTAGTTGCCTTAGTCTAAGAACAAGCAGAGTTCAGTGTTTCTGCTACAGCTGAGCATGCAGTCTTCTCATATGGGGGTCTGAGAATATATTTCCCTAAAATTCTCACTCCCTAAGGCAAATTATGCATCCCAGCATTTCGGTTACAGTTAAAAAAAATAATAGTGCAGGCTACTTTAAGCCAACATTATTTTTCAAATGCAACACCTGTACTGTATTTTAACTTTAGCTCATGAGTTCCAAAAATGGACACTACGTACACTATTTTCCCAAATACATGTAGAAAACAAAACCTGGTTAAGTGTTTCAAATGAAAGCCTGTTTTAATTAAAAAAAAAAAAAAGTAATTTGCATACTTGTTTTCATTGAAGTTTTTGCATTGTTATTGCATTTTTTATTAAAATATTGGAATAATTATATAAATGTTGCCAAACCTCAAATTTCTATAAATTCAATTTCCCAATAATAAAATGTTTTTCTTTTAAAAATTTACAGCTTAAAATGAAATAGTTATTTTTTATTCTTAAAATAAAAACAACACTAATCCGAATTTTTCCCCACTTCATTTCCATTTTTTAACAAGCAAGTTCAGTAACCCAAGAAATCAATCAGATCATAAAACTATTGGATTAAAACACCCATTATGCACTTCAAACCCATAAATTCATCTCCAGCTATCTAAATTTTAAAGAAACAAAATTAAATTTCCACTTATGCTGAAGAATGGGGCTTGTATTTTTCTAATCAGGGTAGGAAACATTCCTGAGGACAGGTGGGTTGTCAGACCTTGGCAGTTTGGGTACAGCTGCACCTGTACAGCTGTACATAAATTTCATGACAGATGCTTAATGCTCATACAAAAAAAGAATCTTCACAATTAACTACATGAGAAGTTTCTAAAGGATTTAATTAACATGCACAATGTTCCTGGAAAAGCCTTCAATTTGTAAGGCATTCTTGTATTTTAGTTAGATCTCTACGTTTCAGTTAATATATCCAGTTTTGCAGAGTTGTTTCATTTCACTCTCATTCAATCTGCTTCTCATTGTGCTTCTTCTAAAGGTACTTTTTAAATAATAGCAATAAATCCCAAAAGAACGATATATATTGAACTGGCAGCTCTGTAGCAGACATATGTTTGAAATGCACTGTAGACTGAAATAGTAGGCATCTAAACCGATATCTACAACAACAGTATCACCTTGGTTATGTTTCACAGACTGCCAAAGAAAATACTACATTCTCACAGCACAGCCTAAAAAATCTCTTGGTGCTTGCAAATGGAATTGGACAAAGACAGGAAAATCCATTGCTAGAGGGTTTGACATTTGCTTCTATTTGAATTCAAAATGAAAACTTAAAATTACACTGGTCTCCATGGAAAAAAGAATCCATTATGAATTCAGTTTCAAACTAAATACAATATTTAGTTTAAAAAAAAATGAATTAAATTTAGAATCACTGTAAGAATGCAAACTTTTATAATTTTGCAATATTTTTAATATGTTAAGATTATTTTATTCTGATTTTTGTTATTATTATTCTGTATGCAGACTGTGATTTTGTACTACTTTTTATTTTAAATTTATTTACTTATTTACATTAATTTTTTAAACTTTTGTAAATCTTACTATAAAGAACAACTGTTGCTGACATAGAGCTTTTTTAATTTTTCTCTTCATAGTGCCTTTTGTTTAGAGTTTTCATAGAAAAGTCTGAAACTTTGAACTAGAAAATAAGATGAACCCTCAGCACAGTTTAGACAGACTCCTGTTTTTAATATCTGGATGGCAGCTTTGTTGCATTTTGCTGCTGTAATAAAACAGCTGCTACTCTAACTTGTATTGAGTGAGGCACCTTACTTCCTTGTTCCAAGTATTCCCTTATTTGCTGTCATAGTGGATCTATTCTACACATTGATTTAAGGTGTCAAATTGCTTTATTACAATGGAGGAGATACTTCGAAGAAGAAATTAAAATGAAGCACTTAAAATGTTCAGAGCTTCTATTTAGAAAGTTTAAGATACATTTAAAAATGTAAAAAATAAAATGCGTGGGAGCTGTGATTTAGAAACTGCTGAAACCCAGAGGAACTCATTCCTGGAGCAGTGTGAAGCATATTAAGGGCTATGAACTGTGAAGGCCCAGCTGTGTTGGGGAGCTGGGATTTCTGTGGCACCCAGTTTCCCAAGGAGGTGGCTCATGATTCCTGCAAGTCAGGCAGGCCAGCCAGTTCAGGAGCTGGGGCAATTGCAGAGAAGGCCTATAAACAGTCAGAAAACAGGGTTTCTCTCATTTCCAATGGGAAGATATTGAAATAGATGCATTCCTACAGTACTTGTCATTCTTCTAACGATTCAGTATTTTTTCATGGGAAAACATTGCATTCCCTAACCAGCTCTCCTAGGGAGGCATCTGCCTAGTGTCCCTGTAACACACAACAAACTTGCTTCTCCACGCACTGCAGTGTAAAGATCACTCATAACTTCTGTATACTCATGCTATAATTTAATGTACTTCTCTGTTTACAGCGCATTACTGTGGAACCATTGCTAAGACTGAAGTCAACACCATTGGCTAGCCCACATCACAGCAAGATTGATTTAAAAAAACAGCATTCCTGTTTAAACCTGGTTTCCAATTTATTTTCCCCAGAGTGAAGCTATGCTGTCATTCCTCTATAAAAAATTAGAAGATCCTCTGTGAGGCTTAGTCTAAATTTTTAGCTTGCACAAACTGTAATAGCTCCATGGTGCTCACTGAACAAAGATTTCTGATCTGCAATATAAAATATCTACTTTTCAACTGAAATTTAATGACAAGCTTCAACAGATTGCTCTCAAGCACCAGTGAGTTCAAGGGAATTTTGCTGTACTGTTTCCTTTCAGATGTAGATCAGTTACAGCTCTGACATTTGGAGTTCAACTCTTTAGGTCAGGAGAACACTATGATAAAACTGGAGATCACTTTGGGTTCTTGGTGTCAACTAATGTTGCAATTGTCACATAAATATTACCAAAAACTTCAGTTTCAGTTCACTTACTGCTAGGACTTAGCATTAACCATGCCTAAATATAGCTATTGTGGTTTTAGAAAACTTTGTATTTTAATAAAGACAGTACTAATGCATAGCCAAAAAGTTACTCATTGTAGACAAAATGCATTACTGGTTTTATCAGTACATTCATAGAATCATAGAATCACAGAATGCTTTGGGTTGGAAGGGACCTTTAGAGGTCATCTAGCCCAACCCCCCTGCAGTCAGCAGGGACAGCTTTAACCAGATCAGGGTGCTCAGAGCCCCGTCCAACCTGACCTGGAATGTTGCCAGGGATGGGGCCTCTACCACCTCTCTGGGCAACCTGTTCCCGTGCTTCACCACCCTCATTGTAAAAAATTTCTTTCTAACAAATAACAGACTACCAATTATCAATGTGGCAACAAAAATAATAAATAAGTTGACTAAAGCCTCATATTCCTAATTTCTTGGTGCACCAATTCTTCAAAGCAAGACAATTCTCTAAGATGTGACTAGGATGATAGGCTCCCCAAACAAGACATTTTTAGGAGAAAATAAATGTCGGTCTCTAAAAATTTGGAGGAGGGCGATAGAGTAACTTAATTGAAGACAATGTTTGCCTATAAAAAGAATTTTTACTCCTAAATTACTTTTAGTGAGAGGTTGAGAGAGCAATGTAATCACAAAAGAGTATCTGCATTAAAATCTTAAGTCTTGTGACACTTCAGGGAAATGTATAACATACTTTCTTCCCAACAGTCAGCCAGTTCTCCAGGCAGTTATATATAATGCAGCAGAACTCTGCTATGACAAGAGGAAAGTAATATGATTTCATTAAAAATTAGTGAATGAGACAGGTTAGGTCCCTATAAATAACAATGCTCTTTCAAATGTCATATATATAGGACTAGAAAAAACAGTGCACGTATTATTTATAATGTTTTACACTAGTACTGTGAAGCTGACCTCAACTAGGCTGGGGACTCCCTTGTAGTGGACAATGGGCCAACATATTGAGATATCTTGTGACCTTTCTAAATAATGTTTTAAACCTTTTGTGTTTGAAGATCTGCCTCTTTTCAGCTGGAGATGGCTAGCAGACACTTCTTGTTTACTTCTGATGCAAATCTTATAGCTACCATCCATACCTTTTCATGCCGATGTTGAACTACTACCCTATGCTCTACTTCCACTTAATACTCAACAAACTGCTAAACAGACTAAACTAACTTACTAATTAAGATGAGATTTTTTTTTTTTTTCTCTAAGTGAACTCAACCATTACTATGTGATCTTTGTTAGTTTATCTTGTTTTCAAGACTGACATTAAGGTGGCAGTCCTGGACTACAAATGGGGGATCCAATCTAGAATCACAGTATCACAGAATCACAGAATGGTTGAGGTTGGAAGGGACCTCTGGAGGTCCAACACCCCTGCTCAAGCAGGGGCACCTAGACACAGTTTCCCAGGACCATGTCCAGACGGCTTGTGGATATCTTGAAACAAGGAGACTCCGCAACCTTGCTGGGCAACCCATGCCAGTGCTCAGTCACACTCGCTGTAAAAAAAGTGTTTCCTGATGTGCAGAGGAAACCTCCCGCGTTTCAGTTTGTGGCCATTGCTTCTTGTCCTGTCACTGGGCACCACTGAAAAGAGCCTGGCCCTGTTCTCTTTGCACCCCCCCGCTTCAGCTACATTGATGAGATCCTCCTTGAGCTTTCTCCAGGCTGAGCAATCCCAGCTCTCTCAACCTTTCCTCACAGGAGAGATTCTCCAGTCCCTTAATCATCTTTGTGGCCCTTGTTGAACTTCATGAGATACTTGTCAGCCCATGTCTCCAGCCTGTTGAGGGCACTCTGGATGGCAGCAGGACCCTCTGGCATATCAGCCGCTCTTCCCGGTTTTGTGTCATCAACAAACTTGCTGAGGGTACATTCTGTCCCCTCACCTTGATCATTAACGAAGGTGTTAAACAGGACTGGATCAATTATTGACCCCTAGGTACACCACTAATTACTGGCCTCCAACTAGACTTTGTGCCACTGATCACCATCTTCTGCGCCTGGCCATTCAGTCAGTTTTCAGTCCACCTCACTCTCTGCCCTTCCAGCCCATTCTTCTCTATGAGCCTGTAGTTCCCTGGGTCCTCCTTCTTGCCCTTCTTCAAGATAGTAGTGACATTTGCTTTCCTCCAGTCCTCAGGCACTTCTAATCACAATTATTAGAAGATTATTGAGAGTGGCTTTGCAATGACATATGCCAGCTCCATTACTTGTGGGTGCATCCCATCAGGGCCCATGGACTTATATATGTCCAATTTACTTAACTAGTCCTTGTCCTGATCCTCTTCCACCGTGGGTACATCTTCCTTGCTCCAGGCTTTCCCCATGTTTCTTGGACCTGGGATTCCTAAAGACTAGTCTCACCAGTAAAGACTGAGGTAAAAAAGGCATTCAGTACCTCAGCCTTTTCCATGTCCTGTGTCACCAGGTCCCCTGTCTTTTTCAGCAACGGGCCCACATTTTCCCTAGTCTTCCTTTTATCACCTACATACTTACAGAAGCTGTTTTGGCTGCCTTTGACATTCCTTGCCAGATTCAATTCCATTTGGGCTTTGGCTTTCCTAATCTCATTCCTACATGCTCAGACAGTACCTCTGTATTCCTCCCAAGCACTATATTCCTCACAAAACCTGTATTTATATTGTTAAATACATAACAGTGAGACAGATAGATGAACTGCCAGCCATGCGTATTCCTTAATTGTTATCATGCTTCTAAGTACCATCTAGTCACTAATGGTGACTAATCTTCCCTGAGACAAAGCCTAGGCATGGTTTTGTGGATAGCATGCACCCAGGATCAGCCCCAATAGGCAACATGGTCAAGACTGCAGCAGATGTTGAAATTTTACCCGTATTTTCTTGTTTATTCCAACAAGCTTTGCCATCTCAAATGTACTTATACCTTCCCAGCATACCCTTTGGCATGTAACATACATTTGCAATATCACACTATGAAAAATCTCTCACTCTAGTAGGCTTCAACATTGCTTTCAAACACTTTGAAGAAAAAACAACACATAAAACATAACATCATACGCTACCTGGAAACTGCACAGCATTGAGAGGAGACATAGGGCCTAGTGCTAGGAAATGTGGATGTGGGTGGTCTGTGCTATTTGCTCTCAAATCCAGAAAGAACTTTCACAGACTGGAGGTATTTAACTATGTAAGTGTAGCCTAAGAGATGTCAAGTCCCCTCGCAATATATTTTCATCATCAGCAGAGATGACTGAATTGAAATTCCTTCTGTAACAAGACATAGATTGCCTGACAGGTCATAGACTCATAGAATCATAGAATGCTTTGGGTTGGAAGGGACCTTTAGAGGCCATCTAGCCCAACACCCCTGCAGTCAGCAGGGACAGCTTTAACCAGATCAGGTTGCTCAGAGCCCCGTCCAACCTGACCTTGAATGTTGCCAGGGATGGGGCCTCCACTGCCCCTCTGGGCAACCTGTTCCAGTGCTTCACCACCCTCATTGTAAAAAATTTCTTTCTTATGTCTAGTCTAAATCTATTCTTCTTTAGTTTAAATCCATTATTCCTTGTCCTGTCACAACAGGCCTTGTGAAAAAGATTCTCCCCATCCTTCCTGTAGGCCCCTTTTAAGTACTGGAAGGCAGCAATAAGGTCTCCTCACAGCCTTCTCTTCTCCAGGCTGAACAACCCCAACTCTCTCAGCCTGACCTCATAGGAGAGGTGTTCCAGCCCTCAGATCATTTTGGTGGCCCTCTTCTGGACCTGCTCCAACAGGTCCATGTTCTTCTTGTGCTGAGGGCCTCAGAGCTGGATGCAGTGCTCCAGGTGAGGTCTCACCAGAGCAGAGTAGAGAGGCAGAATCACCTCCCTCGACCTGCTGGCCATGCTTCTTTTGATGCAGCCCAGGATATGGTTGGCTTTCTGGGCTGCAAGCGCACATTGCTGGCTCATGACCATCCGGGTTACCTCAGTGACCAGCTGGGTTAGCTCAGTTGGTTAGAGCGTGGTGCTAATAATGCCAAGGTCACAGGTTCAGTCCCTGCTCACTGCAGGGGGGGTTGGGCTCGATGATCTCTCAAGGTCCCTTCCAACCCAAAGCATTCTATGATTCTATGATTCTATGATGTTGTGGGGGACTATGTTGAACGCTTTACAGATGTCCAAATAGATGACACCCATTGCTTTTCCCTTGTCCACTGATGCAGTCACTCCTTCATAGAAAGCCACTACGTTGGTCAGGCAGGACTTGCCCTTGGTGAATCCTTGCTGGCTCTCTCAAATCACCTCCCTGTCCTCCATGTGCTTGAGCATAGCTTCTAGGAGGATCTGTTCCATGATCTTCCCAGGCACAGAGGTGAGGCTGACAGGTCGATAGTTCCCAGGGTCCTCCTTTCTTCCCTTTTTAAAAATGGGCACAACATTCCCCTTTTTCCAGTCAGCAGGGACTTCACCAGACTGCCATGACTTTTCAAATATCATGGCAAGTGGCTTGGCAACTACATCAGCCAATTCCCTCAGGACGCTGGGATGCATCTCATCAGGTCCCATAGACTTGTGTACATTGAGGTTCTTCAGGTGGTCTCGAACCTGATCTTCCCTTACAGTGGGAGGGGCTTTACCCCTCTGGTCCCCATCTTTTGGTCCATCGATTCGGGAGGGGTGAGGAGAGAAGTTGCCAGTGAAGACCGAGGCAAAGAAGTTGTTGAGTACCTTAGCCTTCTCCTCGTCTGTTGATACAAGGTCGCCATTCTTGTTCATCGGGGGGGGGGTCATTCTCCATTTGGTCTTCACACCTTTTTGTCTCAACAGGTCTGTAAACCCCTCAGTTTTTCTACTGTCAGAACACTTTATAAGATCATCTCTTCTATTTAGTTTGTCAGAAAACTGTTTTATGCTAATGTTGGGCAGTGTAGGCTAATACTCTGATGAAGACCATATGGACAGGTAGGTTATTTTTCACTAAATTTATTCTGACTTAATCTGGAATTGTGGGAGACCTATTTACCATTAGCGTTACATAAAAATATCTCTGTTCTGTTTTAATCAACCACTCAAGAGTTGCCTAACACAGATGATATCTTTCAAAGACTGGAATGGAATTATTTGATATATTTGGAGACATTTTGGCATATTTTTCTACAAGAGAGAGGCTGCCAATAAAAAAGTTGTATCAGGTGGAGGTTTCATCATACTGATTTCATTTCTTATCATATATTTCTTCTTTGAAGCTTGGCATTGTAAAAACGATGATGTGAATTTCTCCTTTTTTGTCTTTCTGTGTTTCACATAAAAGATGTTTCCTCTTCCATAAAGAAAAGCTGCCAACCTTGCACATACGGCACTAGATTAGAGAGTAGGTCTCAATTCTACCAATCTCATCTTCCTATTTTAATAGCTAGTATCAAAGGCTCAAATCTCTGTGTCCCCCATTTGCTACATATAAGCCTTTGCTTCTGACAGTGGCATGTGTCAAAAGCTCCGTGAAGAAGACTCGGCACTGGCTGGCCAGTTTACATTATTGCACGTAACTGAGAATTACATTATGACTGACACTGCTGACTGCCTTTACCAGCAACCAGTAGAGGGAAGGAGATTACGAGGTAATGGCAGCTGATGGACTGCTGTGTTTCCCTACTTTTGGACTGTCAGAATGACAAATGGCATTCCTCACTGGTCAAACTGAACCCAGGGAATAGTGAAGTAATAATGGCCAGAAAATGGAAGTCCTTTGAATACCTGGTCAAAAACATTGCTTCTACCTTCCATTGAAGAAATACAGCTGTCATTCATCAAAATGGTGCAAAGCCTCAGGTCTCTGACTCCTTGCTGACACTGGATGAGCAGGTAGCATCAGTTTCCAGAAATGCCTTTTTTTCCTCTCCAGCTGGCTGGGAAAATTAATTCCCCTCTCTCTGATAAGAATTTTACTGCAGTAGTCTGCAGTTTTTCCTGACTCCCATAAAGACTACTTTAAATGTGTGTTTAGAAATGGAATGTGACTGTCATGAGCAGGTTCCAGCTGGTACAAAATGTACCTTTCTACCTTCCTTCTGCTTCTGCCCCCTGAAAAAAAAAGAAATCTGTGAAGAAGTTCATCATGGTAAGTGACTTCCTCTTCCAGTTTAAGGACTTCTTTCTGATCTTGACGATCTTGAAGGAAATTACCAGACGGAACAGGATTTGGCTTCCCTAATTCTACAACCACCCAGAAAATACCAAGTTAAAGTTGGGGACAAGAGTTATTTACCAAAGAAGCCAATGCTAAAATGAGGCTCTGAAGACAAGAAGTAGGTGTCAAGTCTGTCAATCAGTGTCTGTCCGTAGGAAATGGTTAACAGCTTTCCTTTTCTAGACACCTTCTCCAATACATGTAACCTCACAAAATAATTTTGTTTTCAGGCTTCTTAACATCATGTTCTCTTTCCTCCTATTCCCCCAAACAAATCTTATTTCAAGAAGCATTTTCTTCCCAAAGGAGGAAGTATTAAAGTCTTTTAGACGTTCACTAATTTCTGCATTACTGCCATTGATTTTATGGGGAAGGTGAGCAGATGTTGGGATAAATGCAAGTAGAAAATATTTGGTAGATAGAAATACAACTGCAGACAAGAAGGAGTTTGGTCAGTCACCCAGAGGACTGTGAAAAATTTCAGAGATACATAACGAGGTGGAGTAAATGAAGTCAGTGCTATTGCAGTTGGATCTCAATGTCGATAAATATAAAACAATACTATAGGGAAAAACTGAACTACTTTACAAGAGTCTAAAATTAACAGCACCAGCTCAGTTTAGGGATCTGGCTATCACTGCAGGTATGTTGGTGAGGACTGAAGTTGAAGAGAGTTAGATAGCACTCAGATGAAGGATAACCTAAGTCACTAGGGTTTGCAAGAACTTGGAAATTTTATTTAAAAATGTTATTACCATTACACAATTCATTGATATGTTTGTCTGGAATACTTTATGTGAAATTGGCCACCCTGTCTTAAAAGCAAAAAAGAATAATGCAGAACACAGAGTGAACCAGAATCACGTGATGAAATTACCAAACCTATGGCTATAAAAAATGCTTATATCAAGAGAAATTCAAAGGCTATTTTGCTTATCATAGAAGACAGCCTGTCATGGCACAAGATAAAAGAATCTAAAGAATGAAACAGAAACTACATGTTTGTAGCTTCTGTTCTCCTAGCTCTTAAAAGTGTGAGACATTTAAAGAAACTTGAGTGTAAGAAATCTAAAATGCATGAAAGATAATACTTTTCTACATAGTGCATTGCAAAGTTTTTTGACATAGGATGCTCTTAGCACCCTCACAGGAAAAGGAAAGGGAAAGACCAGAGAAAGGAAATAGGACGTTTGTATTAGAAGGATTTAATGGATTGAAATAACAGTTTCCGAATAAGTAATAAACATCACACCTCAGTGATTATGGTTGTTTCTACTACGAGACTCACTTCTGATTAGTCATACATTTTTTTTGAATATTAATGTGAAGCATCTGACATGGTCAGTGTTGGAAATATATCTGATATAATGTTGAAATGCCTATGTTGTATATCACTGATTAGAAATCAGTAAATAATTATTGCTACAGATAGCAAACAGAAATAAAAATAAGAGCTTGCTTTGACACTGATGCTGGATACAAATCCATCTGCTAGATGCATCTTAACGATGGACATTAAGTTGACAGCCAAAAGAAAGCGGACAAAAATGACACAGTAGGTTAATTTGATTATTTGGTACAATATTCATAATTTTACCACCTCTTTTGTATTTTACACATCAACTTTATCTTGCCCTAAATGAGATTGCAGACACACTGGGATGTCTTCATACATCACCTAGCGCAATAATTGATCCTGATTGCCAAAATATAAACAAGCATAGTGAATTACTTTAGTTCTGTTTGGAGAACTGAAGCATATCCGAATAACAATATTGACTTTGTCTCATGTTATTGTATGTTAAAAGCAAACCTGAACTTTATCTATTACTAATACCATGATCAGATAAGGAATTTCCCCAGGTCCCTTAGCCATATCTGCAGATCCCATTGAGAGGGCAAGAAGAAAAATCTCTCTAAACTATTTCTCACTGTTTAATAAAACTGTGAGCCAAATCTACTCATGTAGGTTTCCAGGGGATACAAGGCTGCCAAATCTTTTTGCTTAAGTAAATTGCTCTGAAATGGTGGGTCTGTAAATAATCAAAGTGATGCTATACTCCTGTCAGTCACTCCCAGTCAAACAAATGGGGTATTTTAATTACTACACATAACATTTTTGTAACAACAAATCCCCTCATCCCTGCTTACTCTGAGTTCTTTTCAGACCAGGGCAAACAAAAAATGAGATTTCCTGCAGCACTTTATTTTAAAGAAATAAGGGATATCAATCCAATAAACCCTTTATGCTGCATTCCAGATGCGTAGCATTTAAGGCACAATGGGATTGTGTAATGCAATTAAGGGAATTTGATCAAGAGACCAGACAAACAAAACATTCAGCAGTAATGACTTGACAATGTCCTCCTGCCTCCAAGTCATGCGAAATTCCCTCCCCTTAAAGGAGCCAGCTAAATAAGTCTGTACCCTAGGATAGCTATCCCAGGAATGCAGTGTTGAGAAATTCAAAACCCTTCTAGATCAAGAAAAGAAAACTCTTCTACAGTTTTGGGTGTTTCTTGGGGGTGTTTGCTCCAGAATTAAAAAAAAAAAAAGCCACCTATAGTCATGAAATAGTCTTCTGCAGAAACCTAAGCAGCATCACTTTGTGTTTACATGCAAGAAGTTGTTTCAATGCTCATCCTGTTATCACAAGAAAAGAGCCTGAATCCAATCTATGAAAATACTTTATCTTGTTTCTCAGTTCAGTGTTTAAAATTTTAATTTCTTAGTCTGTTGAACTTTTCCTAGAATAGGACAGATGATGGTAGCATACAGAACAGAGTTTCCTGAGGTTCTTCTATATTTTGGTCATAAGTGAACTGACAAATGAAGTTCAATCTTCCCACAAAAACATATTTCTACCTAATGGTTATAAAAATGACCAGTGTGCCATTGGGGCCAAATTCCATTCAAATTGCTCAGACCATTAACTTTTTTGAAGTCATTTGAGCTAACAGTGTAGGTAAGGTGGCTGGGATTGGGTGACTTTATTACCCCAATAATGTCGTCAATTATTACTTTGAAGAAGAGAGAGAACATAGCTTTTTTAAACTCCCCTGGGTAGAAATAAAAGGCATTATTTATTGTAGAAGACACTAATGGCTTTTCATGGACCAATTAATCTTTTTTATGAAAGGATAACACTGAAGTCAAACTAATGACAAGACCTAAACATAATGTAATTCTTTATGGCCATTCAAAATGATTGTTAGGAGTTGAAGAGACAATCTGACATCAACAAAGTAAAATACAGTAAAATGTGTGAAGTGTTTGTGAAGAAAAAACATGATAGATAAGTTATTTCTTATGGCAGAAACTGGCCTATTAAAATGGATGGCAAACTAAACATAACATAAGTTTATGAGGCTGCAAAAAAACCTGAACAAGTCTCATTCTAGGAAGAAGGCTGTCTCTTTCACCCAGGAAGTAACTAGTAAGTTGTTTTTTAGGAAATGTGAGGTTTCACCTGGATGGCTGTGCCCAACTGCATGCCATACTTCTAGGAAGATATAGATCAACAGAAATTAATTGAGAGGAGAGAAACAAGCGTGAAAAGAGTTTTTGAAATAATGAACTACTAGAAAAGGTTGAAAGAGTGGATTTTGTTGGATCTAGGAAACAAAAGATTGGGGGGCGGCGGGGGGAAACGACATAAAAGTCTTCCAGTAGACAAAAGGTTGTAAAAAGCACAGTGATCGATTTGTTCTCCTTGGTCACAAGAACTGGACAAATAGAAATAGATACTCAATTCTAGCAAAGGAGATTTAAGATGAAACACTGTGGAATCTTTTATTGGATGTTTGCAAGATCAGCTGATGCAAACACCTACTGAGAATGGTATAGGTATCTGAGTTTGGCCAAGTCACGGCATGGAAACAGATAATTTTTAATGTCTCCTCTTTTTAACAGTAATTTACAATATGACTATGTAATAAAAAGGACTATTGATACTGTCTCATATACAAAAGAATGCTGAAAAGCATGAAATTGAAATTTTAAAAACTCAAACCAGTCCACATTTCTGTGGATGTCACTCCCTAAAATGCAAGAAAGTGTTTTGTTTTTTTTCATTTCTCTCTCGTTTAAAAGTTTAAGTGCAAAAATTTAACTGCTTGCCTCCTGATTAGCATTACATTCATGAGAAAGAATTTTGTTTCCAACTGGTATTTCAAATAGGTATACTCTTTCTAGGTTCATCTTTTCCATCATTTCTTCATTTGTATTTTTGAATATGATTCTGGTTTTCAACTTTACTTAGAACAGTGAAAGTCACATGATATGATAAATTTTTCTGAGTCTTTTTAAAAGCTTGATTTTCATAGCTGTATAACAAGGGCAAGCCCACAAATATTTCAGTTTTCTTAAGAAGATAACATAACTTTCTCCAGTACAGAAGACATTCAGAAGTTGTAAAACAAACTGTTTGATTGGATATATAATCTTCCAGACAAAGTTTCCAACTCCATATAAAATGAAGGTATTAGTCAATCTCACTTCAAATGTTGCTGACCTCATGCTTGTTGAGTTCACTTACGGTTAATATTTTCTAAATATTTATCATCATCCATAATTCTTATAGGCTGTTATGTCCCAAACATCCTAAATGCCTGTCCAGTTGTGTGAAGCTGATGACATACTCTATGTTAATTTTGCTGTCTTTTTAGAATCCTCTGCTTTATTCTGCTCTGAATCTTTTCATTGTTTATTTTTTCTGAATGGAAGTTTAAAGGAGATTTAATGTTCTGCTGGAAATGGATGATTATTGTCTATATAGGAAGACTTAGAATACTGGGAACTGCAAGCTGGTCTATTACCTTTGAAAAAATCTCAGTCTTTGTGCATGAAATTTCTTATCTTAACTTCAGATTCTTTTAAGAAATAATTTTAAAAAGAAATATAATTTTAAGTGTTTTTCAGTTGACAGTAAGGATTTTGTTACATTTTTTACAAGTTCTGTTTCTTGAGAATAATTATGCACATGTAATTTAGTGGGATTAAGTTTTATTTATGATAAAATCCTGAACATATAGGGATTTGTATTTGGGGATGTTTGAAAGTTACTAATGAAAGATAATTTTGATTTTGCATCACAGATAAGTTTGTTATATTTGTTTGTGATAAAACTGGTTCTTCATACTTTGAATTAATAGGTCTGTTTATTATTCTGTAGCTGATAGCTGACCTTAGTATATTTTTGCATTTGAGAAAAGCTAATGCATCTCTGCTGTAGGAGAGATGAATTACCGTCAGAGGAATAATAACGCATTGTCAGAGGAAACTGAGCTTTGCAGCTGAAAGTTCCTCCTGTGACTAGGGTGGGAATGTGGAAGAAAACAAGGTCTCATAAATCACTGCACTCAGGTGGTGAGCATGGAAGCAGTTCAGAGACTTGTATATGCAAAACTGAATGGTCTCTCTTCTCAGCCGATTCTCTTCACTGATCCCCCATCCAGTATTGCAGTGAGTTTTGGTGGCTTTAATTTTTCAAAAGTAGCAGCAGACTAAGACCCTATTAAAGCAGGGATTGAAAATTCATATGCAACTCAGCAAGAAATTTGTACTCTGCTTGTATAATTCAACTGTAAAATGCAAGGGACAGTACGTGAAATCTGCAGTATATTTGGACAAAGGAACAAGGTTGCGTAATGAGCTCCCAAAGGAAAACCAGACTGATTCATGCAGCAAGGGCCTAGTGGGAGAATATTTGCATTAGGAAAATGTTTTCATAGTTATCAGTGACAAGCAAGAGAGGAAAAAATGCTAAAAAAATGAGGCTAAATCTCAGCTCCTAGAACTGATGCTGTTCCACCATGTATAGCATCACATTTAATACCAGTGAAGGTCTGCCTCCATAGTACGAAAAATCTTTCTGTCTCCACATGTCCTTGCAGTTCTGCACCATAGAACGCAGAGTAACAATGAAGTTCTCTGTAAAGCACCAAAACCCAAGATGTATTTTCATTTGTGACAATGAAAGCTAACATAATTTCTGTTATTTTGTCTTTCTTTGCTAATTTATTTTCACTTTGTCTTCACCTGGCAATTTTCAAGTTAACACAACTTCTCTAAGTCAATTTCAGTATTAAAATCAGGAGTTTTACAGGGAAGTTCTCTGCTAAACTATGGAGATTTTAGTAGAAAAATAAAAATATTAATATTAGCACAGGCAATTTGTAATTAGCTAGCAGTGATCCCTGGATAGATCAGCACTGGGAAAAGAAATAACACATTTTTTAGTTAATTCTTCTGCTCCATTCCTAGTATGAATTTAAAATTCCATCATGGATTTGAGAAAGGAGGACTTTAAACTGTTATGTAAAATTATTTAGATAAACTTCTAAATTTTTGAATGTTTGTTGGAAGCTTGTTTGGCCTGCTCCATTTTGAGAAATCACACTGGTAATCTTGCAACTACAGTTAATCTCCTGGGACTTTTGATTAAGCCAGAAACAGTCTGTCTTTGTTTCTCTGGCTTTTCAGCTTCTAATCCAACTTAGATTCAACTAGAACCAGAGAGAGGAGATAGCCTGAAAAGCAGCATAAGTCTTTTTGAGTTCAGCTGGGTGAGAACACTAGAGTCAGAAATGTTCTTACTTTATCTTCAGTCATCTGCTCATCTGTTTTGACCTTTCTGAGAAACAAAAAGGAATTTCTTTTGTGGTAAGCTTATGGCCACTGAAGTGAGTAAAACAAAACTCTTTAGAAAGCAATGGACTGTTGCTTTCAGATAGGTCCCTATAAGGATCCCTTTCAGTCTCACTTTTGACAGTGCTTGCATTGTCTGTCATATCAATACAGGCTGTTTGAATCGATCTGAACTGTTGCCAAACAAAGCTGTTGCAAAATAATGTGAAGACTCCATGTGGACAAGCCTAAACAAGCTCCTTCCAAAGTGGACTAAGCTGAACTGCACAAAGGAGCTCTTGTGAGGAATAAGATTTTCCGTATTCTTTAATTCCCAGCTATTTCCCTGCGGTCTGCTTGGATGGCTTGCCCTTGCTACTTTCACTTCCACAGGGCTGAATCATCCCTGGATAAATCTGGCTGTCCCTCAGAGCTGCCCCGTACAATCTTTGCAGATTTATGAAAAGATATGTTTCTTGTCCATCCAAATATACAAACATTAATGACTTCTGCCCACAATTATTAGGCTGCCCTGAGGATTTTAAGGTGGATTGCTAAAATAATTCCTTTAGATATCCTTCAAATGTATATGTACATTGAGCAAGTGGTTAATTAGGCATCATCTTCCAATGGCTGTCATTTGCGTACAGAGCTCCAAACTATCGTGGTGTAAAACTGGGGTCTCAAACACTTGTTCCTTTCAGATTTTCCAACAATTCACTGAAAGGCAACAATCTTTATGCGACAACTTACAGACATGTTTGCATTTCTGGATTCTTCAAGTGGGAATGAAAAATAATTTTTAGCAGCTACATCTCTGGGGGCCAACTGGCTGGAAAGCAGCTTGGCAGAAAAGGACCTGAGGGGCCTGGTGGACACCAAGTTGAACATGAGCCAGCAGTGCACCATTACAGCAAAGAAGGCAAAAATAATCCTGGACTGCATAAAAAGAAGTGTTGCCAGCAGGTTGAGGGATGTGATCCTTCCCCTCAGCACTGCTGAGGCCACATCTGGAGCAGTGTGTTCAGTTACAGGAGAGACATGGAGCCACTGGAGACAGCCCAATGAAGGGCCACAAAGATGATTAAGGGGCTGGAGCATCTCTCCTATGAGGGAAGGCAGAGAAAGCTGGGACTGTTCAGCCTGGAGAAGAGAAGGCTCAGGGGAGAGCCCATCAATCCCTGAAGGGAAGACGATGGAGCCAGGCTCTTTTCAGTGGTGCCCAGTGACAGGACAAGAGGCAACGGGCACAAACCGAAACACAGGAGGTTCCCTTTGAACATCAGGAAACACTTTTTTACTGTGGGGGTGACTGAGCACTGGCACAGGTTGCCTAGCAAGGTTGTGGAGTCTTCTTGTTTCGAGATATCCACAAGCCGTCTGGACATGGTCCTGGGAAACTGCATCTAGGTGCCCCTGCTTGAGCAGGGGTGTTGGACCAGATGACCTCCAGAGGTCCCTTCCAACCTCACCCATTCTGTGATTCTGTTATACATATGAAAAGCATCACTTGGAATGGTGTTTTTTAGGATTATACAGGTCATGATGAAAAGCTTAAACTCGATTTAGAGAAGTATAAGTTAGGGTTTTGAGTATCTTGAGTATTGCCAATGTGGGGTTTTTTTGTACATAGGACTAGACACCTTGTAAAATTTTATTTGAACCAATAATGTGATAAGAACCTTCTCTTCACAGCTTGTTACAATTCCTGTCTGAAAAATATGAGCTAGATACCTGAAAAGAGAATAAAATGAAATTTACAATAGTTGGCTCAACTTTTAATGATTGACATTATTTGGGCTCAGCTTAGTTTTAGAAGGTTCAGGTTCGCTCTGGAACTCTCTCTATTGCCTGTCCATACTTCACAGCATATGAAAACGATAACATACCATATGGTAGAACTTTATTTTATAACTATTGTTGACCTTTCTTTCAACTCCCAGAGTTTGCTGCAGGACAATCTCACCTCTCTTCACCAAGATAACAAGTACTGCAAGTTGGACCTGCATACTGCTCTATGGTCATTTCACCTTAGCGTGTATAAACTATTTACAGTGTGTTTATATAGAGATTATGGAAGTTCTGTGATATAGACCATTCACACATTATGAGCAGATTCTGATGTTTTTCTACCCCGGCAGTTCCTCAGTAGAAACAATCCCACTGAAACCAGTGGGGTTCCTCTTGGAGTGGTTAGGTATGATTCAACATGAGGAAAAGCACTGGGAGTTGGCCCTGTGTTTTCTGCACTGCAGCTAAACATTATCTTTACAGGTTCTTTTGTTCATATTTTGGAATTGATAGTGATCTCAATACAACCACAACTGCGGTATATTACACAAGTACTACAAGTGCAGCAACAGTCATCTTCTTCCTGACATTGCCCTTCTACCACCCCCAGCAAGGAGCGAGTGGCTCTTACTCATTTCAGTGGAAAAATTTCCATCACTTTAAAAGAAAGAGATAATGCCTTGGGCGATCAAAATCTTAATTACATTCAGAGTCATATATGTTGTGAAACGTGAAAGTTTTAACAATTAAAAAAATTGATTAATCAATCACACCACTTCAATTCTCCTCTATATTAGTGTCCTAGAAGATTGGTTTCCTTCCTTTCAAATTCAATTCTGAACAGATCAGTTAATGCTTTAACGAGGTCAGAATTATTTGATGTTGTGTGTTTCCTTCTGAATATTTATTTCATTAGCCTTTTTGTCAAAAATTGATGACTGTTGATACCTACAACTACAGTAATGTCTATGATGTGCTCCCAGTCTTCGGGGGGGGAGTTGAGGAGATATATAACCTGGAGGGCTTCCCACTCTAAAGTGTGCTCATTTATCATTCTGCTGTCTCACACAGACAGAGATTTTGCACATTATCCAATTTAAACATCCATTTAGTACCAATCTAATTTTTATGCCTTGCTAACCTCAGTACAGAGATTGTGGTAAACTCCAGCAAGACGGCTGAAACCTAGAAAGGGTATTCAATAGGAGAGAACTAAAAACTTAACTAGATACCATTGTAGAAATGGCCGTAGAAAATTTCAAGCAAATGTACTGCTTTTTGTTGCCATGACACAAAGTTTTGTTGCGATGTGTTAAGAATGTCAATATTGCCTTTTAACGGAGTTTGGGGATTTCAAACAAAATGAAAGGCTAAGGGCTATTTTGTGTTTTTAATTTGCCAATAGGAATAATGATTAGGCAAACAAATGTAGTAGAAAATGAAAAATAGTCATATTAAGACAAATACCAGATTGCCATATCAGACCAATATTGTTTTGCCATCAAATTAAGATAAATGCTGTACTTCAATGTCAAACTAACATTTTGTCATTTGCTGTAAGTTGAAAAGGCAACTAAACTTTGATGTGAAAGTAACACATCATTCTCATCAAGGAAAAGTACAATATTGTCACTGTCATAGTGAAATTGTTAGAATAGAGCTAGAATGGCTGTTAAATCTGTTGCGTTTTTCAAACATATAACACTCTCTTGAAAGGATGTGCTTTATTCTGAAATAACTTTATGGTAACTACTATGGAGACATTAACTATAAAAGTGCCTTTTGTATCACTTTGGAACTTTTTGTTTCTCTAGTTTTTTTTTTGGGGGTGGGGGGGGGGGGGTTGGACCTTAGTTACTTTCTTTCCCTTTTACCTGTTGAATCACATCAGCAGGAAAGTCATTTGCAAAAAGACCAAAGACAGTTTTAAGAGTCATTTAGCAGTCTTGGCATCCTGACCTCAGCAAGTCTAGACAAAAAAATTTTAACTTTCATTCAGTATCTGAAATTCTCCATGCATTCAAAAGCCAGACTTCACAGAACTTTCTGTCATTATTTTTTTAAAGAAAAGGCATTTGTGAGATTTTTTTTAACTAATCTTTTTTTCCCATTGAATTCTGCATTTAAAAGAAGAACCCCGCAAATTACTGGAAAAAGTGCTTCAGACTTACTTTATTTTCTCAATATTTAGTCTGTTTTCAGTTTCTGAAGTTATCTGTATAGAAACCTGAAGCTTCCAGGTTTCCTTTTCTTTGAGACAAGCTTGCAATAACTAATATCCATGCTCAAACTCATGCACTGTGAGGCACTGCATTTATTAATCACACTGATTTTGGAGACACTAATCCTAATGCACAAAGCTCAGAACAAGTGGAAGTCTCTGCAGCATTGTGACCACAGTGGTGTCCCATACTGATTTCCTATTCATTGTGTGTCAGTACTATTATACCTTCTTTTTGACAAATGCACCACTCTTGCTAACTCTCCTTAAAGCTGAAGAAATTGAGCCAACTAACAGAGATATCTTAAAGAAGCTTACATTATTCATGAGAAATTTATACCGGTGTCGATTATTGAGACAATGTAAAGTCATAGAATCATACAATCATAGAGTCGTTTAGGTTGCAAAAGACCTTTAAGATCATCAAGTCCAACCATCAACCTAACACCACCAAGTCCACCACTAAACCAATTAAGGGTAGAGTAAGAATTAATTTCATGTTTCCTGGCTTGGTGGCTGGATTATTTTTTAATGAAAGTAAAACTAGAATAGAATCATTAAAGTTGGAAAGGACCTCTAAAATCATCAGTCCAGCCACCGACCCAACACCACCATGCCTACTAAACCATGTCCCAAGGTGCCATGTCTACATGTTTTTTTAACTCCTCCAGGGATAGTGACTCCACCACTCCTCTGGGCAGCCTGTTCCAATGCTTGACCACTCTTTCTGTGAAGAAATTTCTCCTAATATCCAATCTAAACTGTTATATGCCATCCCTGCTTACACAAGTATTTCTAGTTTAAGGCAAAGAAATAGAAAATAGAAATAGATGTGACCATACAACAAGTGATAGTGCCATAAACATGAATTCAAAATATTAGTGGAGCAGCTCTGAATTCCTCTTGCTCATTTCTGAAAAGTCCGTGGAAGAGGCCAGTAGAGTGATCATCTCTTCCCTCAGTTTGAAAGAT
The DNA here is from genome assembly GCF_030463565.1 of Pelecanus crispus. Classification (NCBI taxonomy): domain Eukaryota; kingdom Metazoa; phylum Chordata; class Aves; order Pelecaniformes; family Pelecanidae; genus Pelecanus; species Pelecanus crispus. The sequence goes on along the minus strand of NC_134644.1, from coordinate 154,854,385 downwards.
ACATATAATGTTTAAATATCAAACAATAGTCTGTGTTGTGAAGATTTATGTTTTACTTGTTCTTTAGTGCTAAACAAGATGATAGAAACTGAGTACTGAAAATGAAGCAAGTTAGACCCTTTATTAGGATTTTGTGTTCCTAATTTCAGGCAGTCAGATGTAAAAATATTTTTAATGGGTGCCTCATTTACCTATTCTATGAGTATATATAGACACAGATGGTTTTAAATTTGAAAAGTGAACAAAAATTTGTTTAAAACATGAAAAATACCAATAGTATGACATAACTGGTAGAACCATGGTTATTAGTCTCTAAGGACAATAAAACATTACAACACATAAAAATACATATAATTATAGACAATTTTTAATTTTGTGTTCTAGAAGAACACATTATGTTAAGGAAAATAAAATAATTTGGAAAATTTTGATTTTTGACATTACTTGTACTTTCTAGTGTTCATGAGCTAACACACTGAAGGGGTTTTTTTTGTTTGTTTGGTTTGGTTTTTTAATAAGCATTCATAAACAAAGGAATAAATGACACTTATGTACGCATAGCAAGACTAGAGTAGCTTCACCTTAAGGGGATACTAGGGTTTCCACAATTGTATGAGTTGTGTATGCTAATGACATTTTTTAGACAGGTTTACACATTAAGTAAGAGTGAACTGTAATTTTTCAGAGTTAAGTGGAATTTAATAACCCAACCTCCGGATTTTTGGGGAGTTGAGCAATTAAATTCTATGAACCTCTGAAAATTTGGGGTTAAAAGGGTCTGGCAAACATAAAAATAAGGAAATTCATAATGATGGGTGACCCCAAAAGACTTGGAATTTGGGTAAGCTATGGACAAGTGTCTAAAAGTTCAGATGTTTATCTGATCCCCTGGAGGCTACAAAGTTGGGCTGGAAATCTTGTAGAAGGATGGCTGCTTTTAAGATTTCTAGCACTTCTGCTTCTAGTCATAGTTGAATATAACCCCTAAACAGTCTTTGTTTCCTGATATATCCCTTCTATTTGTTTCTAGAAAAGTGATTTGAAGAGAATACATTTTACAGTAATAGTCATACTTTCCAATTTCTCAGTCATTTCTCATGGAAAACTGCAGAAAATTGACATTCATAGGTAATTTTAAATCATTAATTAAGCCAAGGAAAATGAGAAATAGTATAAAATTAGTATACTGTGTTCTGACTTGCCAAAGAGCAGACTTCAAAGTATCATGCGTGAAGCAGACTTTGTTTGAGCTCTTGAATGACTAATTTGGGATTACTCATGTTAAATGTTTCAGTTATTGACCTGAACACAGTGGGTGGAAGTTTCCTAGTGAAAATCGCTCATGTCACAAAACTGTCATTACTGGTATGATGAAGAATGAAGTATCATTCAGGGAGAAAATGTCTCTCTGATCTGAAGTGATAGGTTTAGAGGGAATATATTTTATATCCAGAAATCCAATGTGCTTGTTTAAACTAAAGGACAATGCTGGAACAAGTGAAAATTAGCATATGGAAAAATTTGGGATGGAAATTAGAAAAAATGTTCTTAAACATCAGGGCAATGATGTCTTGTAACAACTGTCCCACAGGAACAGTGGAGGCAAGAAATAGAACTGTCTTCAAGACAGAGCTAGGACAGATATTTTAGGGGATTACAAATTGTGATTGCCTGTGATTACAGACAACAGGAGTCAATGACCCAGAAAATGGAGTATTTTCCAAGTTTTTTAAAATATTCTTGTGAATTTGTGAATCGCACACATACGTTTTAAAATTTGAAACCTGTTTGTAGCGTTCAGATGCAGTGGGCAGATTTTGAACATAATTTGAACATGCTGACTTTTTCTCCCTCATGTTTGGCATAACAAGGAAAGACAATGTTACTGGCATAATAATATTAATTAATTAATAATTAAATAAAATACGATATAATCTGCTTCAGCTTATATGTCCTCTGCTTTTCTTATTTGATGATTGCTAAAATTTTTCAAATGTCCTGTGGGACTTCATTTTTGTCCTCAGAGGTGCAGCTCTCAGAAATGCAGGACACAATAGACATAATCTAGGAGAGCATTTAAACTGAATTTTCAAAACATGAAGTAATCTCCAGAAATCACAGTGAACCTGACATGCAGCCTGTGTGTTAGACCTACATGTTAATCAGGTCTATACATTTCTATGGCATGGGGCAAGAGAAAGTTGCGAATATTTTTTCTGGTTCTGTTTTTGTCCTACATTTCCTCCCCCCCTGCACACCCCCCCCGCCCTGGGTAGTTATGTTTTGCAGAATTTACATCTCACCATAGGATCTGAGGATTGGCATGACAGTCAGTTCAAAGCATTCTTAAACTGTTTCAGCTAGGATAACTGTCCTTCTGTGAATATTTGCATGTTATTTAAAAATAAACTTGCTCTCTTTGCTATCTGAATAAGCTATAAGTAAAGACATAATAATCAAACATGGTTTTACTTATAGTATTGTTGCCTGATTGAAAAAAAACATAAGGAGGCAAAAGTTTCAAAAAATACTGAAAATCAGTCTTTATTAATTAATACTATCCCCTAAAGAGAAGATACGCTAGAGAAAACAGGTTTAAAATTTTTAGGTTTTAGTGCTTTGAATCAGACATATCCACACAGAAAACACTGATTTGTGACAAGTGGCAAATCCTCTACTTTTCCTGCATGTCTTGCTTGCTCTTATCCTTTAGGATAAAAATGCACTATCAGCTTCAGAGCACTCTCTGACTTTGATGTACTGGAGCTCCTTAAAAGGCAACAACCATACGTACTGTCTGTTGATGTTACAACTTCATGATATAAAATAGTACTTTAATTCTAATGGCAGATCCAGCCAATTATACCTATCTTTACTTGTTTACACTGTGCTTGTTAGGAATTCATCACCCTTTGGGGGCTCTGGGTGCCTACAGTAGAAACAAAATGTCTTTCTGTTGGACCTATAGCATACCTGTATAGATGACAAGTTCTTGAAAATGACACTTTAAAAATTGCATGGCAGGAACCTGATCTCCTTCTCTCATTTCTTTTGTACTTTGTGCATTGCTTCTACAAAATATTAAGTGGTCTCGAATCTCAAGGTCTCATTAGATTTGACCTTAAGTGCCTGTATAGCTACAGAGACACTTTTGTCCAGGAGAATGTTAGTGTCTTTTTGAGCTGGTGAACTAAATCCTGAGGCAAGGCAAATTAATTTAGTAAAACATTGTTGGTTTATACTTGTTCCATTGTGTTTCGTGCAATTATTTTTCAGTGAGCTGGACTAGTACGCAGAATGGAAAATAAGATGGAGAGAAGTGTTACTGAAGTAGAAATTTGACATTACAGAAGACAAATTGTTTTGACATAGTTCAAGCATTTGATCTAATAGGTTTTATGTTAAAGTATAAATGAGTATTATGCAACAGTTACACCAACATGTGTAACATTAACTAGGTTTTGACTGCATCCCCAATCACAACAAGAAGTACACGTAGACAAAGCTGTCTTTGAAATAGTGTTCAAAACCTTGAAACATTTTATTTTTATGAGCATTTTATGGTGATATTTATTCAGTATTTTTAATTTATACATAAACATAGTCATTCAAGAACAGACAAATATTTGAAAATGGTAGTGACTTTTGCTAGAGGTAAAATAATGTATGACTTCTAGTGCATAATTTCTGATAGAAAGCAAAAGTAATTTTATTCCAAATGCATGATAAATATAAAACTCAAAATTAATGTAGGTATATAATTTATAGTCACTAAGAGCAACAATTGGCAATCTTAACTAAGAATATCAGTTATAAGCTAGATACATCAAGACAAAAATACTGTTCAGAGAAATAGTTTGGATGCAGAAACTTTTTTTTTTTTTTTGTGATGATCCTTTAATATTGCTGTTATTGTAATTGTTGTTATTCACTCTGTCAGTTTTTAACACCTATGGAAGAAATACCATTATTTTTCACCTGAGTTATTACTGGGTGAACCAGCCTGTAGATTTGAATATTTGTTTAAAATTAGAATTGCCTTTATTTTTCAGCAACAAATGCACAATCTTCAAAAAAACGTACATGGGTCTCCTTTTTCTCCCTGTATTTATCCTTACCTATGTGACTTACTATTAGTAGGAAGATTGAATATTGTGAGGTTATCTGAAAACTGACCAAGTATTAGAAAACTCAAAAGAAAACCCATCTTGCTCTCATCAGAGTTTTAAGCACATTTCTGGGTTACCAGCATCCAGATGAACCTTACAAACACAAACTCTTTACCTGCAAGAACCTCTGGGACACTTTTTGCATTTCATTTGTGAATAACCTGTACAAGAGTCCATGGAATATAGTTTTTGGTCATTGACAGAACCCAAGCAAATAGAGTGCATTTTTGAGGCTGTCAGAAATCTGCATTATCCATATGGGCTTTACATTCATGAAGACGAGAGAATAGAATCTCTTGGCAATCTTTTTGTTGCATTTGTGCCAGACATATGATATTTACATTAAATTGATGTTTATATGTTTTTGTACAGGAAGATTCATTCTTTTGTGTTAAAGCACTCTGTCTCAGAAACCAGTGTGGAAAGGTTTAAACACAAGACTAAGTTTATGCGTTTTTGCATAATCACATTGAATCAATGGGATAACTTGCTGGGTGCCAAATTACATCTTGACCTAAGTCTGTACAACTTTGTGGCCTTAAGTATTTTATGCAGCTTCAGTGGTTCTATGTATCAAAATATTTTAATTTTACAAGAAAAAACAAGAAACAAAAGCAAAATTCCACTCAGAAACATCAGGAAAAGAAGTATTTTTTGTGTGCTAAGGAATTTCTTATGTATTAGCAAGTTGCATAAAATTAGTCTCAAGATGATCAAATACAAAGTCTTATTCAGGCTTTTCCCTTATTAACTGTAATTGTATCCTCAGATACAAGAATCTGATTTACTTTTACACCAGCAATAATTACACAATTTTATGGTTGTTGTAGGCCACAAATACTCAGGTGCCTGATGCTACTGAAAATTTGCTCACTATTTTCTTAGAATCTACCACTTGAGCAAAGAAGTAATTTAAAGAAATACTGAAGTGACTCTCTGATGTCTTTAATATTTTGGCACATTGAAAGCAGAACTGAATGAGGTAAAATTTGCGCAACATATGCCCAGTCTGTGGAATCGAACTTTGTATCTGTTCATCTCTCTAGTGTTTATTGCAGTGGCATCTTCTTCAGCCAGATGTAGGCGTTATGAAACTATTCTATTCTCAGAACAATGGCAGTACAATGAAATTTTAGCTTCTTAAGTGTACTGGAGGGAACAAGAGAAATTCCAGTGCACCAGTTTCTTGATTTTATTTAGTTAATTTCAAGTGAACAAAGTGTAGTTATTTTTATAATTGTAAAAAATTAATGAGCTAAAACTCTACAAACTGTATCATTTCACCTTTTACTTCCAACTCTATTATGTTGTTAGGAATGTTTATAATGAGGCATGTTAGGTGGAGATTCACTTAGTTATTTCAACTCCTTTCACAGTGGGACCAGCATTTTTAATTGGCTTGCACAACGGCTTATTTAGTTCAGATCTACTCCACTACTGGATTTCTGATATTTTTTCAGTTCCTTCTTGGCAAAATAAATGCAAAATATGAACTAGGCTTCATGAACAGAATGGATTGGAAGACAAGATTTCTCTGTGTCCCCGGATATTTATATTCTTAATTTTGTCTACATGTAATATCTGAATTTAAACAAAACTCTTTCAATGGTTTGTGAAAAAAAAAATATGAAAAATATTTTAAGAAAAACACATTTCATCATGTTCTCCCACCAGCTTTGCTACTGAAAAACACAAGTTTAAAAATAAGATTTTTTCAAATAACACATCCTTCCAAACTTTTTCTTTTCAGTTTTATGTGCATAGCCCTTCCATTTGCAGCTAGAATCAGATGGAGAAATAAATAGCTTCTGTTACAAAGAATGCCCTTCTTGCAGTGTATCAGTCTTGGAGCAGGAAGTGCTAGAAATATTATGAGATAGATGATTCTCAAGATTGCTAGCTCAATTTTGCAGGCCCGAGAGGGATCTCATTGTTTAGATAAGCCATTTAAGGTTTGTCCAGAACCAGTCTTGGGTCACTTAAGAGTTCAGGAAAAAACTCCAGTTACATAAGCGATTATTGTTGTACTCCTGCAATCTTATCTTTTGCACAAAGATTTGGCTAAAGTGCTTAAAGGTTTCCAAAAAAATTCTAATGATGAAATTTGTACCATAGCTCTATAAAGTCTGTACCCTGCAGTTAAATTACCCCTTTAAAAAAAAAACCCTGTGAGTTTACAGGGCACAAAGGGGCTAAGATTTGCTGCTATATGATAGATAAACAAAATCAGTCATTACAAAAGCCTGGCTGTTAATTTGCTTTCACATGTATCTCTGCAACGCCTGATATGTCCTCTTATTTATGCAGATACTTCTTTCCTATGTTGCATGCTTTAGGGCAATGTGGCTGACCCTTTAAGGCAGAAAGTAGGCATTAGTGAAATACACTTCCTTTATCTTTTGAGAAACGTGAAGGCGAGATTAGGAAATACCTCTGGAATGGCTTATGTTTTGATCAGGTGCATTTGCAGACACATCTCTTATCCCTCCCCAAAATTACAGAAGGATTTACAAGTCTTACTGCGAAAGTGGTGTCAAAGACATCTCTAAGTCAAGAAAGACATTCTTCAGAGCTTCAATCCATCTGTTGAGAGCTTTCTTGGCAGGCAGTTCTCATCACAACAAGGTGTTCAAAGAGAGGGATTTGCTCTGAACTGGCAAGTTGTAGTGATGCTTCACAGGCATCATAAGAATTGTATTAAAGGGTCTCGGGATTTAAATGAAACTGCATTGCTCTTCCTTGTAATTGGCAAATTTAGGGAATATGCTATTGTTGAAATACATCAATATAAATGTCCACTGAAGAGTCTTTTGTGCACTGTAGTGAGTATAATAGGTTTTTGAATGAACTCAAGCATACTAAAGAACAGTTTATTTTAACCTACCTTGCCATTTTATCATGATGATTTGGTTTCATTATGTCAAGGGATTCATAGTTAGAACTTACGTATATACATAACAGCTATACAGAACAGACATATATAGCAGCTTTTTTGCTGCTCTTACTGCTACTGCTGTGCAATGGAGAAGTGTGAGAAATAGAAGAATTGAATTAGTCAGAGTATATGTTAATCTCTGTGCTTTCTTGTAGTGTTGGATATTTGAGGGGAAAGAGCCGTAAGATTTATAATGGGAATTGTCACCGTACTCCAGCTGATTTCTCCAAAATGCAGGAATTCTGCTGTCACGGTACCTGATGTTTTTGACAGAGGTGGAAAAAAGCCAGTTTTATCTGCATAAAACTGCCTCCCTTGTAGTTTCAGCAGTTGATTTAGTCCTAAACCCTCACAGGCCTCCATCCTGCAAGAACTACTGAGGTGCAAAAACTAAGGGATACTCAAAAGTCATGCTAGGCAGGGGCCAGTGTGAATAATGTGTATCATCAATGAGTCATAATTGTCCAGGCCTCATCAAACTCCCACCACAGGTTTGATGTTACTCCCTTGGGTGACATAACCTGTTTTTGCAACTAGCTCCCCATACAAAATGGAGGGCATGCTTGCCACAAAGGGAACTGCCGTTCCCAGCACAGTGGTGAGGATACTTGCACTGATAGCAAGGGAAAGGGGTTGGCTTGCCAGCAGAAAATAGATCCAAATTTTGATGAGGGCTACAAAAAGTGGCATTAATCGGAGGTGAACAGTGGTAACAGATGCCTTGAATTATTGCGACTACTCCCCAGACTTTTCAAGACATTCACATAGTTCAGGAGCACTGTATTTCACCATCTACAGCTATTGCATATGTTCAGAAATTTTTGCTGCAACTTTTTACATTTCTCCCTGGGACACTGATTTTTTGTGAACTATATACATGGTGAATTTTACCAACATGTCTAGTTCCCTGGACTTCAAGACTGTTTTTCACTTGCCTAACATACAGCAGGAATCATTTTGTCATAGTCATCGTCTAAAGGTATAAGAAAATAAAGAATGGCAGAGGGAGGGTGTTAGCTGAAAAAAAAGATGGATTTCAGACCCACTTTGTCCCTTGATCTGTGAAGTTAGACACGTACACTGAGGTTCTGTATAGCTGAGGTAGGACTCATGGAAATTCTGAAAATCTTAAAGGCGATGTCATCTGGATGATTTTCAGAATTATTCTGAGAGGGCAACATTTTCCAAAAAAATTTGGAAATGCTTTTAAGATTTTAACACATAAAGCCAACCAAAAGAGTTTATTGACTAACTAAGGATTAAGAAAGTAGATTTTTCAATAGAAATATTTAAAAGGTTAAATGTAATTATTTTTAAATTGTCAGTATAAAACATTTTTATTAGAACTTCTCAGTTACTCTTATGTGTTTCCTTTGAATTTATTTAGGCTGTATTTAGACTAACTTTATATTGATGTAACAGACCAGAATTTATTCCTTGCAGATGAAAATCATGGAGGAAGTCAAAGTACTCAAAGGTACATTTTAATATAATTTACATAATAAGGTTTCTTATCTTGCCCCTCTCAAAACAGCCTTTTTCCCTCTGCTGTCATGTCATGCCTAAGACTGTTCAGCAAAGCAGAAATGTTTTACAGTAAAATACCATGTCTGGTTCCAATGAACAAAAAACTAAACCACTGGACAGAGATGAGACTGTGCCTCTTTACTTTAGCTTAATTGCTGTATGGGAGACTCTCAAGAAGGACGAGTTGGTCAGAAAATCTTTAGGAAAAGTTTTTTTCATTAAAAAAAGCTATGCTATTGAATCCAAAACACATTGAAGAATGTATCAGTTCAAAAAAGTTTCAACAGGGTTAATTCTTTAGGTCCAACTTTTTTCTGGAAAGATAAAAGTTTTAAAATAATTGTTTATGTACTAAGCCACTGTTTGTAAAAGTGTCTGAAAGGTTTTGTTTTCATACAAGTGCAAATCAAAAACATATTTCACAGCCTTGGAGTTTATCATGAAAGGCTTAATTTTTTGTCCATCTGTAAAAGAAAGCTTACCTTATGGGTATCTACAAAGAGGACTGTCTCTAAATTCCAGATCTCTTTCTTGAAAATACTGGAATTACTTACCTTTTTAGTAAATATTTTATTAGCAGTGTAGAAACAAATTGAAGACTTGCAGCTATCTGTGGAGAATAATTGATTAGATGGGTGACAAGTGACATGAAGAACAAGAGTCCAGTTCAAAACCCACAGCTGCTCTGTTGCTGAAGAACACTGATAACTTTTTTCTCTAGTGTTCACCTAAAAAGTACACAGCCAATATTAGCTTTTTTTTATAATTACAGTTCTATGATATGCATGGTAATTATAGTGCTATGGTAATTTCCTCTCTTCTGCATAACATGCAAGGGTTTTTTTTTTTTATAGCTTTTTGAATTTCCATGATGGTGAGCCAATTAGGTTTCATTTTTTTTCTTTGTAAACTGCAGTAGCACAATTTTTAAGACTACATGTATTCTTGTGCACTGTCAGGTACATTCCAATTAACAGCTTTTCACATCCCTGAGAAAATGCTCAAACTTATAGTGCTTTGCTATTCTGGCTACTTTTTCAGTAAAATTCCTTGATTTGTTCCATTGTAGGTCATTGCTCTGTGTTTCATCCGTACTCTTTTCTACAGCTTTCTGTCTTTAATCAGCATTCTTTTTTAATATTGTTAAGCTTAGTTTAGGGGTTTTACCTTTTTTTTTTTTTTTCTTTCCAAGCAGCTTGTTTACTTATGTAAGGGGAGAAGTAGAATCCTGTTTTCAGCTTTAAAAATGAAAAGAAACCTACAAGTCCAGTGGAGGTCTAAAGTCACATAAACTAGGTTATAAAGAACTTTCTCCCCGTTGGGGAATCTCTTTTCTCCTTTCTTAGTTTTCACCACACCTGTAAGCTGACAGCTTGTGACTATTACCAGACACAGTATCAATCTAGCAATCACTGTTTGCTTTTGTTAATTAAGAGCAGATGGCAAGTGTTAAAAAAAAAAAAAAAAAATTGTGGCTGTTGATGAAGTGGAAAGAAAAAAAATCCCATCTTGAACAAGTTAGATGCTTCATGTACACACAAATGTATGGACTAGAGCTTATTGGAAAATACTCAGTTTCATTTACTAAGAATTAATGAAATTGTTATCTGTCCACAGAACATTTGGCTTTGTGTAAAAAAAGGCAAAAAATATATTACTTTTGGTTGAAACTGAAAAGACTTCATCAGGTCAACTGAAAAAAAAATTTTGCTTTCAGTTAAGCCTGAACTGGGCTCTGTAAGGTGAATGAGCCCAGGCTAACACTAAAAAGAGTCCACCTGTACCACATCAGGTTTTCTGGTCAGATAAGACCTATCACATTCTCCATTTGCTCTTCTGACTACAGTATGCAAGTCAGGGAGTTGTGGTGTATTTAGCTGATGATGTCTGGTCTTTCAGATATTAGGGAAATTTCTGTGGCAATTTTCAGATTACTTTGGACGTGATCAGTACAGAATATTCAAATTGCAGCTTTCTTCACTATGGCCAAAACCCTGGATCAGGAGAGACAATTCCCTCAACTGCAGTGGCATTACTTCTACAAGCAAGGATGTCTGTCCCTGATTGCACTGGGAAATTACATGATTTATTTATGTATTTATATATTTATTTATATATTTTTAATCTAGATTTATATAATTTTTAAAATATTTATTTATTTATATATTTAAAAATAACAGAATACACAGTTCTGCAGAAAAGAAAAGCTCCCCAGAAAGAGCAGTGGATCTGCAGCAATACAAATTCTTTCTCTGAGTTCGTAAACATACTGAAAGCTCAAGATCTAGCACCCTTCCAACAGCCAGACTAGGAGTCATATTTGAGTCAGCCCTGTTCAAAGCAGCAGTCAGCATCTACATCCAAAGCTATGTAAAACATTCAAACTAGACTCTTAACCACATAGGTCAAACATTATCTTAATTTTCAGGTCACATCTGTCTTTTCTGCTCTGCCTTGAGCTTGAAATGCCTTTGGAAGTCTTGCTTGCACAAGCAACTGGAAATTCTGGTTTTCAGCTAGAATCAGAATTGAGTTATCTGCATTTCAAAAAGTCTACACTCAAGAGAGTTTCTCCAAGTTTTGAAGTTAAAAGTAATTCAGATTCTTTGTATGAAAGATTGGTAATTAGCTAAAACCTTTAGCTGCTTCTCTTACTTGAATCCAAGCTCTAAAAACATGTTAATTGTTATAATGAAAATATAATTGCATGAACAACACCAGCTTAGTTTTTAGTAGCTTTGTTTCAATAAGATATTGTCAGATTTTGTTTACTGTACTCTTTTGTTATCCTGGTTTAAAAATAAAAGTTTATAACAACAATCTATACTATAGGAAACCAGAAGTTCATAAAGCATAAAAACTTTTCTAGGAATGTTGTCATCATATTATACTATTTTTAAAGTGTGAGTATGTTAATATAAGCTGGAAAAGAAAAGATTATGAATATTAAAGAACACAGGACAGAATTTCAGCAACAAAAGGGAAGGTAGGAAGAAAGTCCCTTTGCCTTATCTTACGTAGTTTGTATTATTCCTAAGTGAAATTTGAAAAAGTATGCTAGTATCATTTAAACTGCCTTAAAAGGATGAGAAAATATCTTAAATAGCTGAACATGTCGAGCATAAGATGAGGTTAACATTATGGTCACATTTTACATATGACAGGTGAGCCTGGGACAATGTAATAACTTCTTTTATCTTCTGCCTAATGCAGAAAGTATACATGAAGATATATTGAAAAAATACAGAACTCAAACTCATCTTTGAGAGTAGTATCTCCTACTTGAAACTTCAGCCATGTAGAAAAATTCAGATCTTTTGGTTACATAAATTGTTGTCCCTACTGCAGTTCTTACAAGGCAAAAAGTAAAACAAAACCAAAAAAAGCAATCAGTTTTTCTTTCTCTGTGTATTTGTTTTGAGTGCAGATGAAATGCAGATGACTCTACCTGCTGCCCAGCTGTGAGGAACTGACTGCTCCACCTGCTAATTCAAATACAAAGGGGCCAAGTATCCATTTTGACTCTCTTATGCACACACTCACACAGGCTTAGCACATATACACACACATGTACTTTATTTGTCTGTTTGTTGGCTGTCTTTTTTAATGAAATAAGTCATCCAGATTGAAAAATTTCTCTTCTTCTCTCAGTGTGGGAAAACTGAAAAAACCCTTGCAAAACATTTTTGAAATGCTGGCAGCCGTGGATATAAGCCAGAATAGGCAGCTGGGCTTTATTTTTGCTTTGAAGGGCCCAAAGATGTATACAAACTCATGCGCTCCCTCTTTCTCATGCATGCACTGAGTCCCATGGAGGTCTGGGCTGTATCTGAACTGTCTTGCTGACCCTTCCCCTCAGTCCCTAGACTAGTGCTCTGAGCAGCACTGTGATTATAGCACTTGATATTGATTACTTTCCAAAGAGGGAGTGGGAGTACAGCTGAATTTTGAATCAAGCCCTTTTTCCTCCAAGCTGTTGATGTGCAGATACCAGTGAATTTTCTGGGAAGAAGTATATCAGCTCTGACAGACAGTGCTCAAGATGAGGTTGGAGTTTTGCCCCATGGGGCAGCCTATGAGGTTGTCCCTGCACTGAGATGTCATGGTTCAGAGCCTGTGTCTGAAGCCACCACACATGCACAGGCAAATGCCAAGAACACTGGGAGCAGCGGCTTTTTGGTTTTCTCCCCAATGCGGGTGCAAGATTCTTGGGTTCTTCCCAATGGCGAGCAAAAAGCATTTATGAAACCTCAAACCTTTGTGGGATGAGAACAGTATTTCCTCCCTTAGTGCAAGCTGAAGGTCTTCATGTGGCTTCCTAAAGCACCTCTTAAGGAACTGTGTACTTTGAGGTTTGGGTTTGAAGTCATGCTGCAGCAGACTGGTGCCTGAGCTCTCTCTCCAGTTATTTGGTCACTGTGGAGTGTATGACAATGGATCATAGTAACAAAATGTTAAATAGTAATTTTTAAAAAATTGAGGTATCAACATTAAGTAGAAGGTACTTTAAGACAAACTTGTTTCAATTTATTTCCCATGTGATATAAGATGAATGCTCTGCTATGTGTGCAAAACTCAAAGGTTGCCTCTGAGTCAAAAAATTGCTTTAAGCTGTCCTCCTTCTACAAGGGAAAAAAAATCTAGTTCTTTTTCAACATGAATCTCATGCTTCAGTTCACACCCTATGGGAATACACACTCAACATTTCAGACCCGAGTCCTCCAAGTCCAAGACTGCTGCAGGAATGTAAAAAGTATCTATAACTTAAATGCTCATTGGATTTTGTTCATGTGAAAGATGATTAGTCAAGAAGCTACTGATTTCCAATTTCTCAAAACCTGTGTGCTAAGGTGCTTGCAAATAACACTCTTTCTCCTTATAAAAAGTCTGTTAACCGAAATCACTCAGGGCCAGCAGGGAGTGAAAGTTTCTGCACCTAATGTAATTTCACACCACATTAATCCATGTACAACAGATTTTTCCTTAGGAATTACTCTTTTGTATATGCATGTTCACTTCTACTTTCAAAAGACAACCAGGAAGACTTGTCTCCAATCTCCTACAGAGGCACAAAGGGTAAGGAAATGGATTATTAACCTTAGGCTGTCATATGGCATCCTAGCAGGATTATTGTGCAATAAAATGTAAGGTATGATATCTTATCCCCAAGCTGAAGCTCAATCTTTTTAAGGGAGGGCCACATAGGCATAACCTGAGATTGACAAATTTGAGACTTATTTCCTTTAAGGAAGAAAAAGAGCATGTATTTTTATCATTTTTGTGGAAACATGAACCAGTGGAGCTACATGAAAGCCACAGACACTGGGAAAGAATATGTGAAAATCTGCTTCTTATTATGGATATATGTTAAACTGGGCACTAATTCTATTAAAACATAGGTGACACTCAATTGTTTTTTCTTCTACTTGCAGGAAAAATTGATGTGGGTTTTGTTGCTGATTTAGCTAGCTAGAATTTTAGTGTTCCAATATATTGTTTTCAGCAAACCAAGCATATAAAAATGAACATTTATTTCTGGAAGGTTAAGGTGTTGTTTTGTACTAGTCATCCTTTTGGCACTGTTAGATGATCACATTTTTACTCCTTTTATTACTGTACTTGACCCAAGCATCCTTCTGCTATGGAAAACACTGTCTGTTCAGACATTTGGTGAAAAGATGCATCTGTGAAAGGCTGCTTCATTGAGGCCCATGACTCAGAGAAGAGCATAACTCAGTAAGATTGCCTGAAGAGGATGAACTGAGGTGCCAACTCTTAATTTCTGTCTAAGGTCAAAAGCGGACATTTCTAGGAATAAATTCTTCATATCAGAGTTGCTGAAGAGTAGCCAAACTTACACTGAATTACTGAGAGGTGGCTCAGAGACTGCAGGTCTATCGGACATCTGGGCTCTTTAAACAGTAAACAAACCCCTCAGCCTCCCGGGGTTCAGTGCTAGGTGGGTTCAGCTCGGTTCCTCTTCCTGATTTCACTGCTCAGTGGGAATTGCTGTCAGAGACATTGGCTGTGATCGTCAGAAGCACAGAGGTACCTGCCAAACTCACAGCGTTGTTCACTCCGCTGGCTTGCAGGCAAACGTATGCTTTTTATCAGGCTAACATGTACACCCTGCTGGTGGTGACATTTAACGTCTTCAGCACTTTAAAAGTTTTAAAGCAATGTACATGGCTTGTTATAAGAGGAGATCTTCGGTCATTTTCCATTGCCCACAAATTGAGGCATACCCACACTTCTGTTTATAATTATGCCACTCATACAGCTGTTCACTCCTGGCAAGATTTACCTAAGCAAAAGTACATTTTGCTGACAGTAGGCTGTGCGGTATTTAATAGCAATGGTGAATCTTCTGTGCCAGGATATTCCATGGCTCATGTTATACTAGCACTTGTTAAATACTTCTTGATTTATTCAGCTGTGAAGTAAACACTATTCCCATTGTAAGGTATTTCACACACATAAGGCATTTCAGAGTGATTTATCTGTACAGGGGAGAACTGGAACCTTGGAATTGGAGGGATTTTCAATATATAGCATCTTTATTAGCATTATGTATGAAAAGCAAGTTTCTGGCTGTAGCTGCATACATTTTACCAGAATTTTGTGAAGCCATCTGCCTGGTGGCTGTGTAATACTGCTGCACAGGAGGCTGAATGTGATGGCAAAATAACTGCTCTTCATTTAATGTGAACATCAAGAAGCAGCTGAGCCCTTGTTTCAGAAAAAGATAGCTGATATAACAGAGGCCACCTGGAGGATACAAGCCATATTCAAGGGGGATTAGAGCTTTTCCCATGAGTAGTACAAAGGATCTCCAGAAGATGCATTAGAAAAGCAGAGGCTACTCAACTGGGACAGAAAATCCCTCCAGCAGTCAGGGTGTTCCTGTTCAGTCTCAGCAGGAAGGAGAATAAAATAAGCAGCAGATGAAGCATGGCTGGAGGATCCTTCCTTCCCTCCTCACCAAAATGAGACAGTGGTCTAAAAATAAAAGAATGTAGCATTACTCTTTTGTAGGCTGAAAATAACTGTTTATTAATTTTTTCCTTTGTGGGTCCTTGGATGTGGGGTTTTTGTCACTGGTGAGACAAATGAAGCTAAATATGTTTTAATTCTTTCTCCACTGGTCCATCAGTTATTTTAATTGCTTTTGATCTCTTCTTAAGCGGACTGTGGCTTCATTTTGTGTGTGTGTGTGCGCATGCATGGGTGGAAACCAGTATGCTAAGACCAGGCCTGGCATCTCCTTTACCTGGGGTTAGGACAAGGGCCTGAGAGCATGGGCCTGAAAAGAAAACTGTCTAGCCTAGAGCAGGGGCTTTGCAGACTTTACAAGATATGTTAACAGAAGGAAAAGTCTGAAGCATCACATTACTGCAGCTCTCAGCACTTAATTCCACTATACTATTTTCATTCATCTGTTCCAACCACCTTTGCCTGAAATTCAACACTTTCTATTCTATATATCCCAGGCACTTTATTTCTGCCACTTGAAATAAATGTTACTCAGGATATTAAAAATAAATATTATTTTAGAAAATGTAAAGATTTCCAAGATCTCATTGCAAACCACAGTCATTTTTGAATATGCATGGTTTGGGTGATTGATTATACTTGCCTATAATAAGTCAGAAATTGACAGATTTTAAGTAAGAAGTACCAGAGATGTATTAATTTAAGAATAAATGCAAGTTTTAGCAAAATTAATAATTTGAATATTTTAAAAATAAATTTTGAATGCTTTTGTACAAGATGCTAAAATGTAATCTTACAAGTTTTTGTAAGCATGAACTTTTTATGATGAGATACTGGTTGCTCTTTGTTGTTTAAGACAGAGCAAACATCAGCAATGTTACTAAGTGATATAAAATTATAAGGTAAATGTGATACTAAAATCTATTAATGGAGAGAACAAACATGAATATTTGCTCAGCTTTTAAACCCTTCTTCTAACATCAGTCCAATAAGGCATTTAGGACATCCTCTGCTGAAGTGATGAGCTTGCTTAAAATTCACAAAACCATTTAGTTGACCTTATTATATGAAAAACATGCAGATGAATAAAATGATCAACAGAAAGTGCCATAAAAAAATTCTGCTGTGAAAATGGTGGAAAGCCCGGCATTAAAACCTATCTAGGGAATAGGAGAATCCTGAAGGCTACAGTTGTGTGTGTTTGAGTCAAGGTGGCCTTGACTGTATGGAGCAGTTTGTAGGAAGGACTTTGTCCAGACACACATTCTGCTGTGCAAGTTGCAGCTTTTCAGGAATTTAGACCAGAGGACAAAAGCGTTACTGTCTGACCTAGAGATACTAGTGTCCTTTTCTCATGGATAGAGAGTTGAGGAGAAGGGAGGGAAGAAACAGCCATAAGTGAGAAAGCTCAGTGAAGTTCCCAGGCTTTGACTGAAGTCAAAGCAACCTTTGACAGACACAAAAGTGTGTAAATGTGGTTTATCACCTAGTTATGCATGCAGAGGCCTGCCTTAGAGCATGCATTTTCTGAAATCTTGGTCTTAATGTTCATTTCAATTGTTTTAAAGCCTTCAATCTAATATATCTTTGACTCTTTGAATCCTTTTCAGACTAATATGCCTCCCTGTGAGAAGGCTTTGAGATACTCAGTCTAAATCCTTCATTCTTGGTTTCATCACCAGACTCCCTATACGGTTCCTTTTCCACTGTTTATGCCCTTACCTGTCAAGTATGTGTGGACTGTTACCATGCTTCTTCATGCCTTCCTACTTGCTGCTTCTCCAAGATAAATACATTTAGGCCTATTATTTTACCTTATATGTTGGTCATGTTTATTTTTCTTCTTTCAGTAACCTCTGGTTGCCATAAAGTTCCAGAAGACTTAGTGCAGCCCAGGTGCCTACAGAAGGCTGGTCTCATCTTTGGTAGCTCTTCGCAGGTACAAACCAAAGAATGCTTGTTCAGTCATTCATTCAGCTTCAGAAGTACTTCATATTACTTTGTAGGATTATGTCTATTTTGCTGTCAAAAATACTTATATGCTGCACTAATCTTCCTAGATTTCTTTCTTCCTCTATACTGCATGAAATTATTTTTTTCCCCTGAGATTTACAGTATTCAAACAAAAAAATTGCTTCCCCTAGCCCTTCACTTTCCAGCTAGTACTACCACCTCTTCCAATTCAGTGCTGTCTCAGAATTTCATCCATGCTCTCTATAATACAACTTCCAGATGGAGACAGTCAGTAAGGTCAATTGCCAATCTCACCAGCTGTCTCTTCCAATGTGATATTTCTTCTTTATTATAATCCTTTATTTGCTCCTTTAGCGTGTTCTGAATCTACATTTATATTTTTAATAATTCAGATTGGCTTGGGTAAATAAGTCAAGGTAGATTTTGTGCCATAGAATATTAAATACCTTATTAAAATTTAATTCTAACACATTGCATTCGTATCATTCTGTGGTCTTTTAATATCTGAGAATTGGATTATCAGTCAAAGGGGTTTTCTTCCTTCATATCTGATTTTTTGTCACCCATGGTCTTTTATACTTTTTTTCCTCTCAGAAACTGTTAGTGTACTCCATTTTAATTTATTAGTTAATAAGAATTGCTGTCCTTTCCTGTTGGAAATCAGTACATTTACTATTCTCAGTATTTTTGGAACGTACTTAGTTTGCAATATCACTTGAAAATTGAGTTATTGCTAGTTCAGTTGTTTGCTTATTATTTGCCTTTCAAAACAACATAAAAAATAAATTAGCCATAACTGCATCTTATAAAGTTATATGAAATTTGTATATATATATTCATATTCAGTTATACTTTACTAAAAGGAGATACACTGGAGGTGTGAGGGAGAAAGGAAGGAGGTAGTAGCTATGCCTGGTAGTGCAATGGAGACAAGATCCATGAGCTAGCAGTTATCCCATTTGCTACATCCAGCCCTTGCAGAGATGCTATGTTTATCTTCAGAGCACTACAGCCAAAGTTAATGATCTCTGAGTTATGATGTAGTGACAGGCTGAGGCATCTATACTGCTTCTGTTTTCAGAACAGACATTGTCTCTATGTTTCAGGGTCTTTGCAACCTGATTGATTGCATAGTGTCAGTGTGCCCCAAATGTGATGTTTTTCATTACAGTTTTTTTCCAAAGGTTTAGAAAAACCTGAAGACAAGAAAGAGAGGAAAGAGAGAAGAGCACTTGAGAAGTATAGTATGACTCAGGAGTGTATTTTTTCAGGCATAGTTACTTTTGCAGTATCTGAATCAACTTCTGGTTCTACCAGAAAGATAGAAACTTAAAATAGTCCTTTAAGGTTTTAACAGATTGAGGCATACTTGGCAGAACTACCCATTTTGAAAACACAAGACCTCTTCAATCTTGAAAGTGTTTAAGACTTTAACACAAAAAACTTGAAGGATAGGAGGGAAAAGAGAACGGATCGTATTTGAAAAACTTCTGCTTTAACACGTTGGTCTAAATCAGGTCTCGGGTACGAATTGGCTGAGACAGTTACCCAGTTACTGCCACTTACAGCTGCCACAGCAAAGTGTATTACACTGACTGCTGGGACAATGAATGAATCTCTGCAAGCAAATGGTGCCAATGCAGCTAGCTAAAATCAGTTCAGCACTTCAGAGACAGTCTGTGTGAAGAACACGTGCTTTCATGAGAGAAGATAATGATGGGAAACTGGCCATTTAAGGTCTTGTAACTCTCTGTGTACCTTTAAATATGTGGAGTCCTGCCTACCATATCCCCGTAGGAATTAGTTAAAAGTTGCAGTGATGACTATTTCACATTTCCATTATTCTTCTGGACTGGAAGCATGTTTGTCTAGTATAATCAAAATAGAATTTTACATGGCATAAAGAAGGTGTGATACGAATAACATCATAGTCTTAAAAACAGTAGACACAGCATACAAAGCTATCTGGAGGGCAAACACTGTTTCACAGCAAGTTTTAAGGTTCAAAATTTTCACTCTATTTTGGAACAAATCCCAAACCTATTGAAAACTTTACAAAATAAAATGATGAAGAAATATTAGGCTTTCAGTCAAAATCAGAAATGGTTTTATATGAGAGGATTCTTTTGACTTCACTACGTGTGTTTGCATTTGTTTCTCTCTCTTGTGATCTGGGATAGATATTTTACTGTCTGAGTTGGACTAAGAATTTCAACCTGTGTCTTTGACATCCCAACCTCTGAACCAATGAAATGTGAGGATTAATCTTGATCTTCCTCTTGTTTGCTGGTTGGATTACTCAGAAAGCCTTGGATCTGCAAAAATGTTGTTGAAACAGATAAATTTCTGGAAGACATCTGCTTCAACAAAATTTCACTTCTTCCAAAACATTTGTTTTGCTTTAATCATTGTCTTGTCCCCCCCCTTCTATTACTATGGCTATCTGCCATTTTCTAAGAGATCTAAAGGAATTAGTTGTCCAAATATCATTACAATGCAGTGGGAGCTAATCATCTAACTCCTGCAGAGTTTTAAAAATGTCAGACTTTCCTTATAAAGAGAGTTTTCAGAGGCCTCCAACTGATGATTTCCTGCTACTTGCCTACAGTTAATTGATAGAGCCTGATTCCTGCAGGCAAGGTATGCTTGTATGAACAAAGGCTTGTTTTCAAACTGTGCCTTATATTTGCACCTACTCCTGATGATTATGCTTCTTTGCCCTTTATGTATGATAGTTATTTCTATAACCATTAACCATATAGGATAGGATAGAATAGGATAGGATAGAATAGGATAGGATAGAATAGGATAGAATAGAATAGAATAGACTGTTTCAGTTGGAAGGGACCTACAACGATCATCTAATCAAACTGCCTGACCAATTCAGGGTTGGCCAAAAGTTAAAGCATGTTGTTAAGGGTATTGTCCAAATGCCTCTTAAACGCTGACTGGCTTGGGGCATCGACCACCTTTCTAGGAAGCCTGTTCCAGTGTTTGACCACCCTCTCCGTAAAGACATGTTTCCTACAGTCAAATCTGAACAAATCTGAACCTCTCCTGATGCAACTTTGAACCATTCCCTGATATTGGGGAGAAAGATCAGCACCTCCCTCTCCACTTCCCCAGGTAGGCTATGTCACAAAGGAAGATTATCTTTACCACAAAAATTAGAGAAAGCTGGATTTTCTGAGACAAGAGGGCTATTGACATCACAGGAAGAAAAAGGGAGTGAAATATAAAAGAATAATCAAATAAGCATACTTGTCCCAAAACAACACTTTGTTCTTCTTTTCCTTGACCCAGTAACCTTCTAAATCAAGGAAAGAGATGAGGAAAGAAAAGCCATTTCTGAGAGGTGGGAACAGAAAGCCAAGGGGGCCCTCCTCACCTCCCCATGAGCACAGAGGCTATGGAGGGACAACACGGAGGTTTTATTAGGACTGGCTTGGTGTCTTCTCAGCATCCTCTTCCAATAGGTTTCATACAGAGCCTTGAACTGAAAAAAAACCACATTGATAACATGAAGACAACTCTCTGTCAGGTTAGGTCTCTCTTTTTTCCTTGGGCAAAAATGCAGAGGGACATGTCACTCCTGAATTTGGTTGGTATTTTATTTTCAAGAAAAGTCAAATGTGAAAAAAATTAGGCGTTAAAAATGGAAATTTTGGATGGCCAAAGGAAAGTAAAGAATAGCATATGAAAAACAGTGATAAAGACTTTAGCTTGGACCATTAAATAAGAATGCACGAGATTCTCATCCCAAGACTGACCTTGGCCTTGTGCTAGTTCAGTGGCTTTCTTCAGTCCAAGAAAGAGCAGTATTCAGTTTTTCTTGTCCAGAAAAATGTTTATTTTGGTGCAGGAATTTCATGAAATGAAATTTGAAAGAAAAACTGAGCTTTGGGTGAGAGTTGCTTGAAAACACAAGGGGCTCAAGCCTTTATGAGACACCTTTATAGAGAGGTTCGCATGGCTTTCCTTGCGTAGTTAGAAAGTCATGTAATATGACATAATTCTTGAACTATACCTATGCTTCTGAAACCTCCCCAATATGCTGTGTGTGATGTACTGTGAGACCTATGAACTCACAACTTTGCATAAAAATAGCTTAGAGAAGCACTAATGACTACTCATGTATGCGAGGTTATGACCAGTATCTTTTGAAGTCCTAGTGGGAGTTATTTTTCGGACAGGAGTAGCTGAATGGTTTTGTCCCACAGAGCTGCAAAAAATAACTTTTCTTCCCTTTATTGATATTAGTGGTATCGCAAGAGTTGTCAACATTAAGGCTAAAATTTTGTTTCCTTTATAAATCTCGTTTGTAGAGGTTTTCACATCTGGGTTATTTCAAATCACATCAAGCTTCAAGAAATTTGGTGTCTAAACTGTCAGCATGAGTGTGATTTTTTTTAAGCAAAAATGTTTAAATCCATTAACGTATTAGAGCTATGGAGTGGGAAAGTATAGCATGTGTTCCCACGGGATCAATGGGAGTTTTTGCCTTTGACTTCAATGGAAACAGGAAACGGACCATAACTTGTAATCAGTCTCAGAATTCCCCAGCCCAATCCCATGTTCCAAACTTCAACTAGTATTTAAAAGCTGATCCTGGGGTGTTTATGTGCATATGCCTTTTCCCCCTGCTAACCTTTTAACAGGATTTTTGTTGTGTTTTAACCTGAACTCACCTCTTGTTACAATGTCAGTACACCTCTTGAAATAACACCTCAGTGTCAGAGCAATGGCAAACAAGACACACATAAACCTCCAGTGCTCTACATGTGAGAGACTGGTATCTTGTTTTGAGTCCCCTGAAATGTGCAGTCACAGAGTGAGAGTAACTAGAAATGGAAAGATGAGTATTAGGTCGCATGTTACTCTCCCCTACCAGTCTAAAATTGTTCCCTGCAGTTCACAATCTAGTTTTAAATGACCTGAGTATTAAGGGGCATCCTCCTCTTTCCTCAGGAGTATATACCAGCTTAACAGACCTTGCTTTAGGAAACATATCCAGATAGCCACTAGATATTCCCTGAACTCAGTCTAAGGGTAACCTTGACCACGCAAAACAATCATGTCGTCTTTGACTCCCACCCTCTTTCAGATCTTGCAGATTATAATGTCTGTTTCTTCCCACCTCCTTCTGTCATTACTTTACCTGTCTATGTATACAGGGATCTTTTAATATTGCATTATATTGTTGTATTTGTTTTATCTTGAGCATGAAGTTATTTTATTTTGATTTCATTGTATTTTTGGCAACTGTAGATAGTACCGGTATTTTCAAAAGCTGTGTGTTACAGATCACAGTACAGTAGAAATACCTGCAGCTGCTTTTTCTGAAATTGATAACATTTCACAGTCTACAAGCAGCTATCTTCTGTTCTCTATTTGTTCTTGCACAAACACTGACTATAAAATTTACTATCCAAAAATATGTCTGACAGCTGAAATAACATTCAGCTTTCCCCATATTCAGGAATGCTGCATTATATCATGTCAGGTTACATCATGCATTATCTGATACAAGTTACCTGAAATAGTGCATCCCAAAAAAAAGGAAAAAAAAAAAGTCAGGAATTTGGGCAGGCTTTCATCTTCAGTGTAAGGTAGCTCAACTGATTATAGGATAAAATGACTTACCAGAAACGTGGTTTTGAGTAAGCTTGTTGCTCATGACAGTGTTTTGTTGCTTTTAATAATAAATCATATACCCATCGTGAATATTGCTGTTCATCCATTCCCAGGTTGTGCCGCATTCCACAGTGTATCTAAAAGTAAGTGGAGATTGGTAACAAAGCATAATATGGTACAGTGAACAATCCAGACTGAGGTAACCCGGGGAACTTTCTGGCTATTTCCTTTATTATGTGAGGTGCTGGCACAAGACCTCTGGTAGAATTAAGTTTTCTTATGCTAAACTGCCTTTCATTTTTTGAGGTTTTAATCAGCAACTGACGAAGCTCAGAAACTCACAGAAATTAGTCCAACAATGTTTCTTCCACAAACCCAGTGAAACCATCAGTAAATTATTTTGTTATATAACATTTTATGTCCATGTACACAATATTTTGGTAGTCCTGAAGACAGATCTAGCTCCACTGAGTGAAATTTCAGTCGAAAATTAAACCTATAAAGCCCCTCAGGCTAACTTCTCACTAGCAAATACTGCTGAAGGAGCTAGTGAATGAGATCATAATCAAAAAGAATGAGCTAGGTGAAACCGTGGCCCCACCATGATCAGTGAAATTTCTCTCCCCAATGTCAATGAAGTCAAGAGTTCAAAATTCAGTACAAAACCTGTATTTAGCCATTATTGTGAAGGATCAAAATATATCCATAGGGGGCTAAACTTATTTGTATTAAAGACAATGGCAAAACTCAAACTGATTTTGAAGAAACACCTTCCAACAATTCCCTCAAGAGCAGTATGGGAAAACAAACAATTTCTTGGTCCATGCAATATGAAATAATTCAGGCTTTTTTACAGTGCTTCCCACTCTTATTGGATTGGTAGGTCAAAGATTACCCTGTGAACATCTTTATTTCCACAGCTCTGGTCCAAACTTATTTGTTCTTCCAGCCCTCAGCATTCCAGACCTGTCACCAGTAAAGAGAGTAAAGGAATATTAAATTAAAATGAGAGCTATGCATTTATCAGCTTTGCCTCTGTCATGAACAGGTCTGATCTGGCACCTCTGAAAGCCTCCTCTTTTTATGTTATGAAAGCTGAAGTGGCCAACGTAACAAGCAGCCAAATTCTCAGTCTTTTAGTTACTTTTAAACTAAGTTTTAACAGGACTGTCAAGCACCGCATGCAGTATGTCAGTTAACACTGTGGAGTAAAATTGACAAAGAGCACTTTATGTACCTTCAGAACAAGTATATCTTTACCAACACTTTTGAGCTATTTTAGGTTTGTAAGCTGCAAGTATCTCCTGCTCTCAGATTTGATAACAGTAGAACCAAGACTAGAGATGAGTAGCACCTGGCAATTAATAATCTGGCCAGTTTTCAGTCTTTAATAAGCAGAATTATAAAAGTTTAAAATGTCCCCACTCTAGCAATCCCTTCTCCAAATATGGAGAAGTATTTTTTTCACAATCAAAGGCAGGCTTGCTCCCCCCGCCTTTAATGCTATGTAAAGATCTCTTAGAAGCATGTGAAAAAACAGAGAAGGGTTAATCCTGAGATGAAATATATAAAAAGTAACAGAATTCTTTGTGTCAGTTGCCAAAAATGAAAATCCTCCCATAATTTTGTGAAAGTAACTGACTTTCAGAATGTTTTAATCATTCCTTTCAACATCACTTTCTTCTCATTATGTCCCAGAACAGCAAAGCCTCTGCATATGCTGTGGTTAGGTTTTAAGAACTGGTCACTGAAATGAAAGTGAAATGAGAAAGGGGCATTTTAAGAATTCTCTAGCTTTTCTTGTAGTGTTTCCATTTAATAACATCTGCTACTCATAAATCATGAAAGAAACCTCTAATAGCCTGTAATACCAATACATGGTAGAAAGCAGGAGTCTTTCACCTCTTGCAGGTAGGCAAACACTTTCATGTTAAAGTAATAAAAGCAGAATATTAATCTCTTCCTGCTCATTTGCTAATGCACTCTGACCTCAGCGTTCCCGGCACGAGGGACTGTAAGGTGGCCCACCCTGACTGCTGTGATGCTGACCTGCAGTCAGCACCACGTCCATGCTTAGTCTGCTGCACTTCATGTACCAAACCTAATCTCTGCTCGTATTGCTTTGCCGGCAGTGTGCAGACAAGCAGCTGGTGCCAGGACTGTTCCTGCTTCCTTGGGTGCTGGGTTGTGATTTATCCTACTCAATTGCTCTCCACTGTGCATCAAAAAATTGTGCTCTTTTTTGGCAGCAGCACATGGGAAGTTCTGCCCATCACCTTTTGTCTGAGTGGCTTGCCTGTGGCACAGAGGTGGTTTGGGTAGATGATTTCATTTCGCTGACCATCATGGTGATTCCAGCAGTTCCTTATATATATATTTTTAGATATAAATATAACTGAACACTAAGAGAGTTGTGAATTTCAGCCCCTTGGTATAACCTTAGAGAGACACCAATGATCTATTAAGTAATAGATTCAGATGTAGACAGGCAAGCCTGTGTCTCTTGCCTTAAAAATGCTATTAGGCTTTGGGGCACCATCAGAAAAAAAGTGTGTGAGGGGTTATAAAACACCAAAGGGAAATCCTGTCCATGAGATGTGATTGATGAAAGAGTAAGATAAATTGGTGGTGTTGTGAGCAAACACAAACAGACAATGTCATAATAACTTGGCTTTCCATAGTAGCTTCCTGGATAGCTTTCCTGAAGTCTTTTTTAACAGATGCACTGAGTTTCACATTCATTTCACTCAGTTTTTATATATAAAGTCAGGAGGAGCATTATTAAAAGCTCTGTGACAAATACAGCAGTAGTAGAGAAACCAGCTCCAGTGTCATGTGTAGGCAGGATGCACAGCAGCAGCTCAGGCACTGCTGGTTTCCAGATGTCACCCTATGGTTTGCACCCTTGGACTGATGTGTAGGCTTACCCCACCCCATCTTGGGTGCAAAACTGTCAGGGCACAGTGTGGCCCAGGGACTCCCTAGGGGCTGGGGGCTATGGGGGGTCCCCGGGGGTGGCAAGGCAGAGTCTGGCAGCCTGGGACTTTCCCACCCCCAGCCAGGAGCAGGGCAGCTAGGGGGCATGGGGACAGGCCCAGCCCCGAGTATCTGGCACCTCTCTGGGGATGGGGATGGGCCGAGGCCGGGACAGAACTTCAGCCCACAGATTAGGTCAGGACCAAAACCTTGTATTCGCTTGTCTTGAACTCCATGAAATTTCTGTTGGTCTAGTCCTCAAGTTCTCAATACACTCTGGATTGAAGCTTTATTGTTTGGCATGTCATTATCTCCCCTTAATTTAATAAAGTACACAACATTGCTGAGGGTGCACTTTGACTCCTCATCCCAGTGATGAATCTACTGAACAATATCAGCCCAGGCATCAGCTTCTGGAATACAGCACTCTTGACCAGTCACAAACTGGATGTTAGGATTACTGTCTTCTGAGCCCAATAGTTCCAGTCAGTTTTCAACCCCCCTGGCAGTGTATCCATCCAGCCCATAATTCCTCAACTTCCAAATAAGAATGCTATGGGATGCGGTGTCAAAGGCCATATTAAAGTCAAGATATGATACATCCAGTTTTCCCTCTGTTTTCATATATGGTCATTTCATCACAGAAGGTAGTCAAGCTGGTCAAACACAATTTGTCCCTAGTGGATGCACACTGGTCCTAACAACTTCGTCATCCATGTTGACATTGAATTACCAGGGGCTTGTTCCACCATCTTTCCAGGAACAGAGATGATGCTGGCAGACACAATCATCCTAAGTTCTCTCTCTGGTCTTTCTTAAAACGGGAGCCTTTTCCCAGGTGTTAGTAATTTTTTCCACGCATCATGAATTTCATAGATGATTCAGAACAGACTTACAATCACATCAGCCAACTCTTTCAGCATCTGGGTGAATCCTACTCATTTTAGGTTCACTGTATCTGGACCATATGACATTACTAGCAAAACCCATGAGCCTCAGAGATTGGTATCAGCCAAGCCAGAGCACTGAAAGTTTTAATTTTGGATGGAGTTATCTGCCTTCATCATTTGGAGGCACATTTGGGTTTCACTGCCTTTCATTTAAAGGCCGCTGAGGTTACCGGGCCTTTTTTTTACTCTTGCACTGAAATTCCATTCTGACAGTAGTTTTGCTAACATGTTTCAGTATTTCCAATATAATTTTCCTTATTGTTTACTACCTGTCTATATCATTTCAGTCCTTCCTCTGAAATTTCATTCAATGAAGAACTCTCTAGGACAGTTGAGATCTTTGTCCTATAAGAGGTGCCTTTGTTAAGACCTCAGTAGGCTTGGAAATAACACAAACCTGCAAGATCAGTTTTTGGAAGGGCATGAAATTTCCATTGCTAGGATCCAAAAATGCCAATTTATTCTAAGACATTAAGATTCTTAAGTATGATGATCAACTTCATATTTTTATTAGAAATCTGATTGGCCGAAGTCCAACCTAAAAACTCTGACTTTGCATTAGAGGAATACTTGTTTTATCACTTATACTACAAAGGGTTTAATAGAAGAGGAGCTGGTTAATGTTATTGAAATTTTCTTTTTGGTAAAGTTCTAGTCTTTCAAAAGTGTTCCTGAATATTATTATTCTGGTTTTGCAAAGATGTAATTGCTGTTTCTTTGCTCTAATAGTTGCATGAGGCAGAAAAGAATGTTTAAAAAGGGTTTGTTCAGCAAGAAAACTCAAAAAGATCAAAGGTTATCCGCCTTTCTCATGCCATGAATAAATCTAAATCAGCCCTTGCAGAACCCTTTAGCCAAAATACTTATGAAATGTTATGTTGATGAAGAAATAATTGATTTTTATATCTTACACAACTTTTTTCTTTTAGACTCTGAAATCTATGTCCTTTTCTACCTACATTCCTATAACACAATACTCCTCATTAATCTGCATCTGTTAGCAAATTATGTGCTGAGGTTTTCAGTTCAGCAGGAATCCATATAATACTATGTGATATGTTGCCAAGGGACATTGTAATACTGAAGAAATTGGATGCAGAGGTTGGCCCTGCAAAGGTTTTGGAGACAGAGTAGATAGAGTCAGTTTCATTGGCTGTGGGGCCACATGGCGCTGAGTGATAATATGAGCTATAGCCTTGCAACTCTTCGAACAGCTGAGGTTGAAAGGACACAGTGCAGCATCCCCTCTTTGATGGCAGCAATTCCTATCCTAGCAACCAAGACTGTGATAATATAGAAGCACTATAACAGCTTTCAATTTCCCCTTCAAAGATAAAGTCTTTCTATGCTGGCTGCGCAAGAATTTTCCCTATTAGCAAAATAAAGGTGGTCAATGTGTGGACCAAAGCACAAGCATGTGATTGGCTGTGCTGTTTAGTCATTGGCAATTTGCAACTGTCAAACTTCCGGCCTGGCCCTGGGCCTGGTAATGCCTTCTCAAAAAAACCTTGACTTTGACCCCTAACACAGGTCAGGGACCATTCCAGGGGGAAAATCTGATGCAACCACGCTGTTTTGAGGGGTAAGACAGCTTAGCTGTAAGTATACAGCCTATGTCATGTGAGGTGGCCTCAGGGTCTTAGTCAATTGTCTTTACTAGCATACGATCATTCATAATAATTTTATTCAAAGTAGGCTTATAGGACAAGTCTCCACCATGAAGATCTTCTTAGCTAGAGCTCTCATTAATGTCTGCATTACTGGCACAATACAGCACCTCCCAAACATGCCAGTCACTGCCAATGAGAACACATTTGGGCACTTACCTCACAGGTCATACCAATATGACCAACAAGGTCTTTTTTGCATTCCGGCTAAGGTGTATCTTGTCTGTGCCCTAACCCAACCAGCTGTTCCATACTGGTGGAGTTCATCAAAGTGTTACAACAATTCGATATTTGTAATGTTCAAGAATAACAGATGGACTGGACTTTCTAGGTTGAACCATTTTACATTACTGCCAACTTGATGGAAGGTTGCAATAGCCCACCATGTCTTGCCACATATCACAAGCGTAGGTGGATCAAACTGTCCTCCAGATGTGGGCTGTTAATTTCCTGATGCTAAGAGAACAATTCAGACTTTCAGGATTACGTTGGGGATTTCTGACAAATTAAAAGTCACTTTCTTTTATGTGCAGATAGGAGCAAATCTTCAGCTGGAGTGAAAGTGCTTAGCTGCCATTAATTCAGTGAACCTGTGCCAAATTACGTTAGCAAAGATTATGGCTGCAGGATAGGCAGAATAATTTTAAAACAATCTCCACTGTTATAATTTGTTTGTTTTAAAAAGGAAAACGTTACTTCATATTTGGTAGGGATCATTTATAATTTAGGACATTATTAAATTGTAACAGTGATGTTTTTCACTGTGACAAGCAGAGATAATTTGAACTATCTAAGATATCTTAGATATCCTTCTATGGGAAAAAGAGTCCTTTTAGAAGAGAAATAGATAAACAGCTCTACTTCTTTATAGGGACATAGAATGAAATAACCCTGTAAATAAATTAGTTAGATAATCTTTTAGAGCTTAATGGGAATATAGAAGCAACTGTTATTCTTACAAGCCAAGTAATGTAAGACATATGACTTCCCTAATTAAAAACATAGACCAATAGAGCTATGACTAAAAAAATTCAAGATAGAAAACTCAGTAATAGCTTTTGTTGAACTGTGCATGAAAACACTGTGGTAACTCACATAAAAATAATGCTACAAATCATAAAATATAACTTACATAATATAAATAATGTTATAAGACTGTTATAAGTGCTTTGTTTTATTATTGATAAATGCCATATTTTAAAATAAAGAAGTGTGATTTTTACTTGACTTTATAAATACTTTAGAGTTTCTTTGCGGTTTTTTGAGCATTATTTTTTTATCCCGTTTCCCTCTTCATTTATTTTTTTTAAGTCAAAATATTTCTTGTGCTTTGAAGGCCATGCATGCCATTGCTGTGGTCTGTAAGCCTGTAAAGAATCTCTTTATTTGAAAAAAAGCGCAACAGATAATCTATTATCTGCTGGAGGCAGAATTACATTTTCATTTCACTAGAGCTTAAAACTGCCTAAGAACACAAGAATAGCCATACTAGTTCTCATGAAAGCTCCATCTAGGCCAGTATTCTGCCCCCAGCAATGCCCATAAGTGGACATCAGAGAAAAAGATACATACAAGCATAAATACTTCCCTCTCAAATTCTTCCAGCCTCTTCCTACTTCCAGGTCAGGGGATTTCTTGGTTTGTCTATTTACTTTATCTCTACATGAACTGTTTTACTTCACTGGGGAGCAGTAAGAGCAAAACTTCAGGTAAATCTTTTTCTTTTCCTTTTCTTTTTTTCTTTTTTTACTTTTTCCTGTTGTTTTCTAGCATCAGTATTTTGATTCTGTTAGGAGAATGATAGATTTTAAAACTACTAGTTATGAATATATTAATGTGTGGTACTTCAAAATATTCTGTGGAATATCTTTCCTCTTGTATATCACATAAATTTGAAGACTTTACTAATTTCTTATGGTTTCATAAAAAGAAGGGAGATGAAAAATAGGATCTTTCCTAATTTTGAGAACAAACAGCAACAACCAATCCAACCCAAACTGGATTCACATGTTTGATAAACTTATTTCCTTTCACCAGCAGGAAATGGCCAGAAAAACAGGCCAGAAAAACAGACAAAGGGCTGCTGACCTTGTACACCACCCAGGTAAACAAGGCACTGGCCATTTAAGGAATGAGCTCATAAAAAAGCAGAAATAAGAATTTTACATTTCACTGAAACACCTGTGATGGTCTATTACTAGAAATGCTCATGCAAGGAAAGACAGATGCCGGAGAGGAACAGCATGTGTGAGTCATTGTTTCAAAATAGCTGAGATTTTCAGAGTTGCTGACCAGTGGACAATAAAGTGTTCGATCCTAATAAATTATCAGGTAAGCATATTTTCAAAAGCATTTTTGAAATGCTGTTTGATACTTCTGATTATGAATCTTTTGCATGAGTTTGTCAAGACAGTATCTGCCTGCCATGCTGTTAAATACTTGCCATGTAGCATCAGATACAGCAGACTTGTTGGTATCCCTAAGTGACGTGGTCCATAAACAAGTCAAACTTGAAACACAGATTGTTCTTTGAGAATGCAAGTGGATGAGATAATGTGCAACACAGATAAAAGCAATGCTATTTCCAAATTTTGTTTACGTATATGCTGTAGCATATCTCACTACACAGTAATACAATCACAATTTCAATTATATCATATCTTCCCTCAGTATTTGTGCATTAGAGGTGTGGTGAAGAAGGCAGGCATGATAAGAAATATCATCCCTCAGAGATTAAAAATGTACAGATTCCTCCATTACCATGTTTTGTGAGATTGCGCTTTTCAGGGCATTTCACAGACTAAAACTGAATAAAAACATTGATGATCTCAGGGAGGGGGGAAAAATACCAACATAGTGGGCCATATATTAAGGTGCTGATATTACTCCTTTAGAACAGGGTAGGTAAATAGAGTAATTAACACAGTTCAGAGGTAGAAGGTTGGACTCGATGGTCTTAAAGGCCTTTTCCAACTTAAATGATTCTATGATTCTATGACTCTATGATTCTAGAAGAAGGTTAGATGACTTAATTTGTATCATCTGAAACTCTTATGTTAGGATGTTCCTCTTGTTTCTTTACATTGGATTTCCATGCGCTGAAGTATTGGTCCACTCAGAGGTGGTGTGTAAGGGTAAAGGTGGATTACGGATTATGTCAGTCTATAGAAGTGTGCTGAAAGGAATGGGAAAACTCACCTGATTAACAGGTGGCTCAGAGGCTGGTGACATCAGTGGAACTTTGGGTTTTTCGAACATGGGGAGGTTTACACGGCACCGGGCCTGCTGGCGGCTGATGGAGATCAGCTGTCTCCAAAGGGGAAAAGGATTCTCGTCCAGGAGTTGGCAGGACTCATTGAGAGGGCTTTAAACTAGGTTTGAAGGGGAAGGGGATATAAATGGGCCCGCTAGTGAGGAGCCCAGGGGCGGCATGGCAACGTTGGGGGTGAAATCAATAGTCCATCTCAAGTGCATCTACACCAATGCACGTAGCATGGGCAACAAACAGGAGGAGCTGGAAGCCCTTGTGCAGCAGGATGGCTATGACATAGTCGCCATCACAGAAATGTGGTGGAATGACTCTCATGACTGGAGTGCTGCACTGGATGACTATAGGCTCTTCAGAAGGGATAGGCAGGGAAGGAGAGATGGTGGTGTGTCTCTGTATGTTAGGGAGTGTTTTGACTGTATAGAGCTTGACAGTGGTGATGACAAGGTAGAGTGCTTATGGGTAAGGATGAGGGGAAAGGCCAGGAAGGCGGACATCCTGTTGGGACCTCCTGCTATAGACCACCCAACCAGGATGTAGAGGTAGATGAAGCGTTCTATAAGCTGCTGGCAGAAGTCTCGCAATCGCTAGCCCTTGTTCTCGTGGGGGACTTCAACTTGCCAGACATCTGCTGGAAATACAACACAACAGAGAGGCAACAGTCTCAAAAGTTCCTAGAGTGTGTGGAGGATAACTTTCTGACACAGCTGGTAAGCGAGCCTACCAGGGGAGGTGCCTCGCTTGACCTGCTGTTTACAAACAGAGAAAGGCTTGTGGGAGATGTCGTGGTCAGAGGCCATCTTGGGCTTAGCGACCACGATATGATAGAGTTCTCGATTCTGGGCAATGCCAAGCAGAGGGACAGCAAAACTGTTACCATGGACTTCTGGAGGGCAGACTTTGGCCTCTTCAGGACCCTGGTTGGGAAAGTCCCTTGGGAGGCAGTCCTGAAGGGCAAAGGGGTCCAGGAAGGCTGGGCCTTCTTCAAGAAGGAAGTCTTAAGGGCACAGTAGCAGGCTGTCCCCATGTGCCGTAAGACCAACCGACGGGGAAAACGACCAGCCTGGCTGAATAGGGAGATTTGTGGGGATTCAGGGAAAAAAGGAGAGTCTACCACCTTTGGAAGAAGGGGCGGGCAACTCAGGAGGAGTACAGGGATCTTGTTAGGTCATGCAGGGAGGAAATTAGAAAAGCAAAAGCCCAGCAAGAACTCAATCTGGCCACTGTTTTAAGAGATAATAAAAAATGCTTTTATAAGTACATCAGCAATAAAAGGAGAGCCAAGGAGGATCTCCATCCTTTGCTGGATGGGGGGGGGAACATTGTCACCGAGGACAAGGAAAAGGCTGAGGTATTTAACGCCGCCTTTGCCTCTGTGTTTACAGCCAGACCGGTCATCCCCAGGGTACTCAGGCCCCTGAGCTAGAAGATAGGGATGGGGACCAGAATGGAGCCCTCATAGTCCAGGAGGAAGCAGTTAACAACCTGCTATGCCACCTGGATGCTCACAAGTCTATGGGGCCAGATGGGATCCACCCAAGAGTACGGAGGGAGCTGGCAGAGGAGCTCACCAAGACACTTTCCATCATCTATCAGCAGTCCTGGTTAACAGGGGAGGTCCCAGATGACTGGAGGCTTGCCAATGTGATGCCCATCTACAAGAAGGGCTGGAAGGAGGACCCACTAAACTACATGTCTGTCAGCCTGACCTCGGTGCCAGGAAAGATTATGGAGAGGTTCATCTTGAGTGAACTCAACAGGCAAGTGCAGGTCAACCAGGGGATCAGGCCCAGCCAGCATGGGTTCATGAAAGGCAGGTCCTGCTTGACCAACCTGATCTCCTTTTATGACCTGGTGACCCGCCTGGTAGATGATGGAAAGGCTGTGGATGTCATTTACCTGGACTTCAGCAAAGCTTTTGACACCATCTCCCACAATATTCTCCTTGGGAAGCTGGCAGCTCATGGCTTGGACGGGTGTAGTCTTCGCTGGGTAAAATACTGGTTGGGTGGCCGAAGCCAGAGAGTTGTGGTAAATGGAGTTAAGTCCAGTTGGCAGCCGGTCACGAGCGGTGTTCCCCAGGGCTCTGTTTTGGGGCCAGCCTTGTTTAATACCTTTATCGATGATCTGGATGAGGGGATTGAGTGCACCCTCAGTAAGTTTGCAGACGACACCAAACTGGGTGGGAGTGTCAATCTGCTTGAGGGTAGGATGGCCCCGCAGAGGGACCTGGACAGTCTGGACCGATGGGCCGAGGCCAACTGTATGAGGTTTAACAAGGCCAAGTGCCGGGTCCTGCACTTCGGTCACAACAACCCCATGCAACGCTACAGGCTTGGGGAAGAGTGGCTGGAAAGCTGCCTGGCTGAAAAGGACCCTGGGGTGTTGGTAGACAGGTGGCTGAACATGAGCCAGCAGTGTGCCCAGGTGGCCAAGAAGGCCAACAGCATCGTGGCTTGTATCAGGAATAGTGTGGCCAGCAGGAGCAGGGAGGTGATTGTCCCCCTGTACTCGGCACTGGTGAGGCCGCACCTGGAATACTGTGTCCAGTTTTGGGCCCCTCAATACAAGAAAGACATTGAGGTGCTGCAGCGTGTCCAAAGAAGGGCAAGAAAGCTGGTGAAGGGTCTAGAGCACAGGTCTTATGAGGAGCGGCTGAGGGAACTAGGGTTGTTTAGTTTGGAGAAGAGGAGGCTGAGGGGAGACCTTATCGCTCTCTACAACTGCCTGAAAAGAGGTTGTAGTGAGGTGGGTGTTGGTCTCTTCTCCCAAGTAGTTAGTAATAGGACAAGAAGAAATGGGCTCAAGCTGCGCCAGGGGAGGTTTAGGCTGGAAATTAGGAGAATTTCTTCACGGAAAGGGTGGTCAAGAATTGGAACAGGCTGCCCAGAGAGGTGGTGGAGTCACCATCCCTGGAGGTGTTCAAAACATGGGTAGACGTGTCGCTTTGGGACATGGTTTAGTCTAGTCTACCCTTGATTGGTTTAGTGTGGGCTTGGTAGTGTAGGTTAATGGTTGGACTGGTTGATCTTAAAGGTCTTTTCCAACCTAAACGATTCTATGATTCTATGATTCTATAAGTAACAACATGTCTTGGGGGAGTTTAAGTACAAGATTCATAACATCCAATTAGGGCACTCAGCCTGCAAACAACAGTCAATCTTAAGGCTAGGCAACAGGAAACACTAAACACCTCCTAAACTCCATAAAAGCCTAGAGTCTTCATCTACTTGGGATCCAGAATCTTCTCCCAAGCACAAGCCTTGATGAAGCAAGAAGAGAGTGGAGAACCTGGAGGAGAAGGCGACCTGAACCAGGGTGGAGCCTTGTCCTCACTCCTCTGACTCTCTTTGAACCTGGGTTGTGCAGATCCAAGTTTGCTGGGTGGGAACTGGCTTCTCAGACTCCATACTCACTGTTGCAGAATATCACCCATGTAGAAGAGTGGACACTTGTTTAGGCCCTGCGGTCTATATTTGCCCTGTGGGCCATAACTGATACCCTCTAAGTATCAACAAATGGAATTAAGAGAGCTAAGGAGTAAGAAAACAATACAAACCATAGACTGAAATGGCCAGTTATTTCTAATTGATTAGACAGCAATTAAAAATATGGATGCTTTTTTATTCATATTGCTAAACCTGGCTTAAACATTTATAAGCTCTTTTGCTCAGACACTGTCATTTTCACTAGAGCTTCACAAGTTGATAAATTAAAATTAAGTTCTACAATTAGGTCATTAAAACTTCAAGGGGAGCTGTATGTCAGTAGATATGACTAAGAGAAAACTCAGTCAAAAAAAAGGAGGGATCTTTGAAGAGAAGATGCTGACAGCAGTATTTTTCCTTGAATGCTGGGAAATCTGTACCTTGTATGAGTCTCTTGCTTTGATTAATAAATATTCCAGCCCAGCCCCTCTGAATATTCCTAAATACATGAGCGTTGCTACCTATATCTCATTTTTTTTTTTTTCTGTTAAAACTCTTCAGGATGATAAAAGAAAGAGGAGGCAGGCATTTACCTTCTTTCATTCCAGTTCAGCCAGAGGTATTATTAACTGTATTAACTGTAACAACATTGATACGCAAAATTGCGCACTTTGTTGAAGGTTGCAATAATGAAGAATAAGAGACGCATTCATAACACTGCCCAGATCTTCACTCCTTTTTCTTCTTCTGGTCCCACTTTCCATCCACAGGAGTACCCTGTTCTCCACTGAAATGTTGACCCATCAGATAATGAAACTAGAAGCTGCTGTAAAAAGTGGAGTAAGTCTTATGTGGTGTGGTTTTCCCGGTCATATATAGTGAGGGCATTTGAACAAATATTTTAACTCTTAGTGGATATTAAAAATTTCAACTGGATTCTTGGCACATTTCTATACAAAAATTATATTCAGTTCCTTCTTTGACTTCTGTAGAAATATTCCAGATTTAAACCCAGCAGATGCGAGATGAGAATCCAGCCTAGTATGTCAACACATCAGTGAAAAGAAACATCTGGATTCAAAGATGTTCTATAAGATCTTTTCCACAATGCCCAAGAAAGCAAGGAAACACTAGTAGCAGACACCCCCTTCCCTGCCAAGATTCTGCAAAAAATGATGGAGTATTTGTTGCTTGGCGAAAAAGATTATGCAGCGGCTATAGTGCAAAGTACATGTTTTGCTATCTAAATATGCATTTTACATAAAAACAAAAAAACGAGCATGTGAGAACTGGCCTGTTTTATCTTGCAGAGGAACAGATTGCTGGTTGGCTGACTGCAAACTTAGCATTACAAATTACATTAAAAGCAAATTCATTATCACTTAATTTGTATACATAAATACAAGAGCACCTATACTTTGCTGTAGGCATTTTTTACTTCTTCTAAACTAGACACAATCATGGATATGGCTGCATACGTTCATTTTCTATGCTGAAATTTAGCAATTGCAAACTTCTTGTTCCTTTAAGACAAAACAGGTGACCTCCTGCAGCTCTCTTTTTGACAAAAGCCAGAAAAAACAGCAATATGTCTGGATAAAGCACTTAGTCATTCGTAAGACTAAAGCTGATTGAAAATTTTCACTCAATAATTGTTAAAAGATCATTGAGTTCTTGAAGTTGTGATTTTGCAGTGTTCCTTGAAGGTCAACAGAACCAAAAAGTCAGTCTAAAAAAGGAGGCATCTGTGCAGAGAAAATACTGGCAGCAGAATTTTTCCTGAGCCTGGTGAAATACTTAATACCTTGTATGAAATTGCTAACCTTGATTAGCAGACATGTGAAATACCTGTATTACATCCTCTTAGGACTTTATGTAACCAAATTAGGGATGATCAAATTCTTACTATCAAATTTAGTTTTAGCAGAAAATTGAATTTTCTAAGAAACATTTTCAAACTGCAAGTGTCTGTTTTCCATGGAAAACCTGATCTTTTGCCAAAACCCCCAAGCCGAAACCTTTGCTGCCAACCCCCAATACTTCTTTTTTTCAGCCAATAGCTTTCTAAGGTTTAAGTTTTGTCAAAAAGCTGACATTTTCCAGAGATGCGTTTGGTTTTGTGTCATGAGACTGAGACTGTATTACATTAATTCCATTTCATGTTTCTATCATGTCTTATATTATCTGCCTCTTTTCTAAAGTAAACAACTCCAAACTCTTCACTCTCCCTTCACACAAGTTTTTCATGGCCCCAGTCTTTCTCAGAAATGTGCATTTCTGCAATAGCTTCTTGGTGAGAGGGTGTGACCTGTTCAGCACACCTCATCAGCAAGGTAAACCAGCCAACTCCTGAAAGTTAGAATAATTTTTTAGCATTCTCTAGTGTTGTCTTTTTAATATTTTACCATCTCAGCTGTATGTATAACTTCTCCACATTGACAGAGGTACCTCCTGAATACCTATGTTCATCTCCTGAATTAACATAGTTGATTCAGTAACCTGTACTTTGTTCAAGTATTTTTTCTTTAATATGCATTATGTTGCACCTGTCAGCACCAAATTGTCATACCTGTCATCATGTGTTCATTTACAAAGCACGATTAAGACCCAATGAGAGTCAAGATTCGTGCTTGGTCTCAGTTTAATTAACCCCTATCCCAACATTTTAACATGTGGCTATAGGCATTCAATGTAAAACTACTTTAGTTTAGATGTCTTCTCTAAGCTTGTATTTCTTACTTGTCTTTCCAGATTGTAGGCTCTTTATCTGAGGACTATGCCTGCATAACACTTCCAATATAAAGGAAGCAGTCATAATAAAAGACTATTTTCAGAAATATGGAAAGAAATACAAGAAGCAGGAGCAAGAATGGTGCGGAGAAAGATTTATGTTTTTAAGAACAGGCAATCATTTTGACAAACTGAATAGGGAAAAATTTTCAGTAGCCCTAAATAATGAATAACCATTACTTGCTGTGTAGGACTTAATCCCTGAAGCATTGAATTGCTATTTATTTATTAATTATTTCTACTTCACAATTAAAACTTATTTAAAGCTAGGAATTGTATAGAAAGAAATAACTAAAAAGGTTTCTGGATTAAAAAAAAATTAAAAGTTATTTTTGTGGCCGGAAGAGAGTGTAAAGCTCTTAACAATTCCTTTACTGAGCCCAAGAATTCCTGCAATAGTGTTCAGCTTTAATCAAATACTTAAAAATACAGAGAATACTTTTTAGTATTTTAAATGATACGATAAAAAGAAATTTTGTCTTATTTCCAGATATATCATTATCAAAATATAAGATGTCTTGTGATATCTTTGGTGCTTTATGTATCTTGCTACATCTAAACAGGCATCTGTTTACTAAAATTCAAATTGACATCTATAAGAAAAATATTTTAAAACTCTCCAAATATGTGTTATTAAACCCACCAAACCCTTGATCTTCTCTGTGTCACATGTTATAGCATTCAGTTCTATTTTCAGCACCCATTATTCTTTTTTTAATATTGGGATGCAAATTTTCACCTTTCAGTTGCAGATTTCTGTATCAGCAAATTATGACGAATTGTTGTTGAAATATAAATTTGAAATATAAATCTTTGTTCTTCCTTTCTGTTCCACAGTTAATATTTTATCCAACACCCTTCTGATGCTCATGGCACAAAAATTATGCCAAAGTCTGATTTTTCTTTTTCTGCTTCTTAAAGAGAGCGCACTTTTGGTCCAATTATTATTAAATATGTTGGGCCACGACCAGGCATGTGTGCTGATGGTTGGTATCAGTCAAAAAAAAAGTGATAAAGCAGTGGGAGATATGAAAAACCTTGTTTTCCTGAATGATCTGGATTATTCAATTTTGAGTTAGTAACATTAAATTTAACAGAGTAATACTAAAATAATACATGTCTACATTCATATTTAAAGATTTAAAATGTGACTTGACTATCAGAGATGTTGCCAACATATATTTCATTTCAATGGAAATTACAGGCTTTTGGGCTAAATTCACAGAATACTGCAACCTTGTGATCAGGATACATCTGTACTGCACATTGCAGCTTGGCTACCACAAGCAATCCAACTGCTGAGGAGCTGGGCAAATTAGCCTGCGTGGAGCACCCCACTAACACAGTTATCATGTTTCTGATAATCTGTAACATACTGTGGTGTGTCATGCAATGTTTATGTTTCCTGGCACTGCAGTGTACAGCGTTTAGGCTCCTGCCATCTCTTGGGAGGTCACAACATATGAATTAGATATAGACTGTCCATACATCATATGGAAAGAGATGAGTGCCAGCACTCTGACCAGATAATAACCTAGGCAAGCCAACAGAAAACTTCATG
Organism: Pelecanus crispus; assembly: GCF_030463565.1. NCBI lineage: Eukaryota > Metazoa > Chordata > Aves > Pelecaniformes > Pelecanidae > Pelecanus > Pelecanus crispus. Next base: position 154,814,513 of record NC_134644.1, on the reverse strand, counting down.
CGTAATCCCTTGCCAAGATTTAGGCATTTTACCATTGCCACAGCAAGAGATTTCACTTTATATATGCTTCATAGCCATTCCTGCTACTGAGACCCTTTGCTTAAGGAATGAATGGGGGTCAAGGTCAAAGGAGGAGTGAGGTTGTAGCTGGCTGTTTCCATATAGCCCCGTGTTCCAACATTCATCTGCCATCAGGAGACTTGGCTACAGGTTTGTGTGCTCCCTAAACTGATTTGAAGCCACATTTCCTGCTTCATGGGTGAAAGTCTTTATCCCATATCTAGCAGGTACATGGGATGGGGAGGGACTGTTCATGCCTTGCTGGGACTTATTAACACCAGCAGACACACTGGGCCCATCTGATTTAGTAGCTGATAGAAGTTGAAAGCAGATATCCGGATAGGAATTATAAAAATATTTCACCAAATACCCTCCCAACTGTCAACTTTTTGTTGCTCAGGAAATTTGTTAGCAGAGAAGGTAGCTATTGAAGCTGTTTCTCTTTCAAGGAGTAATTAAGCCCTCATCAGGATACGTGGAGAAAAAAATGCACATATCTTTAGGGGTTTTTTAATCCACATTTCCTCTTTCTCAGTAAAGTGAGAATGCAGAGTGTACGAAAGACCAAGCTTCTTGTGTGACTCCTAGTGTGGAAGGACTAAGTCCTTGTTCCCTGGGAGTAATTCATTTGTTTGCTTATCTGTTGAGTAATGGTTTGTTTGATTGCAGTTTGTCAGATCTGTGGTTTGGCTGCAATTTTATGTTTGCAGAGTCTGTTTGGGGTTGTCTGTTGTGAGTAGGAAAAACGTCTTGCAGCTGAGGGATGGAAAAGCCTTTCTGCTTTTAATCACTGCCAACAGTATTAACAGTTTTTTACCTTCCAAAGCTCTGTGAAAGGGTAGGGTTGACCCAGGTAGATACTTCAGAAGCCCAAGTAGTGAAGAACTAGCAGCAGATGAAGGGTAATTTGCAGTGGAAGAGCATTGCCTTATCTGTCTAAAAGTTGAGGGGAAAAGCAAAGAAGGCAAGACTGAAAAGGCAGCACAGAAACCAAGAATTTGTATTGAGTTTAAAATCTTGCAGATAGCTTTTAAAAATCAAAAGTCAGTAATCTTTTTATTTCCTTGTTTAAAAAAATTGTCATAGTATGTGTGGGGTCACACTATAGCTGAGAATTTCACTCAAAGAGGCTATTGTGTATTTTCTGAAAGCATGTGGTTTGCGTGTACAACGGTGTATTTTGGAACACAGATGTGATCCAGTTGAAGGCACAGCAATACACATTTCATTTAGGGAGACCACACAACACTGATTCTGTACAAGTAAGAGATCAGGGTTGGCTGCCTGAGGATCACAGCCTGTAGTGCATCCACTTGCCTATTTTATGGGTTGTGGGTTGTCAACCTCAGTACAATGTAGTAAGTTCTTGGGCAGTTCTTTGGGGCAACTCAGCTTCTGTTTGCAAAATCAGCCACCATTTTGGGGAATGATCTCACTAGAAGGTCTTGCTGACTCAGGCTGCATTTACACCTCTCCTTGCAAGACTAATGTAACATCTTAGTCATCTGCCTGGGCAACTGATAAAACAAGAACAGTGGAAAGGCTTCTTTCCTCATCATAATAGTACACATAGACATCTATGCATTTATTAAGCTAGCTGAACTGGCAGCTAGGATTACAATCATAACTATATTCACTGTTTATTATGTATTTCTGTTATCATCCTTTAGAAAGGGGGTGGATGGGCAACAGAAAGAAAGGCTACTTGTTTGCCTTGACATTGCATTCTTGGTCAGGTAGATGCCAATGGAAAGAGGGACAGATCACTTCTTCATCCAGTCTTACACTTTATTACTGTCAGTCAAGATGGGAAAAGTGGGATGTTCAGAAAGAACTGGCAAGAGAGCTAAAAAGACTTCTGAGAAGAGCAGGGAACAAATTTCAGTGATGGAAAGGGAGTTTCAGAAGGAGAAGAGCTGGACTATGTTAAAGGGAAGTCATGCTTGAACAACTTGATAAATTTCAAGAGGCCTTGCAGAGGGATCCAAATAGGTTGAAGCATTGGGCAGTCATTCATGGGATGAAATTTAACAAGAACAAATGCTGGATCCTGCACCCAGGTTGGAGTAATGCTGGACACAAGTATAAAGTGGGAGAGGAGTGGCTGGAGAGCAGCACTGCAGAAAGGGATCTGGGGGTGCTGGTTGATGGTAAGGTCCATATGAGTCACCAGTGTGCCCTGGCAGCCAAGAGGCCGAACTGCATTCTGTGGTGCATTAAACAAATCATAACCAACTGGTCAAAGAGGTGATTATCCTGCTGTATTTAGTGTTGGTGCAACCTTACCTTTAGTATTGTGTGAATTTCTGGACCAGATGACTTCCAGAGGTCCCTTCCAACCTCAACCATTCTGTGATTCAATGATTCTGCGAATTTGTTGTGGCCCAGGAAGACACTAAAAATCATAGACTCAAAGCAAGTATAGAGAAAAGAATGCATGAGGATGCAGTGTAGAGGTTTTCATTTCTATTCTATCTCATGCTGAATTTTCATTTTTAAGAAATATGATTGTTACTTATAGCAGCTAATTTGCATTCATTCTAGTGCATGTTCCAATCACTCCTCACTTTTGCGTTTAAAAGCTCTGTTCACACTTTTGACATTGACTTACTGAGGAGAAAAAAACAAAAAATTCAAATCTCTAACTACTTTTGACTATCATCCCAGTGAACATCATTCAGCAGTAAGCAACACATGCAGTTTGAGCTGGAAACACTTAAGGTTTATGATTGTGCTGTTTCTCTTCAAGTGCCTTTGAGAAGAATGATAGCTGGTGGCTGAGGTATATTCTGCAAATATGTAAGGATCCACAATGGACAGAAGACTCCAGGATGTACAAGATGTTGCTCAAGCAGATTTTTCTTGAATGTTTCCCATAAGCAGTGTCCATCTGGTGTGTCAACCAATGGAACTTGGTTATCAAGAAGTTAAAAACTCCTAGCCTCTGCTTTTCTCTTAATCATCACTTCAAAATTGGAGTGATACCCCCCCAGTACCTGATCTGTGATATGACTGTGACTGTGTAAAGGGTCTTGGCGTGGATTACATCCAGATGAGGTGCATACAGGAGATCATGGCAGGCTCTGCTCAAATGTGTTTTCCCAACTGTTCTACTGCTTTCACATATTCCTGCCCTTATCCATTGCTTCTACTTCTCTTATCTGACCGGTGCTGTTCCTCATTATCAGGATTTTTGTGCTACAAGCTGTTATGAAGTACTGTGGACACTTTACTTCCTTCAGTGGTCCATAAAAATGTTTTTTATCTTTTCCAGTTCTGGCCTTACTGATGCTATGCATCTGGGGTAATATGTGTCTGTGCTGGGCCCATGAAGATCAGTGATGTCTTCTTACCAGCCCTGTTACTTGGTAACCATGGTTGTACCTACTGCTTTGGTTCAGGAAAGTGTTAACAAGCCACTTCCCTGTTGTCATTCTCAGTAATTCTTCAGTGATTCTGCGGTTATTGCTCAGCATAGTATTAAATGTGCTGGCCATCTGAAGGGCGAAGATGAAAGACCCTTGTGTCAGATTGCTCTGTACAATGTTTGCAGATGAAAATGGGAGAAGAATGGGGACTGGGAGTAGAACTTCTAAGCTATCAATCTGAGGTATTTGGCAATTGTTAAAAATTTGGCCCCTGAACACATGCCTCAGTCCTGCTCTTGCAGAATTAGATCCTCCCAGTGCACATCCCATTGGATGTGGGATAATCATCCATCCTGTGTACACACCAGTTTGTTCCTGAGTGGACTTCTAGGATGAACTAGCTAGGCACTCTGTGATTTGGCTCTGAGGAAAAATCACTTCAGAAACCCATCCCAACACCAGTATGAAAGATACAATATCAGGTATGCTTCTTTACACACTCCTTCAGCTTTATCCTTGCAAGATTTGTTTTTCACATTTCTATGAACTCTCATGTAGCAGCTCAGTTTCATGACACAGAAGTAGCACCACAGCTGTTAGTTACAACAATGAGACACAATGATACAACTTAATTTTTCCCACAATTTTTTTTTGTCTCTGTTGCTTTTCCCTACAGTCCCTTTGTCCTGCAGGTTCCAGCAGTGTAGTTCTTACCATCTTTTAAATCCCAGATGAGTAGGCTTGTCCATCCCAACCCTGAAGGTTCTGGGATTCTAGCTACAGAAATAACACCCCAGCTTAGAGTTTGTCAAGGGAAAAAGCACAGAGACTTTAAACCAAAGGATTTTGGAAAACGGATGCTGGAAATAGCACATAAGAGAAACTGCAAAATTTAGAGTATGTTTAGCTCCCAGGATCACAGAACCAGACTTGATCCCAGTAGGCATTGCTTGCAGCCTGGTTTTGTTCTACTGAGTTTTGATCTCTGGAAGCTAATGGAAATTAAGTGGGCTGTTTGCTTAGGAAAGTGTACGAGACATGGACTGGGGCAACTGTCCTCATGAAGTAAGTGACTTACATATTGAGAGTGTGTGAGGTGTTTGAGTAACAACCAGGTGCCAGTAAAGACCTTCCCACACATTGTGCTAGGTGTCTCAAAACGTGCCCCTGCTATCTTCTGCCTTTGTCCTGTTCAGAGCTAGTATGCAAGTGATTGAGTGTAGCTGTAGCTGTCATTTGTCTCTGGCTCAGGACAATAACAGAACAGTACACCTCCTCTGGGCCAGACCATGTTTGCTTGAGTCTTCTCTTCCCAGCTCCCATACTTTTAATTTCATAGATTACCCATCCACTTGGCCAAAGATCAGGCTTGTGCCCAGGCAGTTGACTTTGGCTACAGATACCCAAACAGCTTAAACAGAAAATAGAAATAGTCATTGTAGATACCCCAGCTAAATAAGCAATCTTTGCTCCAGGCTATCATGGATCCCAGCTGACATATCCTCTGTCTACATCAGCTCTGGTGGTGGTAGGTTCTGTCTGTGTGATCCTGTGCCTGGTTGGTGTCCCAGTGAGAACAGAGGAGGGAAGAGCTTCTAACTGCTGGATCCAGCATCTCTCTCCAGATTCTTCCATACACAGTCCAGTACCTGGGGGACAAAGACTTCGACAGACCCATGATGAATCATGGGGACCATCACATGCAGATGGCCCCCCTGTTACCTCTGGCAGACAATTCTTCAGGCTTTATGGTGGCAGTCACCCATGTAATTACAAGGGTACACAAATATTTTTTCAACAGCATGCATCCTTCCTATACAGCACAAAATGCTCAAAAATACTGAATCTATTGGGCAGAAAAAAATGGCCTCCCTGGAGAAGACTGTTATCCCAGGAAACATCTGTGTATACTCTCTACCTGTCTCAAGCTGAAGTATAGCTGTATAACTGCTGACACATTAGCTGAAACAGGAATAATAAGTAATGATAACTGGGCAGGAGGGACATCAGTCCAATCGCTTTTCCCTTCTCCAGGTACTCTTCCTGAGCGGGAAAATTCATCATTCTTTCTGTTTATGTATGTGCGTATCTACATTTTAAATTTAATATGGTCTACTGTGCAACTCCAGTAAAATAAGCCAGTGAGGGCTTTTTGTGGAAAGAAACAGGTATGGGCCTGTGATTCACAACTTCCCAGGGTGAAACAAGTGTAGCAAGAAGTCAAAGCCTCAATGTGACATACACTGTGTCCTGGACCAGGAAAGCTTATTTTGAGAGAGGAAGGGTTTAGGTAGCATGAGGCCAGTTCCCAGTCACTGACAGAAGAGCAGGGACAGAATTGCCAGCAACGCTAGACTATTTTATTGGAAAAATGCCTAGGAGCTGGCTGTATGCTTAGAAAATGATAAGAAAATAGAAACAGGTCTCAAAGGCCTTCAAAAATGATCCAGAGTTTGTCCTCAGATGCTCCCTCTTTTCCCCAAAGAGGGCAGCAAACAGGAGGCCCAAATCTCAAACATCTGCATCTGACTACATTGCAGTCAGGCAGTTGCCAAGCTCTTCATAGTACTTGAAGGATGTCTTCCCAGCATCTATGCAGCCATTATTATCCTCAGTCCATATTAACCCTTCTTCAGAGCCTTCACCTTAGTCAAGCACAGCTGGTCCTTTTAGTCCTATACTAATACATGAAACAAAGCTAGGGATGCTCCTGTGGCCCTGAACACAGAAGGTTTGGTTGGCTAAAATTTTCCCTTCTCTGCAGTGAAAAAAAGGATAGCTTCATCTGTGGTTCCTGTGGGACAGTCCCTGGCCAATGGTATTTTCCAAACCTGTGGGAGAAATTCAGCTGGCTCAGGCCAAAACTGCGCAAAGGATAGTGCTAACAGTTAAACAGCAGGACAGGACTCAGTGCCATGCTATGGTCCTGCAAAGGCAAAGTAAACTTAATGCACAGCCATAATGAAGCATACAGAACCTTTGCATGTGCTGGCAACAGGAGACCTGTAAAGGAGTCTCCCCCTAGAGCCCTAGCAGCTGGTTTAGATCTATGCACCTTCATTCTGGCTTGAGATAAACACGGTGGGATCCGGGATAATGCAAATGAGGCACACATGGCCTTGATCTGGCTCAAAACCTGTCCCTGTCTCTGTGATGATAACCAGTGTTGTAACTAACATCCAATTATGTGGCAGTGGCAAAGTCTGAGGCAGTGGGCCAATGTAGAGACACAATGTATGCCAGGTCCACAGCTAGGTCCGTGACTACAGATGGAAACCAAAGACAAAGAGAAATATTGGGCCCTGCGCCTGCATGTAAAAGATACAAGGCTGCTTCCAAGGACAATGACTCTGTGGGCAAGCAGGCAGAAATGGAGCAATAAGGGACTGTGAGAAGGCTCACAACCTATCTGTAGGAGGTTCATTAGCTGTGGGAGATCTGGCATGGTCAGACAGTCCTGACTTAGCATAAGGTTAGCTGGCACAAAGTTAGCTCATCAACATTTTTTGAGTACTATAAACTTACTTCGCTGGCTCAAGTGTAAGTTTATCAGCACTCTGCATCATGTAGTGGGAGTGTTCTTATTCCAGCGGAGTCTGGATTTAATCTACAGCCAAACCATAGATGTAGCCAGTGAGAGCTGTAACCGAACAAGAAAATGGTTAAGTGCACTAATGGTAAAAATTCAGGAAAAAAGAAGTCATTACAACATGGGGGAGCAAACTGGCAAATATAAGTGCTGAGCAGAGAAATGAAAAGTATCCAAAATACGAAGCGATTATAGAGGCATGATGTTATACACAGCATATACAATTCCTATGGATATCAAGTGCAGAGCATGCTGTGACAAATGTTTTGCAAATGGTCCAGTGGAATTTGAAATATACATCCCTCACAGTAGGAAAGACAAGTAAAAAACACAGTGAATGAGCTTGTGACATGCTCCCTGTGATCCTTAATATTCATGTACCACACCAATAATTTCCTGCAGGCCAGAGAAACTTCAGTGTTGCTAATTTTACTGGAAGTCTCTCCTGCCTTCCTTCAGTGTCGCTTCTTTATTATTGAGCCATGCAACTAAGCAGAGGAAATTTATAATCTCCACAGTCCTTTTGTATTGATTGACCTCTCTTCATATCTTAGACAATTCCTCTACAAGTAGCCCTGTTGTCATAACAAGTTCAGATCATTTGAGAAAAATGAATTTACCCAATTTCTTTGGAAAACGTTCTTGACTTCAAAGGATTTACGAGCTATAGTCTCAAAGTTGGTCATGTTGCAGATGACACAGTTGCATGGTGAAGGTTACCACCTTCCAAGTATTTAAACAATTCTGGTTTTATTTAGCAGCTATTTCAAGTCAACTACAGGAAGGGAGTCTGGAATTTACTTACCTTTTGATAGACCTTATCTGTTTAGAAATGGCACTTGCTAGAAGAGTGACTCATGCAGTGGAAAAGTAGTTAAGAATATATATGTGTATGACATAATATGACATATTACAATTGCAATACAGAAAACAACATGAAATTTTCTGATGGCACAAAGGCAATGAGCATGGAGCAGTATACTGTACAGGAAGAATAATGTAAACTCAAGGACTAGAGTAATGGAAATGGGGTAAAGATCGATAACACAATATGCAAGGATCAACAGCAATTTAACACAGGTTGAAGACCGAAAGTTTCGTTGAGGTGACTATTTCTGGATTTAGCCTGAAAAAATCAGTTAAAGGTTTCTTGAAAAATAAGTTAAAATACGGTCATACAGAAGACTACGCAGTACTAATATCACTGATTCATCTGTCTAGTTGCTAGATGATAACTAATTTAATTTTTGAGATTGTTTAAAGCAATAGTTTTTGGTGTTTTTTTTTTTCTAGGATGTTACCTTAATAATAGTATTTTGGATACTCTAATAGAGACATACTAGATATTAGTGTTATAGTTGTCATGATTTATAGAGATAAGTAAGGCAAAGTTTGGAGAGACGTAATGTCTACTGCCAGACCAACGGGCAGAGTTGGAAAAAGCAAGTGAATCTTCACATAGACTGCTTTTCTTCAGACATAAGAAATGCTTTTGTGCCTGAAAACCTGCCTTTTCTGTGCTATATAAGTTAGCTTAAAACAGATAGTTGAATGACTGATAAATAAGCCAAAATAAAAGACTAAGCATAGAATACCAGATAAATTACTGTATATATGTAAAGAAAGAGAAACAATCAGGATAATCATAAAGAAGACTTGTAGAAACATGCATTTCTTCTGTACTTTCTTTAAGGGGATTATATGTGCTAAATATAAACCTGCAAATAAGCATTTTTCATGGTTTAGTTTCACGTTGTTACATGTGAAAGCATCCGTGCTAAGCTGCATTGTTGTATAATGTGATTTATGCAAAATGTTTTTAATAATTATTTGATGACAAAAGTGTTTCAGATTAAGAAAGGGAACCAAGAGTTATTAACTTCATTAGAAAAATTTGATTCAGATTTCATTACATGAAAATAAAACAGTAAAAGGGGGAAACTAGGCACTGGAAAAATAATATTTACTTTCTCCTGTCATAGAAACAGCTATGAAAATCACCTGCTGTTGCAGGACTCCATGAGCTAATAGCTGAAACTTTTCACAATTATTTTCAATTGTGATGTCAATCCTCAAGAGTATACTGACGTTTTCCTGATGAAATTGCCTCACAAACAGTACCAAATTCAATTGAGTTATTGGCATGTTTATTGACACAAGCATCAAATGACTTTGTCTACACAAATTGTGGTCCAAACATTCCCAACCTGCCTGTTTCCCTAAGTGTAATTCAGACACGATTTATCTCATGTCTAACCAGTGTCAGATAAAAGTGACAGAATCCATGGAACTTACAATAATATGCAGATGGCAACTGTGTGGTTGCAGTGTTTTAGTCCATTTTGAATTCCTGGCTACAAAGACCACTGAGATGGAAACCAGTGACAAGCTTGGGTGCTTCATCAGGACCACGCCAGGCACGGCATGCTCAGCGTGCTCCATTGACCTGTAGATGACCAGTGTTAACACCTGGGAGAATGACAGTGCCTGCTTGTTGCCACCAAACAATTTAAAATCTCGAGTGGATTTACTGGGAGGATAGGAGGGATAAGCTGAACACCACTCATGACTGTTGGAGAGACTCTGAATGCCTGCTCCAATCAGCATCACAACTGCTTCCAGACTGATAAACACATATAAAAAACTTTATGATAATATAACAACTATTTCATGTTTGTGGCTTAAAACACCTGTAGGTGTGCAGTGAAATTAAAACTGGGTGGAAGGCTCTTTGTTTTCAGAATTCAGGTAGTATATCACTGCTAATATTATAATGGGAATATACACACATATATGTACATTTATACATTCATAATTACAGTGTGTACACAAAATCATGGTTCATTGTATTTAATTTCCCTCTATACTGGAACTTGCCTGAAATCATAAATACATCCTCAAGCACAATAAAAACTCTATTTGTCTCTTCAGCAGGGAGCATTATATTTAAATATTTTAAATATATATTTTTTTTTTTCCCAGGAATATTGCTAGCTAGTATGTTTTCCTAATGTTTTTCAAAGTAATGGAAAATTAGTTCATCTAAAGACTTCATAATAGCTACTTTTCCTCCAGGAAATTTGTTCTTTGTTCCTTTGACTTTCCTAAAAGAAATGAAGGCACGAAGCTATACATTATACCCAGATTTCTAAACAGTTTCAATTTCTAAGCTTTAAGTTACCATAAAGCCATTTGATCCATCTATATTTCAAACACTTGTAATTACAGAGATTTATATTTACATCTGGCACTATGACAGAGTTGTAACCAGGCTCTTTTGGATCCCATTGCCTAGACCCTATCACATCTGACACTGCATTGGTAATGTAGAGGACTGGAGAGTGCTATTAGTGAACCATACTCCAGAGACAGACAGTTATAAATGGTACTTAGTTTCAGAGCTAAAAAAATGCTCGTGTTATGTACTTAACAGATTTCCTGGGATTGTGTGGAAAGGAAAGCTATACATCTGTTGCAGAAAGAAGGCATTAAATAATGCTTTCCATTAGGAAAGGTCTATTTTGTGTATATAGTTCCCATATTGCATGTCAGAACAGAGTTGGAACAGAGTTGAGATCTTTTTCATTATCACAATGCAAAATATATAAGGTAATAATTTGAGTTTCAAATATGCTTGCATGGTTATCTGCATTTACTGGAGATCTAAACTCATAAAATTACACTTTTAATATTACAGATAATAGCTGCAGTTGGGAATATCGGGAACCAGACCTCCCCAAATCTTACGGTGCAGCTGTGTGTTTCCTGGCCTGCATTTGGGCAGGGGAGAAGAGGTCTCAGTACACCTGTTTCAGCAGGCTCTGAGAGCATCCCTTTCAGCAATAACAAGTGATCCCTCATTCTTCCCCCTCTAATGCAGATAAATAGGAAAAACTGTTATAGTGAGTTGGAGTTCTTATCTAGGGTTCCCTATAGGGAACAGCTATGCAGTGCTCCTGAGAGTGCAGAGTCACCCTCACGTAGTTTACAGAAGATGGAGAGTTATGATGTGCACCTGAAGCAATTGGTTCACTCTGAAATCCAGGTGGAAGCAGCTGACTACTAGCATGAAATTAATTTAATGGTCTGGGGAGAAGTATGTTTTTGTTCTTTCTTCTTAAGAGGACAACCAGTTAAAACAAAAAAAACCCAAAAAGCTCTCCATCTTTTTTTGGAACTAAGAGTAAGTGACAGAAGAAGAGTTAGGTTTTTTGTGTGTGTTTGGTTTTTTGTTTGGTTTTGTTTTTTTTTTTTTTTTTTTTTATAGTTGGCATTGGTCAGGAGCTCCAGAAAAGCAACCCTGGAAGGCTGGCATTTTTTTGTGATAGAATAAAGGGACCCTGGGAAAAAAGCAAGACTTCTGGAATAAACTGAAGTCAGGCTGCAGTGACTTTTCTGTTTTCTTAAAGTTCTTTCGAAAGACTGCAGGAAAATGAACAGGAGTGACTCCACCCGTAAAGAACTGAATTGAAGAGGAGCCTAGGAGGGAGGAAGAAAGAAATATCAAATACTCTCCGATATGAGATGGTTGGAACAAGGTGTTATACTGTATAGTTGAAATTGCTGTGTGACAGTGATCAGTTAAAATTCTGACACTGATTGAAGCAAATATTTATTGGCTTCCTTGCTTTTGAGTATTTACTGAACAGTAACTGATACTGCAATAAATGACCTAAGAAAAATGAGCTTTCCAGCTTACACTAACGATTCATCCAAATGAAGTGTCCAAAAACTGTACAAATGCAGACGGTGAGTGGAGAAAACACTGCTTTGTTATGGGGACAAAAGAAATATTGCAGGCAAGAAGGATTTGCTCTAACAAATGGTTCCTTCTGATGTACTTGATTTTGATGGTTTTCGGCTGCTGTAGGCAGAGGAAGCTAGCTGTAAAACTGCATTACAAAAATTCTGAAGATGTTGCACTCCACGTAAGTTTTAATACTAAAAGAAAGGAAATTTTAAAGGGTAAGATGGATGGGCTGTCAGTCTGAAAGCACAGGGAAAGCTAAATTTAAAAGTTGGACACAGTTGTGCAAGACAGTGTTATGCCAGAAACTGTAATATTAGCACTGAAAGGAGAGCCACAGGCAGCAGAGGGTAAGGTGGTAAACTTCAGCCTTATGATAGTGAACTTATCCCCGCTAAGGGAGTTTGTGAACTAACTTCATAGGGAAACAACCTACTGGAAATGATTCAATTTGTAATTGGACTAGAGGAAAAAGTATCCATTATAGGATTAAGGAGAGGTCATGCTATAGTGTTGCTGAGTTGGTTCTCTCCCTGTTCTGCTCTGGGTCCATCTGATCTCTTAGGACATCTTCAGATATTGAGGAAAGTTGCAGGACAGGGATGGGCAACCGTGCTTTTCGCTCATATGGAATAGTTGTCCTTTACCTGTGGCTGAGGCTAAATGAAGTGGTAGATAGGAATTGTGTGCGCATGTGCACGTGTGTTTGAGGTGGGGAAAAGAACACAGGAACAGCATCTTCCCAAATGTCTGTTGCTCTGCAAATGTGAGAACTGGTTCAAGATGGTTTATCCCTCAATGTAAGGTTCCTCCTTTGAATGTGTAGGGAATGAAAACCTAAAAGCATGCATACAAAGAGGGGTAATATACACTTTGATAATTATCATGCTGTAGGTTTTTTCATGTCTTTTTGTTGCCATATAAGCTAAAAAAAAGTAAATATGAAACAGCAGATACTGTTTATGGTTACCTTTCCTAGTTTACCAGCATCTGAAACCCTTAAGCAGTGAAAGCCTTCTCATCCCAGTAAATCCACATTGGATTTTAAATTGCTTGTGGCACCAAGAATGTGATATGTCTTCTTCTTATTCATGTTGATACAGTACTTCTGGTCCTTAAAACCTCATTCCTGCCTGGAACTGCTGCACAGACAAATTGCTATATTCAATGCTATGAACTTCCAGAGTTCTTGTATCTGGAGTCTTAGAGTAGCACCTGATTTGAGAAGGACAGATATTGAAACTGTGTTTTTGTATGCACAAAGAAAACCCAAAACTTACATCCCTTACTTCAAATTTGTCATGACCTGTCTTTGTTTGAAGACTAAAAGCCTTTAAACAAAGCATAGCCACCTACTGGTGTGGAGAAATTGTGTGTAGCTGTTATCTCCTGCTGAAGTTGCTTCTATGGTTTATGTCTGCCATTAGCTGCATAGTAATAACAAAGTTTGTTTCTGAAAATATATGTTATCTATTCTAAATATTGCTGCTTGGTTTATTAAAGAGTTTATTATTTTATTCTAATAAGGAACATTTATATGTGAGGAAAAAGCCTCCTGGTTATTTACTTTCTTGAGGCCCTGGCAGAAAAGGCATAGGGTTGTCATTGCTGCTACAATTGTAAATGGCCAGAAGATCATAATAGTGTGTCACAAGAAAATGTTTTTAGTGAGATATTAGGCAGAGGTCTGGTGTATTTCTAAACTATATGTCAGGCCTTGAAAGTTTTCAATTGATTTGTCTCCAGGTTTAGTAAAGTGAAAATCTCCATGGTAAAGGGTTATCACAAATATACCAAGGCTCTGTAACTCAGAGGAGCAATACTCATACTGAGCACTTACATGTAGACCTCAAAGAGCTTTTAATCACTGGATGCTTAACTAATTTGCAGCAGATATCCTAGCTAACAATTATAGCCTCCCTTTAATTCCCAAAGTATTTGTGGGCAGACTGTAACTCTTTCAAACTGTTCCATTACTCAAAGCTCTTACAGAAGTATCTCTGTAAGGAATACTTTCCAACTGTTACATTTGACTCCTTAAAAATAATTCACACATCAATTTCTGCATTTATTTTGATGTAAAATAATCTAGAAAGTATTTAGCACTTATTGCATTACTTAAAAATGTAATGCACATGCATGATAACATAACCTTATTGGAAAATATATTTATTGTACACTGTTCTGTTCAGTAAAAGAATATATTGTTAACTGAGTAGTAAAAGTTCAATTTTTAATGTATTTATTTTAAATAATGCTATAGGTATTTTAAATTATATACTAAGATGTCATTGCTACTGGCCCTGTTAGTAATGGAAAGTCAGAAATATCTTCTTTGATTATACATACACTGTATCTTTAACAGTTCAAACAAATTAAAAGAATAAAATAAAGAAATTACTCTATGTGAAGAAAATATTTCTGCCATCAGGGTATTAAATTAGTTCTGGAATTCCAACACCAGGAATGTCCTTCTTTTACCGAAAGTCTCAATAAAGAAAGAAAGCAAGAAAAAGCTGGGCTGTTGGCTTCTAATGGAACCACACTGAGGGAAACAGCGTATACTGGTGGTTCTGAAATGAAGAAATTGCACACTCAAAACTGGGTGCTAGGTCATTTAAGATGCACCACCTGTATCTTACTAGAGGACTTGTTGGTGGGGCCACAAGGGATCTGTAACACCATTCAAGATTTGATCTTCACTGAAGGCTGCTTTTTAAATGCACGTGAAAGCCTTCTCCTGCCTTCCATAAGGAATTGCACATCAAAGAAATCACAAGCGATGACCTATGCCTTCTTGGAGATGCAAAGCCAAAGCATTTATATCTATACTTACATTATATATAAAAATATGTAACTATATATATAAAATGCTATTACATATCTTATCTTATTTTATTTATATATGTTTGCATATGTATGTGTATATTTTGATATATATTTATATATGCATAAACCACACACGCACATACATATATACGTATAACCAGATCATGTAGTAATACCTTCTCACACTAAATGTATTTGAAAGTATATAATTAGAGAAGACAGTTTTGATGTTTGTCTTTGGATGTTTTAAAAAATACAAATGGTACTTAGTTCCTTTCCTTTCAAATAAAGAAATTTGTGTGTTGAACCAGGTGTTCACTTCTACCTTTCTACAGAGAAACCAGAAAGCAAAGCAACTACAGCCACATGCAAATAATCAAAGCTCTTTCCCAAGTAATTAAATCATTCATTATACAAAATGCCCCTGGTTTAAACATAAGGGTAGCATTTGAAGTGAGATTATCATGGAACTTTTTTGGTCAAGTAGTTTCTCGGGGCTACTCTATAAATTAATAGAGTTATTTCAAAGAAGTCTTTTTGTCTGTGGTCTTCTGCCAGAATGCTGTATGTAAACATTATCACTGTTAGGAAAGCATATGAATACTGGAAATTTACAATTTTAATCTTCAAACACTTAACATAATCTTTCCTTCTTTTTAAAAACAATTTTATAGAGAGGTTAAATACTCATAATTTTTGTTTTCCTATAAATATTTTCTGTATAACACTATTAAAGGATCAACTCTTTAAGTATGTATGTTAAACATGTTGCCAATGTTTAATGTAGTCTGACCTAAATATATAAGTAGGAAGACTCAGTGTGAAATGCAAGTAATAAATTTGTGTATTGGTGCTTTGCAAGGCTTACAGTTAATGAGAAGGAGATACATTTTTAAAACCTCTTCATAACTTCTTTTGTTGGGACAACCTTGTTCTGCACACACTGCAACCCAGGTGAATGCATTCTTCCCTTGCCATGTGTAATAGACCTATTTGACACAACAAAAACACAGTAATACTGAGGATTCAAGAAACCATATAAAAATTATGTGGAACTGAAAAAACATTCTATAAATAATTCCTTGTCTGGTTTTCAGTTTTTCTTTCTGTATTTCAGATTTATGTTTTTAATAGCTTTCATTATTTCTTGAATGTTTAAAATAGTTTTGTTCACGTTTCTCAGCATGATGGGCTGAGAAATAAGTAAACACAGGGGAAATGTAAATGATAAATATCTCCTTTTTCTGGTTTTCAGACTCTCTGTATAAGGTGACTTGATCACTAAAGTAGAGTAAATGCACAGAACCAAGTGTCAGAAGACCTGTAGCTTACAGTGTGTCCTCTCAGTAGTCCTTCATGCTCCTTCCATGTTTGTTCCAATTGTTGTACAACTTCTAAAGTTTCCCACCTCATTAAAGTTTTGGTACATTATGGTACACTGATGTCTTCTTGGTATAGTTTGAGATAATCCAAAACATTATCCTTCTAATGTCTGTGCCCTGCAATGGTTGATACAACTCTGATCCCAAACCTTATACATTACACTAAGTGGTATTAAAGAGAAATGAGGAGGGATTCAAGCCCCTTAGTGCTGCCTCTCCTTTCCGCTAGCAAGTTGTTGTCTACTTTTTCTTCTAAATTACTATTAGAACTTGGAAATTGCTTATGTCTGACTTTGTAGCTAAGATGGCAGTCCATTTAGTCCTCTTTCTTACTGGTAAAGGGAAAAACCTCTAGATTTTACTAAAGTACTGAGAGGGTGAATGAGTGGGGAGAAAGTGATTAGAGAACTTCTAAAGGGTTTTCAGGAGTAAAATGGATGGGAAAACATTTACAATTGCTCTTTAGCAATATTACATATAATCGAAATTGAGAATGTATGGAACATAGCAATAAATGACAAAAATATGTCAAAATAGAAAAACTTCTTTTACAGAAACTAGCTAATAGTGTCTGGTATTGAGGGACAGGCTGGATTACTTAATCTTTGATTGAAAAAATATGGCTAAAAGTCTCTTCAGTAATGCCATTTCTTCAGTGGAAGAAATGATAAGACGACCTTGCATGGTTTGTAGGTCCTGGTCCCCTACGCTAATAAGAAACAGCTATTTTGGTACTTGGAATGCTTTGCATAATGAACACATTGGCATAGATTGATTCATAATCATACCCTTCAGTCAAGCACTTGCTTAATAGTTCTGCTTGTATTTTTGAAGTTTTTGATGGTGCAAATTTACACTGGCACTAGCACCACTGTTTACTTGGGCATTTCATTTAGTTTCAAAGCTACCAGGTCATAAATATCTGAATGTGCTTCACCCCATTTCTGCTTTTGCTCTCAGTGACTATTTTTGTTGCATTTTTCACTTGATATGAAATATAAACCATTGCAATTAAAGGATTTTTGCACATTTGTGCAAGCTGCAAGAATAAAGAAGTCACAGCAGAATCCTGTACAAATGTGCATGAATGCTGCCTTTCCAAAATCATCAAGACATTAAGAATTCCCACCAACATTTTTGTGGTCATTCAACCACTTTAAGCCATTCTGAAGGAACTGGTTCATTTAGACCATTTGTTCTTGTTTTCAAACATCCCGCACCTCATACCTCTTTTCTTGTAATCTGTGTAGGTGTATGGCAATGCAGAGCTAGAGCTTGAGATCTTTCTTTCTTTAGGAAGGAGACAACTGCATGTGTGTGTTTGTCACATAGCACAGTAATATGGGCTCTGCGTTCTGAGCACATTGAAATGCTAATGTCCCTACATATAGTTTAATATTACATATAGGTCAGTGTTATGTGTAAAGGGGAGAATGACGTTTCTCCAAGTACAGATGATATTATTTGTAACAGAGTTCTTGCACTTTTCAGTGATAGTATCAATTGTTTACAGCTGACTGAAACAAGAAGTGGAGTTGGTCTGATAAGGGATTGAGGCTTGGGTCCAAGCCCAGACACTTTTACCAAGGCTGTAGTAGAGTGTGTTGTAAGACTGTGTAGCCAGGGAGTTGCTGAAAAAGTAGCATAAATATTTTTAGGTAAAAACCTGGTTCCATGGCACAATTTTCAGTAACATTAATGATTTCAAGGTTTCCCCCCCTACTGTGAGGCTGATATATCATTTGACCAGGGCATTTTAAAAATATAAGCCTTTGCTAATGCCAGAAATATGACATTGCCTGAACATACTGAAAGGCTTAATTTTATTTTCATTTGTGAAGATTATGTCTGTTAAGATGGCCTCTAACAGTGAAATCAAATTCCGGTATAATGATTATGTTGGTCTTTTAGACAATTTTCTGCTACGAACTCTGTGGAGAGAACAGTAGCTGAAATACTTTTGGTAATGAAACATGCAGTAGCGTGAAAATAGTTGATCTCAAAGTGGGAAGCTGTCCTGTTATAGAATTTCATAATTAAAAGCTCAGTCAATGGTATTTCTTAGCTGGCAATTACATATAGATTGGCAAAAGTGTCAATGAGCTGGAAGCCAACATGTAGGTTCCAGTGGTAACCTAAATATAAATCTCTATCCTTTTTTTAACTTTGTCTAGGCAATGATGAAAAATTAGAGAAAAGATGCAGAGAAAGAAGAGGATTCATTTCTTATGTGCCCTGCAAGATATAAAAAGGGCATATTTTTACTAGTGATCTACCAGTGATACCTGCTGATATTCAAAAATTGGCCTGCCGGAACGCAGGATATGCTTGCCGCGTTTATTTGAGGGAGGGGAAATCCCAGAACAGCATCTGCGCCTCTTTGCCCCGTGCCCACGCTGCGCTGTGCTCCATGGTCTCTCTTCTACTCTTGAGGCCCAACCCCCAAAGCCGCTGCTTTTACAGACGGAGAAAGTGGTTACCCTGACTACAAACACTATGGATTATACGGAACACCTCAAAACACTAAAACGTTAATTTTAATCGATTACTTTTGGTTTAAAACGTGGTTTGTTTGGGGTTTTGTTGTTTCCCGCCCCACCGCCAGTGATGTAAATGTTCCACTTTTTTTTTTTTTTTTGCCGCTAACGTGTCCCGGTGAGCGCTGGCTCCTTGCAAGGGCAGGAACGGACCGGGTTTTCTCCCGTTCTTCTCTCGTTTTGGCAGCGGGAGCGGCCGGGAGCGGCGGCCCGGGGGCGGCGGCGGGAGCGGTGCGCGGGCCGGCCAGCAGGGGGAGGCCGCGCGCTGCGCTCCGCGCGTGGCCCCGCCGCCTCGGCCGCCCGGAGTCGGGGGGAGGGGGGCGGTGGGCGCCTCCGGGCCGGCGTCGGTGGGGGCTGGGGAGGTACAGGGACCCGCCGAATTGCGGGGCGGGGGTATCTTAACAACAAGCGTCAGGGAAAAACTGCCTCCAGGAGTATGTCAGCGTCATCAGTAGCAGAAGCTGCCTACCCAGAGGGAAAGAACTGTTTTGTCACTGTCCTTCTCAGAGAATCGTAGAGTCACAGAATCATAGAATCATAGAATCATTTAGGTTGGAAAAGACCTTTAAGATCATCCAGTCCAACCATTAACCTACACTACCAAGTCCACACTAAACCAATCAAGGGTAGACTAGACTAAACCATGTCCTGAAGTGCCACATCTACCCATGTTTTGAACACCTCCAGGGATGGTGACTCCACCACCTCTCTGGGCAGCCTGGTCCAATGCTTCACTACCCTTTCCATGAAGAAATTTTTCCTAATATCCAACCTAAACCTCCCCTGGCGCAGCTTGAGCCCATTTCCTCTTGTCCTATTACTAACTACTTGGGAGAAGAGACCAACACCCACCTCACTACAACCTCCTTTCAGGTAGCTGTAGAGAGCTATAAGGTCTCCCCTCAGCCTCCTCTTCTCCAGGCTAAACAACCCCAGTTCCCTCAGCCGATCCTCATAAGACCTGTGCTCCAGACCCTTCACCAGCTTTCTTGCCCTTCTCTGGACATGCTCCAGCACCTCAATGTCATTCTTGTATTGAGGGGCCCAAAACTGGACACAGTATTCCAAGTGCGGCCTCTCCAGCACCGAGTACAGGGGGCAATCACTTCCCTGCTCCTGCTGGCCACACTATTCCTGATACAAGCCAGGATGCTGTTGGCCTTCTTGGCCACCTGGGCACACTACTGGCTCACGTTCAGCCAGCTGTCGACCAACACCCCCAGTCGTTTAGGTTGGAAAAGACCTTTAAGATCATCAAGTCCAACCATTAACCTAACACTACAAAGTCTACCACTAAACCAATTAAGGGCAGAGTAAGAATTAATTTCATGATTCCTGGCTTGGTGGCTGGATTATTTTTTAATGAAAGTAAAACTAGAATAGAATCATTAACTTTGGAAAGGACCTCTAAGATCATCTGTCCAACCATCGACCCAACACCACCGTGCCTACTAAACCTTGTCCCAAAGTGCCACGTTTACATGTTTTTTGAACTCCTCCAGGGATGGTGACTCTACCACCTTTCTTGGCAGCCTGTTCATTTGGATCTCTCGGCAGCCTTTAGAACTAATATCTCTAAAGACAAAAATAAACAAAAAACCCCCAACAACCTTCTTAGACCAAAATAGAATCAGAAAAATAATTTTCCTGCATTTAAAACATATCTTATTTTAAATATATAGCAAAAAGATAACGGCAATCCTAATGAGAGTATTGTTGAGATCAGGCTTACTTCTGACAATCTGACCTTTGCTATACTGCAGTGATTGGGACTTCTTTTGTTTTGAAACACGCTCAAAAGGCCTGTATTGGTAAATGCATGAGAACTAAAACTCCCCCAACTAATGTTTTTTGAAGTAGCCCCTCCCCTACGAGCATGAATATTCTGGGGGTGGGGGGAGTAATTTTGCATTATTTCTTCAAAAGAAAAATATAAATGTGCCTCCACTGCATCAGTTAAATCTTACATGAACATGAAAGATATTGTATGAGCAACTTGTTCAATTTTGTATCTGCTTAAATGCAGTTTACGTACCTTTATCTTTTTTGCTACATAACTAACAACTTTTTTAACTAGTAGCAGGATCTGTATAGTAGGTAAAAAGTCACAGGTGATCCTTGTCCTTTTCTTTTGTTACTACCACAGCAAAATCATTCTTGTTAAATCAGACCAGCACTTAAACATAGAGCAGTAGTATGAAGCTGAAGTGCTAAACAATGGACTACAGTGTTCTGTTATTGGATTTCTCTTTTTGTATAGATTAGGACAATGATTTTCCCATCATATTCACTATAGCTCAAATCTTCTGCGTTTATTGCTTAGGCAAGCATTAAGGTAGACTCATATATACAGAGAGTGCAAATGCTTTGTTTCTAGGCCCAGTTACCCATGAGTATCATATTCTCACTTCAGTTCCTTTCTTCCCTTTTTGAAAAGAAGGGCTGAGTGATTTAATATTAATTAGAATTGCGTTATGATGAGATTCATCTGCACATAGGTGTGCTGATAGTACACAGGCAGCATACTTCTGATTACCCTCTTCTCCAATTATAAATCCCCCACCAGTGGGAGATTTAGACAAAGATCTCACTCCAACTTCCCAGTAGCTTCCTGACCTCCAGTTTCACTTCTCTAACACTTTTTTTTAGCCCATCTGAGGGAGTATTAGGCAGATTATGCATATGAAAACATATTAGTTGATTATAACTGAACCTTTTGCAGAACTACAGCCTGGTTATATTTCCTTTCTCTTACTTGTTTCTTTCTCCTTTCTTATGGGATACTCATTACAATGTCATCAGGGTGTTGTCTAGATTGGGGAATCATAACACTTATCTCCTGTCTTTGGCAAGTATAAACAGCATTTCTAAAAGGCTTTTGTCAAAACAGTAGATTTAAAAGCATAACCAAAAAAACCACAGGCATGCATTTACCTTGCTTAAATACTTTGCAAAGAAATGTGCCTTCCATCGGGAATGATAAAGTTGTGAAAGTACTTTACATCCAAAGTCTTTGACTGAACTGAAAAACAAGCAACCAACCAGCATGTTTCCCTGAAAAGATGGCCTTTATTCTTTTGAGCTCCCTTGTGCTGGAAGACATTTATCAGCCATGAGATTCAGAAGATCAGTTAGATATCTTGGGCAAAGTTCATGCAACACACTAGTCAAATGGACCAAGACCTTGAACTTGGCATGAAATTTTGTCAGTGTGTAGACGAAGATCAGATTGCTTGCAGCAACCTGTGTTGCCAAGGCATTGTACAGCATTTAGGATAGACTGAGCTTCAAACTTCCTACTCAAGTACCTTGCATCACTATGGTTTGGCTGAAAAGAGAGGAAATTAGAAAGGCAAAAGCCCAGCTAGAACTCTATCTGGCCACTGTTTTAAGAGATAATAAAAAAGGTTTCTACAAATATATTAACAACAAAAAGAGAGCCAAGGAAAATCTTCATCCTTTACTGGATGCAGGGGGGAACATTGTCACCAAGGATGAGGAAAAGGCTGAGGTACTTAATGCCTTCTTTGCCTCAGTCTTTAATAGCCAGACCAGTTATCCCCAGGGTATTCAGCCCCCTGAGCTGGAAGACAGGGACGGGGAGCAGAATGGAGCCCTCATAATCCAGGAGGAAGCAGTTAATGACCTGCTATGCCACCTGGATGCTCACAAGTGTATGGGGCTGCATGGGATCCACCCGAGAGTATTGAGGGAGCTGGCAGAGGAGCTTACCAAGCCACTTTCCATCATCTATCAGCAGTCCTGGTTAACAGGGGAGGTCCCAGATGACTGGAGGCTTGCCAATGTGACGCCCATCTACATGAAGGGCCGGAAAGAGGACCCGGGAAACTACAGGCCTGTCAGCCTGACGTCAGTACCAGGGAAGATTATGGAGTGGTTCGTCTTGAGTACACTCAACAGTCATGTGTAGGTCAACCAGGGGATCAGGCCCAGCCAGCATGGGTTCATGAAAGGCAGGTCCTGCTTGACCAACCTGATCTCCTTCTATGACCTGGTGACCCGCCTAGTGGATGAGGCTGTGGATGTGACCTACCTGGACTTCAATAAAGCCTTTGACACTGTCTCCCACAGCATTCTGTTTGGGAAGCTGGCAGCTCATGGCCTAGGCAGGTGTACTATTCACTGGGTAAAAAACTAGCTGGATGGCCAAGCCCAGAGAGATGTGGTGAATGGAGTTAAATCCAGTTGGCGACTGGTCACAAACAGTGTTCCCCAGGGCTCTGTTTTGGGGCCAGCCTTGTTTAATATCTTTATTGATGATCTGGATGAGGGGATTGAGTGCACCCTCAGTAAGTTTGCAGATGACACCAAGTTGGGTGGGAGTGTCGATCTGCTGGAGGGTAGGATTGCCTTGCAGAGGGATCTGGACAGACTGGATTGATGGGCTGAGACCAACTGTATGAGGTTTAACAAGGCCAAGTGCTGGGTCCTGCACTTCGGTCACAACAACCCCATGCAACGCTACAGGTTTGGGGAAGAGTGGCTGGAAAGCTGCCTGGCCAAAAAGGACCCTGGGGTGTTGGTTGACAGCCAGCTGAACATGAGCCAGCAGTGTGCCCAGGTGGCCAAGAAGGCCAACAACATCCTGGCTTGTATCAGGAATAGTGTGGCCAGCAGGAGCAGGGAGGTGATTGTTCCCCTGTACTTGGTGCTGGTGAGGCCGCACCTGGAATACTGTGTCCAGTTTTGGGCCCCTCACTGCAAGAAAGACATTGAGGTGCTGCAGCGTGTTCAGAGAAGGGCAACAAAGCTGGTGAAGGGTCTGGAGCACAGGCCTTATGAGGAGCGGCTGAGGGAACTGGGGTTGTTTAGCCTGGAGAAGAGGAGGCTGAGGGGAGACCTTATCGCTCTCTACAACTGCCTGAAAAGAGGTTGTAGTGAGGTGGGTGTTGGTCTCTTCTCCCAAGTAGCTAGCGATAGGACAAGAGGAAACGGGCTCAAGCTGCACCAGGGGAGGTTTAGACTGGATATTAGGAGAAATTTCTTTACTGAAAGAGTGGTCAAGCATTGGACCAGGCTGCTCAGAGAGGTGGTGGAGTCACCATCCCTGGAGGTGTTCAAAACATGGGTAGATGTGTCACTTTGGGACATGGTTTAGTGGGCATGGTGGTGTTGGATTGACAGTTGGACTGATGATCTTAGAGGTCCTTTCGAATCTTAGTGATTCCTAGTTTTACTTTCATTAAAAAATTAATCCAGCCACCAAGCCAGGAAACATGAAATTAATTCTTACTAGTTTAGTGGTGGACTTGATATTGTTAAGCTAACGGTTGAACTTGATCTTAAAAGTCTTTCCAAACGATTCCAGGATTCTATGAAAAGTGACTAAGAGCAGATCACGAGCTGTCTGGATGCCATATGGTTGTCTTTCTGTAAGTCATGTGGATTACAGGCTGAATTGAGTCTTTTATGTGTCAACAAAGGAGAACACACTATGCAGCTGAACTCTTCCCATCAGTACTGATCTGTCTTCTTACTGTGTTCAACTAATCTTTGTTTTGTGTAATCTCTGATGCAACAGTGATGCTGCTTGACATCTTTTAATGATATTGCCAGCTGGATGGATCAATCATGTAGTAATTGAAAACAGATTATAAAAAGCATTAGGGGAAGAATTGTTTCTTTTTAAGAATCTATAAATGAATAGACATAGCACTGGAGATGTTCTTTCCTATCTCTTCTGATGAGATGCATCTTCCTCAAAAACAACTCACATTAGGTTAGCTGCTTGTTTAGAAGTTAGGGACTTCCACTACTCCTCAAGTGAGACATCAGTAATGCATGGTCATCGTGTCTAATGCTGAAGAGAAGTCTGGAAGGATAAGAAGGGATGATTACATTCTGTCCAATGATTGGTGATACTGATGGCAACTCTCCTCATCATTATAGTCTTACCAACCAACCTCAAGTCCTACCAACCAGCCTCAGTCTTGATATTGACAGGTAACTTCTCACTGCTAGGTGAGTTGGTTTCCCTTTATCTGGATTCTCTAAGGGTCTATTTGGGATAAGAGTTATGATACTGGGTGTTGAGGAGTGATGTAGCCAGGGTTGATCTTGACCATGTCAGTCAAACAATAGTGTACTTCGAGGAGGGTAGGAGGAGATGGCCTATCTGAATGTTTCACTACCTATTTTGGTAATGCCATGATAGCTGCTGTTTTTCACTCTTTTATGCACCAGCAAGAATTTGGGTAACCGAACAGGGAATGGGTCAAGGAATTGTTAGGGTATTGAGAACCTGAGTGAATGTGCTGACATTGAGGATTACTGGTGGACAGATGACAATGTTCTGTCCATTGTTTCCATTAAGGCTCTGTGTTAGCAGTATGGATTGCCTAGCTTTCTGCAAGTGTGCCACATTTGAAAAAGAGTAATGAAACCACCTTTCCCTACTCTTCTAGTGCTGCTACTCATCTTTGTTCCTATCCCATTCTCTTCCAATACACAACATTTTCAAACTCCCCAAACAAACCCTTTAGTAGACTGAGCATACAAAAAGTCTTCAGAGCAGGGTCTTCTCAAATTCAAGATTTGGTTTCTATCAGTGCCTCCCAAACTCAGCACCCTGTCTCCATGACACAACCCAGGTGAGAACATATTACTGTGCTGCTTCAGGTTTTAGATTCCACCTGCCTTCTGAGGTCCTGCATTTTTGAACAGCAATATAGGACCTAGCAGCATAGGACCTAATTCTAGTGGAGTGAATGGTGAGTGATAAGGTAAAAAGATACATTGGGAAAGGCTGAGGAAAAGAACTTTAAACACTGAAAGTATAGCAGAAACAGAGAGAATGGGATAGTCTTAAGTAACAAATTAATGGAAAACAGTAACTATGCTGGTGTTATATTTCCTTCACATTTTATTAATACAGTGATTTTGCCTTCTTTTAGAGCATTTGATATCACTTCTGCTCTGTGTTACATTTGCTCATGTTCCCATTCAAGTCTTCAGTTTTCCTTTGCTTTTGAAAAAAAAACCCTCACCTGTCATAGGTAGTGTGAAAACAGCACAGCACAAAGCATTTTTCAAAACATAAATTGTTGATAGTGTCTGCTACAGAAATTTTGGTTCATCCTCTTGTTTTGATCTAGTAGTGGTGAAACTGTGGAACAGTGATATGATTTTTTTCTCTCATGCACAGCACAGAGTGGAACAAGCCGCATCCCTCCTAAGGCTCATAGCTCACACATTGACAGGCCCCAATAAAGCATAAATAGTATGTGCAATTTATTTCAAAAAGCCAGAACAACAATATGATGGCAACATACTACTGACAACACAACTTCCCCAGCATTGCTCAGTCCCTGTAGACCTTTCTGCCTGCTTCTACTGTACTGGACAAAGTCTGCCACCCTCCATGCTTCCTACAACAGAGAGTGCCTTCAGATGCACAGCCTTGCTTTGCACTCCCAACTACCTTCATGTGTATTTTAGGAACTGTGAGTTTATGCTTGCTTATTGCCTATGGCAGTATTTAGAGGATGGTTCCATATTTATCAAAACATTTATTTAAAAATACCAAATGAGCAATAGAGAAGTTGCAGAAGCAGACTGACTTAGGATGGAGAAAGCAGAGCCACATCAGATGTCACTGAGAATCTAAGAGGAAAGATTGTGTCATGCAACAAAACTCCCCAGAGTTTGGCTTGCTTGGATCTGGATTACATCTTCAAAGCTGTACTTAGAATTTTGATAGTTAAAATTGTGCTCATTTTGCCACTTTTTTTTTAAAATAATGTTTTTCTGTATAAAAAATATTGTTAGCCAGATGGTACTTTTTATAAATTATAATAATGGTGTTTTATAAATGATTGCAAATCACTGATTGAATATATGACATCATATAAGCATGTGAATTTTATACCTCTTGTACAAGAGATGTAAGTACTTTACTAACAGTAGTACTCAGATACAGACCTATCTGGTCTCCTGCTTTCTGTGTTTTTTCTCTGCTTCCTGCTTTCTTGTTCCAGCACTTACAGCTCAAGGGAACTCAGTGCCACAAGCTTTGCTTTTGCTCTTGGACCTACCTGGGCAACCGTGGCTGATAACTGTTCAGTAGCCATCTGCCGAGCACTGTCCCCAAGCAGAAGAGGGACTCTGGACCTTTTAGAAGGAAGAATTTGCATTTTTGCAAGCCATATCCCTCCCAATCTTCATCATTATGCCAAGATTACCCTCACCTGATCCAAAGGATAAGTTTAATTATTGCATAAGAAACACGCAGAGAGAGTTGCAGTTAGAAAATATTTTATCTGCACATTCTGAATTAGAAGATTACATCAAGGATGCTAAAAACAGACTAGTGTTTTTGACTTTTTTTTTTTTCCTAAGAATTATACATCTCAATGCAGAGCAGGGGATAAAACCCTAAACTACCAAGAGTGATCCCTTCCCATGTTATGAGCCCAACACTTTCCCTAAGAGCCAAGGTTAATATTTATCTATGCCCCATGGCAGTAATTTTGAAGGTGTTGATCTTGGGGTTTAATTGCTGCTTTAAACAGGCAGTTAACAGTTTAAACATTTTTATTGGCATGCAGTAGTTAAATGCCTACTAGTGTGCTGATGGGTTTATGATGATCAAAATGAATTAAGAGTCCGTCTTTGAGTTACACGCTATTAGAGGCACTGGGTCATTTGCGTACCCTGGGTTAATGTGTGTGAGATGTACAGTAACTGGTGAACACAGAGAAGAAAATGTTCATTTTTAAATATTGCACTTCAGACCATTTTCTGTTCTATTTACATTCGGAAATGAAGCTCTCAGGCTACTAGTGCTCCAGCGACCCGGTGCCTGAGCACACATGCTCCTGAGGACACAGTCCAGGCTCTGGTGCTCATATTTCAGCACTGGTGTTCCACGGGATACAGCACCATGCTTGGAAGAAGTATTGCCAGGGTGTCACAGGTCCTACACTGCACTGTGTTCACAGAAGTGGCTGAAGAATTTGCTGCAAAACTCATTACACTTATAAACGTGTTGTTTGGATTCAGTCAATACAGTATTTATATGACCACTGGCATTAGAGGAAACCAAAGATATTTGTAACCCCATTAATCATATCTTTTTTTACTGCTTGGTGATTAGGCATTTTGAGATCTTCAGTGTGATCAGAAGCATGAGATCTATATTCTGGCTGCCTGCTATAGGTGCCTATCTCAAACAATGTGGCTATGCCCACCCTCCACAGGGAACCACAACCTGGCAGTGTCCATAACTCCACTGAAGTGAGTTTTTGCTGTGGTTTAGCCCCAGCCAGCAACTAAGCACCATGCAGCCTCTTGCTCACTCCCCCTGCCCCAGTGGGACTGGGGAGAGAATCAGAAGAATAAGACTGAGAAAACTCCTGGTCTGAGATAAGAACAGTGTAGTAGCTGAAATAAAATAAAGTAAAATAGTAGTAGTAACAATAACAATATAGTAATAATAGTAATAATAATATACAAAGCAAGTGATGCACAATGCCATTGCTCACCACCCACCAGCCAATACCCAGACAGTTCCTGAGCAGCGATCGCTGCTCCCTGGCCAACCCCCCCCCAGTTTATATACTGAGCATGACGTCATATGGTATGGAATAGCCCTTTGGGCAGTTTGGATCAACTCTTCTGGCTGTGCCCCCTCCCAATTTCTTGTGCACCTGGCAGAGCATGGGAAGCTGAAAAAGTCCTTGACTAGTGTAAGCAGTACTTAGCAACAACTAAACCATCAGTGTGTTATCAGCTTTATTCTCATCCTAAATCCAAAACACAGCACTATGCCAGCTACTAGGAAGAAAATTTACTCTATCCCAGCCAAAACCAGGACAGTTTTACATGCCTCTTTGGGCATCTGTGTCAGAGCAGGTTGTACATTTGCTAGAGGCAATTTCCAAAGGGAAGGTAGCATGCCTTCACTGCGATTGCAGTGTGATGTGGAGACATCTGAGCTACAGGGCTGATTATAGCTATGTCACACAGGGCCTGAGCCTCAGTACTAGGCATACCCTAGTCCCCAGGACATGGATTCCTACCTCTATTTTCCAACTCTGTTGGAAAACACTGTCTGTGACTACTATTAATGACTTGGTTCTAGCAGGCCAATTAATCAGGGCCAACTTGTGATAAATGTTTCCCCATATAAAATTATGACAGCTTCCTAAGTATAGGATGAGTGCATCCTATCCTTCATCTGAGAATTGTGACACGTGGATGTAGCAAGGCTATTTAGTGCAGCACAGCTGGTGTGTCTTGCTGCTGCGATGCCACAGGACACTGCTCGCAAACCATAGCTAGCCTCTTGCCTCACTGCTATCTATTTGTGTTGTCTGACTTTTTTTTCCTAATTAAAAGTGACACATACAGTTGGGAAGAAGCTGATTGGCCTCTTAAAATAATTTTGACCGGTTGAATGAGGTTTCTAATTAGTTAAGCATGAATTTTGTTATTATGGGGATGCTGCTGGAATGGAGAACAGAAAGCGAAGCCTCTGCCTCATACCCGTATGTGGAATGTGAAACCAGAAGCTGTTTGCAAAAATAAGTAAAAGGTGTGGGGAGCAAAGTACACTGTAAAAATAAAAGAGATATTTTATTTATAAACCACCTTCTTAAATAAGAAATAGTTGCAGTTCTTAATTCCAGACTGTCTCTCTGTGCCTCTCCCTTTCAATGGCTATGCTGCTGTTTACTTACCTCTGATACCTCAGATCCCTGGTGGCAGATTCCTACTTTTTTCTCTGCTATATCTGTCACCCAGAACCTAACTAATAGCTGCTGGGAATGAATTAATAAATGGACTGAGTGTAAGGAAGCTGCCATGGTCCTAGAGACTGCAAAGTTTTAGGTAGACTGAAGTCCAATATGCTAGTCTTGTTGTCAAAGTATTCAATTAGTATTTGACTTAATTCCTGAAGGTATTTGTAGTTATATATATCTATATCTATATCTATAATCTATTTAGTACTGCTGGAGAAAGCACTTGAAATTCTAATTCAGCATATTTAAAACTCAAAACCCACTGTTTCAGAGAAAACAAGTAAGATTTCAAGGATTTTTTTGGCAAAAGCTGGGCTCCATCAGACCTATCATATGTTCATATAGTCATGGTGAGCTTAGATTTCCTGCAGTTTGAATTGAAATGCAGTTTTATGTTTTTCCCCAGGTTCTAGAAGAATGTGCCAGTTTTTTAGGTTTTGTTCCATTTATTGCATTTTGTTAAAGTATTTCCATTCAGCCAGGGATTCTCTGGCTTCCAAGCTAGGTTGCCTATGCTATAACTCTTGGTATTGGTCAATGTGAAAAATAGCTATATCGTTCATGTTCTCCTCTCTGCTTCCTTTCTTACTATTTACCCTTCCCAGAACAAGTACCAGGGAAGTGATCCTGAATGCTGGAAGACTGAGCTGCTTGTGCTGTGTAATATCATTACTGTTGGCTGCTCCTTCTAGAGTCAAACTCTGGCCAAAAAGTTAAGCTAAGCTGGATGAATGCTGAGAGTACTCATGGAGTTGAGTGTGCGCATTCATGAAAAATATAGCAAGTGTGAGAATTCGAAAAGCTGCAATATTGAGATTGCTTACTCTTGGGACTCTAGTTCATTTCTCATTTGGGATTAAATACATTTCAGAAACATCATTGCCTTTATCACATTCTTCTTTTAACCAGACATCTAAAGCAACTAAGCTGTGTTTTTGAAGGTGAACTTAAACAAGAATAGTAATTCAAGCCCTTAATCCCATGTTTGACCAGTTTCAAGCTACATCAAAAGCTAGATATTTCACCCACATAATTAACTATTAGCTTGTACAGTTCAAGAAGGGGTTTCAACGTTCTTTTGACTGAAAGCAGATGTGTTATGATTGTTCTAGAAAAGTGATAATGCCAGATTCTTTACAGAAGCTTGTAAAATGGAGAATTGGTACAGTCTATGTAGCTTTTTATTCTTTGTCCACTGATGTATAGATTGAACTTTTTCCAGGCCATTTCTCCCAGACTGTTTGATTTGCACGGATTTTTCAAAAGGTAGATAGGAGTTGGTTAGAGCACCACAGAAACCCAAGAGAAAAAGTTGATGTCCTTATCTTCTACCACAGCATCATATTCAATAAAGCTTATTTCCTGTGGCTTATCTTAGCTAAGTCTACTCTATGAAAAAATTAAGTTTGTTAGGCAAATCAGTTGTAATTAGAAAAAAGTCTCTACCTCTAAGGAAGTAGGACAGTGCTACCTTGTAAATGCTATATTCTTCCTACATATACTTTAGCCAGATACTTGAGTTCTTGAAGGGTATAAATACTGAGAAATGACCTGGATTTATGTCCTTTTCTATGTGGAGAAAATGAAGGAGAATGTTTTACATTCTAATTATTAATTAGGTCAGAGAGCAGCCAAGATTGGCTCTTGCAGTTGGGTGATTAGGGTGTCATTCATGTTGATGGAGAATGTGGCTGATGTGACTGAACCAACAGAAGAAATCAGAAGGTTCATTCATGCCTTGCTGTGAACGTATATGCTCAAAGAGATGAGAGTCTGATTCCTCTCTCTCCCCAAATCAGGCAGCAGAAGGATTTAAACCTTGGACTCGCCTCCAAATGCTCTGACCATCCTTGGCAGTGGTATCACTTCCCTCTCTATTGCACCTGAGTTGAAAAGAGCAGAGCTACAGAGAGGCCTGTGCAGAAAAGACTTTCTAATGGGAACAGAAAGATCGAGCTCATGGGAGCAGGGTACTCAGGCATGATCTGTAGGTCTTACGTTCCTTCTACGGATAGTATTAGGGATTCTGTCACCAACATGTTGGCTTTTGTGTCTCTAACCATTATATATCTAATGCTTCTCATGAATAGGCATTTTAAGCACCTGATTCAGGATTTTGGTTTCATTAGGTAGGAAGGCTGTAGCCTTGCAACATTTAACACCTAAGACTCCAAAGGAGAGATCTTAAGTTGCTAACCCATAGAGTCTGAAGAAACTTTGATTTTTTGTTGCTAGATATTCAACTTTTACCAGTATTTAGGATAACCTTTTGTATTTACACTTGACTGGGGGACTGCAATTTTTCCTTTCCCAAGCGAATGGTACTATCACAATTCCTGCCTTCATGACCTCATGACTGTGCACATGTTGCACAGTACTTGGGGCTACATGTTACATTAATTCAGAAACTAAAGGTAAGGCACCAATGGGTTATTGTTTCTCTCCTGTACCTTTCCCTGGTAAGGAATAAGACCTGGGGATAGTCCATAGAAAACTGTTCAACCAAACAACATTGCTGATAAATTATTTCCACACAGTTGTGTTTTCAATGTAATTTGAAACAGAAGGCACATTCACATGATAAGGCTGAAAGGCTCATAGCCATATGAAATATCTTTTTCCTAAATGTGGCAATTGTTTTTGTCTAGGATTTACAATGGCAAATCACTGTTGTTTGTCCTCTCAACAACTGAACACCACATTCAGTTGGTGTGCATCACCCCTGTTTGACAGGGTTGCAGGCTGGTCTCTGAAAATGCCTTGAGTATCCTGAAAGTGTGAAAGTTAAGGACAAAACTTATGTTTTGTCATACAAAACTTGTATGCTTTCTTTTCTTACTCTCCTGGGAACAAGCAAGTAGTCATCTCAGATAAATTACTCCTCAGGACTGAAGTTTGTATATTTACACGCACATATTTAAGGCATGATCCCATGTAGTGCTGCTTGCCAGGTCCTTCCTTCAAAGGAATATGGCACAGGTAATAAGAGGGTGCTGGGGGCATTGCCTCCTTCCCTGGTGAATGAGAGGAAATTTAACTGAATTAGTCTACATGCTTTTTCTCTATATGTGTAAGCTCAAAGATTTGTTCTGAATGTAGGAACAACTTCATTTTCCCATGTTCCCAACAGGATGAAAATAAGTTTTCAGAAAAAACCTAGCTCTCTTAGCTGCTGACATGTTTGGAAAGAGTCCGATAAAGCTTTTGCCCTGAGAAGCCTCACAGCGTCTGTGTGAGACAAAATTCAGACAGGTCGTATGGCATAACCAGTAGCTCAGATGTTTCTGTGGTAAACCACCATGTTCTTTTAAAAGCTGCTGGGTTTTGCCACCCTGTTAATGTTCCCAGCTGTTTACTTGTTTCCAGGTGTGAAATCAAATACTGGGAGAGCCAAGCTGGGCTGCAGCGTGACTAAGCACCCATTGCCATATTCCTTTGAAGGAAGGACCTGGCAAGCAACACTACATGGGACCATGCCTTAAATATGTGTGTGTAAATATACAAACTTCAGTCCTGAGGAGTAATTTATCTGAGATGACTACTTGCTTGTTCCCAGGAGAGTAAGAAAAGAAAGCATACAGGTAGTGGGAAAAAGTGTCATTGTATGGTAAGTGAGTCTTCCCCATCACCTGCTCTCAATACTGTCTGGATTCTGTAGGGTCAGGCAAATATCCTGCATCCCGTTCTGGTCTCAGCACTATGGTGAATTGGGACCATCTCCACTGCAGTGACTGGAGAAACTTTAGCACCTAACCAGTCAGACTTATGGGACTTCAGATCCCATTTTATTAATTTGGATTTATATATTTTGAATGAAGTTCTTCAGAGTGTGCTACATTAAAAATAAAACATTTTGTGTCCTACTGTATAGCATTGGTTTATCTACAAATAAAAGCTTGCTTCTTATACCTACATTTAGGAGCCATTCTGCAGTGACTTCCCCTATACATTGAGGTAGTTGAGTTGGATTAACTCCAGTTACAGTGTGTGACATGATGCAACCTTATTGCAACTCATCTGCAGCAATAACACATATTGCAGCAGAAATGTAAAGGAACAGAAATAGATTTTGGTTTCCTAGAATTTGTATTTGAACTCTGAGCATGTATATGATTCTGTGACAAAGCCATTACACTATTTAATGCTAGATATGTGGGAACTGTTATCATGTGAATGTAATCTTTATCTGGATATTGAATTCCCATTTATTTTGCCTTGTAGGATTGATTACATAATGAGCTACAGAATTTTGTATAGCTACTAAATAAACAATGTATATGAGACTTTGCATGGTCTGGGAAGGAAGCCTCTGGATCTACCCCTTCCCTGTTACACAGAAGGAAGAGTTCAGGGAATATGAAACTAGTCATTGTGTTGGAGGAAGTGGTCTTAGGAAAATAAAGACTCTTAAACACATCCATGCCCCTACTCAGTTTCTGGCTGAGCCATTGATTTTCTGTGCAATCCTGGATAAATAATTTTGCTTTTATCTGTAGTATATAATGTAAGATCCTGCAGAAATACCCCCAGTGACTTTGACTGAACTTTGAGAACTATTCTTTTCATCACCTCACTGAAATGTTCAGGTCTTAAAAAGCTGGGACAGGTCACATAGATCATGTGGTACTGGGATAATAAACTGTACATTTAGCAATCTGGGTAGAAGACACCAAAGCATTGAAACTCTCGGGGCAAGATATTTTGGTTGGTTGGTTGGTTTGTTTTTCGAAAGAAAAAAGCAATTACCTTAATAGGAATAGGGAATTTTAGAAAACAAAAACTCTTCTTATGTCTGAACCTGTTTTCCTTAGATAAAATGGAATTCCTTAGAAAATTGCACTGTGGAATTAAGTGGCTGTAGGTCTGGAAACAAGCTTTTTTCTGTATTTTTTTTTGCCCTTCTGCCTGTGTAAGCATGGGACCATGAGCGTGCCGGGGAAGAGTATAAACTGAACCTGGCCTGGCTGGTTCAATGTCCTCGTGAAAATGACTTTGCTATGTGTTTGGGGGAACAGCAAGCTGACCTTGCTGGCCCCTGTGTCTCAGGATTGGGATTGTCTGTGCTTCTAGTTAGGGACCTGGTGGCTAGGCTTAGAGCTCAGGCTCTGTTATCAGCAAAAGCAGCCCCAAAGCTTGCTGAGTTTCAGTGTAGCTCACAGACCTGCTGCCATTTCAGCAGTCACTCTGGGTCCTTGCAAAGCATTAAGTGCATCCCAGCACAATTCATGAGTCCCTTTCTCTGCCTCCCTTGGGTTTGAAAGACTGCAAACTGTGGGTGACATAATGGCTCCTGGGCCTCCCTCAGGCTCCTGCCATACCTTCCTCACCTCCGCGTGAGACCCGACGTGGTCAGGAGCACAAGATGTCTCAGATGCACTACTCCCACAACACAGATGTGGCAGTACGTGGTCATTGAGTGAGGGGCAGGGACTTGGTTCTTTCTAGTACGGAAAGCTTTAGTGCAGTGTGCTGGTAGGAGATGCTCTGGCTGCTGCATGGCTCTGCCACATCTCCCCACTGTGGCATCTGACGATCATGTGCTGCCCATGACCCACCAATTTGGGGCCTAGGGTCAGGGATGAGAGGCAGGTGCTGTGGCAAGGAACTAAGCTGGAGACAAATGAGCAAATGGCTAAAGGTGTCTGATAATTCTGTGTGCTTCTGGAAGGTCCTTCTCTCTGTTAGCCCTCAGGAAGAGGGGGAGAGAAGGGGAGGGGGAAGTCACGTTAAGCCAGTGGGAAGGGGCCATGCAATAGCAACAAAGTGAGCATGCTCTTCTGTGCAGTCTTTTCTCATCTGAAAAACATCAACTGTAAGTTTACAATCTCACTTTTCCATGTTTGCATGAGAATAAGTCTGTTAAATACTCTGCAGAAAGTGAATGAAGCATTTGTGTAAACAACAGCATTTTAAAATATGAACTAAAAATCTCAGAAGCCTTTGTACGCCCACTTTTGCTATCCCCCTTTTAGCTGCTCAGGGGCCTTTTCATAAAGTTCTCTTTTTTTACTTTTTAAAAAAGCATGTATTGTTACCATGTTTGTGCTCTGGTATTTCTGCTTTGCCTCACAGGGAATAGCTGTTTTTATGCTACCCCTTCAGCTCAGTGTCTGATCCTACAGTCTTCTTCCTGACTGAAGCTCTCTGATCTTACATGAGCACATATCTTGCAATTATATTTCACAATAGTTGCAAAGACAATGTAATAAACCACAGCAGAGCTAGTTCTGGTGATGGTGGAGAATTATGAGAAGTACTATATGAAAGCAAGAAAACAAGCTATACGAAGTTGGTTTTCAGAGCCAGAAAAAGAAAAAAAACAGAGTGTAAAGGTGGGCTGAACAGTTCAGAGGTGGAAGGATATTCTGATTTTGCTAAAATCAACAGTAGCATTGATGCTTTCCTCTTTGCTTTGTATTCTTTTCTTTTTTTCCTCTTTCTATATTGGACATATAGACATATAGGTCAGATGCCTGGCTAAATATTCTAGGCAGTTCTTTCAGATGAAATTGTAGTTGTGATATGGGGGGCAATTGCACGAACACTGAAGGTGCTTGCACTCACCATTCTTGCATGTAGGTTTCCTTGTGGGTAAAAACCTTGCAGGTTGTTTTTTTAGTGATGTGCTATTGCTGTTTAGAAGACTAATTACTTTCATGGGAAAAATTGTGCAAAGTGGTCTGCACAGATGTTGGCTGATATTTATATAATAACAATAAATACTAGAGCAGGAACTCAGATCCAAATTCCTCTGAATTTCAGGAATATTCCAAACCTGTTTCTAATCTGTGCATTTTTGATTTGTCTCTAGCAAATACCAAAGACATTATTTAAGTATAAGATTGTTTCTTAAATAGTTACCACAATCTATTTCTGAGAAAGTTGCCCCTGAGAAAGTTTCTACAGATAATGAGAGGTGCCTCTCTAACCCATACAGACTTGCAAATTGGAAGAAGTGTTTTGCATGTGATAACTACACAGTAGTACAGAAGACAATCTGGAATAGTTCAGTCACCATCCTTCACTGTTTTATAATTAGTCACCTTAGCTTAGATACCAAACATAGAAAATTATTATCCTTCTGAACTGCCATTTCCCATTACTATTTGGCAGCCTTGATTTCATTATATGCTGTAAAAAAAACCTCTCTGCAAACTCTGCTAAAGAAACACAGTTGTCTTAGAAAAGTAGCTAAAGCATGTGAGGGTTAAATGTAACTTTTTTCCCATAAGTGTCGTTCACCCAACTTAGAATTCTTTAATAGATACTAAGCAGCGCAGAACTGAAAGTATTTTTAATTTCACTGCTTTGTATATTTACAGAGGGATTACAACAAACTTCTACACTCTATCTACATTTTAATAGGTCAGTGTGAACATATGAAGTGTATTAAGGTGGACTGCCTTACTTATTAAACTTACGTGAATTCGTCAAAAGCCCTTAGCAGTTGTATGCAACAGGGGCTGGAAAGCCATGCATGATTGAGGTCATGCATCCAGCCAGTTTGTAAGATGATCCCTCTGTACTGAGCCATCAGCCATCCTTAGCATAGGGGCGCACTCATACGCACATTCCTGTCAAGTCATCTTGTGAAAGGCTGCTTGCTTCCAGCTTGGCTTGAAAGTGCAACCTTAATAAAACTCACTGAAGTCTGAGAGAAAATAGCAGTTCTGCAGCAGATAGTGTAGGGGAAAGAGACTGGGATATGCATATGCAGCTGACTAAAGCAGGCTACATGCTGGACTGTAACAGAGAGGAAACAATAAATCTTAACTACTATGCAATAAATAGTCCCAATTTTAACTAAGGAAGCTATCCTTATAGTGAAATTAAAAAAATAACCGGTTATCCAAGCTTGATTACTAAAGTGCGCTTCTCCAGTCCTTTTTCCAAAGACTTTAAGGGAAATTAAGAACAAATTTAAAGAAAGAGGAAGAACATTTTTTTCTTAAAGTAGGAAAGGAAAGTAATAATAACATGTCAGTTTTCCTTTCCTTTGCTTTCCTGGCAGCGATTCTTGCTCATATAGGCTGTAATAACCAGCGTCGGGGTCCAGAAGCCAGTGGGAGAAGATTTAACCGGATTCAGCATGGGCAGTGCACCTATACTTTCATTCTGCCAGAACAGGATGGGAACTGTCGTGAAAGCACGACAGACCAGTACAACACAAATGCTCTTCAGAGAGATGCTCCTCACGTGGAACAGGATTTCTCTTCCCAGAAACTGCAACATCTGGAACATGTGATGGAAAATTACACGCAGTGGCTGCAAAAAGTAAGTGTTTCTTATTTTCATTTCTCACTAGACGGATTTTTTTGGTGATGCTTATGCTGTTCAAAGTTTTCATTTGTTTCTATGAGAACTGAGGTAATAAGGATTGACCTAGTTCATGGCTGTGTAGGGGAGAAATGTTTCAGCCAGAGTGCAACCTTCTTAGTGACATTGCTCTTGGGAGCAGAATTTTCTTCATGTTACTGAAAGATGCAACTTCTTAAAGCTTTATCTCAAGAGACCATGGATGTTTGTGAGCCAGAGAACAGAAAAATCCTCCAGAGATTCTAATGACAGAACTTACTAGGTATTCCTATAAACTCTACTTACAGTTCACAGCTTCAGATCAGATGCCATGCAGGATACCTGCTACTCTGACAGCAAAAGGGAGCATTTGAAAAAATCAGCATCTAAAGGCACGGGGTTAAGAATATCATTGTTCCTCCATAAATAGATCCTGTAACACTATTCTACCCAGCTAATTGCTGGAAAGAAAGAAGGAAGTATATAGGCATTCACACTCCTAAAACAGCACAGTAAAACTTTTTAACTGTTTAGATTACACTGGACTTGAAACAGCCTGTTTTAATTTGTGTGTGTATATGTGCATTCTTTCATAGAAAGGGGAAAATGGGTTTGAAGGTGTTGCAGTAACTTAGCAGAAGTAATTATTTTTAAGAATTTGTGCAATAGCTCTAACCTTCTAATGAACTTTTCAGTATTTTATGTATGAGCTGAAGTTTGGGCCTGAAAAGACTTAAATATGTGAATAATTTCACTCATATGAGCAGTCCCACTCACCTTAACAGCATTACTCACTTGTGTAAAATTACATACTTCGCAGGATCTGTCCATGCCTTGGTAATGAAAATGCCTTGGGATAGCTGACCAGTAAGAATAAATAAACCAACTGTCTTTGTATATAGTTATTTGTAATATTCCCATTCTCACACTGGCATTTTGACCTGGCAAAACAGAAAATTGAGCAACTGAGTGATGCAACTAGTCATGTAAGATGGCACAAGAAAACTTCTGTACGTACACATTTGAGAGATACATGATTTAACTTTATCACAAGTTCATACTAAGAATGAACATCAATAAAAATCTAGTGAGGACTCTACTAGGTGGGCTAAAATTTCATATTAGCATAGTTACTGTTACCTATCTTATTTACAAGTTTTGTTTTATCCAGACAGTATACAAGACCAAAATATGTTAAAAAGCATATACAGCTGTCCCCATTCCCCTAACCCTACTAAAATCTTTAGAGACGATTTCCTGATCTCTTGGAAAATTAATTGTGCTCTTTGCATATCTGGCTCTAGCAAGAGAGAAAATACTCTGTCCAGTAAACGTGTGACTATAAAACAAAATATAACCAAACATTTCTTCTTTAAACCACTTTCCGCATTTTTTAATATCTTGGTCTACTTTGGGGAATACGAGGTTGGAAATGAGGGGATGTCTTTTGTAGAGGAAAGCATTTCTTAAGAAATTATTTTACTGTACCTTGGGAGGCTGAGGCAAGCACTAAAAAGAGGAAAGTTGTTATCTGTGTTTATGCACACATGATTTTACTTGAGCAAATTGCCTGCTGAATCATGCTTAGAAGACTTTACTTATTCTGTGTTTGTCCACTAGAGACTGAACTAAGATCACTCTTTCACTGTGAAGTGAGCATGAAGAAATATGAGTCTCTGGAGTGTGAATGTCTGAGTTAGGGTTAGTCCTCTCACACTTTGGAGGGAAGTGATTAAACAGGTAGGATGCCCAATGAAAGGGGTTTATATCTGAGGACTGTTTTCATCTGCAGTGATTGTAAAACTGGCTATGGGCAGAACCATCCCCCTCCTTCTTTCCTTCCCAGCCCCCAACCCTCTGCTCCCAGGAGTTTACATAAAACTGGGATTGTGCACGTATCCCCATGTGTCAGTTTTCCCTGGAATGAAAGGACCCATTTCTCTGTGTGATGGAGTACGGCTCACTCTGAACAAATGAGGCTGATGCAGCTCCATTATAGCATCTCTGAATACTGAATTTGCATTGTTGCTGTTGAGGTTACAAAGCATCTCAGCCATGCTCATTTCCTTTCAAAACAAGTGTAATGTTTAAGTGTAATGAATGTATTATGTAGATATCTCACATCTCATTTTTATACTCTGTGTTTATTTTTCCCCCTAGAATTTTTAATATAATTTTTAATACAATAACTGCTGCTACACTAAAGAGCATGTTATAATGCACCTGCTGTGAACAAAGTAAAGAATAATTAATGGTTATAGGTCTTAAAATAAGAAATAATGTTTAAGAATTTGAGATGTATTCTGACTTACATGAAGTAAGTTTACTACTTCAGGTAATATATATTAACTTTCGTTAAAATTGTACATAGGCAATGTTTGGCAGGGTGAATTATTTTCTCAGCACAAATGCTAGCCTGCAATATTGAGAGTATTTATTAAGAAAGTCTGTAAGAATCATGGCTTGCTTAACTCTGTAGTATTTTAATTTAAAAATGTTTTTCCTTGATATCTAAACTAGCAGATTTCTAGAAGCAAAACAAGTATCCTTTTTTTTAAAAAAGGCAATTTTTTTATGCTTAAAACCAAAAGTGTTTCCTTGATGACCTACAAGCTTGATTGTAGATAAAAATGTGCTTGCCTGGGGAGCCAACTACAGGCAATTAAGTCCCAGCCTTGTCCATTAGCATTTGCATATCTATAGTCAGAGTAATTGGGATTGGTTGGCAAACCAGGGACACGGGAAAACGCTCTGTGCAGAAACTACTCGGAAGAAGATGACTTGGTAAACATTTTTAGAGATTTTCCTAGAACTGTTTATTTTAATACTGGATAACTTTCCCCATTGTTTAAGCTTGGGTTTCATTTCTGCAATATGTTTATACTAATAGTTCAAAACAAACAGTTCATCACATTTTCTTTCTTGCAGTAACTGCCTGGCCCACGTGATACTGTTTGGTATTTAATTGCAGTGTCTAAGTATTGCCAAAGAGGAGTTACGTGAAAAGTTATCATCATGTCTTGCTTGGGAACCTTGTGTTAGTCAGCTTGCTGAACTTACAGTATCAATGGACTCAGTATACATTCAGCATAGCTATATAGATGAGTGTTTCATATACTTATCCCTCAGTCCAAATAGTAGTCATAGTTGCTATTACAGTAATAAGTGAGTTTTACATATCCACTCTTTCTTTTTTTCTGATCATTACCTAAGCAGAATACCATAAAAGTTTAAAATGAATGCTTAATAATAGTATACTATAAGAAGCTAACACAGACGTATGAGTTGAAAGTGAACAACAATCATTCTGGTCAGCCAGTATCCAAACTTAGATTTTATTTTTTTTCCTTTTCTCTGCAAATATTGATGGCACCACTACACTTAAACCAAAATAAAGAAGCTTCAGCTCACTTCCCTTTCCTTTCAAAGTGCCTGTGCTGTCACCAGCTATAACAGAAGAAGTAAAAAATTATGAGCTGGATTCAGTCATTAAAGGAAGAAATTATGAGCAATTTTTCTGGGGTATCTGTAGCCATTTGATAGTCTACTTTAAAGTTTATTCTTATCATAGTTTTGATAAATTATTTGTCTATGGCATACTCTGTGCTCTCTGTTGACTTCCTTATTTTGCAGAAGTAATGGCACAAGGGCTCACTTGCATTTTCAACATGTAAGGAAAGGTTTTGAGGCAGACCAGTCATTGTATAGAAGAAGCTG
Source organism: Pelecanus crispus (assembly GCF_030463565.1). Classification (NCBI taxonomy): domain Eukaryota; kingdom Metazoa; phylum Chordata; class Aves; order Pelecaniformes; family Pelecanidae; genus Pelecanus; species Pelecanus crispus. The sequence continues at coordinate 154,773,226 of NC_134644.1, read as the reverse complement.
GCTTTTGCAAAGACTGGTGTCTGTCACTGTGTGCTGTGGCTCCATTGAAAGTCTGCCCCTCTCTGCTCTCTTTACCAGCAGGCCTAGCACTGCAATGAAATAGTAATAATATGCTTTTGTGTATGGAGTGGATGGATTTTGCCTTGGATTTTATATGGTTTGCTGAAGATGGGAAAATTCCTTACATGCCACTCTTGCTGTGAAGCTGTGTGAAAGTGTGACAGAGCCTGCCCTGAAGAGGACAGATCTAAAGCACTATCATAATATCCTATGAGGCAAATTTATACTAATACAAAGAGGGAGGAGGCCATAGTGTATGTAAAATTTTGTCATATTAAGAAACCAATTTTCCCTAGTTGAACTATTACAAAAAATAGCAAAATTCCATTATATTAATGGTTATGTCTCACTGGGCATTTTGTAATGTAATATGTGACCTTAAAGTCCACATAGTATTTGCATGTTAAGTGCAACCAGGAGATCCATGAAGAACTCCTGTTAATTTTCACAAATAAAAGCAGGTCATTAGATTTGGAATCTGCCATTCTGCTTCTTTGAGTGTTACTAACAGGCCTGTGTAAGGAATGGCTTTCCAGTATATCTTTCATTTTTCAAGCTGGACCAGGGCTGAAAGGAAACAGTGAGAAAGCTTCATCCAAAATTGGCCACTAGCGTCCTATTTGGCATCCAGCTTGCACCTGGATTTCTTGTCTAGACCCAGAAGCTATTTACTATTCTAGGTGCTCTTTTTTGCTTTGGAGTCAATGAATTCTCATATCCAAAGGAGAGCCTCATCCTTGTGACATTTGAAGTGCAGTTCCCACAAACAAGCTGCAAAACAAAAGGTGACATTCAGATTAGTTGGATTACTTATATAGTATTCTATTCAATGGGCAAGTATATATATAAGCCAAATTTAAGGAGCAAAAATAAGTTCATGGGAACAAACTGGTTCACTCTTGAGTGTAAAACCAAAATTGCTTATTTATCTACAAAAAATCTTGGCCAATAATATGCCTGCATTTCAAAGCTTTATTAATCAAATTGCTGAAGCCCTTGCATATTCTGAGGTATCCACAAGACAGAAGCAAGACTTCAAATGTGGAAATGCCTAAAAGCTTTACATTATTGGGGAATAACCTATTTGGCAATGTTTTTTTTTAAAAAGCAGAAGAATCAGAGAAGTAGACTGAAGGGCAGTCTCACATGTTGCCACATTTGGTAGCAAATTACTTAAAAAAATATTTCCCATGCTTGGACAGAAGGCTTTATCATAATGTGCAGTAGAACCTGAATGTGTTTATTTTCCTTGATGACAGCTGTAATTAGGAACTTTCTGGTAACAATAAAATATTACATTTATTAGTCATCAGAACTGTCCAACCAACATGCCCAGTGGGAGATCTCATTTGGAGCACTGAGAGCTTTGCTAAATGAATCTGATATAAAGTAAATGGCGTGTCATTTTGAGGGTGCTGAGAACTCATCGTTCCCATTCCTTTCTGTGGTTTGGAAGCAATCTCTACTTCACAGTGCTGGGTGCTTTGGAAAAAAAAACCAGACAGCCTATGTGGAAAAAATATAGAGCTGGGTATTTTAGGCCTGCATCATCCCACCCAAACTTCTGGCCAAAATCCAGAGATCCCCAAGATAGGTTTTTCTTTGCTGTGGAGAATCTCTCAGTGCTGTGTCAAGAGACAGTAGCAAGCCCAGAGGAAGAGCCAGCCATCTGAACTGTCCTGTGGAACTCCCTGCTTCTCTTCATTGACTCCAGGGAAATCCTGAGCAGCTTGCTTCCTGATTTAAATGCCTCAGTTAAGTGGGATGGATTTAGGCTTTATTTCTGTCCATGGCTGTAGCATAGACTTTCCTTGTGACTGCAAGGAAATCGTAAATTTTAAGTATTCCTGTTTCCCTTTTCTAACACACATATAGTACTACTACTCAATTTCATAAGGCTGTTGGGAGGCTTAATATGTTTTTTTTTGTGTTGCTTTTGGAGTCTTTCTGGTGGATGGTATTTTGTTCTATTAACAATTTAGGTATGATAATAATACTTTCTATGTTTACAGAAAACTATGTGAAATTAAAAAATCTTTTGGAAGGAAATTAGTTTTAAAATGAGTAACTAAAATAAAGTGTAAAAAATAAGCAGATAAATAAAATTAATATGAATCTATAATGCTAAGTATATTTTGCAGGTTGCAGTTGAGTAAATGGATTATATATGTTCTGCTAACAGTGAGAATGGTCCTCATTCTTGCAATGTTCTTAAAACCCACCGAGCAGCTGCTGCTCCAACCTGTATTCATCTAAGATGAATAGGAATGTAGCTTAGTCTTGTATGGATTCTCAGGAAGACCAGTGAGGAATGGCTAGTTTTTCAGAGCTATTGTTACCCACAATTTTGAATAAACTTGTCATTATCAAAACTGGGCTTACTTGTGTGATTTATTGCAAGCATATCCTGAAAGGTGAAGATACTTAACAACCTTCTTGTATTCATCTCAATTTACAGTTCAGCTTAGTTCAGTCCTCTTCTCTGTATTTGCAATGAGATGCAAACAAGGAAGAGCTAGTAAATGAGAACCTTCTAGAACCAGTATCATGGTTTTAGCTGTGCTGCAAACCTCATCTTCAGCACCAGCAGCTCAGGTGTCTGGAATAAACAGCCCTGGTGTAAAAGTCTTCCCAGTACAATAAGGATTTCCTCTCTTGTTAAAGGGTTGAAGTTTGATCAGGAAAAGGAAATTGAAATAGTTTCATATTTCATAGGAAGGGTTCTTTTGCTTATGAAACAAGCTGTACTTTAAAATATGCACATGTGGTTACACAAGAATAACTTTGTGTTAAACAGTGTTATGAAACACCAGGGTAGTGAATATTCACGTGGAAGGGTAACTTAGAAATGCCATAAATTGTTGCACATTTGCAGTACATTCTCATTAATGTTCCTGCACAAAAATCAAGCTTCGCTTTTCATTACCTTAGTTAGGAATCACGTTTATCTAAAACAGTGTAAGTCACTCCTAAACTGGGATAAGAAGTCTACCCAGGGACTTGCACCAGTTTCATCACCCCTGTTTAGAACTGATACAAGTCAAACTAGTGCAACTTCCTTGTCTAAGCAAAACCTAACAGTGGGGCTATGCTCAACATTAAACAAACATATGAGCACAGACAGTCAAAGCAAGGCAGGTATAGGACCAGCTGGAGAGATGCTCAGGTTGCACTATTCTACATTTCAGAACTAAAACAAACCAACCAACCAACAACCAAAAAAAAAAAAAAATTAAGATAATTTTATAATCCCTCAGAGGAAGTAATATAGAAAATCAGTATTCTAGGCCATGGAGCTACATGATTGAAAGAAATTTCTTATACTCCCTTGACTAGCTTCTAGGAGAAGAAATGAAAAAAAGAAAAAAAGTCCAGTAAGAAAAGGGTAGTGGTTAGAGAACTATGCTGGTTGTATGGTGGAATAGGTGTGTCTTTAGCAAAGGTACTTTAAAGGTCTGTTATATGGTAGTACATTGTCAGTTATATGATCTGTATTACTATTCCTGTCTTAAAAGGGAGAGAAATAGGCTGAAAGTGCAGATACGATCTTGCAGTTGGAAAATCTGGTTTGAAGATCTATGAGTAAAGAGTGGCTGATCAAAAACTCTGTAAGAAGTCTGCAGAATTCCTTTCCCTTGGACACCTTGCCCCAGTGTGTGACTGTTTACACACATATATGCATGCACATACACACACATAGGTATTTAGATTTTGGAGTGTTTGGTGTTAAGGTACATGGAAATCTGTTTCTAAGTGTTGTGTCTTAAATCCATTCTTATGTTTTGTACGTACTTACTTATCAGTCTGTTGTTCTCCTGGAATTGACCTGTTAGCTTAAAAAAAACTAGAAGAGTTGGTACAAGATGAAACCTTGTGTACTGTACGTGCACTAATTCTGTGTGAACGAGTCCCCATACTGTATTGCCGATAAATTATAAGTGTGCCTTTGCTTTTGTCCTTTCCAGAATGTATATGAAGCAAGAATTTTCATATATTCTTGAAAAAATATCAGGCCTTTATACTCCCCATTCCAGACATGTTTCTCTCCTTACATGTACATATGTTGAAAGACAACCCTGGTTGTGCTTTATGCATGCATGGCATCTGCTTCTTTAATAGGACTTAGCATAATTATATAGTTATAATTTTTCATCAGGTCTTCTGGGAATTTTTATGTGTTGGAGTAAATTCTTGCCATTTTGTCTAGTTGTCTTTTTGCAAATAATGTGCCAGGAGTTCCTTCTGCAATAGGAATGTATGGGAACAACCAAAATCCACTTGTTCCAGTTAGCAGAATTCCCTTCTGACTCAGTTCTGCCTGAGGATTTGGGTCCTGGCATTCTTTCTCCTCCCTCTGTACCAAGCAGGCAAATAGGCTTTAGAGATTACCCTAGAGATAGGATAAGCTCTGAGCATCCTTGCCAGGAAATCAAGGCAAGACTAGAGAACTGTGGGAGAAAACTGGGGGTATGAGCAGATGACCTTAGAAGCTGATTTGTCTCTTTTTGACAGCATGGCTTCTTTCACACTAAAGCATAGATGATCAGATGGGTGCTAATCAATTTTGAATCTAAAAACTATTTCTGCTGCAGGCTGATATGCCATTTATGGACTGATCCTGCCTTCTTTCACATCTAAACTTCCTTTAAAGACTTTCTTTGTGCAGGAGAATTTTCTTGAAAGATACTGTCTATGCTATGAAACTTATGTATTAGGGATAAATAACATTGTTTAGCAGGCCAGGATTTTAATTTCCTCATCCATGATCCACACCAGCCTAAACATGCAGAGGAACTTGCAAGATTTCAAAGAGAAAAACATTGGTGTCATTTGAGTGCTCCTGTCCACGATTTTAAATGTTACAACAAACTTTCAGTCATTATCAAAGGTTCTTCAGCCTTCAAAGTGGGGTTCTTACTTCCTGACTACAGGTGAAAAAAATAATCTGATTCTCGATGTGTAAATTTACTATTTTGAGATGTATTTTAATATTTGACCTTTAATACAATCCAAATCCACAGAACACATTTTAAACACCCACAAAAATCAAAGGAGAAGTCCTAGTACAATCTGTAGACATGTTTTTACCTTTATCTTCAGGGTTGTGGTAGACTTGCCTGCCCTTTGGATCGTATTATTTATGAATGTTTTAAGGTTGTCAGCCTATGCTTATAAAAGTTTATTTTTCTTTCTGAATCTCTCATCTGCAAATATGGTCTTGCACAGTGGAGATTCAGGAAAAAATAATGTAGTTGTTGTTAAATGATGATTTTGTAATTTTTTTTCTAAGCATTTTATTGAATGAATTTTCAGTTTAGATTAAACCACCTATGACTCTATTTAAATGTGCTGATTCTCACTTTTGTACGTTCAGCTTTGAATAGCTTTAGCAATAATTATCTTCTGGGATTTTTAGTTCTCATGCAGAAGTCTTTTGTGGGAAAGAGAACTATATTAAATAAATCTCTTTTTTAAAACTGTCCCATCAGCTTAGTGTGTGGGTAACAGCGAGGGTGAATAATAGGGTCATTTACATGCCTTTCTCTTCTGAGTCATGCTTTTGTGTCTCAAGAAGGCAAGGATCTTTAGATAACTATCTCACTATCACTATCAGAGCACCAGTTCTCCTAAAAACCTAATATTTTCTATGAAAAACCTGTGTAGAAATGACTTGATATTTCTGAAATCTCACAGAAATACTTTAGAACCACCTGGTTCTCTGAAGACTCCTCCAACACCAAAGGACTTAATGAAGACTGCTACAGCCTTTGAAAATTGGACGTTCAGATGTAGATAAAAGTAGCTGAAATGAGGATTTAGGATCACTGCCATTATCATTTAAGTATTAAGTATATTTATCTGTGTCATAATTAAATATTTACCCTCTACAGTCTTAATTCATCAGGAAATTCCTGTGGCCTTCTAAGCCACATCAGTAAGTCAACACAGTAATGTGCAGCCCCGAAACCATGATGCCTTTGGTGCTGTGCCTGGAATTTTGAGGGTCTGCTTAGAGGGAAAATTGCTCAGAGAGATGACCTAATCTTTTCCTGAATGAACTATTCCCCTTTGTTCCTTGGCTAAAACTTCATACTTCACTCTGTGTGTGACTTACCATAGTAGAGATAAATGGTCAAGGGCCACCTATCTTTCCTGCGTCACTTCTATCCTGTTAATGGGAAAGGCCATCAATGCTCTGAGAGAAAGTTTTTCTGTGTTACTATTTTTGCACAGAGGAGATATGGACTGCAAAATTCTTTATCACTTTAGCCTGTTAACTCCAGAGGTGATGATTAAGGTTGTTTCTCTTCACATTTTTCTTGACTGATCCAGTTTGATCTCTTGGCTTTTCCAAGAATTCTGGCTGATGCTATAAATATCCTTATGTATATTCCTCTGACATCGTTTACCTCCATGACATCGTACAGCTCAACTGTTATGGCCTCTGCCTTCATGTCAGTTGTAAAGAATTATTTGTACCTGTTACAATACCAGAGTTCTATGCAGGGAAGCATAAACAAGACAACTGTATTTGCAGAGGCATGCAAGGCAAGAGGTGTTTGCCAAGTACTGAAGAGTTATCATTAAAGGTGAAGGATGATTACAGCAGAATGAATTCAATAATCATTGGTTAGAGATAAATTTTTATACTTTGATTTGCTTGATGAACCATTGTGGCAATCGATGTACAAAGATATAATACATGGGTCTGTCTACAACTGGGTAGTATCCTGTTGAATGAGTGATTTCAAATTCTCATTAGCTGAGTTTTGCTGAGAAAGCTGGCTTTGTTTACACTCCACTGACTTCCCTGAAACCAGGGTATTAGTTGAGTTTCTGCATCTCACCTCACTGGCAAAATGCTTGCACCTCATCACATGCTTACATACACTGCTCTAAAGACACAACGTAATGCTTGGGCAAACTATGTGAAATATCTGTGATGAGTTTGTGGGTTGGGTAAACTGTAAATGCAATAAGAATATATGTAGCTTTTTCAAGTGCTTTTTTATGATTTTGAATTCCATAAAATAGTTATGGGACAGGTAACTCCCAAGGAAACTGAAGATGAGTTCGTAGCTCTGGACTATTGCCTCTTGGAAAGGGTGATCTCAGAGAAAGCGTAAGGGTCCTGGAAAAAGATTGGAAAGGCTAAATATAAGATGGGAGGTGGGGGTGGTGCTTCAGAGCAAGAAGTCTGTCTATTTGAGGTTGATAGAGGATTTTCATTAAAAGTCTGACAGGAAGGGTAAAGGTTGCTGTTGTAAACCATAAATATGTGTGCTGCCCAAGGTATCAACATGTCACTAAAGCACACACAATAAGATAACTTGTCCTGCATTGACAGAAAAGTCTGAAAAATTACTCTAGTGTACAGCATTATGTTCAGTAAAATGCCCTGAAACCACGTAGCTGTAAACTACTTGCTGGCTGTGTGGCCCTATAAAGATTGTAATACTACATATTTCAGTAGTATTACAGTCTGCCAAAGAAAATTTCATCATCGCTGAGGAAGATTTTATTTAAAATAAGACTTTTCATTTTTTTTAAAAAGAACAGAAAAATTACCTTTCTAAATTTAAGAAAAATATAGGAGTATGAGGCAAAGAAGATATTCAGCAGCATGTTTTAATGTGGAAACCATGAAGTGTCCAGATTTTGCTGGTTATTAAAGTATCTGAAATGCAGATGGCCCCCAGCTGAAATGTTGGGTAGAACCAGAATGCCATGTGTGGTGGTACAGGTGGTCACCAACGTGTCACTCTCTTACCAGGAATGCTCTTGCAACTGTCAATGACAGCCTCAAAAGTAGTGCTTGTGTTTGCTGCATATACTTGACCATTAAGTGAAGAAATAACTAACTAGCATCAAGCAAGCACGATGGAGAATCTGTGATGAGCTAGAGGCCAGAAATACTAGAAAGGCATTTGCCCAAATTTGCCAACTTTAGATTTTGCAAGATCTAAGAACTTGACCCAGAAAGTGCCAAGGGTCCTATTTGAGTGGATGGTACTCAGAACTTTCCAAGAAACACCTGGCACATACAAGCTTTACCCCTATAAAATAAATTGGTTTCATTTCACCATTGGAGAGTGTTATCACAAGCATGTAGCTACTTCTCAGTAGACTTCAACAGGAGGTAGTACCAAGTGGGAATTACTCTCTGACTCTAAACAAGCACACATCTATTTTATACTTTTGGATAAGTGGATGAGAATGGGAAGTCCAGAGACTTCCTATAGAAGCGTTTCTACAGAGAACAATGTCACAACAATTCCAAACATCAAAAAAGGTGAATTATAATTCCTTGCACCATTCACCTATGGGATCATATGAACTTAGATACCTTTTTTTGCCTATGCATGATAACCATGATGGCACATTCTGTAATGGCTACCAATAAGTCTTAAAAACATAAAAATATTTCATTATTGTTATGTATACAGTGAGTGAATAAATTATATATTTAAGTGACTATACAACATATTTATACATTGACTTTTAAAGTGTAATTGATGTACCAACATTAAAAAGAGTTCTAAAATTAAAGACAGACAGAAATAAAAGAATTTGTGTGGAATTCAGGTTCTTAAAGCTATGATTACTGATTGTATTTCTTTAATGCTAAACCAGTAAGCCAAAAAATCCAGCAGTTGTTACCTTCTACCTTAGTGCTTCCCACAAAAAAAAAAAAAAAAAAAAAAAATTATGAACACTAGAAATGGGGGGAAAAAAAAGTTCCTTGATCCAGCATTTAACACTCCTACGCATCTTGGAAACATCTAGTAATTTGGCCACTGGCCTCCTGGGGTATTTCCTAGAAGCAGAATTGAGCAAGACCGAAATTTTTTTGTTGTACTCTTATGGGTATGAAGACATGACATGAATTCTTGATTTATAAAATATGAACGAAGTGTGACATGCTTTTCCTTTTTGTGCATTTTTAAAGACTTATTCAAAATTTTCATTCATTATTTTGCTGCTGAAATCATGTAGAGCTCCTGAAATTACAATCAAAATTCTTTGGTCCTTTGTCACTAGATTTTGTCTTGTTTTTTTTCTCTGGGCTATAACTCACTATGATGGAACACTGGAAATGTGTTTTGGGGTAAATTTCCCATTATCATTCTTCTTCAGTTTTAAGATGACGCCTCAATGTTAGTTATGTCAGTGTGGCTTTGAATGCTGTCATGTTTTCACTTTCATAGTAAAATCCTTCCGAAAGGCTATAAGAAAGCTGCAGCAAGATTATTTTTAGAATACTACTCATAATGCAATATAAGCTTTATATTCTGAGACAGCTTCACACCCTAAGTCAGAATTGCTTGGCATTTTTTCTATCAGAACAGGTATTGATTTTGAGTTTGCTCCTATCAGGCTTAGTCTGATATTGCTATCACATGTTTTCCAGGTGTTGCTAGAATGAGCCCTTACCACAAAGTATGACTAGAAAAAACAGTAATTTCCTATGGCGACATGAACCCAAAGGTGGTTTTCAACACATTCCACAAACTCTAACCATTATCATTAAATAGGCTTGAGAGCATTAGAAACTGAAAAAAAAAGAAGTGTCTTGACTCTCACCCAGAGCACGATGCTAATGAATTCCTGCGGAGCTTGGCCTGATGCTGCTCACAGTGAATCAGTGGTAAAAATGTGAGCTCAGTTCCTTTCCAAGGACGGGCATTTCCCAACCTCAGGCCCACCCAACTAAAGCTGACCCATTGCTCCCTCCTTTTGCTAGTGCTTCCAGGGGTGGCAGAAGTTTCAGGTCTACTTTTTGGCACTGGCTCTCTGGATTCACCTACTTCAAAACATCTCTGCCCTAATGTAAGGGGATTTGTTAATGGTAACAGATAGACCTCAGCTCTGTCTGGACAAAACCTATGTGGCAGAACAGGAAATTCCCAGAGGGTCAGGAGGAATTTTAAGGGGCTGGAGGGGTACATTGCAAAACACTAGCCTGGCACCCACGGAGACTGAAGTCTGTTATTTATAGAAAAGCAGAGGCAGAAAACAGATGGTGTGCTTCCTCACAATATGCTCTACAATCGCTGCATTGTGTCAGCATAAATTTGTGGGGTACCACATCAAGAACTGAGATGATAGTACTGTCTCTATCCCTAGCCAGTTCTTTCCTCTGCACGCCTACAAACATAGCAGCTAACGCCGCGTGCAGTGGTGGTTTTATAGTACAAAAAAGACTGCTTTTAGAAAGACCTGGAACAACAGTGTAAGCCAGAAATCATGTCAATGGCATCAGTGGAGTGATGCCAACATCAATCTGCTGCAGCTGAAAGAAGACTCAAGCCCAGTCTGTGAGAAGCAGACAAACTCCGATTTTTTTGTTCAGTTGAGGATAGGATTCTGTGCACAGCTTTTATTATGTGCACAGCCTTCTCCCAGCACTTCCCAGGCCTGAAAGTGGATGTACGTCTCATGAGAACAATTTTATAAAGACATTTTCAGTACTTCCTTTTTTGTTCACGTCATAAAGAACAAAAGGCAACTTTGCCTGTCGGGTTTTTTCAGTATTCCTCTTTGCAGTCCCTCAAAACACCAAAGAAGAACTCAGATACCTTTTGAAACAGGAGCACTCAAACTCATTGGACAGATTATCTGAATTTAAATGTAGTCTTGGATTCTATCTGCGCTGTATTTTCAGGGGACATTTGTGGGTTTTGGGTTTCTTTTGCTGAGGCCAGTCAGGAAATGTTTTGGTTTCTTTTTCTGAAATGTTTTAAAATAGAAAAATCCTTTTCATTGACATTTTCTGCAGATTATATGGACATTTCCATGAGATATTTGCGTGACAGAATTGCTACATGGCAGATGTAACCTAAGTTAGAGACCTCCCAACCTGAGGGCTTGAGACCTCAGGTAAAAGTAACCACGTGACAGGGGGCAACATCTGCAATCCAAAATGTTGTGCTTTTCAGCCAAAAGGTTAGAATACTTGGTTACACAATGTCATCTGTCTCTTTCTTATCTATCCTTCTCTTTATAAATTAATCTTCCTTTTATTTTAAAAAAATTGAGCTTTTCATAAACTGAAAGAAATGCTACTGGAAAATATTAGAACATTCTACCAGAGAGACATTAGAAAAGGGTTGCACTGTATTGTTGTCATCCTGTTTCTCTGGGAACAGTTGCTTCTGCAGTTCCTCTTTTTTTCCTAAAAAAGATAGAGAGAATATGCATGTGGAATGTTGTTGATACAGAAACGATCATGCAAGCTGTCCCCACTGAGCTAGAAGTCTGAGTCCAAAGAGAACTATTTGTAACTTTTCTTCCACTGCCCTGGTTTTCAGTTTAATTAAGAAAAATTTTTTTTAGCTGACTAATTTAGTTCACGCTAAAGGAAAAATAATCATTGAACTGCTTAAGAAAAAGATCTTATAGCGAATATGTTGCAAAACAGAAAAGTAGATCCATGTTGAATACATCATAATATTCTACTATTTTGTTTAGTGATATGCTAGAAAAACATATCTGGATGTTGCAGAGATGATCTGAAAACCAGGGGCTCTTTTTTTCTGAACTTGGTGGAGCCGGCCTGACTTGGCTGATAGGGCTATATATCATCCCTCTGGCATCTTCTGATGATGATACCTTTTAATGCTGTATGCCAGTCACCAAGCCCATGTACATTTTACTTTTCTGTTTCTACACTGCATCATGCTGACAAAAAAATCTTACTGTGAATGTGACCAGATAAAATTTTAAAAATTATAGAGCAGCTTGAGTGTCCCTCCCTGTAAATGATCTGTTTGCTTGAATTTTTAACCTGTTCATATTTTTCAGCTTGTGCTATCTTTGGCAACAAATGAGGAAATTAAAGTGTCTGTGATTCTTTTGTATAGTGCTTTTTGCAAAATGACTGTTTATTAAAAATGTATTTTCCCCCAAAAATTTGACTGTTATTGCCTTCCTTTGGGATTTCTTTTGTACATGGAAGAAAACAGTTTGCCTGATTCTTAAATCCAGAAATTAGTCTATAGTATTACTACCTGGAAGCAAGTAATGAAGGGTTTTGATATTTATTTTAATTTCAGATCACAGATAAAAAGATCAGAATTAAACCACTTGACCTTCATAATTCATCACAACTGAATAATGTACATTAAACACAACATGCAGTGGAGCAGGAACACACCTGCTGTTAATACAGGTGAAATGCAATTGCAGCAAACATTTATAGGATTTTTAGCTTAGAACAAAGTTTACAGAATTACTGACAAACTTGAGAACAAAATATTGTAATGATTATGTTTCAAATGATGAACTACAGCTTATTTACATTTTTGGATATAAATGAAGCATCTAGGATGAAATCCTAGCTATAGTGATGTGAAAGGCAGAACTTCAAGTAGTTTCAGTGCAGTCAAGACTGCATATCAAACTGCTGGTTTAATTTCTGGCATTAGGAAAGAAGTAGTGTTCGTGCCATAAGTTCAGTGCATATATCTACTATAGCTCTCTTTAATACTGACAGAGGATCCATGCTTACTTTATAGTCTTGCATTCATTTTTTTAAATAATGTCAACAATTGTTCATACTTCTATAACCTTTTGTATTCAGGATCTCAACACATTTTACAGACATCAATGAATAAATCTTCATAGCAATCAGAAGGCTTGGTGACAGCATTAATTTTGTTCTCATTATCCAGTGGAAAACCCAGGGTACACAAGAGGTAGCTGATGTACCTTTAGACACTTGAGAAATCTCTGTACAGCCAACAATAAAACCAAGACTTGAGGCAGCTTCAGTGTTTATATGATAGTTATCAAAATCCTTCACGCTAATACAGATAGGTAAATATCCAACTGTCTCTCAGGTTACCTATCTCATTTCTGTCCAGAAATTTTATTTTTTGTGGCAGTAAATGATGGCCTAATTTCATAGGTGCTGAAAATTGAGACTGCTCAACCTAGAGTAGTGGAACTGTGTTGATTTAAATCAGCTAGGCATCTCGATGCTCATGCTTGCATCAGAACCTCATTCTCAATGCATCAAACCCCATGCCTCAATGGATTTGTCCACTTTATTGGAATGAAAACTAAGCTGGCCAGAGCTCCTGTGCACGTGCACACTATTCCATTTCCTCACTAATTTCCAAAGTGGCCTTTTTTTTTTTTTTTTTTTTTTTTTTTGCTTTCTTAAGAGACGAGCCCTGGTCACAAAACCTGATGTGCAAAGGGGCAGCGATGTTATGCAGCACCCATGGAAAAGCCAAACCATTTGACACTGCTTCTGGTTGTTAAACCAAGAGAGCCATTTCCTCTTCTTAGCAAGTAAAGACCTTTCCTGAACTGAAAAGATGTTGTGTTACAGCCCATTGCTTCCTATTGCTGTAGAGAAGTTACAGAAACACCTAATAGGACTAATTTTTAAAATTAAAAAAATGGAAAAAGCCTTGCAGTGTCCTGTATAATTTATTAGCAACAAAATCACTCTCCACTGGGGTTCAATGTGATGACAGGTAAAATATAGAGCATGTGCTGCCTTATATAAATCTTACTAGGAACTTATCCAAATGATTGATGAAATGTATAGACCTTGTATTATTTCATCTAAAGAATGTACACTGAAACCCTTTGTTTTATCACCAGTAGGAAAATCACACAGTTTAACAGTAGTTTTGAAGCAATTTTTAAATTTGTTTTCCATTTAATATACAACGTTTGAAGTCTAGAGGCTCCTGTAAATTCAGAACATGGAAGTGTGTTAGGAGAAAAATGTAAAAGCTGACTTTCACAGGGGCTGTGACAGCTACCTCTGACTACAACAGGATAGGTGGATGTTTAGTGTCATTGAAAATCCATACGTAGATTACATTTTCAAAGATGACTAGTAATCAGGGTGCAGAAGCTGCAATGCTCATCTCTTAGGAGCTACAGGATCAACAGCTGTTGAAAATTAGACCTGTTTTAAAGATCTCCAGAATGAGAGCAGTCCCAGATCAGACAGTATGTAAGGCAGTCTTGTGACTGTTACATTAACAAAGACAACAAACTTCCACATTGTTGTCCAGGTTCCAGGCTGGAAATGAGGGAGTTTCTCTTTTTTTTTTTTTTTTTTTTTTTTTCCCTGCCCATAATCCATTTAAGGACTAAAACAAGCATTCAACAGGACCTCTAAACTCTTTACCAGTCTGGACATTGTGAATGAATCTGTCTTCAATGAACCTAAGGCAAAGCCAGTTCACACACATCTGTATGCTCAGCTATTTGCTTGGTATCTTTGCTTTTGAGATAAATTTGATTTGCTTGCAGCAAGCCATGCACCCATATGTCCCAGGCTGGGCTGCAGACCTGCAGCAGAGTGAAAGGGCAGGTCTGAGCACTGGGCTGCTGCAGAGCTGGATGGGAAGTTGCTTCCTTCCAGTACGTATCCTGTCAAGAGACCTGCTTCTGCTTTTCCACTTAGAACTGAAAGTGAAAATTGAACCCATGAATAGGACTTATTTTCAGTACAAAAACCACCAAATGGATCCACTTTGCATCAAGCTTGTGGTAGCATAGCTCTAACAAAGATAGTGGAATAATAATAGAGATGAGTTTGTTGTAAAATGGTTACAAAAACTGAACATTTTCAAAGTTTCTACATAGAGTTTTGGACCGAATTCCTCAACACTTTTCTTGTGTCGTTCGATATATATTTTTGACTTGGTTCCCAGGCAAAAAGTCATTTATTGCAGAACAAATAACTATGACAATATGGATATTTAATTGATTTTTTATGAGTGAATCTGATGTTGCCACATATCTGCCTAAATCCATATTGTGTGAATTTTCAGACACATCAAGGAAAGCAGTGTCGTTTTATGTGTTGCTATTATGTGCATATTTCCAAATTTAACATGTTAACTATGCTGTAAACAATTTTAGCTGACTCTTCATATGTTTTCTGCATGTTTTCTACTGTAGGTCTTAGAAAAGCTGTGTTTATATAAATATTTAGAATAGCATACTTTTGTTTGATTTACAATTTTTTCAAATGTCTTCTAGATTGGAAGAGCTAGCTTGTTAGGTCAAGCCACTGTTATCTCTGTTACAGAGCATGTAAGAGAATGAACTACTAAAATACGTAAGCACAAACAAATTTGGTAAAATGTAAGGAACACCAACAGTAAAGACACTACTCCACTGTTGAGTAGGAAACACATCAAATTTTCTGTAGGAAGAAGGAAAGAGAAGAAAATTCCAAGGAATAGTGTTATTGTGTCTGAAAAGTTGTAGAAGACTTTTTAACTAAAGATAAATGATCAGGTCTTTTATCAATACCTCAAACACTCCTTGCAACAGAAAAAGAAGCTTTTATGTGAACTTGTAGGATCATCTATATTTAAATATCCTTTTTTATGTTATCAAGGCTAAGGAATGTTAATGCTAATTTGATTTTGATTAATTTCTCTCAGTGGCATAAGATAATCTCTCTTTTTTGTTATACTTACTGGTATATCCACTGGCCTTGCTTCTGTTTCCGCTTATGTTGGCTGTAGATCAGTATAGCATCTCTGAGTTCAACAAAATGTAACTAACAAGCAGAACAGGCATTGTTTTCTTTTGCATATGTACACATAATTTTGAACATATGGTTCCAAGCATATTCTTGATTTAAATTGTCACTAACTTCAATGCATGCTTGTTTTTCATTTTTGTTCTACTTTTATGTTTTGCATTTGTTGCTCGAGAGATTCATAGCCAGCTGCAAGCCTTCTTTGGGCAACACCCAGAAGGACTTAAATGAAGGCAGCTAGAAAACCCCATTGTGTGAAGGCATCCAAAAATAATTAGGTTGCCTGGTACAAGGGACTATCATGAGAAGTGAGACTTGGGTGGAGAATACAATCTGAATTAACAATCACGACTAGCATAGGAGATTTTGAGAGATCAGATCAGCTTTCATCTGAAGGTAGTTTAACTTCCAGTGAGGCCAACTTTTCTTTCAGATATTTACCATGCCAGGGAGAGACTGAAAAAGGGATATTTTCCTATTATTTCAACACATAATCCAAAGACAGTTTGGCAGACTTCTTTACACAAAAGAACCTTTCAGATATATAAAATCTTTTTTGCTTTCCAGTTATGATCCAGAAATACCTAAATTGTGTTAGTTGAACATACTATCTTGAAGAGTAAGATGTAAAAAGGATTGTGTCCCATGTAGGAATTCACAAACACTGCAGCAGAAAGATCCTGAATGAGACTCAAAACATCTGTAGTTTTGAATGACAGCCCATATATTTTGGAAGAATCCTTTTATCACTTTTTTATTATTATTTACTGTCATGGAATCCACTTAAATTGACTTCAGAAATAACATTGACTAACAGCATCACAAATGTGAAAAGGAATCTCTCTTCAGCACAGACTGATTTGGTTGAAAGTTGGCATAATGTTCAAGTCATCAGAAATAATGTGACAGAGTGTCCTATTTCACTATCCTATTAGAAAATATACATTTTTTTTACCTGGTGATAGTGAGAACTGAGGCATATAATAATTCTGATGCAAGCACTGGAATTTTGTGTGTATCCATCATACTGATACTGACCTTTATTGCTTTGAGGGCAAGGTATAGCTCTTAGTAACACAATTTTAGTTTAAGTTTAGCACAGTTTTATTTTGTCATTAAATGCTATTCTCAATCTATCAGGTATGGGGGAGTTAATAGGGTGATTTAAATCTTGAATGCCGTGTTCTTCACACCTATCAAGAGGTTACACAGCATGAAGACATGAACACACACTGAACTTCAACAATTTTGCGGAATATCCTGGATAACTGGAAGATGAATAGGAAACAAGATTTTAAAGATAGGAAGGACAGGTCATTTTATAGAGAACAATCATACTCTCCCCCACCCCCCAAGTAAAATAAGGTGATCCCTTTTACTTTTTTGCCAGCTTAGTTCTCCATGCTTCCAGTCAGCACAGTAGCACCTTTCTGCACTTGTTTGTATAATCTGAGTGTAGACAGCCAGAATTGTACAAATTAGTCCTACATTTTTCTTTCTTTAGAAAACTTCAACTAATAAAGAAGACATACTCCTTTTCTAGCAGACACATGACATCATCAACCTCTAGGTCTCTCTCCTATCATGTTCTAATTTCAGCGACATCCGCTTCTTCCCATTGGATGCTTTAATGTAGTATTTTGTCCCCTTACATTTGTCGTGGTTTAGCCCCAGCCAGCAACTAAGCACCACACAGCTGCTCGCTCACTTCTCCCCCAGTGGGATGGGGGAGAGAATCAGAAGAGTAAAAGTGAGAAAACTCATGGGTTGAGATAAAGACAGTTTAATAGGCAAAGCAAAAGCCGTGCACGCAAGCAAAGCAAAACAAGGAATTCACTCACTACTTCCCATCAGCAGGCAGGTGTTCAGCCATCTCCAGGAAAGCAGGGCTCCATCACGCATAATGGTTATTTGGGAAGACAAAACTCCATCACTCCGAACGTCCCCCCACTTCCTTTTTCTTCCCCCAGCTTTATATGCTAGACATGACATCATATGGTGTGGGGTATCCCTTTGTCAGTTGGGGTCAGCTGTCCCAGCCGTGTCCCCACCCAACTTCTTGTGCACCCCCAGCCTGCTCACTGGTGGGGTGAGAAGCAGAAAAGGCCTTGGCGCTGTGTAAGCACTGCTCAGCAGTAATGAAAACATGGCTGTATTATCAATGCTGTTTTCAGCACAAATCCAAAACACAGCCCCGTACTAGCTACTGCGAAGAAAATTAACTCTACCCCAGCCAAAACCAGCACAACATTATGTCCTAATGTTTAGGCACCAGTAAAATTCATTAAAACTATTTTTTGTGTGTGCCAAACTCATTAATAGCACTATTAAATAAGGTTGGTCTCAACATTAACCAAGACCTCTATTAACACTTTATACTTTCTTTTTAGTTCAACCCAATACCTCATGTCTTTGGTCATTTCCTTAACAAATGATTAAAGTTGTACTGGTATCAATACTTTTATCATCATTATCTGCTGAAATATGACAGGGTTAGGGTATTCAGTGTGAATTACTTTTATTGCTTTTCCTATGTGCAGATATGACAGCTATGAAGGATAAATTAAAAACCACAGTCTCTTTGCTGTTCACTGATATTATATTTCTTCTCCATCTATCTCTGAATTTTAATAATTTAACAACCAAAGGTACTGACATAAAACTACCAGCTATTTTGACCATTTTTCTTCTTTCTTAAATAGTTCCTCCATTTAACAATAAGAAGCATGACAGCAGCTATATGGAGTAAAATCAAAGCTACATCTAGCTCAGCATACTGTCTCCAAGAGCAAGTGCCTAAGGAATAGAACAAAAATAACTATTTTTTCACCAGAAGTCTCTGAACTCCCAGCAATGGGGATATCAGAAATATCTCACAGGTGCTCTAAGCCAGATTTCGGTTTGAACATACTTAGTAACAAACTGGATTTTGCTTCTTGTCTAGTACTTACCTGGTCTCCTTCTTGTCTAGTCTTGTCATGTACTTGTCTAGTCTCCATTTGAGCCCAAATATGATGGGGTTACTCTCCCAAATTGATAAAAGTATAAAATTTTCTATTTCTTAAATTACTTTTAATGTAAAAATTGCTTCAGAATTTAGATGGGGAATATTTGTGACCATTTGCCTTTCTTAAAGTGCTTGGGGTTTATTTTCATTTGGTGCCAGAAATTTCCATTTCTAGATGTTAAATAACCATCTGCCTCCCCAGTCTCCATATGAATATTTTTATGGAAAACTGAAGCAAAATGTTTATTCAGTTGTAGGGCCATACAGAGATTACCTTTACTTTTCAACCATTTTTTTCACCATCTAGTTGTCGTCTGTCTGTCTTCCTTGTTCTCTTTTTAATTATTATAACTTCACATTAGATGATCTATTCAAGTGACACTGTTCTTTTTGGAACAGTTTTACTTCCTCATTAATATGTTTTATCCTTTTGTTATTCGTTACAGGTAACTTTCCAGTTCGTACTCTATTATTCAGGTAGCTTCAAGAATTTTCCAGCATTTTAAAATTAGGTTTCAGTTTGATCAGAAATTATTATTCATAATTATCTGTGAAAGGAAATGCAATCCTGGCTCAGAAACAGCCAGTCTGATGAACTGGCTTTGTGCCGCAGGTCTTGGATTCCCTGAGATCCCAGAGTGCGGAGGAACTGGAGTGCCTAGGAGTCAAAGCTGACCGAGAAACCTTGGCATTTGTATGCTATGGCTCCCATGAGCTTTGAAACTCCTGGCTTCATGTCTGTCCAGGCTGAAATTAAGCCAAGAGCTTGCTAACCTTGGAGGACCTGGGAGTCTGGACCTTTGCAGCTGGCAATCCCAGGACTTTCTGGGTCACGAGTCCTTGTGAATCCATTCAGTGGCCCTTTGCACAACTGGGAGCCTGGAAATGTCTTTGTGTTGGGCCACACAGGAGCTTGGAAGTGGAGGTGACAAAACCAGTCTGGAAAATAGGTTTCCATTGCAAACTGGTATTTGAACTCCTTTCATGAACCTTTCTTACAACAATAATTTAGAATTGTTTTAAGGCAAAACAGTTCTGGAGCAGTGTTAAGTGTGTGAGCTTGAAGGGCCTCTGGATGTTTTGCTCTTGGAAACTGATACACGGAAGAAGATCATTTGAGGTATCTTGCAATGGCTCCAGAAGTTTGATTTCAACTTTTGCTCTGGATTTGCCCTAAAGAGCAAGATGTGTCCTTGATTTTTGATGACCTCAAGGTTATTTTCATATAAGGGTATATGCAGATGTGTGTGTAGTATGTGTTTATGCTGGAATTCCACAATGATCATAATTCTACTTCCCCCAAATCAGCTGGAGTTTGGCAACTGATTTCAGTTAAAACAAATTAGATGTTCATTGAGGAATAAACAGACTCTTTCGGTATGTTGAGCTTGTGTCTTTTCATAACGGGTGTGAGGCTTGTTGCTTTTTGAAACTGGAATGTGGTTTGTGTAATTTATGGACATAAGCTAAAATGACAAAGAATTCCAGAACAAAAGTGATGAGGTTGTTAGAGTTCCAGTAATGTGGATACTTACAAGTTTTGGTTAATTATTTTTTTTTTTCCTAAAGGAATAAATTACATCTTTAGTCTCTGGCTACAGATGCAGAATATTACCCTTCCTTAGCACTTTGAATTACCAGAACTTTATGAGGTTGAAAGTCACTTTTAGTGACAAGGTCAGAGTTCAAGTTCAATTTGGATTAGTCTGCAAACATTCAGATGCTTACTGTATCTTAATATTTGAATGGTTATTGGGTAAGAAGTGTATCAGCTTCTTCACTGTGCAAAATCTGGGCTAAGAATCCTATGGGAGAAGCATTTTGTCCTCAAGATTTCTAATACTTTTTGCCTGAGGATCCAGGAAACTTGTGAAACAGTCTTTCTTTCAGACTTTGTTGCTGTTTTACCAGGCTCTGAATTTTCTGAAGTTTCCAGTGCACGATCTAATGTGAGGGGAAGAAAAGGCTAGATATTGTCCTGCTTAGTCCAATCTTTTTGGACACTGGGTCTTCCAATCAGCCAGGCAGTGGCTGTTTGTATAAAACCACATGTCCTGACTTCCTATCTCTGTCCTAGCACACAGGGGTCTCCCAGCAAGTACTGGTACATGCATCCATTATTTAGGAAAAACTCACTCATCATCCCACTCTGCTGCTCTCTCTCTGAATCCCGAATTGAACTCCTGGAGAGGAGCTCTGTGTGACCAGAGGGGTCTGTGCTTTAAAAGCATGCGCTGCAGCGGGACAGGGCTCTGCTAGAACTTTTGTTTAACTATGTGAGTTAACCCTTGTTAACTGAAATAATGCTTCTTGGGATAGGACAGTGCAGTGGAAAAACAGTCTTTGAAACAAAGGTTTAGAATGCCAAGGGGTTTTTTTCAAGCATATTATTAAAATTCAGTGAGCGGGAAAGCAGTTAAAAATGTTGTGACACAGAGGAACCAATTCAGAGACCCTGTCTGACACTTAAAAAAAAGGTAGAGAGAAAAAAAAAAAAAAAAGATGTGATGTGGTTGAGTTTCTATGGTAAACTTTCTTAGCTGTTAAAGCAAGCAATACAGTCCAGTTTGGATTACCAAGAATAGAGATGTCCAGAATTGCATGTCATAGTATGCAATTGCTAAGATGGATATGAAAAGGAAACATCAAAATTATATTTTCTGCAAAAGAGATGATATTATAAATAGCTAAATGAAGTGTCTCAGATAAAGTAGAACCTATTATGTTTATTACTTTTTTTTTTTTTTTTTTTGGCCAAGATTCTGTTCAGCAACATTAAAGGTAAAGTTTAGTGTTAAGAATATGCTTAAGACTCATTATGGTCATCTCTAAACAAAAGTGCCAATGGACATTAGTTGTTAGCTTTAAAATCACTCAGGTGATTACAGGACATCTTAAACTACAGAATAACATACAGGGCATATTTAGTGAAAGCAACAGCTAAACCTATAGTGACTGTGGCGGGGCCAAGATTGCATACAGGAGTAAATGGAAGGACCAGTGATAGTATTAAGGTCCTCCTTCTTTTAAACAGGTTCTGATAGTTCGGACTGGGTTTCCCTTTAATAGGAAACTACTTTCTTCTAATTAACAAAAAATATGCCTAAACAGAGATAACAACTTATCTCTCATAATTTACTAATCAAAAACATCTACTAACTTTGTAATCTTTCTAATGATTTTTTTAAAAAGACCTATTTAAGAACCTTACTCAGTCTGCCCTCTGCGCTGGTAAGGTGTGAGAGAGAAGACGGAGGACCAAATGCTCTCCTGCTGAGAAGGTACTTGAGGTCTCATACTTCATGTTAGACTGTTGTATTCATTGGGCCAATTTATAAGGATCAGAAAGGTGTCAGCACAGCTTCAGCTATAATAGAATATATAAAGCCTAATCACAGCTTTTTAAGAATATTTCTGGATGTCTTTTGTGAAAAGAATGTATTGGGGCTCCTGATGCCAAGTATATAAAGGTACATCTTTTCAACTCATGATTCAATCTAAACACCACAAAGGAATGAAACATATTTCTGTACTATACTATTTCCTGATAAATAATAAGTACCATGTCTCAAGTGCTAGAACACAGTCTCAGACTCTGAGTTCAAACATTATTCTCAAGGTTATGTCCTTATACCTTCAGTGCTTAGGATGCAGATGCCTGAATGTCTTATTAGACATGAATCATGTTTACGTAGCTAAATGGGCAGCTAGAGAAGAAAAAAGCAAGTACTGAGTGGAAAACAAAAAGGGAAATGATAGGCAGCATCAAGTAAAACCTTGAAAATACTAATTACTAATGATACAACTTTTATAAAAATATTTGTAAAACACTTTGTTCATTTGTTCTTCCTTATAAAAATATTATTTTATTCAATTCAGGTCTCACTTCTGTCTGCTTTATAGAATGTTGCAAAACAGATAATCAGCAAAAGTTATACAAGCAACATAGCAATCACAAATATTCATGAGAGTTTACTTTGTGCTAAATGTCTACATTAATAGATGTCAAACTATTTGATTATCATTAATTGGATTTTAGAAAAGTTTACAATTCCAGAGGACCTGGCTAGGAATTCTTTGCATTATTGACAAAGTTTGTGTTCTGCTTTCTGTCACTTGAAATAAACAGGTAGAAAATGTGTTTGTCTGCAGCCGTTTTCTGTATTATGTTACGGAACATTAAAGAGAGAACATTAATTTGAGGAGATTCCTTTATAAATTTTGTTCAGTAAGTCACCAAAGCCTGACAGTTAAATCTGATTTTTGTTCTCACCATATTAGAAAAAAAGAATTATCTATAAGCTTTTATTTTTATGTCATGCTGGTAGGAATGGGAACTGAGATTAATATAGATGACACATAAAAAACTAAGTCAGATAAGGACATGAGTAACCATGAACGGATATGATTGCTAAGGAAAATCAACTCAGAAGTTTGGGGGGAGGCTGGTTGTGGGGTGGTATATAAATAAACAGCAATAATAATCTTAGATGTTTTTCAGAATGACATAGATAAAATGTATTTCCTTTTCTTTTGTATTATGGCAGGAGTCATGAAGAACTAGACCCTAGCTGAATCTTTCTTAAAAGCTAATAAATGTCTATCCCTTTTCTTAAGTAGCTGATTTTTAAACATAAACCAGCATGTCCTTACACAAAAACTCAGTCTTTTAAAATTTATTTTGTATCACTCTTGCAGGATTTAAACACAGGAAACACATTTAAAATGATATAATGGAAGAATATAACATTTTAGGTCACATAGATTGGCTCATATTAACTTACAGGGCACTAGTTATGACCTGTCAGTTAAGGATTCACAGTATTTTCCATTATAAACCTCTCTTGAAGTTGCTCTTTCCTTTTTTGTCATTCATAAGCTAATCGTCATGTATCACAGATGTTTATGCAGATTCATGAACATTTTTGAAAAATGTAAGTTTTATTTTAGATGACATTAAAAAAATATTATAATTGGTTTGCAGCAAAAAGTGTGGTGTTCATGTGCCCCTGGTGCATCTGCCTAAGGAGCAGATTAATTCTTGGGGTTATCTCCTCCTGACACACCCCTAAAGCACCAGGCCATTCAGTCTTAGCTTGTGTCTAGGAGGTAAGATAGGTGTGCTCCACAGTCCCAACCTCCTGCTGATGTTCCCCCTGTGGGAGCATGTTGGACACAAGGATGCACAGGTGCATTCAGAGGGAGGGCAGCAGAGCAAAGGGTACTACCCCCTGGCAGGGGAGATCTGTGCTCAGGGGCTCTACGAAAGAGACGTAGTCAATGTGTGCCTTCATGCTCCTCATATTGCTGCTGCTGTGGTAAGGGAAAAGTGATAGGCACAAACCATAGTTGACAGGTTAGTCCAAGAAATAGAATGGTTCAAATAATTGACTTGTTTTGGCAGGCTGAATGAATCAAAAGTCAAGAATATACATATTATAGTGGCTCTGAAGGGATTAGCTTTGTTTGTTTCTGCCAAAATGGGAAATAAATGTGAATAATGTTATAATGCAGTTGCACACTACTATGCTGTCACTTGTAAATGCAGAAACTAGATTCATTGACCTGTCATTCTCCTTCCATTTGGTAATGTCAAGATTTATGAAAGATGATGAGTTCTGGAGAAGTTTGTTCAACTTTTGCTTGGAGAAAAAAATGGAAGAGGTTAGTTTTGCCCTGAGGACAGAGATTTAAAGGTCAATATCCTTTGCTTTATGACTATCAGTGTCACAGGCTCTTATGTGACTCATTCACAGAACAAAATGGTGAAGTTAAAAGAATTAATACCTATAAAGTTTTAGGTCTTTCTAAGTCTGAAAAATATCAAGGAAATATGAAGTAATAATTCATTTCATGTCATATGCTTGTATGCATCGCTTGAGTTGGGTCAGATCACACTTCCTCATTGTGTGGTTAGAAAAAAAAGAAGTTGTTGGTTTAGGCCAAAAAGTGGAAATTTATAGTTATAAAATAACATAAACACCAGAGCTTGTGAGAGTAATGCTTATATTTCAGTTATGACATAATCAAAATTATGTACTGGGCTGATTTTTCTTCTCAGCTAAGGGATGCCACAAGCTTTTATACAGGCTAGCCCCTGGATAACATAGACATAATATTAATTCTTCCCAAAAATTCTTTTGCTAACAATAGCAAACATTGAGTTAGATATCTCACTGCTACCTAAGTTTCATATTTATATGAGTTTAATGAAACATGGATGTAAGAGTTCATACTGTACCTATGTATGCTACCTACTTAGAATAGTGGTTGAACACTTTATCAGCTAAGGAGAATAAACTGTTTACATGTTAATATGTAACTGATGTCTGAATCAGTTATGTCTGCTTATACTAAATATTATATTACATCCTTAATTTTGGCCAGTACACCAAAATCTATTGGCCTGGAACATATACTTTTAGGTCACACCTTTTTCAAACTTAAATAAGATGTCATGTTAAATTGTGGATTTCATTTTTAAAAAGTAGAGCTACAAATCAGTATCTAAAATCATTTTAGTTGAAATTACGTATAGTATTAATAATCTCAAATTATTCCATGATAGGAATCTTCCATAATAAAAGAGTATGAAACTCTAAAACCTTTCTCATGTCCTGTTTGTGACCCAAACACAAGCAAGCAATACTGTTCATATTATGATCTCAATTAGTGATCCACAGTGAAGGTACATTTTTCTAGGGGAAAAAAAATCCAGCATATACATGAAATACTGTTTGCATCTGAGAAAACTGCAAATTCTAATGTTTCTGAACTCTGAACAGAGGTAGAGACAAAATGCATGTTTATTCTTCACTTTCACAGATCAAGATAACAAAAACACAGTTCAGCAATCTCTGTCATAAGAAAGAAAAAAATGTATGGTTTAATAACAAATATATCTTTGTCAAGATTTGCAATTGCACTTATTAGAACAGAAGATAGTAATTTAAATCATTTTTCCTATACAAATTTCAGTAAGTTTTACAAAAATTTAGCAGTGTTTAACAGCAGACGGCATTCTAATTTTCTGGGAAGGTAGTAAAAGGACATTTTAATTTACATAAATACTGTGAAAGTATATATAAGTATATATAAAAGAAACAGTAAGAAAAATATAAATACAAGGTAAAATCTCACAGTGAAATACTAAGATCTGCATACATTTTAAGCCGACTGTCTTTCTTGTATTATGTGTTTTGAAACTGAAGAAAAATCACTAATATTTCCTGCTTTTAGGGTACAAATATTTGTTCATCTGGTTTGGGTGTATGTATGAATATATGTATGCATTCATGCATGTGTTTATATGTATGTATGCCTTCTATGTTTCAGTCTGTGGTCTGTACAGAAAAAAAAAGTTGAAGCACTTATTATAGTCAATATAAATATATTCATGTGAAGTTGAAAGGAAATACATACTTATATATACAGTTAATTTAAATGTATTTCCTTTTAACTTCACAGTTAGGAGATGCACAAGTGACTATACCACTTTGGAGTACCTCCCTGTATGATTTAAGTTACGTATTTAATCTTTTTCTATTATGGATATAGTCCTGCCATTCTCTTTCAGGTGAAGTTCCCAGTGAAATCAGAAGTTTAGTCTGAGCTAGTGTTTTAGGTTTAAGCTTCTTAGTGAGAAATAGTTGTCAATAATCCCCTTTTCAAAGAAAGACTATGCTCTGGCACAGCTTCAACATTGTATTCTGCCTATTTATTGCTTTTAAACTTACACTTAAAAGACGCATTTATGAGAACATAATTTAGAAATTAACATCTGGAAGCTCAGAACAGATGCAGTTTGAGAGTAAGGTGGCTGGAGAAACACTTCCCATCTACTGGTGCTCAGGGTTATATTGAATTTGCTTCCTGGAGCAGGAATGTGAGGCAGTGCAATGGCTTTCATATGTTTACAAATGGTGCATGAAAAACATCACCGTTCAGCATTGTTTGGGTAAGTTAGACCCACAGGTTGTATACTCAGCATGAATTTTTCCTGTCACGAGAGAGGATAAGCTCATCAGGTCCATTAGGTCAGAGGTTGAATAGGAAAGGCAAGAGACCATGCAAGAGTTCCCACCACTATGCCCTACTTGTAAATAAATAGAAGACTTCAGTCTCCACCACTATCAAGTCTTCTCTTTTCACAAACAATTCAGCAGCACAAATAGGCTTTTTT
The DNA here is from genome assembly GCF_030463565.1 of Pelecanus crispus. Lineage (NCBI taxonomy): Eukaryota > Metazoa > Chordata > Aves > Pelecaniformes > Pelecanidae > Pelecanus > Pelecanus crispus. Next base: position 154,746,451 of record NC_134644.1, on the reverse strand, counting down.
TTTTTTTTTTTTTTCCTTAAGATAAAAAGACACCTACAGATCTTATTCTGTTTGCCTGGGCCTGTCTGCCTTTCTTTACCATTTGTGATGATTGATTGCTTCTGTGTTTCATCAATTAAAAAAGTTTTAGAGTACAAAGTCTTCAGCATGTTTAATAGAGTCTGGTTAAGTAAACATCCTCCACCAAAGCAGCACAAGTAGACCTTAAAATAAATAGTGCTACTGTGCCAAGTTCATAATTGCTTGCACATTTAGCACTTTACCATGTCTTCAGCATAGCCATAAAAAAACCCCTTTGTGTACTTACTGTAGTTTTCATGAAACTATAGCCATTTAAGTATTGCAGGGTATTTACATTTTTGAAATATTTGATTTTCCAGTTTATATCATATGTAGAATTTGTTTCCAAGAACCAAAAGCTGAGCCTGAAGATGAGCAGTGGTCAGGCTTTGTCAACAAACTAGCCATGTAAGTGCTTTGATACTCATTTCTTTCTGCCAATAAAATAAATTTTCAAGGATACAACATGAAAGGATCCAATGCATCTGTCACTCCTAGTGTTATCAGCTTTATTGGAAATGCAGACTTTCATCTGTGATTTCATTTCAAGATACATAAAATCTATTATAGTTAGGTGACAGATACCCGTTACACCCAAGAAAAGTGACCTTAACAACTGGGTGTTTCAAAAACATACCACTGAAAAGCTTTATACTTAATTGTATTTGGGGGATACGAATATTCAAGAAAAATCTCTTATGCAGAGTAATTTATGCATTAAAATCAATGCAAATTAAAAAAAGGAAAATATTTATACTAGAAAAATATATAAATTGTAGAAGTTACATAAATTTAATTTCTTCCAAATTTAAGACACTTTAAACTGCTAAAATGATGTATAAATACTTTAGGGTAAATTTGTATCAAGATCAATATATAGACAATGTAATGTCTGTAAAAGAAATTAATAATAAGCTTTGACACATAATGAGGAAACAGGATATAAAGATGTTAGGTGATAATGCAATGTTAAAAAAAATAGTAGTGTGTAGAATATCAATAATTACAGATTCTCTTTTTTAGTGACTGTTGATTGTAAGAAGGAATGCTGGCCAAGATTTTGAAAAGCCGTTAGTGTTTTGTTTGTATTCACTGCTGATATGATTGATTCAGGCATGTTAAAAAGAACAGGTTTTTGAAACATAGATACTCAACTTTTCCAGCTAATCAAGCCTTAAACAGGCAAGATACGCATGGGCAGACTTTGCATGAGTCTCTACAGGAATCTAAGGTAAACTTGCTGCCGTTCATGTAGTGAATCTTACATTTGTAGTCTTGAATGTGGCCTGCAGATCATATCCTCAGTAACTTAATTTTTCCAGGGTGTGTGTTTGACAAGCTGGATCATACCTTAGGCATCCAGCGTATCTAATTAAGTTGCATTAGGTACAAAAGCCCAGGTTTGTCTATCCTAAACCTTGAGGAAATTTGGGGTTGGAAGTAGGCACATATAAATGGAATGGCTGTGGCTACATGCTTCTGGAATATCTGCCAGGATGCTCGAGCATTTATCTGTTATCTGTGCCTAACTTTTTTTTTCCCCTAAAAATTTCTCACATACTGTCTTCTCTATCACTGCTGAAAGCTTCATTTTCAACCCTGTTGTCTAGAGTGAGGATATATTTTTTCTGCGAATTGCTGAGAAATGTGGTAAAAAAAAGGAAAGTAGAAGGAAGTCCTGAAGAAAAGATAGCTGAAGCGTTTCCCTTCTAAATTTAGCTTTAGCTTAAATCTGAGTTCCAGTTTTTCTGTCTACAGCCTGTTCCACCTTCCATGTCTCTTTCATTTTCCCTCCACCACTTCTTTGGGCCTGTGAAATTTTGTGCATGTTCATATGTTTAATAAATAACAAAAATCAATAGTTATATTATTAGATGGTCACTAGAAGATTTAAAAAGTTCCCATGCTTGACACTGGAATTGAAAATACAAGATAGCCATATGTGTATGAATGAGAAATCAACTATTTACAATACAGATTATTGTAAGAATTCCTACTGATTATATTTGTGACATGTTTGACCAAACCATTGGCAAACAGAGCATTCTTGTTTTGAATTCCAAACAATAAGATTGCTATATTAGGCAATGTTCTTTAATATACATGAAGTACTAAATTTGAGGTTTGCTTAAGCATGCAATAACCATTCACAAAACTTAAAACTAGGTCAGGAGAAGTTTTCATATTTCATGAGCCTGTATGCATTTGGTTGAAATCATCTCACAATACTTCCAGGCAATTGTTACAATTTATATTGCATTAGCAAAAGGAAGTACTGCATTGTTAAGAAAAAAAAAAAAAGACCTTTTAATTGACTACTTCAATTAAAAACATGTTAAATGTTGCAATTTCATAGCTGTGCAATGATACAGTGCATTTGCTTGAAGATGACACGGCATTATAACTACCCCAAGAATGAGCAGCACAACCATGCTATTCACCCAACAGAAGAAACTAAAACGTTACAGAGAAAGGAAACTTTAACAAACAGGTCTGCATCACTTAACAGTTCAGTTAATCAACTTACTCTGATAACACATTGAAAAATATATTTAATTACATACCATTTATGGTTCAAGAACATGAGAATGAATATCTTATCTAGAAGGGGAGATTTCTGAAAGAAATATTATCCTTCTGTGAAGGGGATGTATTGAAAGTGTTTTGTTTTATTTTTAAGAAAGCTAATTACTCCAGAGAAGAGAGACAGACTTATCCAAGTTAAGATAGCAAGTAATCTCTTAGTCAGGATATTTACCTGATACAGATCCAACTACTGATTTTCAGGATACTCTTTTTTTCTCTCTATTTTTTTTTTTGTTGTTGTTAGTTTGTTTTGTTTTCCTTTTATTTCTCATCTCCTCTCTCTCCTGGGCATATGTGAGCATATGTTATAGGTATATATGATAACTTTAAATAGGCACCTAAGGAAGTATTAGAAATTGTACCATAAAGTACTTATCTAAAATGTAGTATGTGGCTAAACTGTGGAAACAGGAAAAATTTAGATTATAACATTGAAGACATCTCAGGAAAAATGGAAATGTTGAATTCAAAGATATCTTAGTATAAGAGTTTCAATTACTTCTCTGTAAATGCACAAGTTATATAGTCTTTTCTTTGCTACCATTGATCTGCTTGAAGACTGCTGCTCTAGTTTGTCAGTGGCTTTCTTGTACTGGGGAACTTAAATTGGGATGCAGAGCTCCAGATGTAGTCTCATAAGTTCCAACTGGTTCAGGGCCTTTTGCAGTTAAGTACCAAACAGGCAGGAAGCCTCTCAGCCTGCAGACTATGATCTTTTAATGTGCTTGTGGCTGGCCTTCGTTGCTGCAAGGGCACCCTCTCAGTCAACTCCACCAGGACCCCCAGGGCCTCCTCTGCAGAGCTGCTCCACAGCCAGCTGACCCCCACTCTGCACTAATGCACTGGGTTGTCCCCTCCAGGGTGAATGATTTTGTTCCCACCGACGTTGAACTTTATTAGGTTTCCACTAGCCCATTTCTCTGACCTGCTGGGGTCCTTCTGAACCGCAGCCCTGCCCTCCCACATATCAGCTGCTCCCTGCAGTTTGGTGTCATCTGAAAATTTGCTAAGGATGCCTTTGATTTCTTTTTACTAGTTGATAATTAAGACATCAATCACTATTGGCCTCCAGTATGGACCCTGAGGCACAGCACTTGCAGCCACCCACCAGCTAAATTTTAGCTGAAGCAGACCAGCCAGTTTTTCACCCACCTCTTAGTCCACCTATCCAGTCCCCTCCTCCCCAGTATGGCTACTGGGAGGACAGGCTGAAAGTCTTGCTAAATCAAGGTACATGGTAGCCTCTACTGTCCCCTCATCCCTACAGCCAGCTGTGCCATCCTGAAAGGCAAGCAGAAGAGATAAGTAGGAGTCACCTGAACCGACAGAGGCCTTGTTATAGTAATCTGTAAACTGTGCATTATCTATTTTATTTTCTGTTTCTTCTTTAGTATGTAAACATCCATAACATGCTACTAATAATTTTAAAATATTAAAATAAGTTATTCATTTAAATTATCAAACATTGGGTGTTACACACTTTGCAAATATTCAGCTTTAGGAAATAGCTGGATACACACCAGCATCCACAGCAGGCCACTGATACAATTTTGCTTCATTCAAACAGTCCCTTGGAGTTTGATAAAGTTCTTGGTCACAACCCCCCAGCACTTAGGTCACTTCATTCCCCAATTCTGAAAATCCAACATCTCCTCTTGAAACAAAGTCCAAAATCGGTGATGCATTATTTGTGTGTCCAAAGATCTAATGCTTTAAAATTAAGCGACTGAATACAAATTAGGACTTTTTTTTTTCATCTAAGTCAAACTGCCAGTAGTCAGGGGATCTAGGGAGACTGAAGAATGCAACTTCCAGATGGTATCAGGCCAGAACTTGCATGTCCCACCATCTGAGATCTTCCTCTGTGCCAGGAGGCCTTTTAGGTACAAAATGTGACAGATTATGGTGAAGCAGGGTGAGGCAAAACTGCCTTAAAAAATCCTTTCACAACTAAAGCCATTGAGTTCATTGGCTGAAGGGTACTTACAGGTTTGTTTTAGCTTTCCACATATAATTGCACATGTACAATTGCAACTGTATTTTTTTTTTATTAGGGATTTATTCTATGATGAAGGAAATATTCAGAACTTCTAAAAAATCTTACATTAAAAAGCCGACATGAAATGAAATATCCACATAAAAATGAATTCTATAATCATTTCATCTCCTCTATGAGCAGACAAAATGGTCCTTTCTGTCTTTTACAGATGACTTTGTGTTTCAATGAATGTCCCAACTTTTTCAATGAGTTTAAAAAGTTCCATTTTTCTGCCTGTCTAAATGCCACAGTGCCCTACATTCTCCTCGGAGAGAGAGCAGGACTGTCCTCACGACGCCCTTGCTCAGGAAGAAAAGCATCGTTGGCTCTGCGGTATTGAGGGAATAATAGATTAAGTGACTTTCTCAAGGACACAGGAAATCTGTGGTAAGGCAGAAAAAGGAATCCTAGTATCATGAAACTCTAGACAGCAGTGTTAACCACCAGACCACCAAAGCTCAGGCCTGAGGCACTCTCTGCTGAGGGAAAAAAAAGTCAAGTTAAATGTCTCAAACTGAAACTGGTGGGACTTCCAATGTGTTCCACAGTTACTCCCCAGCAGAGCTGCATGGGACCTCGCACATTGGCTGACTGTAAAAACAAAAGCTCAGAAGGATACATAGTAAGGGGTGTTGCAGGAGACCACCTTGTGTGAGCTGGGACAGCAAGGAGAAGACTTTCTGGACAGCACTGAACATTGTGCCAGCTTTCAGGTGTGCTGTCAGCATGGTTTCTGTGTCAGTGTTGTGGTTGGTCCCCTGTTGGCAGCCAAGCACCACCCAGCCACTCGCTTACCCTCCCCACTGGTGGAATGGGGGACAGAATCACAAGGGCAAAAGAAAACTTGTGGGTTGAGATAAGAACAGTTTAAAAATTTAAATATAATAATAATAATAATAATAATTGCAATGAAAAGGAGAACTACAAGAGAGCGAGAAATAAAACCCCGGGGGGTGGGGGAAGAAACCAACAAATGATGCAACCACTCAGCACCCTCCAGTGGTGAACGCCCAGCCAGTCGTTGAGCAGCGATTGCTGCCCCCTGGCCAATCCCCCCCAGTTTATATACTGAGCATGATGTCATATGGTATGGAATAGCCCTTTGGTCAGCTTGGGTCAGCTGTCCTGGCTGTGCCCCCTCCCAGGTTCTTGTGCACCTGGCAGAGCATGGGAAGCTGAAAACGTCCTTGATTAGTGTAAGCAGTACTTAGCAACAACTAAACCATCAGTGTGTTATCAGCATTCTTCTCCTACTAAATCCAAAACACAGCACTATGCCTGCTACTAGGAAGAAAATTAACTCTATCCCAGCGGAAAGCAGGACATTCAGTAAGAGAACATTTTAAAAAAATGTTTGCAAACCAGTCTAATCAGAGTTACACTTGACATTTGCAGACCCCACCAGGGGAAACAAAGACAAAAATGAACCTGAAAGTCTAAAAAGGCTTTTTTTAATAGCCTGTGTAGCCTGCAGTTGTGGAGTGGGTGGCACAGGAGAGACCGGCGGCTCTCCTGTGCGGTTTCTAGCAGTGACAAGCGCAGTAGTCACGGAATCACCCAAATACAGCACTGACCAAGGACCATGGCTGCATACCACACCTCACATCCTCTCACCACAGCTGGGTGGTTGGGTAGGACAGACGAATTGCTAGTTATCTTGATTAGTGCATTTAACTCTGGATAAGGGGGAGACAAGAAGCTAGCGACTGTTCAGACACGCTGAGTTAACAAAGGATGAGTGAGAAACACCTAGAGTGTGTTCAGAGTTTCTTTTACAGGGCAAGGTTATTCCATCTTACACTCTTCTGTTGACCAGTTATGGAATTAATGCTTAGCTTTAAAATCTGTGAAATTTAATGTATATTCATAATTTTCACAGCAGCTACTTTCTTACTCTTATGATGAATATCAGATATGGTTAAAATGAGCATGGAGGTTGTGTGGGGTTATTTTGGTTGGGGTTTTGTGGTTTCTTTTTATTTAAGAAATGCTGCAAATAACTTAAGTGGGTTAAATCTAATTAGCAGAAAGCTTGAGGTGAATGAATAGTAAACTCACTCTTCATAATATACTAGGAAATTCTAGCACTGATTAAAAGGAGAGTTCTTTTATTTCAAAGTATTCCTTCATAATTAATGGATAAGAATTTGCATGTAGAGGATTGCACTTGTTCTAGTCTAAGTGTAAAAATCTCTTTTCTTTGTCTTTATTATTCCCCCAGAAAGCCTAATATCTTGGAATTATTATATTATGGAAAAATTTGTCCTTTCATGTAGAAACAAAAATAACGGACTAGGCACTCATATTTTCGGGGGGGGGGGTGGTGGTGGTGGTAAATGTATGGAAATCCTACCTGCATTTACTAGAGAACAAGAAGAAAAATCTAAAAGTAAAACAAAACACTGAAAATTGACCTTTCTTTTAATTTCCTTTTTTTTTTTCAGATAAGAATTCATAAGATTTCAATGACACTTCTAATTCTGTAAACAGCTGAGTTTACCAGATAATACAAAAGGAACCACTGAAATATCTTGGTTTTCTGCATAGAATTATCACAAATATATGAAATTTTCTAATGCGAAATTTGGCAAATACTCTGTTTCACAAGCCACAGTGTCATAAATGTTGTAATTCCAATTACAGGTTCTGTGTCCCTAGAAAGTTTGCTTCCATAGCATCTCCAGGAAAACACTGTTGCAAACTCTTAACTTCTTTTTAGGAAAAGTCGTAGTAGGAATGGGAAAATCTGCCCTGGCATTCCTTATTAGTGCTCCAGTTTCCTGGAATGCTTGTCCCTTATATATGCAGCATCATGCTGGAAATCATTTGTCTAACTGACGTTTTAGTGCAGGAACATTTCCAGATGGACCCTAATCAGCATCCCCCCACGTCCATTCTGTTTTCTTTGAAAATAAACTTCCGAAGTGGAGACTCTGATTCAGCAGGAAATTCAGTGGTTAAATTGGAGATACTCTTTGGAAAGAGGACTATATCCATAGGCGGTCAGGCTGATATATTTTTGGGTGAAACTGGACTGTCCTTTTGGAAATATAAATAAAAGAATAAGACAACACTGAAACACTTAAATTGCATTTTGACGGCTGTTTTTACTCCCTTACCAGAAAATGAATTAGAGACTAATCCAAATATCAACAAGCTAAATAATACTCTCTCCTTCTCATCAGAAAAGTTTGATGAAGTTGCAGTGAGAGATATAGTTGAAAGGTTTACTGAGATGAGGCTCACTAATGTAACATTGTCACCTGACAAACGTTAAACAGCTTTTGTGAAATGCAATTGCTAAAATGTAACAGAATAAAATCCCCAAGTTACACATTTTAATTTCAGTCACAAGAGAAAATGCGAAGTGACAGATTTACCTGTACTTTGGTATTTAGCTGTGGTAGGTAAAAACCAAGGAAAAATAATGCTTTGGTCTCAACATGGGCAAATACCTTGAAGAAAGAGTTGGGCATCTGATTCCAGATCAAATTTTGTAGCTAGATCTTTCCTTTGGTCATTTTCACTCATAAATGTAGGGACAGAAAAACTCAAAGTCCATGACTGTATTTGAATTTTGAAGCCTGGCACTATTTCTGACAGTTGCCAGTACCAGATGTTTCTGAAGACAGTCTTTATTTATTTTTAACTCTGTTGATAGGAGCCATCTGCTTCCCAAATATCTCAGCTAAAGAATGACTATAATGTATATTTAATAATTAACTGGTAGTGAGCTGAGCTGAGCAACTTTATAATTGAGTAAGCATTTGTAAATCCATTCTCTTCTTTCGCTTACCTAATGGGATTTTAAACTTTTGGAATTTGCAAAGCACAGTATTTTTGAGTGCTTTCCAGTGGATGAGGACCTTTGTATACCGATATAAAGCTAACTTACTTTTCTTTGATACTTTTCACCAATTCCTTAGACAAACACTAAGAACTGAAAAATCATCTGAATATACCTTAAAAATACTGCCAACAGTATATTCTGAACCAAAAATATATTCAGTACCTAAAAAATGGCAGGTAAACCTTGTAAAAGACAAAAGTGGATCAAAGTAAAATAGAATAAAGTTAGACTTTGGTAAATTTGCTTTCTAGGTTTCCCCTGTGCTCATCCATATTGTGTAGAGTTTACTCAATTTATCAATGATAAAATAAGCCATTCCTATTAACAAATGCTCCTGTTCAAAGAAAACAATGGAAGTTTGTGGATTTTCTCATACAAATGAGAAAGCAGGCACCCTGATCCCAATTTTCCCTCAGCTGAGTACAAAGATTTTTTTGCTTTTGATGATAGTTCTTACAGATTTTGGCCGCTACATGTCACTGTTAAGAATCACCGATGATCTATGATTTATAGTTGAATGTCAGCACCAACTTTGAAAACATGAATGTACTTTTCTTTAGAATTGCTCTGAAAATCCCTTGAGAAGAGGAGAATTGTCTGGCCCTTCCATTTCCAGTCTGAGTAGGAAGTTCAGGGGAGCAAGAAAGATAGAATAATATCAGAATATTTGTACAAAGTTAAAGCTGAATCTGGAGTGAAATCAAGTGTACGCTTTCTTCTTTTTCTTTTTTAATTAGGCGTGTAATGCTTATCAGCAGATGATTTTATCCTGGTGCTTTGGTCACGTCATAAGGTTGCCACAAAACCCTCCTCTGTAGTGAGAACATGAGTCCTAGTGTTTTCTGCCTTTATGGTCTACACACCATGGAAATGTCTTGTGGATTTATTGTACCCTGAGAAGACCACCTGAGAAACTGGGCTTGGGAGACACAGCCAATCTCTGAACTCCCCAGTGTGCTATATTAGACACCCTAAGCCACAGCACATACATTGACCCATGTCATCTCTCCTTCTTCTGTGCCCATCCTCATCTCACATCCCCAGTCCCTGCTGCTTACAGAGTCCTGGTGGAGAGTACAGCTTTTTCTAGCTATGAAGTGCAGAGGCAAGAAACGCACTTTGTACAAAACAATTATTTTTAAGCACCATACTGCCCCATATTTAGCCATGTATGACCATATGATATCTAAAGGAAAACACAAACAGTGAAACTACAAAGGTACTTAGCATCCCTTTTTTGTCTCTAGAGTAGTCAATGACTAACTGCCCTGTTTTTTAGTTTTTACTCAGAAAGACATTTCCATCAGCTTCTGGCTGATCTCAGATTTAATTTTATAGCTAAATATTTTGTGTTTTGGGACTTAGTCTTAAACAAGGACAAAAGTGCTCAAACTCCAGAGTTCACTTTGAATTGTGTAGGCTGGCAGATTTCTAAGCCAGTTTTACCTGCCTCGGCATGAAAGGAAATGGGGAGGGTTGGTGAGAATGAATAACCACGAAGCTGAACTTCTTCACGGGTGGACAATTTATCAGCTCTATACAGTAGGAACAAGGAAATGTATGGAGTGAAATCAAGATAGACTTAAACTTGTGCACAAAACAATAAAGCAGTGGCACACAAGGAAATTCGCAGTGTGACATGCCTCTTTGCAAAGCTGGCTCTGAAAAGAGCTCTGCATGGGGCTCATTAAAATTCTGCAGTCATGGTCCACAAATAGAGCAGGACGCACAATGAATAACGGTCTGTACAAACATCGAGTTTCAGGGAAAATCAGATTGCTTTGTTATAATCTGAACGTTCAGTCTTGAAAACCATACTCTCAGTAGTATTCCTATTGGCTTCAATGGCACGATGGAGTCCTCAGGACTATCTAAAGAAAAACCAGCTCTGCAGACTCATCAAAAAACTCCACCAGTCCAAATATACAACATCTATTCACTCCTCCTTCACCCTCTTGCCTCAGTATGGCTAAGCATATGTATTGTTCTCATATGCTGTTTTTTCTTTTTTATTGAAAATATGAAATGGCATGTGAGGATGATTTTGAATGATATTGTTTGCAATTTTTGTGTAAAGAAATAGGGTAGGATTTTTTTTCTCACAACTTGACAGTAAAACACTGAATTTTTCAAAAGCTAACAGGTTTAATGCCTGAGAGCAATAGTTAGTCAGAACTCTTTCATAACATAAATAGCTCCTGTACAAACCCATAGCCTGCACTTGAGTTAGACTGTATTTTCTAGAAGGAAATCTAAGGTGAAATCCTGATCCTGCCTTCTCAAAGACATAAACCGCTAGCAGGAAGTGGAGAATTGAGTCCCAGAGTTTTTTTGTTTTGTTTAATTCAGGGTAAAATCTACCCCTAATTATAGTTTATGAACAGTAATGTGTACAATAAAATGGTAAATGCTATACAGCACTTTTATTTAAAAAAAATATTTCCTTACAACTAACATACAACAGTTGCTCCAGAAAGTCCAACGCTGTCCTCCTTTCTCAGGCAACACCCCACTTCATTAGTTTCATCTGGATTTTATCTGAATAAAGAACTGCAGGATCTGCTCCCATGGACTGTGGATGAAATAAATTCAACAGGATAACTCATTAAGAAAACAAGTCAAAAGGGATTTTTCTGTTTGTAGTGTGAGAGATGTTGACAGCAGCTAACCTTACCAGCAAGCTTGTTGCTTCTATGTAAACCTGTTCTCTTTCAGATTTTTGGGACATGTTGCCAAAGAACTTTGGCAGAGTCTGTATTTGCCACAGCTGATCCCTTTTAACGAGGTTTGTGGGTCATTTGAAAGCCGCAAAGCAAAGCGAGACCCTGCTTTTTGTGTTTTGCCAATTTCATTATGCTTTGGCTGGTAGCTAGGGGTCATTTCCAAAAGCCTAATGGACATTTTTATTAGGTTTCTACAGGGGTACTACTTACTTCCTTTTCCTGGCAGATTTCTATATTCGCTGTGACTAATGCAACCTCTATTGTTTTTTGACAAGACGAAAAAAAAAGACAATTTTTTCATTCCCTAAGGAGAGAAGCTGTCAGCCACCAAAAGAATAAAGACTTCAGTGTTTACCTTTCCACACAGTCCAATGACTGTTGCACAGAGGCAACAGGAGATTTTTAATAGCTAGAATGAAAGAATATGCAAAATGGCATCAATGGACTGAAAAAGTAAACAATTTGCATGTTTCTTCTTGTCAGCCCATCTTTTCTTCAGTTGCATATTGCTATGGAAACAAGTAAAGATCACTTTAAGATGGCTATTAGCATTTCAGCCAAAACCAGTCACTTTTTGGCCACTCCTTGGAAGACTGCTGTGTCATCTGGATGCATGAAAGTGAATGCCAAAGTGATTCAGAGTGCCTAGACTGCCCGGCTATTTATTGCTTTCAGGATTGACCTTATGTAAGTATGTAGGCAGAAGTGCCAGTAGAACTAAAAGGGTGTTTTGGCTAAGTAAAGAATGAAGGATGGCACTACTGGGAGCCAGTTGTCTGCTCACTGCCTGGCCTGAGGAACTGGTTTGGATGTTAGACAGATGTATTTGAGTGGGAAATCTCAGCTCCCTGATCCCAACATAGCTCTGCCAGGGTGATATTTTGTCCCTTCCACAGAAAGGGAGCGGGATGATTTTTGTAATACTGGGATCCTAATTTATGCTTTGGGTTTCTGCCTTGAATTCTCCTTTCTCAGGGGAGCTGCAGAGAGCAGAATTTCTTGCTTTTCTCTGTGCATCTCACTCCCATCTACAGATTGCCCCCCACTTTGGCAAGTACACGTGCAATGGTCCTACTCTGCAGGGTGCTCTTCAGGTGTCTTACCCCTCAGCTGGACTAGCTGGGATATACATTTTGCTTTTTTTGAAATGAAATCTATTTTTGCCATAGGCATCCATAGGGGACCAGATGCATTATTCAGGAGAGGAAACAGGGCAGGGAGTGTGATATTCTTTATTTACATTCCAGTGAGAGTAGAATTATTGTAAGGATTTGACCCTAGCAATTGCTGCACATGCATGCAAAGCAGAGGGTCAGAAGGCTTTCCCTTCTCACCATTTCCCTAGCACAGTAGCACAAATGAAGCATTTATGGTCCCCCCAAGCTGCTGTAATGTGGTCCAACCTTTTTCTTCTCACTTGGACTGAATGTCACCAGAGAGGATCGCACAGCACATGCTAATGCATGCCGCTGCAGACACACTTCCTTGGCAGGTTTCGGACCTCCTGCAGGTCAGTGGCTCCTGTTTCTCCTGCCAGGCTCTGCAGTGGTCCCTCCCCACCCCTCAAAGGGCAATTCAACAGAAAACAGCACTTTTCATCAGTTATCTTCATCTTCAGACAGGTTTTTCTCAGTGAACACTTCTACATTTCTCAAAGATTTCTATGTACCAATCCTTCTTCAGACACAGCTCCATCAGCATAAGCTGGGAAATTTGTCTGAGCAAATTCTGAAAGGCTCAGCCAGCCATGCGTGAGCTCTGCTGCCAGAACTGCTGACCTGCATCACTGCCTGCCAGCGCTGATCCTGTCAGACTAATTACAAGATAGTGCTATGTCTTCCTCATACACTGAAAGAGTAAAGCTGGTGCACGTTTAAAGTTTCCAAGGGACTGAACACATAGACATAACTGGTGATTCTTATACCTATATGCATTTAACAGTCTTATACATATTCTTATGTATATCTTTGCATTTGCTGAGCTTCAGAAAGATTATACTTTATTGGCAAAACCTTGTTATGTCATCTTTTATTTAAAGGCCTTTAGAATATGCCTTGATTTATCATAGTTAATCATGTTTTTTCTCAGTGTCAGAGGTTAATATGTGCATTTTTAAATGCTCAAAATAACCACTTTTTTAAGTTATAGATCTTAAAGGACTTATCATTTTAACTCAATGGAATAGATAAAATAGGCCTGTAAATTAATTAAAATTTTAATTTCTGTAATTTTTCATACATATGTCATTGAATCATAGAACCATAGAATTGTTTATGTTGGAAAAGACCTTTAAGATCATCAAGTCCAACCATTAACCTAACACTGCCAAGTCCACCACTAAACCATGTCCCTAAGCATCCCATCTACATGGCTTTTAAATACCTCCAGGGATGGGGACTCAATCACTCACTTTCCTGGGCAGCCTGTTCCAATGCCTAATAACTCTTTTGGTGAAGAAATTTTTCCCAATATCCAATCTAAACCTGCCCCGGTGCAACTTGAGGCCTCTCGTCCTCTTGTCCTATGGCTTGTTGCTTGGCAGAAGAGACTGACACCCACCTCACTGCAACCTCCTTTCAGGTAGTTGTAGAGAGCAATAAGGTCTCCCCTCAGCCTCCTCTTCTCCAGGCTAAACAATCCCAGTTCCCTCAGCTGCTCCTCATAAGGCCTGTGCTCTAGATCCTTCACCAGCTTTGTTGCCCTTCTTTGGACATGCTCCAGCACCTCAATGTCTTTCTTGTAGTGAGGGGCCCAAAACTGGACACAGTATTCCAGGTGTGGCCTCACCAGTGCCAAGTACAGGGGAACAATCACCTCCCTGCTCCTGCTGGCCACACTATTCCTGATACAAGCCAGGATGTTGTTGGCCTTCTTGGCCACCTGGGCACACTTCTGGCTTATGTTCAACCGGCTGTTGACCAACACCCCCAGGTCCTGTTTTTGTCAAACACTAGTGTGTCAATTGTCATGAAACTGATACTGAATTTAAATGAAAGGTATTTCATGGATCATTTTCTTAATGTTTAGCTTGTTACACCATCTAATGTGTTACAGAAGAGCAGTTAACATTTTTTAGTGGATTGGCTTTGTTAAGTTTAGGAATTCTCTGTGTTTACTTTATGGTGTTTCAACACTCCAGGAGTTCCAGTATGCTGTGCAGTTAAGGAACAAAACTCACTTGAGCATCGTGGCCTCCTGTGGGTATTAGAAATGTCTTGGTTTGTCACCTCTTTTTTATTTTTGACTATCCAGCTCTCTGCAATGTATTTATAGGATGAAGCTATGAGACTCCCTCAGGTACTCATTTCCTGTGTGTCCATGTTGGTTTCTTACATTTTAATGCTAATATTATTTTAACCACATTTAATTTTAGCTGTCAGGATACTTTGAATCTTATGGCAAAATGTGAGATAAGTCTGTGCCATCAGGAAGTTTGGAGTCCAGTCGTTTGATCCACTGATAATTATCTTTGTAAAACAGTGCAATGCATCCAGATTAATTTTTTTTATTATTCAGTTGCATTGATTTTATAGAACTGACAAGTAGTGAAAGAATACATTTCATCAACTCAGTGCACCAGTTAGATTTCCCTGCCAGCTATTGTGTTAATATGAATGTGAGATAAGAAAATAATGGGGCTGCAGTTAGAAGAGGCTAAGCTGATGGTACAGGAATAGATCTGATAGATCCATCTGGCTCTAAACAAACATAAGGAGGTTTGGATGCACTTTTATATAAATAATACAGTATAGTTTGACTGAAACTGTTTGGCAAATAAAATAAAAAAGAAAAGGTTTTTTTAAACAATTCTGTTTGCTTCAACTTTCAAAAAAAGAACCACACAGATTTGAGGGTAGTTGGATTCACAGAGACATTTATGCACTCTCCCTAATACTAGCACAGAGTCGTTGCGTCTTCCAAAAATGTATAGATAATGCCACTTATCTATAGAAGGCCTGTATTAAAAAATCAGCTTTGTCTGCACCAATGAAGGGGTTTAAGCTACCTTCACACCTTAGCTTGAACCATATCTAAGAGGTATGGTCAACACCCAGGATACTCAATGGATAAACCTTTTAACTTCCTTCCACTGAAACGAAATTATTTCAGGTTGCTTTTTTTTGAGCTTTTTGCAAGAACTGATTAATCATTAAAAACCTTTTTTGTTTCTTGCTCTATTCAGTTTTTGAGAGCTTGTTCTGTAACAAGGTTTTTTTTTTACAGACTTGTTCTACTTATTCCATTGTCCCTGGTTTTAGAAAAGTATTGCCAGTTCCAAATAAGAGAGCTGAATAAAAAAACTATTGGGAACACTTAGAGCTCAAGATTTATTTCATTCAAATGTAAACGTGAGTTAATCCCCATTTTTCCTAAAGGAAACTAAAGCATGGAGATGCCAAATGGAGAGTGGTACAGTAAACTCTAGACCACAGGAGTTTTAATTTGTTCTGTGTCTATTCAGCTTGGTACTATAAAATGAGCATTTCCATCATGCCTGTTTATCTCAGATAATCACACACTATTTTTCAAATTCCTTTCAAGGATCAGCATGCCAAACACTGTCATGCAGTGATTGCCATTGACATGGGTAGCCCCATGTCAAAGTTAACACCACATGATCGCATTTTCTAACAGCTTAAATTAGAAGCTAGTTAAAATCACATCTATTTAAAATGATAAAGGGGTTAGCAAAGCAAGCCAAAACAAGCTGTAATTACCCCAGCTCAGTTATTCTTTGATGGGGCATCCAAAATGGGAAAGGGAAACATACTATGTGTACCATCCAGCTCCAGACACTTGAGCTGTATGGGTATATTAGGAGTGTAGAAGCCTTAGACACGCAGTGAAGAGAGGGGGGGATCTGTGAACAGTAATGCAGATCAGTGATACTGTGAGACTGCCTTTACAGACATCAGTGTGGGATGCCTAGGACAGATGGTTTGAATAATATCTAGATCTGTGCTCTTTGCAGACGGCCTGTCACATCTGTCACATGTGCCTTTTGACCTTTAGGTTCAAGCATATACCAATATCCTGCTGCATGCTAATAATTTGCCACTGGCTCATGAAGCTGAGATGTCCTCTATTATTCTTGAATACAGCAGAGGAAATAGTGCAACGATAGGGAAGTTAAAAGGTGCCCCAATTCCTCCTTTTATAAATTTTCCACGTTCCACACCACCTAAAGAGAGTTCTGTTATCCAGTTACCTTAAAATAATATTTACTTTAAGTCAGCTTAAGGTAATAGTTAAATAAAGACACTGTATTCAGAATAGATAATACGGTTATAGAAGTTTGTTGAATACATAAGTGAACTGAAAAATAAAGTATACTAACCTGTGTGTTTTAAGGCTGTATTGGTTGGGGCTTTCTCCCTGTGCCTAGCTAACTTGCTCTCAGCTTCCAAGAAGGCGGTAATCATGGCATGTGTCTTTATCCAGAAGACATAACCTGAAGCAATACCAGTTGGGGGTCTCTGCTGGAAAACCCTGAGAGCTTTCCACTAGAGGGGCCTTTCAGGAGCATGTCCTTTGAATATTTACTGTGCACTGGTGATGCAGCATTGTCCTCTTGAAGTCTTTGAAGTCCGGGTTTTGATCCCGCACCTTCAAACTAATTTCTTGCCCTTCTAACTACAAGAATTACCTTCACTATTCCTCCCAACTGAAATAAGAATTATTTTACTTCCTTGAAGGTGTTTTTTTATTTGATTAGGTTTTATCACTTTTCTTGGCTAAGTAGTAAATATCTCCTTGCATCTGCAAGGACTAAACTTTCATTTTTTTCTTCTCATTGGTGATTCATTGGCACATTCCAATGTGTTATTTTTGTCTTTCATTGGACCTTGTATTTGGTCAGCCACACTTGTGAATTACCATTTTTAATTAGGTGAGATGAAAATTTTCTGTTCACTTTCATGCATGATAATTAATTCAGTGGGCATAGTCCCCAAATAAGTTTATTTGTATATAGATGCATGGCATAATAATAGTTTGTTTAAAGCCTATATAGAATAATAGAATAAGGAGTAAGAAATTTCAGTGAACAAGCTTTTATCATCCCTTACTTTCTTGGGGTATAAATATATTGAACTTCAGTGACTTTGGATTCCTTTCCGCTGTCAAGACTATGAAAGAGTTCACTCTGATTTGATAAGTAGTTTATGTGAATTGTTTCTGTCATTAGTATAACCTTGTTCATAAAATAGTAAGAATAAGCAAAGACAGATATGATACCAAGTCTATGTAACCACCTATGTCTGTTACCTTCCTCTTCCTTTTCCCCGTGCTAGCTATTTAGTACAGGGTGTGTCTGGCTATACTTGTTTCTACAGAAGCTAAGACACTGGAATACAGACCTGATCTGAACTACTGGAAGTACTGCAAAAAATAAAAGAATGACAATGTGCAACTGGCTAACTCATGTTCCTAAGCACCAGAGATCTTCAGCTGCATTTATATACCATCATTTTATGCTTTCCAGACACTCAGGTTCCTAGAATGAGTCTAAGCAGTAGCCATTTGCTGGAAACTCAGAGCAATATTTCTATATCTTTCTGTCCCCCTCTCCATCAATTACTTGCAGCGCTCATATTTTATCTATTACTTTTCAGAAGATTTACATGCAGCCAAAAGCTATAAAATCAGCATTTTCTACCTGGTACCATGTACTGTAGTCCTTTTCAAGCCTGGGAAAAGCCTTGAGAATCTCACCCACAGAGGCACTAGGTAATATGGTGAATGACAATTATTTTTACTGAAAATCAATGCTTATAGAATATAGCTTATATTTCAAAGTGCTGCCACTGCCTTCATTCTTAGAGTCTGGCCATGAAGACACATTTTCTGTCTGAAAGCACTTAGAATACTTTCCAGTTAAGCAATGCCAATTTTCAAATTCTGTAGTTAGCAGTTTTATAGTGTGAAGTTTTAATCATTTGGGCGTTGAAAAAGTAAGTATAACACATTTGCTTTATATTTGGTAAATAGAAGAAATGTGGGAATAAGCTGAGGAGAAGCTTTGGGTTTTTTGCTTTTTATTTCTAGAAAGGGAAGGTATGAGGGTGTCAGGCTGTAGCTGTCCATTTAACAAGTCACACTCTTCAAAGTGGAAATTCACTACCGGCAGTCTTACATGCATGTTTACTATCTAAACATGTGGATATTTTCAGCTCATTACATGACCACTTCAAAAAGGACAAACCACTGCGTATGAAAACATGCTGCTCGCCACACCACAGGCTGTATTCTGGTCTGCCTTTAGGATCCATACAATTTCCTGTTCATGTATTACCACAGCATGCTGGGGCTCTTCAGTGGAGTGTACATGAGATAACACCTTTTTTTCAGTCACTGGATACATACAGATAAACATCTGGCATTGGTTTGTGGCACACAGATATCCAGGACTGAAAAGAGAGCATTGACAAAAGGAGAAACTCTACAACACATTACGAGCACAGGCTTCTCTGCTTTCCCCTACTGCAAAATTCCAATTCAATCTTTGGACTGTTCTGTGACTTCCCCCTCGCCCTCCTAGCTGCAAAGACCTAGTCAGAATCAGTACCTTCCTGGCGCAGCTCTGCAAATGTCTCCCACAGCAGCGGTACCCGTTACTGGGTAAATACAGTGCCTTTTCCTTTGTCCCTGTTTCCCTTAGGGACAAACAAACAAAAGAAAGTACTTTTTCTCATGTTGCATAATAAAATTATGGAACTCATTGCCACAGGATGTTGTGGACAAAAATATAAATGTTTTTTAAATGGTATTAGATAAATGCATGAGGGTAGGGTCCAGCAGTGACTATAAAGCACAGTTGTCTACATATAAACTTGCCTCAGGAAGTTCCTAAGCTGTGGATATCTTGGAGAATATACTGTCCTGGAGAACTTACACATGTTCTGTTCTTATCGGGCTTCTACTATTGACCATTGTCAGAAATAGGATTCTGAACAAGATAGACCTTTGGCATAAATCAGTATAGCCATTTTTTGTCTTGTTGTTCTTGTCTTTTTAATTTCTTAAGAAAATACTTTAATTATTGCCAGTGCTAGAGTCTTCTTTAACCCACTAACTTATTTCCCAAGGCAATGAAGCAATAGAAAAGGTTACTAAAATGTCAACTTGTTTCATAAAATTATCCTCAGATTTCCACACTGGATTTTTTTTTACTCTAACAGATGATGGAAGCCATCTTACTGAACCAGTCTCTAATCCCATGCAACAAGAACAGAGCTTGCAACACAATAATTTAAAAAGAAGAAACGCTCCCTTGCTCTTTAGGAAAAATCAATAATTTTTAAAAATTGCTAAATATTGAACTGGCTTCTAGTTACACAACTGCATTCCAGCAAGAATCTATGGGAACTGATCTGGGTTCTGTTTGCACAGACTGCCCAGGGAAGGTTGTCCAGAGTGCAATTGGCTACAGACATATGAATATCAACTATTGTTAAAGGTGCAGATCCTTATCTGGTGCAAATCAACTCCACCATCTCTAGCTGAGTCAGACAGCTGAGGGTAAGGTCTGAAATTTGAATAACAATACGACAAGTGTTGTTTAGAAAAATAAAATAAAGATTTGCACAAAAACATCATGCAAAGAAATTTAGGTTGAGCACTGAAATAATGTATTTTAAAAGTTTCTGCTTAGTCAGTTGGTTACTTTTAAAGGTCATATTTTTTACCTTGAAAAAAACTACCCCTCTTGATCTTAGAAATTCTTAATAACTTAACTGCTTGTGAAGTAAGCTGGGACAGGTCATACAAATCCAAATGATTGTAATGGAATTAGAATCAGGTCTGTAGTTTCCTTCTTCTGCTGTATTTGAATCTATGACTTCTTCCCACCCTCCCCCCAAATTTAAGGACCATACATTAGCCTCTTTCCATGCAACTATAGTGTTCCCACTAACATCAGTAGGAATTGTGTGTGTGACTTACAGATGCTAACTATGTAATTTCAAGTGTCAGTAATGATACTTGCACTGTAGAGCTGCATGCACAGATGGGAGAATAATTCTTTTGTTAAGTATTTAATTCAGATAGAAAACACCTAATCCAAATCACCCCCAGGAGGCAGACACAGTAAAGACTATATACTCTGTGACTATGCATTTCAATAAAAGTTTCTCAACCTAAATTCATTCTTCCATCTCAGTCTCAATTTCACAGCACTAAAGTAAGCTGTTTTTTGAAGGAAATAGATTGTGGTTTTGCTAAGACAGGGGCAGGAGATTCCTATGTAAAAAGAGATAATAAGGTGCTGAAAGATGGTGCTAAAGGCTTTTGCTTAAACATGTACACATAGGGTACATAATTAGTCAGATAGCCACAGAGAAAAGGAAAGCTTTAAATAGACTGTGAGAAGGAAAGAAAAGAGAGGAAATGTGGCAGGAAAGGAAGTTCTATGCTGTAAATAACAGAATGCAAACTATGTAGGATTAATTTAATCAGAGAGATTGCAAAGTACTACTGGAATCAATGAGGTTAGACAGAGGTTTTGTGTAAATCTCCACAACTGTGTTAATCCTGTAATTTCTGTCATCATAACTTGTTAACAAAATGTCTTGGCAGCCAACAGCAGAGGAGAAACAACCTCCACATCAGTTTATCAATGCCTTCCCCCTCTTTCAAATAAACAATTATTGAAAAAATCTTTCATGTCATTTGTTGAACCACACTGCCTCAACCCAAAGTCTGCCATCTGCTGCAGGTAAAACCCACCAAGTGATGAGTAAGTACATTTGCACTCACAGCCTGAGGGCAGGATTGTAAAATGTTCCTAAATCTCCTAAAAGGCTAAATATCAGCTAAGCACCAGCTAAAAGGCTAAGTACCAGCACTGTATAGCATCCCTTATCTTTCAAACTTCTGGGGAACCTGAAATTTTGGTGAGGGAAGACAGAAATTTACTGTATTTGGGTTCACATCTTCATAAAGGAAATGAAATGAAAGAATAAGTTAATAAAATGAATACTATAAATTCCACAATGAAAAACAGATTAAGAAGCCAGTAGATAAAACTTTTACATTAAATATGCTGACTGTAAAGACTAGGGTAATGAATGACACATTTCCAATTTCTTAGTTATTCTTGCAACAATTCAGTTGTTGTCAGATTGAGAGATCTGATTTGATCATGCCAGCCCTGAATTTTCTATATTTGTTTTCCTGCAGCCTAACAAATATTGTGCCAGTGGCTCTGTTTGCTGGTTTTTCAAATTGTGCTTGCACTAAAAAAGACCGACCAATATGTTTACATACTGCTCTGACAGCTGGAAGAAGTTGATAGTCCTGGGACTGTCTTCATCTAGAAGGAAAGACAGGAGAAGAAATGTCTAGCCCTGCTTTATATTATGAAGGGAAGGGGAAAGGGAGAAGAGGATGAAAAGAGGAAGGGGAAGGGAAAAAATGAAAGGGAGGGGAAAGGGGAATGAAAATTTCCACAGTTGCTTTAATGACAGGTGATTATCCGTCATTATAAATTACCTCATCTATGAAAGCTATGCATTTGTTAGAAGGAGGAGGTGGTACATTTATGGACCTTTTTGAAACCTGTAGCTCCCAAACTTATTAATTCTGTGCCTGATCCTTGACAGCAAAGTCATAGAGCTCAATGATGCTATGTATCATTTCAGGATGTGGTCATCTATCAGCCAAATTGTAACAGCCATGCCTTAAAGACCTGCTTAGATGAACATATTCAGCAGTAATCAGGCTGTCACTGCTGAAGATGAAGACTTCAATTGCAATCTTGAAATATGATAGTTTGATATTTTTATTTCCCATGTTCCTTATCTGAATCATAGGAAACAAAAACCTTCTTACACAATGACCAGCAAACATTTGAAAGAACTAAATGGATTCTCTGAAAAATAATGAAATCTTTTACATGTGAAATCTAGACTCTGTTGTCAGTTTTGTTTTCACAGTCGTAACCCATGTAGGTAATCACAAACTGATAATACCACTTTCAAGTGGACACAACATCAGAAACCGCATTATTTGGAAAAGGGAAAGCAAGAAACTCTATTTCATTTAAGTGATGACTGATAAAAAGCAGTTCATTTGAAACTTGTTTGTATTGGCTGTGTCTTGCTATCCCTTTCAATGCCTCTTTTGTATAGAAAAAGTATTTTCTTAAAAGTAGGTGCTGGATCTCTTCTAGTGTTGAACATGTCCATGACTCAACATTGAGTGGCTTTGGTGAGCATTTCTGGTTTCAGGTTCTTCTGTGTAGACATCTCCATAATCGGTAGACAGTTTCAAAGAATTCCTATCAGGTCCAAATCCTGTTAAATCCTTATTATCTGGAAGGATAGCTAGCTCTGTCTATAAAAAGAAAAAAAAAAAAAAATCACAGGCTTGATGTCCAGTTTGTGTGTGGCTGTCTATTCTGATTTCTTTGGAAGACAGGCTTGCCAGAGTTGAATGCTGTGCAACTTACGTATGTGGGGTGTGAGAACTCCTGGAATCACAACATTTCAAGCCAAGAGTTTATTTATGCAGAAAATTTGTGGAGCAATTTTCTGAATATCTTCCTACTTTGAACTGTGCCCAATAAGAAATCCATGGGATTTAGGTGCAGAAACACAGTGTGGCCCAAAGCCACAGATTCAGAAAGGTCTGATGCCTACAATGGAATTTTGGTGGTATGGAGGCACTTAAATTTAACCATTTTACAAATCCGTGATGGATTTGGCATGGGATCACCCAACCTGAGAACCCTCAGGCCAGTAGGTTTTCATGATTATGTTCAAAAACTGTCTTCAGAGACTGCCTAATGCATACCTGAAATCTTAAAACTCACCATGAAGTACGGTGGCATCCTTTGTATAATTTAACTGCTTAATTGCCAGGAGAAAAAGCTAAATTGTCTATTTATTCAATGATTCTTGTAAAATTCATAAACAGTCTTGGGAAAAGAGACAAGTCCTTAGGACACCTGACATCTGTATCACTAGGCTGCCACAACACAATCCTACTTGAGTAGTTCAGCATCATGAACCTTGTGCTCTTCATGGCATAATGATCCTGCTTCAGCAGGGGGGATAGAGAACACATTTGACCTATCCTAGCCTATATTTCTATGGAGTAAACTCTTTCTTGGAAGAGAATTTTTAGGCCTGTAACTGCTCAGACTGAGGAGGGAACAGAAGTCCTGTTCTCTAGTCCCTCATGTGATGGTGTTTTAAAGAAAATCAAAACCAGGTAATTCAGTTTGCTGTACCTAAGTAACTGACGGTTAATCCAGGAGGAAATACCTAACAGAGTAAGAGTATTGTCAGCCTAATCCCAGTGAGACACACCTTCCAGCTGGCTTGAGTCAACTTCTGCTCACTGTGTTTGCAACCATGAATCACATTCTTAAGAGCTTAATTACCCACTTTCAATTCAGGTATTTATCTTTGCTCCAAAGTTCTCATTATAGATCTAAACTTCAGCACTTTTGAGATTCTTGTCCTAAAAGAGTATTCTTAAAAATATTCCTCTGCTTTTTCATTTATATAAAAGATACAATCTTGAGGCATACTGAGTAGCTTTTATACTGTAGAGGAGTATCTTTTATGAACAAGACAGTGAGCCTTCTCTAATTTGACTAATACAAGCGATAGAAAGGCAAGGTGTACCTTCTATAGTCAACACTATGTATACAGTTTAGTTTGGCACTGTTAAATCTGTGTGCATTTGGCAACATTGGCTGAACAGTAATTTTTTTTGGTTTTAGGTTGGCTACTTTAATAGTAGTTTAGGATTTCAACAATCATGTCTGAAACCATTAATCATATAACTGCTCCTGCCATGGCCTATTGGGATGTATTAGTGAAATGACAGTATTAATGCTAAATTGTTCTACTGCCCAGGATAAAGGAAATAGTAAAACACAACAGTTAAGCTGTACCCTCATCTCACAAACCTAAAGGAATATCCTTGTAAAAGAGGTGAATTGAGTGGGCTAATCCTGGCAAACTTATCAGAGTGACTCACACTCTTTCCTTGTTGAGAAAAAAAAAAAAATAAAGAGAACAAAATTCTACCCTATACAGTAAAACAAAGTTTAGACCCCCTCCTCCACACCCCCAATGGCACTAAGGTATATAATGAACTAGCTATGAGACATCTTAAAATCACAATTTCTTTAATGTTAGCAATATTTTTCTGTTTTCCCAGAGTATAAAAGTGAAGAGATGAGTTACGCCAAATAACACAGAATATAATTATTTTTAGCTCTGATTCAACAGGAGATTTACAGACAGATTAGCAGTCACCAAAAAAGTATTTGCATCTGTTGTTTATATTATGACAACTCAGATCAAAGTAAGGCTTTAACTTTCCATTTTCCAAGTGAATAATGAAACTGGAAAAAAGCTGAAGATGTGAGGAGGGAAAAGCTATGGAGTACTAAACACACTGAGGGCAATTTTGAAACGAAGGGGACATGTGGATGAAGCCCAGAGGTTTGATCCATTAAACCTCTGAACACTCTGCTGCTCATCCTCTAGATTATGTACATATGTGTGTGTGCCTGTGAATCACCCCAGTGATCGTGGAAACACTCCATGTTTAAAATGAGGCCTGTGTTGGCCTCAGGCTTTGCTGAATGTCCAGCCCTTTGCAGTACCATGTCCAGTGTGCTTAATTTTGTGTACCCATGGTGATACAACATTTCTGTGGCTGAAGCTAACAAAGCTAGTACTGAGTTGCAGTGGCAGAAACAAGTCCAGTAAAAATCCAGCAGTGGAAATTCAGCCAAAATAAGGCTTCTTTCTAAATAGATGCTAAGATTTTTCAAGTAAATATAAATCTTTGAGGAGCTGATTTTAAGTAAGTTGAGGGTCTCTTTGAAGAGATAATTGGTGTGGATTCCTAAGGTCAAAAAAGATCTATTAACTACCTTGTAAAAGGGGCGACCGCCAACATGAAAAAAAGTACAACAACAACAAAAACCCTGCTTGAGCCATTGTCTTTGATGAGATCATGATTAGACCTTTTATGCAGTTAACTAAGAAGGAAAAAGAAGAAAGACACCTATGATTTAACCGCATGACTCAGAAAATTATTAATGGTCTGGAGATCCCATCACAAACAGCTCACTTGTAAAATACAGCTCAGGTCAGTAACAGTCAAAGGCATTTTCATTTACTAGATTTCTAGTAGGGATTTTTACTCGAGGGCTTTAATCAAATGATTTGCTGGCTTCAGTTCTGTTCGTATGCCCCGATCCTGTGCTGAGATCTCCATGGGAGGAGACTGTATAATAACAGATGCTCACAATTTCAGACATGTACAAATATCCCAGTACACACATATACACATTCGATAATATTGGTTGCATGCAATATGCATGCAAATGTTGGGACCGAGAAGTCCTGCCTCTTTTTCAAAGAACAGCCATCATAAATTATATTAATTTGTGTCTTTGTCTGCAAGTTCACTGGATATGGCAAGTGTTGGACTTACATGTAGACTGACATTGTCATCTTGGCTTTATTTATGGCCCTTCTTGGGCACAGTTAAGTGAGTAGAAATTGAACAGAGACAAAATGTCATTAACTATGAAAAACAAATAAAATGACCAGAAAGACCTTCTTTCTCTCAGCGCTCATTTACATATCACTGTTGGTATTACTTGGAAAGAGTGTAAGTAAGGTAAAGAAGGGCTAAATAGAAGCTTGGCATTGTCTTATAAAAATGTTTCAAGTCATTGTGTGGATTTAAATTCTTACAGAATGTTCTGTTCCCTTAACTGAACATCACATTCGATTTGTCTGGATGAAAAAATTTGGATTATTTATTTATGCTGGAAAAACTGTATAAATTTATATTTAATTTAATGAGCTAACTAACTTGTCCTTTAATGGTATCAAAGTTTCACTAAATTTGAGAAGCAAATGCAGTTTTAAACAAAATTAGGGGGACAGTTGAAGTAACTAATGTAATCTGATTTTGAAAGTTAATATAAATATAGTGAAGTATAGCTGTTACATTTTTTCAGCAATTATGTTCTGTTACATGTTCTTTTCTTTTTAAATGAGATAAACTATTTCTAGTGGAAAGACTGGCCTGCACTTTGAATTCCAATGTATTTCTCTCACACAATTTTCTGTGCGAAAACCATACTCTCTTATTTTTAAATAAACCTGTAACTGTTTAAAATCAATTCAAATTATCCAAGTAAGAGAGAATAAACCAGTGTCTTTTTGGTTTTATATCTTATTTTACATAAAATTATTCTGGAAGGATATTTACAGCAATTAAAAGTCACTCTATCTATTATTAAGCAATCATTTATGATTAAGCAATCATTTTTCTGATGTACCAAAGGGCAGCTATTCACAGTAGCCTAGGAATTACAGATTGAATAAAACTATTCGATCATCTATTTCTTTCCTTAAAAATTCAGGATTATTTCCTAAAGTATAACACTCCAACTATTAAGTCCACCAGAGCTAATTATATACTGTATATTTTGTTTTTAGCATTCATCTCACTCTTCTCAATAAAAGCTTTACAGCTCATGCAAGAGTAGAATAGGCTTTAAGTATAAAAGAAATAAAATGAAATACCAATCTGATTAACATTTCAGGACTCAGAAAGCCAGTTTATATTAAAAAACCTTCTTACCACTCTGGCTTTGTGAACCATGTGTTAAAAGATGGGGATTATGAAGATCCATTGCAGTACAGGATTTGAGCATTCTCTTTGTGCTGTTTCAGCTGATCTACAGTGCAGTCTATGCCAAGACCCTCCACGTTTCTTAAACATAGCAATAAAACACATCCACCACCGAGCCGTTCTTCACATTTGTGACCGGTCACTTCATTCTTTTAAATGTCACTAGTTGTCTGAAGCATCTTGGTAATAAGAGGGTAAATGGGGCTGGCATCATGTTTGAATCATACATAGAAGATTTCCATTCATGTTTATGAGGATATTTGTTTACTAACCAATACAAAACAGCACTGGGGTAAGAAACAAATGGTAGGAAACTTTTTTTCTATCAACACTTACATGACATATAATTGCAGCTTTGTGATTTTTGTAGTTCACATAGAGCTTACTTTTGGAAAGGCAGTGTTTACCTTATATTTACAAAAGGAAATTAGAGCTGCCACATGAAGGAAAATTACTGGGACAGCCCATGTTCTAGTTTATTATTTCACAGGTGTATCAGACACTTTTTGTCAGACAAGCAAGCAGCCTTGTGGAAAGTTCATGAAAGCCAGGAAGCTGTAAGTTCAAACGTTACTTGTTTTTTTAGCTGCTCCTTGTACTTCAATCTGTTTTGTAGTCACAACTATTAAACAGGGACTCACACACTTAATTTTAGCAGCAGATGAGTTATCAGTGTCAGCTTCCTTTTTACCTGATAAATTCACTGACTCATCTGTTGAACACAACCTTTTCTGGCAGGATGGGAACAGAAGCTACTTCTTACATATTACAGAATCAACCGTCACATACACGAGTACACTGTCACCACCAGGAAAGTGGGGAATAGACTAAACCTTTGTGTTGAGCTGTCTCAAGAACAATCAGCTCCAACCGCCAGTGATCCAGAGCCCATATCCATTCTGCCTAACAAAAATAGAGGCAGGATTATGAATGCGTTGCATTCAAGCAGGGTTGGGTCAATCCCTGATCTGCACTGAGTTTCTGGGAGCTGGGACAGGGGAAAAAAGCTAGACTACTTTTCTCTTACATTTTTGTACTGTCCAAAAAAGAAATCTGTAGGGAATTTTGGTGGTACAGCTAGAGAAATTTCTTTCTATTTCTTGCAAAAATCTGCTTTCACTCACAAAAGCAGGCTGGTTCACCCCCATGTCAGTGAAAACCTGTGTAACCATCCCAGATAAAAGGGAACCTTGCAATAACCAACACAATGTTTACAAGAGCATGAAGGAGAGGAGGGAGAATCACATTTTCTAAACACTTGGCTATTGGTTTGGATAAGGAATCTTCAACTAGAGCAGAGTTTTGTAGTACATTTAAGATTTCTTATCTAGTTTTCTTTGGCAAGTAGAAGAAGTCCTACCTGGAAAAGTCATTCAGATCAGCCAAGCTATTGCAGTGTTCCAGCTGAGCCTCTAGTCCCACATGCCACAGGTTTGTGGATGAAGACGACGTTTTCATGCCATGACCTTCTCTCATGTGGCAGCAGGGGACTGCAGGTCTGCTTGGAATGTCCCCTCCTTTGGGATGCTTTGAAAGCAGAGCTATTTATGCTGCCCGACTATGAAAGATCTGCTACTGGAACTGCAAAGAAACAAAAAGATAAGCTTCAAACAAATCCCCAACACCCCGACCTTTCAGGAAGTTCAGTTCTCAACTGGAACTCTGCAGCTTTTACTCATTTTACATAATCCTCCCTGTATTCTTCCTTTTAAAGAAAACACCTTTGTGATGGCCTTGCAGTCCACTTGCAAAGAAAGGAATGAAGTCCTGTTTTCCTGCTGCTTTGTCATCACTCCGACAAAATGAACAGTGCCACTACTTCCACTGTTATCACACAGAAATCCATTAAACATTCTACGCATTGTGCAGAAGTTCACGTCTGCCCTTCCCTTTTCCTGCTGCAAATTTGTGGTAGCATGGTAATTGATTTACAGAAGCACTTGTGTTTTAGCTTTCTTTTCATGTCTAGAAGCTGGCAGTTTAGTCTAAATGTAATAACGGTTAATAATCCCTATGTGCATGCTTGCACTAATGTTAACAGCATACTTTTCACAAGAAAATAATCTTGGATAGCATGTTAATAGGTTTACAGTAAGATGACAAACCCCAATGTTTGGTTTCAGAGCAGATTAGAATTGCAGACAGCCAATTAATAATAAAATAATAGCATTCCTGTTGGCTTTGGGAACATATTTTTACCTGTTCTGGAGCTCAAAGTCAAAAAGAAAAGTGAAGTCTCAGGGGTGAAATCCTCTCGAAACTGAGGTTAACTACAAAACCTCCATTGACTTTAATATGTCAGAATTCCAGACTTTATCTAACCTTCCTCTGTCATCCCAGTAGACAGTCATATGGGTTTTTTTCCACAGATAAATCCGTATGTGTCCTAACCCCACATTATTTGACCTCGTGGAAATGAAACCTCAACATTACCTGAATGGAAAGAATTGGATCCAGATAAGACAGGGACGCAGGGGGGAATCAGGGTTTTCCTGGTGTGTTACCCTACAGGTCTCCTGTATGGCTCTGTTGGCTCTGGTACTCTGGTCTCTGCCCGCCTGATCAGACCTTCAGGCATGGCATAGAGTTAACGCTGTTTCCATCAGCATCAATACCAGGTATGAAAAGCCTGTGTCCTGAAAAAGAGAACACCTATCCTGGAACATTTATTCCTGACTTTTGCATGGCTTATATTTAGGTTTTCTGTGCTCTGGGCACAGAGGTTTGCAGGCGGGGGTGGGGTTCAGATGTGCTTTGCAGTAACTGATATGGTTTCCTTGGGTCCTCTGGGAGCAGCGGATATGAGTATGATTAGAGTCACAGTCACAGCATTCTTTTAGTACCTGACAAGATTTTTCATCTGTTTTCAGTACCGCAGAAATTGCCATGCTATAATGTTCTGACTACAGGGCATGAATGTTATTGCCAGCTAATGGGCAGAATGTGTAACTATTAACGTGATTGCAACCTCCATCTCAGCAAAACAGCTGCCAAACTTTCCTAAGGATTCATGAACACTTTGTTCTCTACTATTACGGTACAAAGTGTGATAGATATGAGCATTATTGATGTCAATTCTTCTTTCGATCGAGTAGCTGTAGTCATGAGGAATGTTATCCTAATTCCTATATGTTCTGCACATGTGGTTAAACTAATGACCTGAAAGTCTGCATTTATGTACAGCAACTACAAAGTCAGTACAACAGATATTTTTCGTTACCCCGAGAGAGAAGAACAGTACCACATGGCTATCGTTATGAAAATGAGATTGAACTAAAATCCTGAATCTGAATACTTGGAAGTTTAGGAATATCTGTATTTGATTTCGAGCCCTGGTCATCTCTGATTCTGAAGAGTTACAGCATGTTTTAAAGGCCTGGGATATTTTCTTTTTATTTAATAGTCCTGTTATTCTGATATGTTCATTTATTCAATGTATTTTTTTATTACACTGTAAATGCTTCTGAGTTATGACAAAACCACCCTTCTGAATGTAGTTTTACTTGGCAAGAAAACATTAGTCTTATTGTTATACATGACCTACTTGGGATTTATTGTAAAATTAGAAGTATTGTAGAAGGTAAATGGTAAATGCTAAGAATTCATACAAGACCTGAGTGAAGGACGGACTTGAAATAACTGGTGTGTCTCATCTTTGACTCACTGCTCAGTGTTTTCACTGCATTAATCATGCCAAAAGGACTGTCACTTTAT
The DNA here is from genome assembly GCF_030463565.1 of Pelecanus crispus. Lineage (NCBI taxonomy): Eukaryota > Metazoa > Chordata > Aves > Pelecaniformes > Pelecanidae > Pelecanus > Pelecanus crispus. The sequence goes on along the minus strand of NC_134644.1, from coordinate 154,715,802 downwards.
ATTTGTGAACTGTGAAGCTCCCTCAGGGCAAGGGCCAGTACATGTTCCTGGATTACAAATCGGAAATGACTGTGATCGTTATCACTTCAGGCACAGGGACACTGTGTGGAAATTTGCAGACAAAAGTAGCAACTTAATCAGTGAGAGAGCGAGTCTGCCAGCCACCCAGCCACCTCGCTGGGAATGCGGAAGCAGCCACGGGTGCCAGTACGCCTGGGGGCTTAGTTCACTGATCACTGGGAAGATATTCATATTTAGATTGTCCAAAGGATACATCCAAAGAGGTTCTTACTATTAAAAAATAGTTAAAACCATACCACTTCACTTTTAGTATAATTCTTTGAATCTGTATTGAGCATGCATGAATCTTAAACCATTCATGTTTAATTGTTTTTAACTTAGTTATTAAGCATAACATTTGTGAATACATGTCTGGTGGCTTCTGTTTTCCCTTGTTAAATCAGATATATGCATACAAACTGCCTATCTCTTGTCTAGCAATCCATTTCTAATACATGCCTCTCCCTCTATCATTTGCTACATCTGTGTTCTGCGTGCGTGCTTATGCACATACATAATCAGTTGTTCATCTATGAATTTATTTGTCCTATCTTTGTTAACAACAGCAATAGGAACTGTGCATCAGCCAAAGAAAGAGAAACTACTGACAATGAGGTAGCAGATATGAAACTGAAGGCTGAAAGCTTCCCCACTTTAGCTCATGATTTCATGACTTATAAAGGAATGCTCTTCCAGCATTCCTTTTCATTTGTCTCCTCTTAACAGTGACTTAAGTGCAGGAAATCTCCAAAAGATTTAAATTTTCAGATTTTCCCTAAATTTAAATGTTTGGACCAGCTTTTATTCTACAGAATTAGAGTAAAAGAAGAGATTTTCAATGCATTTTTCTTGTTGCTACTACTGAGTTTGTACTCACTGTTAAGTACAGAACAACCTGATTCCACTCTTCATCATTGCAGCTCCAGGATGATTATTCCTTTAGCAGCTAATGGAAATGATAATACTTATTACCAGTACAAAAGGTCTCTAGAGAAACCTGCAGTTTTATATTCTCACTCAGAGGCTGTAGCATTCAAGAAGTAAACTGGGGCAAGGAATTGATACCCATAAGCATATCCTGAATCTCATTCCAACAACTGGAGATGAAGGAGATCGTATCAGCACACATTTACTTAAAGGAAACCTGTGACTGCTCCCTTTCAAAATCCCCAGAGGAATTTAATGAAAAGAGAGACCAGAATAGTCTTCATATGCTTTGGCTGCTCTCATATTTCCTATAAAAAAGGTCTTATCTTTCTATACAATTATTAAAGCCATAAAAGGATATATATCTTGAACTACACCATTTCAGATAAACCAAGGCACTTTTGTCTTATTAAGTATCACAGTCTTTTCTGCAAGCTAATTTGAGTACCTGATATTTCATTATATGGTTTAGTGAACTTCAGAGACTGCTTCTAAGACAGGGTTTTTATAATCTGTTTAGTGGAGATAACTCATCCTTATTTTATATATACATATATGTATGTGCATATGTAAATACATGTACATGTATACTGAACACATGACAGTTTCAATCTGAGATTTTTATGTACATTTCTCATTTTAATAATTATTGGGAGTATTTGGCAATGATTTTATTTAAGTATTTTCATTCACTGTTCGACATGTATTCAAGCAATCAGTTCCATCAGCACAGGAAGAAACCAAGTTTTTTGGGGCTGTACATATTTTGGCAAGACCATCTCCCCAGTATGCAGACTTAAACATTCATTATAATGCTGTTAATTATAGGTATGTCTGGAGGCACTCAGAGATTGATGGGTATATATAGAATTTCAAGAATGGAAAGAAAAGGTGTTAGAGTTTGTACTAGTACTTAACTTTTTTATAGTGCTGTGGGAAACTGAAATTCTTAGTTTACTGCTACAGATACTTCTGGAAATTTCATTTATTTGTGCCTTAAAATTATAAAGTGATTCCAGCAGAGATGTATCGACATCATTTTTTAATGTCTGTAGTAAAACTAAGGTAAACATTTTCATGTATCTAGAATATCTATCATAAAACTGCTTGTGCCCAGATTATTGTTAAGAACCATAAATATAGCCAGACTTTATAGGACACAAATGAATATTGCTGTCTACCTACATTTATAACCCATAATTTAAGGGAGTTATTATGTATACACTCATATAAACATAAATACTGTGTGTGAGAAGATATAAACTCTTGTCTATATATTAATTGCTAATTGTCTGAAGTAGTTCAGCAGATTTCAGGCATCTGCCTCCCTGAGTTCTGCAGGAGAATGGATTTTACAGCACATAGACGCTTTGCTCTCTGCTGTGTCAGGTATCAATGGACAAGAACATCAGTCTTCAATGTAAACTGGAATCATGGTGTTGAAGCCAAATGCTGAACAGAAGACATAAATCAAAATAAAAATAATATTTGCCATTATTAGGCAAGGGAAAGGAGGAGAAAAGAACAGGGCTCTTGATTAAAATATTCTCATTCTGTGTAGTATAGATAGCATTCTTGTAAACATTCTGAGGTACTCAACAACTTCTTGAGGTACTCAACAACTTCTTTGCCTCGGTCTTCACTGGCAACCTCTCTCCTCACCCCTCCCGAATCGATGGACCAAAAGATGGGGACCAGGGGGGCAAAGCCCCTCCCACTGTAAGGGAAGATCAGGTTTGAGGCCACCTGAAGAACCTCGATGTACACAAGTCAATGGGACCTGATGAGATGCATCCCAGAGTCCTGAGGGAATTGGCTGATGTAGTTGCCAAGCCACTTGCCATGATATTTGAAAAGTCATGGCAGACAGGTGAAGTCCCTGCTGACTGGAAAAAGGGGAATCACGTTGTGCCCATTTTTAAAAAGGGAAGAAAGGAGGACCCTGGGAACTATCGACCTGTCAGCCTCACCCCTGTGCCTGGGAAGATCACGGAACAGATCCTCCTAGAAGCTATGCTCAAGCACAAGAAGGACAGGGAGGTGATTCGACACAGCCAGCACGGCTTCACCAAGGGCAAGTCCTGCCTGACCAACCTACTGGCTTTCTATGAAGGAGTAACTGCATCAGTGGACAAGGGAAAAGCAATGGATGTCATCTACTTGGACTTCTGTAAAGCGTTCAACACGGTCCCCCACAACATCCTTCTCTCTAAATTGGGGAGTTATGGGTTTGATGGGTGGACTGTTTGATGGATAAGGAATTGGCTGGATGGTCACATCCAGAGGTTGTAGTCAATGGCTTGATGTCCACATGGAGACCGGTGACAAGTGGCGTCCCTCAGGGGTCCGTACTGGGACCAGTGCTATTTAATATCTTCATCAATGACACAGACAGTGGGATCAAGTGCACCCTCAGCAAGTTTGCAGACGACACCAAGCTGAGTGGTGCGGTTGACATGCCAGAAGGACAAGATGTCATCCAAAGGGACCTGGACAAGCTGGAGAGGTGGGCCTGTGTGAACCTCATGAGGTTCAACAAAGCCAAATGCAAGGTCCTGCACCTGGGACGGGGCAACCCCCCATATCAGTACAGGTTGGGGGATGAAGAGATTGAGAGCAGTCCTGCGGAGAAGGACTTGGGGGTACTGGTGGGTGAAAAGCTGGACAGGAGCCGGCAATGTGCGCTTGCAGCCCAGAAAGCCAACCTGGGCTGCATCAAAAGAAGCATGGCCAGCAGATTGAGGGAGGTGATTCTGCCTCTCTACTCTGCTCTGGTAAGACCCCACCTGGAGTACTGCATCCAGCTCTGGGGCCCTCAGCACAAGAAGGACATGGACCTGTTGGAGCGGGTCCAGAGGAGGGCCACTAAAATGATCCGAGGGCTGGAGCACCTCTCCTATGAGGTCAGGCTGAGAGAGTTGGGATTGTTCAGCCTGGAGAAGAGAAGTCTGCAGGGAGACCTTATTGCGACCTTCCAGTACTTAAAGGGGGCCTACAGGAAAGATGGGGAGAATCTTTTTAGCAAGGCCTGTTGTGACAGGACAAGGAGTAATGGTTTTAAACTAAAGAAGAATAGATTTAGACTAGACATAAGAAAGAAATTTTTTACAATGAGGGTGGTGAAACACTGGAACAAGTTGCCCAGAGAGGTGGTGGAGGCCCCATCCCCGGCAACATTCAAGGTCAGGTTGGATGGGGCTCTGAGCAACCTGATCTGGTTAAAGCTGTCCCTGCTCACTGCAGGGGTGTTGGGCTAGATGACCTCTGAAGGTCCCTTCCAACCCAAAGCATTCTATGATTCTATGATTCTATGATTCTATGATTTTTGACTAAATAAGCCATGCTGAGGTGAGAGATCTCATCTGCTTACAAACACCTTGGGGGCTTAGGTGCTCTAGCTTGTCAAAGGCTTCACTGAGGGCCAGAAGTTGGCAGCAGCATGCTCTGCCATCAAGCAGACCACTAACCATGCTGTCACTGCAGATACGTTCTGCTTCCAGTTTTCTCTGTGGTTTGAGGTAAAGTTAGCTGCATGAACCCTAATCATGGCCACAAGGATCTTTGGCCCCGCACTTCATCTGTTTTTGGACAAGGCAAAACCCTACCACGGTTCAGTCCTTACCAGGTGCTTGTGAAACATCATAGGCATCACAGACAGGGAGTACACAATAAGATTTACATTTCTGGTAATGCTGAAACTTTAGAAAGCTTGAATTATTCCCTGTCACCTAGCAAATGATATGAGATCACTTTCAGTTTTCCTCACCACTAGGTTATTTATGATAGAAGCACACACACAGAGGATGTGAATGCATAGTGAATAGATCATGAGTTCTGCTGAGTGTTTTAAGACTGGTGGGATGCAGGGAGTGGATGTTTTGTGGATCTCTCCAGGTTAAAGGTAAAAAAGAGTAGTTGCCTGGAACAGTGGGGAAGGTGTTTGATGGCCCAGGGGATTCCCTTGCATACTTGTAGCCTCATATGTATTGAAATTGCAGTACTTTGAGTGGTTTCAGTACATCTAAATTTCCCATTTATGCTTTCAAAAAAGATCCCAGATTCAGAATGTAGATTATTGGCAGTTATCATCGAAATATAATGTCCTGGGTCTTCAGCTGACTTTGAGACTTTGTATAAGGTACTGATGAAAGGCAGAAGGGTAATCTCCAACGAAGTTACAACATACACAGGAAAGACAGACAAATGGTAATAAAAAGGATTTGTGATTTCTTCATCAAGAAGGACCTAAGATAGAGAACCTAAGAGCTGAAGGCAGAGCTTATGCCAGTGAATAAAGAGATTCCCCTTCTGTGATATTTATATAAGGCACTACAGAAAGAAGAAACTTGTGCAATGACTAGAATGTAATGCAGTTGAGTCTTAATTTCAGAACCTTTCTTGGAAAAGTGTTTTCTTACACAGAATACCAACCATACGCTCATATGTCATAGTGATGAATGTAAGAAATGAAGCAGAATTAAAAATGGATTAAATAATACAATGTTAAAACATTATACTACCTCGTATAACACAAATAAAAAGTTACATATAGATTCCAAACTATACTACAGATTCCCAGGTTCACTGAAAGTTTAACTATAAGTTGGCAGTGCAATATAGCAACCAGAGCTATTTATCCAGTTTAAGGTTACATTTTTCAAGAACAGTATGTAACGTAGTGAGGAGATATTTCAGTGGAACCAATTTTAAACGGTATGTCCATCTTCCAGAATGAGCCATAAGGTGTCTATTCTTCTACACAGAAGTTGTTACAAAATTAGCCATTCTGAAAGTACTCCTCACCAAAAGTATCTTTGCCAAAGAAAATTAATTAGTTCCACACTTTAATAGAAAATTACTTTTTAAAAATCCCCCCAGATGTTAATATTTTTAGGGTAAGATTGCAGATGTTGCCTTTTCTACAAGTATGCCTTTCCCTTCAGTGTATATTGAGGATGGTTCATGTTTGCAGTCAACTGTATAAATCATAAATGAATTTAGTTTATAGAATTAAGTGCTTTGGAAAGTTAGATCAAGAAAGAAAAATATGTTTGATGCTGTAATAAAATTTGTAAAGGTTAACACTAAACTGGATAATTCTTTGAACCAAAAATATTACTAACCAGTAGAAAATAAGAACATATTGTTCTGATTTACTTGTTATAAGTAGCTTCCTTATGGGACCATGTAATCACATTTGATATGATTCTCAATTATGCTGCTTATTGACTTTATTAAGCCTTAAGCTTAAAAAACTGAGAGAGACCTAATATTCATACAATAGTAATTGAAATTGACTCTTGAAGTGTTTTGTGTGCTTTTGTAATAACTGTAATTAATTACAACTGAAATGACAAATAAATTTCATTTATACAGATTTTGGGGTTTTAGTCTAGAAGCGGGCAAACTTTTAGAGTGATATAAAACTTTGAAAACTAATGGGAAAGATTTCTTGAAGATACCTTAGTAGAAAGCCCAGATTGAATTATCAGGCCAGTACAATCAATACTTGGCCTAAGTCAATACACTGTCTTTGATATGCCAGATACGTTGTGAGGAAGTGAAACTCAGCCTTCTTGCTCCCATAATTTACTTGTATATTGAATATTATGCTATTGGGTAAATTAAACTGGGGAAGTCTTCCGGTATCTTGGAACAAAGTTCCCCATGTCTTATCTTGACTGGTGTAGCAAGGACTATTTGTATTCATATAAAGTACAATGCTTAATAAAAATACTTTTGCTTCCAGTTTCCCAAAATTCCAGTAGGATGCCATACAGTGTATTCTTCCACCACCAATAGCTACTATTGCCTAGTACATTTTATGTAATTTATTGCATAACATAACATGGTACAGAGGTGCCAAGCTACCATTGACACAGCTCACGTATCCACAAATTGACTGATTTTCAGGGACTGTAGTTTCTAAAGCAGCCCAATAGAAGTAACTTGAGTACAATACACTGCTGCCATTTTATAATTGCAGAGCTGCTTCACACAATAGTTTCTCAGATGGTTCTGCAGACTGCGTCCCTACTGAGGTATATTCATACATTCAGAAACATCCTCAGTGACTTTCCTCATTTTCCTGATTTGTTCTATACAGAACATACAGAACAGTTCCTCTTATTTGTATCATTATGTGTGGTTTTTTTTTTTTAAATCGTTCTGTCTTTAATTCATGAGACTCCTCTTTTACTGACTTCCTTCTAAATGTTTCATTAGGACATGAGTTTTCCAAACCTATTCTCAGCCCAATTGAGGTTTTAATATAAAGTTTGATTCCAAATATTGAGTTTGTGAGCTTAGGTCTGAAGTAAAGTACTAAAAAACCTGAGAAGAATGAAAAAATAGAAATAGAAATAACCATAAAATACCATATAATCTGCCTGATCTTTACCTAAAGTATTCTTTTAAGACCCCCAGTGATGGAGTTTTCACAGTTTTCCCACAGAATCCCTATCAGTATTTTATTACCTGTACTGTTAGAAAACTTTTCCCTTAATATGTAAAAGTTAAACTTCACTTACTGCACCTTCATGGATGTGGAAAGCAAATTATTCTCTTCCTCTTTGCAGTTTTATGTCCTTCTAGTCAGTTATTTTCTCATTAGCCTTCTTATTAAACTAAACTTTCCAAAGTCTTTCAGTTTTCTAGATTTATGACCATCCTTTATCTTCTGTACAGTGTCCCAAAATAATGTACATCTCTCTTGAATTGCAACATTCAGAACTGGAGAAAAAATTATTGCAGACACTTTACTCATGCTGAATGAAGCAGAAAGGTTACTTCATGTCTTTTGGAATAATCTCTTACATCTGTTATCCCTGATTTCTTCTGACAAGAAGATGTCTGGTCATCTTTCTGTTTATCTGAAGAGGAAAACATGATTTTTTTTTTTTTTTTAAACTATCTAAAAGATTCTTCTATATTCATAGCACAGTTTTATTTAACTGAAGATTGCTATCAAACCAAGTTCAACCACCATGGTCAAGTGTCATTAGTACATTGGAAGTCACTTGGATTAGAAATCTCAGTTTCCATCAGAGGGGGCTGAACTGAACAGTGTTTTGCTGCTGTGTGCTGAGAATGCAGCTGTAGTTTCACTGGTCACATGCTAAAGAAACAAGTAGTGGTTATTTGTATCTGTGAGCCTCCATACATATGAGGATATGTTCACAGTATATATATATGTAACTTATGCAGGCTATAAATTAAACATATAAATTAAACAAATAAACATGTAAATTAAACAAAGCTTGGTAACAAAGCTGGTGAAGGGTCTAGAGCACAAGTCTTATAAGGAGTGGTGAAGTGAACTGGGGTTGTTTAGTCCGGAGAAAAGGAGGCTCAGAGGGAGACCTTATTGCTCTCTACAACTACCTGAAAGGAGGTTGCAGTGAGGTGGGTGTTGGTCTCTTTTCCCAAGTAACAAGTGATAGGACGAGAGGAAATGGCGTCAAGTTGCACCAGGGGACGTTTAGATTGGATATTAGGAAAAATTTCTTCACCAAAACGGTTGTCAAGCATTGGAATAGGCTGCCCAGAGAAGTGGTTGAGTCCCCATCCCTGGAGGTATTTAAAAGACGTGTAGATGGGGTGCTTAGGGACATGGTTTAGTGGTGGACTTGGCAGTGCTAGGTTAATGGTTGGACTTGATGATCTTAAAGGTCTTTTCCAACATAAACAATTCTATGGTTCTATGATCAACCATCAATTTTTCATGATGGCAATTTAATTGTGTCTATTAATGATGCTTTATAGCCAGATAGTAAACATATGAAAAGCCAAAGATTCAGGCATGAAAGGATTCAAGGATTTAAGGAAAAGTATCCTTGATGTCTTTGGAACATTTGGTTTGGAAAAAATAACCAAATATTTCAGTTCAGAAATGCATATATTCATTTCAACATGAGGTATTTTAGGAGGATATACACACTCTGGAAGTCATTGTTTCTCTGTCAGGAATAGAATTTGGAAAATCAAAATATTGTGATTTAGGTATAAGATATAAAAAATGCCTAAGTAAGAAATCAAAATGATGAGTTACAGTATTACAGAAATCTATGAAAATGCAGAAACAAGTACAGAAAAATGAATTGCTCAAGTATCATGCAAATAATTACTATCATTAAGGGAAAACTGAAAAACTAACAGGCTTATTTTCTTGCTGCCTTAAGGCTAGAAGTCTGGGTATACATTACATTAAAAAAAAAGATAAAACAGAGTTTCTATAGCCAGCTTTCCTCAAAAATGTTTGTTTGGCTATGTATAGAGTTGCTGGATTACTCTTCTGGTTCCTTGTAGAATTGGAACCCACAAATATTTATGTATATTTCAGAACCAATGATTTCTTTGTTAAAGCGTCATATACTACATATCCCAAAAGGCCTTTCTGTGAGTCCAGTGTGTGTACCAGCCATTTAAAGCTTTCACTTTAGCTCAGCAATGGTTGATTTCATAAATTCATGGGAATTATCAGTATGCATTCTGTGTCTCCTTAATGTAGATAATCAGTTACTTGAGATCTGAAAAAGTTTATTCCTCAAATGAATCACTACTTCTCTCCTTTGGTGCAATCTATATTGCAATCCTACTAAGTCTAATTGAAGATAGATTTGGAAAAGTAGTCATCTTCATTGTCTATTTGATCTTATATCTACAATCTTTTTTCTGGCTGATGTGCATTTTCCTTGACATGCTTAAAGCCCAGGTAAGGTTGTTCCAAATCAGGTGCAGATTAGCATGTTAACATTAAGCATTATTCATTGCCTTTATGTGCCATCCATGCTCACTTCCCCTGATTACCACTGATTACATACGGTCAGAAATAGTGGAAGGATGTATTCTGGTTGGTATCTACTCCTAGAATCTGTAATACAAGAAGCGTGCATCATTGTAAATTTGTTGTTTTATCAATCTTTTCTCATCGACAAATAGTTTGTAGAAGATATTATTTTTTTTAAATACATGTAATGTTGGCCTTTTCAATACACAAATCAAATCAGTTTTCTTGGTGATAAATTCCTTCCTAACCCCTTTGGATTCTGCAAAAGTCAAAGAAATTCTATGATATTCTGTATATTTCAACTTCTTCCAGCTTATACCCATGAAGGCTGTTTGTGTATTTATAAAATACAAATTATATCAAATGTCACTTTTATATCTGACTCCCCGAGGCAGTTTATCAGTGTATGGAAATATGACCCTCCTTCAGACAGAAGAACAAAGAAAGAAGAAAAGAACTTTAATTGGTTGTTACAGTATAGTATTACTACTACATCTTCAGGTAAGCAAGACAAGACAAGACAAAACAGCTCTTACAAAATATCACTGGTGCATTGTCTTTCTATTATTCCAAATGATGTGCAATACATGGTTAATGGTAGGAGAGGGAGAGCAGTCTATTGTTACCTTAACTTGCATTCTTGTTCTAAGGCACTGTATGAAAACCTAATGTCATCTGGATATCATAGCAGTCCTTACCATATAATTACATGGGACCAACATTACTTGATCAAAGTAAAAGAAAAAGCTCTTATTTTGTTTATAAGCCATCTGCCACAAACCATTATCATTTACTTAGATCCTAAGTTACAGTTCCCATTTTAATACTTCTATTAGTGTTTGGGTGGTTTCTATGAAGATTATTCAATAAACATTGTCCAGAAAAAGCTAGATACTTTTAATGCATAATCCTCTGGAATGTTTATTAAACAATAGCAGTGAACCTTCTGACAGTTTTATTTCTGAGAATGTTATAACATTATTATGCATCCCACCGGTAATTCTGCATTACTAAAAGCTCCTGTGCAATGTAACGAGTCTTACCGAAAGCAGATGCAGCCGAATTAATAACAGGGACATCAATGCACTATAGAAAGTCGTACAGTAGAAGGTGTGGGATGGGGGGAAAAGAATGCAGAAAAGGATTCTGTTTCACTTTTGCAACAAAAAACTGAAATAAGAAGAAACGGTAATATAAGGATTTGAAAATCCAAACGTAAAAAGTAGATTCACCTGAAAAGGTAATTTCATCATGCATTACATATTTACTGTTTAATGCAGAGTCTCTGGACAAATTGAATTTAACTTAATTATAGGATGAAGGGATTCTAAAAAATGACTTAAACCCTTACATGTTCTTGAATTTACTTCTGTGAATAGGTTTCTGCATGTCACATTTTCTGTGAGGCCACCCTGCAAGGATCCTTTTATCTCCTGTTAAAAAGATGCTATTCCTCCTAACTAACCACAAAGAAAGCTCAGTCTAAGCTTCAGTACACTTAATACAAAGCCTCCAAAGAAGGGAAGGCTTCAGATAAAACTCAGTGCTTGGTCATAATGAACCTGGTAAATGCTGGTTTCCTGCAATAAAAACAATAGGTGAAATCTTGGCCTATTGAAGTCAATGGGAATTTTGCCATTGATTTTAGCAGGGCCAGTATTGCAACCAATAAATCTCATAAGCACACTGAAAGAAGCGGGTGAAGGAAGGAAGGGGAATTAATGTAACAGAACCTACACATTATTTCAGTCCTTGTTCTACCCTCCTTTGCCTGAGTGAATAGCTCCTGATACTCCTGAGATGTGCTCACAGAAACTATTGTGGCAGTGTACTGAACACCAAATATTTACAAAGTTGTTATAATGAGTCAGTCTCAGATTCAACAAGAGGTTGTTTTAGGGTTGAGTAACCAAGGCAATTGACCAAGACTGGATACCATGGGGAGTGAGTTAGACTACAATAATTAGAAGTACAAGTAATGCAATATGCCTCAATATATGCCCGTGTTCTTGCTAGTCAAAACCTGCTCTAGCTCCACACATGTTCAGTTAGACCTTTCAAACGCAATCCTTTCTGTAATGTGAGTAATAACAGGCAAAAAAATGTTAGAAATATAAATGTCTTTTTGTCTTTTTATATTTATATCTGTATTTGTGTTTCTTTTTATTGATGTGTTAAAATATCTAATTTCTGATTTCTGGTGTGTAGTAAGTGTAGCCACCATATTATTGCATGGGTTTTCCCAGACAGTCATTAGACCCATGCACCACATAGCCCATGTACAGCAAGGCAGTTTCAGAGAGCTGCGGACTAACATATCAAGCACTGTACAGCCACACCACAGACATGCTGTGGTCCTATCTGGAAACCAAAAACATTGGATGTGAGGAAACGTATGTGTTGATACCCCATCATGGGCTTTACCATTCTACTTGAGAGCCCTGTTTTCTTTAGGAGGTGAAAGCTACAGAGGAAATTTGAACTTCTTTTTCAGGTGTTCCAGGATCTGGACCAGAAGCACAACCATCCAGTTTGTGGGGCTCTTTCATAGGGATTACTTGCAACCAAGGGATAGTTTGGAAAAAAAAATTACTGGTTAGAAAACAACAACAAGCAAAGTGTGGATAAAAATACATTATCTGATATGAAAGAGATAGAGGCAAAATACTTCTGAACATAAAAGCATGGTGTAGAAATGTGATGGATCTGTAAAATCTTCCTTGAACTAGCTTAATATCTGTAACATTTATCTCACAGTAATAAACTAAAGCAGAGTAAACTTACACTGGGAGTGGAAAATGGTGACATCCACTGCAGATATCATTTTACAATACACAATTTTCCTTGGCTGTTAAATCTCATTTTAACACTTATCAGAGTATTCAACAATAAATTTTCCCCACCACTTAAAACACTCCACTCTGCAGGTTTCCAGCCCAGACTGGTTACCTGGCATTTCAAGCAAATGTTTTTGTTGTCTGAAACTGTAGGACATCCACTTTGCTTTTGATCATCATGGGTATTAAGTGCTTCTCCAAACTGGGGTAAACAAACAAACAAATAAGCCACCAACAACTGTCTTATGCAGAAAATATTTTACATTGTGGCACTGTTCTTTCTCTGTAAAAATGTTTTTAAAACTACTAGGAGGTGCACATAAATGATCAAATTTGTAATAAATCCTTTGTGACCTCAGCTTATGTGGCTTATCAGAACATCTAACAGTAGTTACCCCTAAGCACAGGAATGCTTATAGATAAGATGAAAGCAACCCTTCTTATTAGTCACACTGTATATCTGACTCCTGCTCCTTTCTTCAGTCTTTAAATCAACGCCATCTGGTTGTTACTATTTAGTTGCGCAGCTTACCCTTCACAATGAAACATGCTTACTGCTGCAGAAGCAGGTCCAATGTGATTAAAGTTATTAGGTAAACCAGCGGTTGCTTAAGTCTGGAATCAGCTAACCATAAAATCATATCATATCAGCCACAAAATGAAACTGAGGATCAAATCTTTACAGGTGTAAATTGGCTGGACTCCAGCTGATTTCAGCGAAAGGTACTGAAAACAATGTTCTGGGCCACCTTTCTTTATGTTAATACTTTATGGAGCACATCAAGCAAGATGCCAGAATGATGTTTGTATAAGTAAGAAACAATCTCATCATATTGCAGACTAGTCCTGGGTTTATGGTCTGTTGTGGCAGGGTGAGGACGTAGGTAGCTAGAAGGGAATGACCCTGCCTACATTAACTAAAACAAACCGAAACAAAAAGTGACCTTGCCTCTGGGGTGCCCAGTTTATTTAGAGGGTCCTAATTCAGATTCTGTTCAACTGACTGCAAATGCAAGCCAAACAATATCAAGACAACAAAAACAAAGGAGCAAAACAACTTTCTGTTTTTTGGTCAATGACTTCCTTCTTTTATTGCTATGACTGTGTCTTTGTTCCTTTCCAATTTTTTGGCCACAGCTAAACTAAACTGTGTTCATTGCTGAGTTTGTGAAATTCTTTGTGGGGATCTAATCCAGTAAAAAATCGTATTGCTGAATGACTGTGAGATAGGAACAATCCAGGCAAGGTAGGTTGTGGTAGGATCTCTTCCAGGTAGAACTCACGTGTAAGTTACAATGTACAAGTAGGACCTGGCATTTCCCTGTGGTGAGTTTTATTCTTTTAGGGGTTCATTCTGGAGCTTCCATGACATCTCTACCACAAACGCTCACTGCAACCGTGACACAGATGGAGGCAGGCAGGGCCTGCTCCAGGTCATGCCAGCAGGCCATGATACTTTGAAAAACATTGGGACTCTGTGACTGGAAGGGGCTACCCAGATAGTCAGGTCCCTACCCCAGCAGTCACAGGGTCAGCTGAGACTAGGGCTCCCCCTGAAAACGCTGAAATTTCCCCTTTGGGCAAGAATGCCAGCTATGCACCCTTATGTCACCGGAATGCCTACACAGGTAAAAATACCACAGTTACAACCTTTTCTCTTTTACAGCTTGAGAACTACATTGTAGAAAACATGAAATCGGAGATGGTGCAGCTGCAGCAGAATGCTGTGCAGAACCACACCGCCACTATGCTTGAGATAGGGACCAGCCTCCTCAGTCAGACAGCAGAGCAGACGAGAAAACTCACGGATGTTGAAACCCAGGTATGTTCCCAGAACGGTTTTCTAAAAGGTGTTAATTGCAGAGAACTTTTCCCATCCTCTTTCTTTTCTAATGCATCACCACACAAAATATTTCAACACAGGGCTCCAAGAAACACACAAACTCTGTTTCTTGGTACCAATAGTGGTGATGACTGACCCTTGTTATGTGTCTGTCTTTTGATTTCATTTGGTTAGTATATTTAGCTCTGTGTGTGTGCAAGGCAGGCAGGACTGGACAGGAAACTAAATCAGCATTTGACTTCAAATAAACAGCCCAGCTACCAAGTGTGAATGATACAAGTGTCAAGCTAAATAACGAGTTTCAGGCTAAACCAGTCTTTGATCTCCATTGTTTGCTTCTTTACTATTACAAGAAAGTTTGTTTGTTTTCTGCAGGATGTTTCCAGCTTTTTGAAAAGTAGTGTATGTCTGCAGCTTTTAAACTGTGAAGAGAGAGTGACAATCATCAGATTCTTTATAAAACACTGTGTACTTGTTATTACTGTAAAATCATGTAACATGGCATGCATTTAAAGAGCCATCTCCATATGATTCCTAGCACTAAAATCACTGTTGTGATTGAAGTGACAATAGTATCACTGTTGTAACACAGAGTACAATTTCATACTGGGCTTATTGCAAAGATATGTACTACTTTTTGGTTTTTGAATTCTTTAATCAGTTTAAGATCCATTTTTTTTTTTCCTTATTTTTGCTGACTTCCTCTTAATCTTCGTAGCATGTGGTATACTACCAGCTGCACTGCATTCACTGCTCATTTCGAACAGGGGAATTAAAGTATTGCATTTACTTGGGTTTGTTCTAGTAACATATGCACTTCTTGAAAGATCATATTCTCTGTTCTAATGTCCTTACCTACATTTACAATATCATTACCAAGTTTTTACATAATTGCATTACAGTACACTGAGAAACAACAGGAATTATGAAAGACAGATATGCTGTCTTACAGAAGTTCCCTGCACCTTTTTTCTTACATTTTGGTTTGTAGATCAACATTCACTTATAAATGCTGTGATCTCAAATTACCACAGTTTCTAAAACATAGTATATTGACTTACGAAAATGTTGGGGAAAATCTTTAATTCACTACCAACAGAATATCTAAATGGAAACATAAGAGGTGAAGACCTATGGACTGTAGTATTGTATGTTCAGTAAAGATAAAGGAGGTGTAGGAACTCTTCTTACATCCCAAAAGACCTACCTAGGTGTAAGTGTTGAGTACTCATGCACATTTTCCTCCTTTAAGCAGATAAGGGACAAAATGTGCATTGCCTCTGTCTCACTTTGAGGAACCACTTCAAGGTAGAGGTGTCACTGGCAACTGCATGAAGGAGCAGATGACTTCCTCCTTCTATACCTATTGCTGAAGAATTTAAGGGATGTTCAAGGCATCAGTGGGAGTGGCTCTTCCTTGTTGCAGTACTTGTTCTGACTTCCAGCTCAGTGATGGCATGTCCCACCTCCCCTCTTTCAGCAGTATAAGAAAGTCCCTGGCTCTACCATCAATATGCCAACTGGAAAATCTATGCCAACAAAATCAGCTAATAATTAATATTATCGCTTTCATTATTGAAAGTATTCTGTTATTCCCACTTTTGAGCTATTTTTTGTTAGAATCTATCCTCTTTCATCTAGTTAAAAGGCTTCTTTTGGTCCGATGTACTTAGTAAAACTTGTGCTATTGGTACAGATCACCACTAAAGTGAAGGCCACTTGCATAAAACAATGTTTAGGATCACAGTCCTCATCTTCAAAATCTGTGTAAGAGTGCAAGTAGTGACAACATAAGCAGACACCAGACTTCTGCCAACACTGCAAAAGAGAGAAGTCAGGGGAAAGCTAAAGTAGGAGCTCTATTTACAAAACAGCAGATGCAACGCTTTGGCTTCAGTCCAAGTACTCTTGCACTCTTCTGGTTTAAGCATGCTTTGTAGGAATGCATGTTTGAGGCATGCCTGTTGTTCTTTCCATTGAAATAAAGCTTATCTATCGGTCACCTTTCCTTTTTCTGCCGGCCTAGTATTATTCTACAGTAAACAGGGTGCCAGAATATCAGCTGGTACATATCAGTGTAGCTTGATTGAGTTCATTGGCACCAGATGAGCTGCTGAGGTTAAAAAAGGATTTAGAAACAATTTTTGACGAATCATCAAATCCAAATTAAATGGTTGCATTATGTTGCTACAACAACATAATCAGGAAAATATAAACATTATTTTTTTTTAATTTATCTGTAAGGTGCTAAATCAAACATCCAGACTTGAAATTCAGCTACTGGAAAATTCACTGTCAACATACAAGCTAGAAAAACAGTTGCTGCAACAGACACATGAAATCCTGAAAATTCATGAGAAAAACAGGTAAGAATGAGTAGTTGGTCTCTTACACTCTCTGTTTATCACAAAGTGGTCTGTGCGTGCTTTGTTCTAAGCAACTGATGGAAGAAGCAAATATGGTAAGTGGAAAGTATAGGTAATATTTATCAAATGGCTGAAAGAGCTAGGGTATGAACTTACATTGTGTTAGCTCATGTATGACAAATGGAAGTTGATTTTTACCACTTCTCATGTGTACTGTAAGTTTACATCTCAGTTTGCTACATGACAACTTAGTCATATGACCACAGTTCCTGCTACTGAAAAGCATAGGGATAACTTGTATAAGCACTTTCAAGTAGAAAAATATTAATAATAAATTATGAGATTATCAACTACTTTAAAGTGCATAAGAAACAGAAAATCTTCAGTAGTTCATCTTTCTAATTTTAATGGATACAAAGATCTAACATGTAGAAGTATCTCTCTCTCTCCCTTTGGACTCAATTGTATATAGCACCCTTGGAGCCATGATCCATTTAAAGAGTAAGTGAGTGATAAACATTTGGGGGTTACGTTGAAATTGAAGAAAAAACTGTTTAGCAGCACATAACTTTTTAAGCAGTGAAGTAAAAGTCAAGAATAAGTTCCAGTGCTGTCCCTTTCTGTGTTACACAGAAAGGGGCACAGGGACTCAGTACCTCAAGTCACTGGATTTAGCAATCCAGTATCTCAGAGAGCATGTGTGGTGGGTTGACCTTGTCTGGCTGCCAGACGCCCACCCAGCTGCATTCTCACTCCCCTTCATCAACAGGACAGAGGGAGAAAATATGAAAAAGCTTGTGGTCGAGATAAAGACAGGCAAATGACTTATCAGTTACCGTCATGGGCAAAACAGCCTTATTTATTGCCAATTAATAACAGCATAGGACAGTGAGAAATAAAAACAAAACCAAAAAGACATTTCCTCCCTACCTCCCCTTCCTCTCAGGCTCAACTTCACTCCTGACTCTTCTACCTCCCCTGCCGAGCAACGCAGGGAGATGAGGAATGGGGACTGCGGTCAGTTCACGCTTTGCCTCTCCTTCCTCATGCTTTTTCCCTTGTCCAGCACGGTTCTTTCCCAAGGGCTGCAGCCTTTCAGGGTAAGATTGCTCCCATGTGGCCTCTCCACAGGCTGCAGTTTCCTTCTGGACATCTCCTCCTGCTCCACCATGGCCTCTCTCATGGGCTGCAGGCCCCTGAAGCTCCCGGGCTGCCCAAACCTGGACACCTGCACTCCTTACAGTGGGTAAAGCCATTTTCCTTCTTGGCTGCCTTTCTAGGGACCTAAGGCTCATATTCCTGCCTCTGTAATGTCCAGGTTAAGCAGGGAGGACAGAGAGTGCTTGCACTCCGCAGCTTCACTCTTAGCTCCCTTCTAGAAAGAACAACCATGAGGAAAGGCTGACTAAGGTTTCCATTTCCTGTATGTACATTTGACATTGAAGTAAGGCAAACAGCTTTAAAAGTGAGGAAGTTACTGAAGCATCCTGTACAAGCTTTAGTAGACTGTTTAAACTGAGATCAGTCAGTTTGCCAAAAAACTGCATGACTCCAGTGCTGCTGGACAGGAATCAGCAACCGAGGCGGAAATACCTTGCCCAGGGTTGTGCGTAAGGAAGACCAACGCCACAATAGGCAAGGAGCTATAGGGAAAAGAAGGCAAAGAACCAGATAATGGTGAAAAATAGAAAATGTTGTTACGAAGAAATGTGTTTGCTAAATGTGTCTAGTTGCAAAGCTGGTCAAATAGTATACCATTATTGCCACTGGTTACGAAAACCAATTTAATGTATTCAATCTAACAATTGTTTATAACAAGTAATTCCAGCAAATGTTATTCTGGAGAAGTTGGACTACATTGAAACCTCTTGAACTCCACAGATTTCCCTTGACCAATTGGAAATATGCATAAATTAGTGTGGGATTAACTTTGACTTCAGCCATCTCAAAATTAAGTAATTCACGTAAACTGTGTATGCGGGCTCTCCCTGCAGTCCATGGAGAGAGTAGGCATGTGAAGGAGGCAGTTCATTCTACCTATTTTACGAACCTATTTCAATTTGGGATTAACCCAAGCATTAGTTAAGTATATAAATACTTGCATTTTTTTCTGCTGCAATCTGGTTAGCAACAAAATTTTATTGGCTGCTCAAGAAACTCCATCTTGTGTGCTTAATAATCTCTATTTATTTATTTATCTTAGGAATGTGTCAGGGTGTAAAGCCTTCAAGTCAGTAAACAAGTAAGTTTTATTTAAGTTCACCTTTGACTTGGCTGACATCATGATGAAATGGTCTGTGACATGAAAAAATGTCACCAAGCTCTGCCTTGGTTTTTCGGAAGAAAACATTTTTGGAGAAATGTTAAAAAGCACATTTTATATCAGATTTTTTCTCTCAGAAGTATAGTTGTATGTGGATAAATGAAGAAGCACATGGAGTTTCATCTTGTAATGAAGCAAGAACCTGGCATACACTGTCCAGGTTCTGTTACTGTCTCCTTGGGAATGATAAAATTAGGGAGAGGACATTGTTATGATTACACTAAAATATGGATCATCAGCTCCTGTATCGTCATCTACTCCTAACAAAGAACTGTGTAATCTTGGCCTTGTAGGTCCTGATCCTGAAATCAGTTATGTGTGTGTCAGTTTCATTATAGGACAAATCTTAGTGATCTCAGCAGATGCTAGGTTTCTGGGCATGCCAATGATTTTAGCTTGCTTAACTTTAAACAGTACTTACAGATTACCCATCAGGGTATGTTCAGTTGTTGTTTGCAGTTAAAATGTCTTCATCCCTCTCCATATCACTTTCACATCAATAAAACAAAGAAGACTCCTTTTATCCGCATTGCCTACATGGACTGTAAGCTTTTTTGGAAAGGGCCTTTCTTTTGCAGTAGGTATACACCACAGTGAGAACGAGTGTAGGTACTATCATTGCAAAAAAAATCAAAACAGGTGGTTTACTGTGGGCAGATCATTTCTTTCTCTGTGCTGAAATTTCCTCTATATAAAATAAAAATAATGATCTTAATCACTTTCAAAGAACTGGATTTTGGATTAAAATAATGCAAAGTCTTATAGTAACAATAACGCATCATTGATGTACTACAGTAACTTGTATATTATCCATAAATAAAATGAACACTGTGTATCGACAGGGGACCAGTGCATGTTCTTTTGACTAGAGATATATCTATTCTTGGTCTTTCTCTTTACTTCCTGCCTCTGCTGGGAAGAGTGACCAATTTTTTTCTTTTTAGCTCACTGAAGTGAAAGATATTCCATGGCATGAGTAGAGTCACATTTGCCCCAGAACCGTGTTTCTGTTGAGTACTCTCATGCCATAAGTAGTTTAGTTTTGTGGGTTCCCACCCACTATAATGTAAATGGTGGTTTCTTCCATTGCTATTTTTTCTCCCACAAGAGCTTTCTAAAAACTATTTTGATTTATTCTTGAAAGATTTCCCTGCTTAAGTGCCTTTATGAGCCCCCCTTTTTTTTTCCAGAACATACCAGCTGCATTTAACTTATTGTGTGCCATTTCTTTCAATATGTAAGTGTGAAAACAACTTTTTATTTACTCAAATGCAACAAATGAGGAAAAACATAATGGAATTCTGGATCTTCCAGCAATAAATAGTGGAAGTTAAATTTAAACGTAAAATCCTGCTTGAATTTGCAGACAATCAAACTAGATTAACATGTTCAGTACGAGAACTGTTGTACCCTATGAAAGATGAGGGCTCAAGAATGATTCTTGAATTTCCATCTGACTGTGTGAAAGATGAGGAAACACAATATATCTATTTGCATGTTTCACATATATTAAAAAGATAAATCCAGATTTTTCACTTCACTTTTGTGATTTAGTGGAATTATCTTGTCACTGGTATAAAAAATAGGCTTACTGATGCTAAGTGACCAGTTACGTTACTGGTCTTGAGAAATATGGGGACACATTTTTATATTTCCTTAAACTGATCAGACAGTATCATCCCACCAAAGTAAGTATGAGTGGTCAGGACCTGACAATACAGGGAAAATGTTACTCATATAAATGCAAGTACAAAGAAGCTGTCTCAATGAGAAAATACTGTTCTTGCACTCAAAAGTAAGTATTTAAATCCTCTGCCTGTTTGTCTTCCCATACATATGTAATACAAAAGAACCACATGTATACGGCCAAGGAATTTTTTTCTAGTGTGACGTTACTTGTCTTTATTTATTGAATAGCTCGACAAAGTAAATGTTTTTATCTGTATTTTTAATAAATCCAGATTTTTTTAAAAGATTATTTTAAAGCGAAAAATGTCCATCTCTAAGATCTGGTCTATATCCTGTTCTCACATATCTAAACTGAAGCCTCTGAAAACAAAGATTAAAAAAAAAAAAAAATCTCTTAAACTGCCATGGTCTGGAATGGATTAGTGAATAAACTACCTACCTTATAAGGCAGATTGTCTAAACCAGACTTTCCTTCCTCCCCAGAGAGCTACCAGAGTGCTTTCTATATGTTATACTTCATCACCTTTCAGAATGACAGCAGCTTTCACTGGAAGTTGTTCTTTGACTTCTATATGGGCCTTCTACCCTCTCCAGCATTACCAGAAGGCTTTTTCTGAATCAGCAGGACACAGCACAGTTGCACTGAGGCATCCCACTAGCTTACATCCTGACAAAGTTAATACATTGTTTGTATGATTGAAAATAGGTTCCTAGCCTTGTCAAGATCAGTAGGTTAGACATTGAGCATGATTAACCTTTAGGAAAATTAAATTTGTCTGGGTTTGGGTGTGTGTGTGTGTTTGGTTTTAATTTAATTGTCTTCTAGGTAATGACTCCAAAGAGTCATTGTCCAATGGATAATATTGGTATTTATCCATGTTAACAACATTTGTTTCTTCAACAACTTCATTCTGTTCCCCCAATGCCTGATTTGTTTCCCCAAATTGACAGTTACAATTATAAAACCCACATATACCTATGCGTGTGTGTGTGTGTGTGTATGACGGTTCTAGTAAACGGTGATTTCTTTTTATTGTGAGCATTGTAGTTCCCATGACTGCTTCATCTGTCTAGGTCAGTAATGTTTTCAAACACGTAGGAATTTCAAACATACAGGAAATGTATAGGAATTTCAAATGTATGGAAAACATATATAGTAAGCTCACTGTAAAAAAGAGCCAGTCATTACATCATGTCCATAACATTTTACTCGAAAGTGTTATAAAATAATGTTATGTAACAATTTCAGTCACCCTTTACAGATTGTTGGATTAATTGGTATAGAGACAGCCCTCTTTTGTTTTCTTCAATATTTTATATCAGCAATACTCATTAATGAAAACTAGTGAGATATTTTCATTTTAACTCTGTCTTCACAATGTCTGCTTAAAAAAATTGAGAAAATATCTTTACCAAGCACTCAGCAAAGTTATTTCTTCATGGTATTTGTCTATCAGAAACTTTCTCATGTCACAAGGAAAAAAGAGAGAACAGAGTGGTCTCACAACAAAAAAAAAGTCTAAGTGTCTTTGTAATTGGTTTCAACCTGTTGCAAGATTTTTTGATGAGGTTTCTAGCACTTTTTTTTTTTAATTTAAATGAGCTATAATAAATATGAATGTAACAATACAAATGAAAAATTCTGGTTGCATTGGAGTCAAAGGCCATAAGAGCAGCATTTCTCATACTGTTTAAGGATTACTTCCTTTTGGAACAGGCCAGTGCAGAAATCCCCAATCTATGCGAAGTTTTTGCTTTTGTTCATTTGGAGCTTTGACCAAAGGTTTCTCATTGGTTCTAAAGTAAAATACAATGAATGTTTTGGATTTCTTCCAGGAATACAGGGAGTGGACCTATCCTCAGGACTTAATCTTATCTGTTGTAGATTTATGGATATAGAAAGATCATTACATAGTTGCATATGCATTCCTTAAAATAGCTTAGTTTTGCAGTTTATAACAACAGGACTTTTAAACTACATAGAAAACTGTAAAGGAACCAAGTGCTGTGACACTCCCATCTTTCTACCACATGTTGTTGACACACTACTCATAAATATTAGGGTATATTATTACTAAAGCCATAAAACATCTGCTTGCTGTCTGTCTCTGTAGATGCCAAACTGGGAAGCTCTAAACATTCTTCCTTCTTGCTTGACATGGTCAGTGTTGCTACAAATACGACTCTCATCACCATGGGTTCATTCACTATGGTTGTAGGCTATGGTGGGAAACAAATAATGCTTTGCACAAATTGTGGGTGTCAAAGGCTCTTTCTTTTGCATGAAATCATTCAGAAATGGAAATAATTTAGATGTGGACATGCAGATAGGATGTCGTGGAATTAGGGAAATGCCCTGTACTGGTCTAGGATATGGATAAAGATAAAAGGAACTTTTTTGGTCTTTACTTACCATTTAACTATAAAGCAATATTCTGGCTTTAAGAATGGCATCTTCTCTTACATTGACAATACACAATATTTTCAATGGACTGCAAGATGTCAGACTGGGATGTGACCACACCTAGTACCCATTCTATCACAGACTGTACCCAGGGCTGAACTTGTTCCTATCCAAAGTGTATTGATAGAACTTATAAACTATCAGAAAAGTTAAAATCTAGAGTCAAAATGAGCTTTTCAATAATTTTCATGAAAAAATGCACAGAACTGATAAAATTCACATAGAACACTTTTAAATTTTTTTTGAACAGTATTTTATGACTAAAACCAGTTCCATCAGAACATTTTAAACCACTTCTGCCTAACTAAACTAATTAGTCTGACCTGCATAACAAAGCTCAAAGACTTCCACATAAAAAAATCCATATGAGTCTAGAGTATAAAGGCATTGTGTTTAGTGTTAGATCTCAAGTGATGAAAAAAATCAGCTACAGGTCGGATAAGGTGTTAAAATAATTTATTGTCTTTGGCTTCAAAATCCATACTTTGTTTCAGAATGAAACTTTCTATCATCTGATTGCAGCCCACTGAATCTTGTTATGCTTTCGTTACTAATTAACGAGCCTTTTAGACTGAGATATCATGTTCCCCTTTGCATTTGGGACCCCACAAAAACATGTTTTCCCTTCCCATCTTTTCTTTTTTCCCCCCTTTACCCAGATCCTTTTGGTTTTCACAGAACTAGATATGATGATATTACAAAGTATATTTTCTTCAGTATCTTTGTAAGTCCCACATTTATAACATTTCACAAAAAGATATTCGCTGCTTGGTTTCTTTTTTTTTTTTTAAAAAAAAAAAAAAAAAGAAAAGAAAAGAAGAAAGTTTTATATTACTCTAGCTTGTACAGCAAATCCAGGGCCTGAATTTAATCTTTGCATTGTTATCATTTGTAACAGCTCATATTAAGGCTCCGTGATATCTAGTAGAAACAACTCCATATGGATTTTATTACATTCTTCAGTTAGGTTAAATGACCTGAAATTATGCAGGCATTTTGCCACTGATCTATTATCCAGAAGTAAAAACAAAGGTGGGGGGAGAGTGCAAATAAATAAAACCTAAGACTGACTTGAACAGGAAGTAGTTTGTTGGCAAGTTTGTAACGACCAGTTGGTTATGGGCATGAGAAACCCCTCTTTTGGCATATATAGTAGAATTACTGAATAGAAGGTAGCACAGGGATTGAATTAATTACTTTACCTAATATTAATAAAATCTTTCTGCTGAACTCCCGCCACAGCATCAAAGCACTGGCCTGAAAAAAGTTCACTGTTGACAGATACTAGCTGTCCTTTATGTCTACAACTCCTGCATTGGAGGAGAAGGCTGAGGTACTCAACAACTTCTTTGCCTCAGTCTTCACTGGTAACCTCTCTCCTCACCCCTCCTGAGTTGATGGACCAAAAGATGGGGACCAGGGGGGCAAAGCCCCTCCCACTGTAAGGGAAGATAAGGTTCATGACTGCCTGAGGAAGCAGAACGTACATAAGTCTATGGGACCTGATGAGATGCATCCCAGAGTCCTGAGGGAATTGGCTGATGTAGTTGCCAAGCCACTTGCCATGATATTTGAAAAGTCATGGCAGACAGGTGAAGTCCCTGCTGACTGGAAAAAGGGGAATCACGTTGTGCCCATTTTTAAAAAGGGAAGAAAGGAGGACCCTGGGAACTACCAACCTGTCAGCCTCACCCCTGTGCCTGGGAAGATCATGGAACAGATCCTCCTAGAAGATATGCTCAAGCACATGGAGGACTGGGAGGTGATTTGAGACAGCTAGCAAGGCTTCACCAAGGGCAAGTCCTGCCTGACCAACGTAGTGGCTTTCTATGAAGGAGTGACTGCACCAGTGGACAAGGGAAGAGCTACGGATGTCATCTATTTGGACTTCTGTAAAGCCCTTGACACAGTCCCCCACAACATCCTTCTCTCTAAATTGGGGAGTTATGGGTTTGATGGGTGGACTGTTTGATGGATAAGGAATTGGCTG
Organism: Pelecanus crispus; assembly: GCF_030463565.1. NCBI lineage: Eukaryota > Metazoa > Chordata > Aves > Pelecaniformes > Pelecanidae > Pelecanus > Pelecanus crispus. Next base: position 154,690,515 of record NC_134644.1, on the reverse strand, counting down.
GATGGTCGCATCCAGAGGGTCGTGGTCAATGGCTCGATGTCCAACTGGGGACCAGTGACAAGTGGTGTTCCTCAGGGGTCCCTACTGAGACCAGTGCTGTTTAATATCTTCATCAATGACATAGACAGTGAGATCGAGTGCACCCTCAGCAAGTTTGCAGACAACACCAAGCTAAGTGGTGCGGTTGACATGCCAGAAGGACAAGATGTCATCCAAAGGGACCTGGACAAGCTGGAGAGGTGGGCCTGTGTGAACCTCATGAGGTTCAACAAGGCCAAATGCAAGGTCCTGCACCTGGGACGGGGCAACCCCTGATATCAATACAGGCTGGGGGATGAAGGGATTGAGAGCAGTCCTGCGGAGAAGGACTTGGGGGTACTGGTGGGTGAAAAGCTGGACAGGAGCCGGCAATGTGCGCTTGCAGCCCAGAAAGCCAACCGTATCCTGGGCTGCATCAAAAGCAGCGTGGCCAGCAGATTGAGGGAGGTGATTCTGCCTCTCTACTCTGCTCTGGTGAGACCCCACCTGGAGCACTGCGTCCAGCTCTGAGGCCCTCAGCACAAGAAGGACATGGACCTGCTGGAGCGGGTCCAGAGGAGGGCCACAAAAATGATCCGAGGGCTGGAACACCTCTCCTATGAGGCCAGGCTGAGAGAGTTGGGGTTGTTCACCCCGGAGGAGAGAAGGCTGTGAGGAGACCTTATTGCGGCCTTCCAGTACTTAACGGGGACCTGTAAGAAAGATGGGGAGAATCTTTTTAGCAAGGCCTGTTGTGACAGGACAAGGAGTAATGGTTTTAAACTAGGGAAGGGGAAATTTAGACTGGATATAAGGAAGAAATTTTTTACAATGAGGGTGGTGAAACACTGGAACAAGTTTTCCAGAGAGGTAGTGGAGGCCCCATCCCTAGAAACTTTCAAGGTCAGGTTGGATGGGGCTACTTGATCTAGTTAAAGCTGTCCCTGCTTACAGCAGGGGTGTTGGGCTAGATGACCTCTAAATGTCCCTTCCAACCCAAAGCATTCTATGATTCTGTGATTCCATATTCTTCTAGACATAGTCTGACATGCCTTTTATCTTTGTAAATTGTACACTTCTGACTCAGGACAGAGAGGGTACTAGATTTAGAGTATTAGTCAGGAGAAAGTGTTTCCATACACGTGTAAAATTATTTATAAAAGTTGGTGTGAGCAGGTGGCATAGTATGATGCCCAACAGTTTTCTGTCTGAGGACCCTTTTATGGAACTAGAAAAGGGGGGGGGGGGGGGAGGACAGAGGGGGGGGAATATCTATGTAGACTCAAGGAAAACAAGGGAATCCTACCTTAAAATGCAAAATTCTGATTTATTGTTTTGGGAAACAGTACTATTAATGTGAAAGCAGATACCACTCATCTGGTGCACAATTCCTTTCCCAGCTTCACAGACTACATCAAATGGTGCTTTTATTGTGGGTTCCATATCCCTTGATGGTATTCCATAGCTCCTAATGCTTACCTTCCATTCAGTGGTAAGGCTCTTCACAAACTCGTCTTTAGTTTACCCCTGATTTTTGTCTCTTGTCATATTGACCCATCCATGCTACCCATGATGTCCTCTTCAATGACCTGCTCTTCTCCCTCCTTTGCCTACCTTAGGATTTCTGCCTGAGCTTCTATATACAAATATGTTACTGGCCCTGTGCTCATGCACTTGGATGAGTGTAACAATTACATATGCAGTTCCATGCAGTTTACTCTGAGCACTACAGCATGCAAACATCACAAAATGGAACCTTAGAGAGCAGTTATACTTGGCTGCTTGACAGAGGAAATCAATGAGCCTAATTAGTAGATGCGACATTTTTAGAATAAATTATTTCTGTACTGAATTCTATGGGGAAAAATAAAATAGTTCTGTTTTCTGTATTAATAAATATGTTGGCATGAAATAATATGTACTAATTGTTTTATTTCATTTTAGTTTACTTGAGCACAGAATTTTAGAAATGGAAGAAAGGCATAAAGAGGAGCTGGACACTTTGAAGGAGGAAAAAGAGAACCTACAAAGCTTGGTCACACGACAAAGCTACATAATCCAGGAACTAGAGAAGCAGTTAAACAAGGCAACAAGCAATAACAGTGTCCTGCAGAAACAGCAGCTTGAATTGATGGATACAGTTCACACTCTGATCACCCTCTGCTCCAAGGAAGGAGGTAAGAAAGTAGCATTATAAAACATTAGAAGTACCAGGAAATTTCTTCTGAAGTAACTCCTAAATTTTTGAAAAGGCAGAACTTAATAAGCTTATTCCAAGAAAGAAAAGGACATTAGAATTGAGGACAAAAGAGCTGATGAGAACCCACAAATCAAATAAGGTTCAGACAGCGCTGAGGCCGACCTTTGTATTAATGTCCATTTTTTATTTTTTGAATTTAATATCATTGAGTTGTTATACTATGACCATAGCTGATGTAGGCCATAATTCCATTGACTTCACATTGACAATACTGATTTGTTCCTCTGAGCATGTTTCTCCTGCTGGGAGTAATCCAACCAACCATGGATGTTAACTTTATAGATGCCTATTTCTAATTTACTCTAGACTTCCTTTACAATCAATGGAGAGAACAGGGTACTGAACAAAGGAAAGTAACCCAGAACTTTATATATATATATGGGTGATATTTTGATGAACTTGGATGTAGACACTTCTGGTGCTGTAGACATCCAAAAGATTAATCTCTTCTCTTGAATGAGGTTTTATTTATAATAAAGGATCATTTTTCTTCCTTCTGCCTTGCTGGATTTTGTTTCTTTGTTTTTGGGTGCATTAGACACACTACAAACACAAAAGATAGAAATAACAACTTTTGAAAGAAGGGGTTGATAAAGACTCTAGAACATTTCTTCTCAAGTCTGCTTTTCTTAGTAAACATGTTTCTTACAGAAACTGAGAGAGAAATTCAGGTAGGATTTCAGTTTTCAAATGCTAAAGACACTGCAGAATGTCTCTGGAAAGAAATTTATTTTCATCGAAACTAGTCAAGGGAGATGGGTGAATAGAGACCACTGTAAAGGATGGAAATGGGACACTGGAAAGAACAAATTAGTAACTATGAAAACCAAGGCAAAGTCATACAGAAGAGAGGGAAAAAGAAACGTAAGGGATAATATAAGAGAAAAGGCATATGCTAAGAACAGCTAAAAGAGGATTAACAGCAGTGGCTGCTTTGGTATGCAGAGGGTTAAAAATACTGGGGGAAATAAAGTTGAGGAAAGAAAATAATATCCATCTGGGAAGAAGCCATCAAAACCCTTCTGAGAAAGGGTACAGGGTAAACTTGGAGAGAAACTGTAGATGTGCAAATTGTGCTAGTCATTCAGTGCATGTGGAAGCATGGATGAAAGAGGTCTATGTGAGGTTAAGCACCAGCAGTCTGAAGAGCCCGGCATATTTGCTTATTGTAATTCTAGAGCTCTAAGTGTCATAAATTATCTAAAGAACAAAAAGCAAAAAACAAACAAAAAACCCCCAAACAACAACCCCATCCCCCCAATCAAAACCTTATCACCTGCGTCGTTATTCAGTACTCTGTTTAAGAGGCAGAAGGACATATTAGATCATTCAATTATGCAGCTTAAGGCAGTGTGGGTTTGCTCTGTACTATATATTCCCATGCAACTTGTGTGGCTTAAATCTGAACTGTTCCAGTGACAAGGATTACATGTCTTCCTTTGGAAGTGTTGCATGCTTGGGCCCATGTTGATAGACTACATTTTTTTAAAAAAACTTTTTCCCCCCACTCATGTTGATTCTAAATGTTCCCTTCTGTTTATTCTGTTATACAGTTCCCCAGCATTTTGAATTAAATAATGTCCTTCATAGTAGGGTGTTCTCATATCAGTAGAGAAACACTGTGATGCAATGCAAATCCTTTATTATGTTTTATGGCCTTTTGGCAAAGAAACCTGGCAAAGCTGTGTTCAGAGTGTTCTAATAGAGCTCAGGAGTACTTTAAAATTAATATCAAAATGAAAGATATATTATTCTCATACAGAGACATACTGCAAGTTCTTTTTAAGGTTAGAAACAGATTTTCTAATAATTTTGAATTTGATTCAAAGGAAAAAAAAAAAACAACCAACATTTTTCCTAAACTTAGTTTCCTCAGCTGCTTCGTATAAAAACCTTGCATGAGGATTACAGAAATGAATGTTTAAAATTGGGCTCCTGGGTACAAATTCAGGTACCTGAACACCTGAATTTTCAGCAGTTTTTCTACTTCTGAGAAACTGTGGAAACAAAAGATGCTCAGCACAGTTAAATGACTAAATATAATTTTAATAGCCTAACTCAAACTCTTGATTTTGGACTCCAGTACCTTTTGTGTATTAACATGTTCAGAATTTTCCTTGGATACCTTTTTTATTTAAAGACAATAATTTAAAGAGAAATAGTTGCAGAAATGTTTCCACTTACTGTCTGTTTAAGTCTAGCTGACCAACATTTTTGGTAAGTACATTCACAGCTGAAAAAGGAGCCAGACATCTTAAGTTAAAATAATAATACTATCCTGGAGCACAAGACCACTCTAATGAAGGCTGAATACTAAAGCATTTGGTTGTACCAAAAAATAAGACCAGCTTCAGTCTGTGTGTTGAAGATGGAAAAGTATGCATGCTGGAAAGTACAACTGGAGTTACTCTAAATTCACAAAAAAATATGAAGTTTAGATAGTCTTATGTAAGTCTTTATGTGTGCACTAATGTTCAAAACATAAAATATGCTGTGAGAACTGGTGTTTATTTGGAGACAGAGAATAAGAAAATGTGATACATAAATCAGTGACACCACTTCTGTCTCGTAATTTGGTAAATCTCAGCCATCTAGTTTTGTAAGGGATATGGCAGAAATGGAAATGGTCCAGAAAAGAATAGGAAAATGGAAATAATTATAGACCTGGAAAGATTTCCATAGGAGGATAGAGCGAGCTGTAACATACAGAACTATTAGATGGGAAAGAAGGTAGGTGGGATGCTGTTATGGAAGCATACGAAATAGCTAATGGTAGGGAGAAAAGGAACAACCAGTAACACTGAGAGATATTTTCCATTGATAAAAGATAGTACTTGATTAAGTTAAGTAAAGGTTGCTAGGTATCATTGAGATTGAGAAAGATTTTTGAATTATTAGAAAGCTGAAGAGCTAGCAAGGGTGGGTCACCCTAAAAACTTCAGGCTTTTAACTAGGGACACTCATCTGTGAAATGAAGCACAACCTAAATAAGGCATTAAGTCTAGAAGGCCAGATTGTCAAAGATGAGTAACGTCCTACAGATGAACACAAGAGTTGAGAGGAATTCCAAACTCTAAAACTTGCAGTATTTTGAGAATGACTTTAAGTACCTTTGTTGGATTTTCAACCATAAATTTAAAATGTAGGTAGATATATTTTATGTTACATGTATGTGTATATATTTTAAAAAACTATTATCAGTATCAAGAAACCCAAAAATCTCACAGATAGGAAAGATAAGTCACAGACAGGAAAATTATGTTCTTCCTTGCTTAAATCATAGTATTCAGGATTTTCCACTTTGTGAAACTGAAATTAGTAATTTTAAAACTATTTTTAATAAAATAATAACAATACAGCTAAACAACTTCATTTGAAACCAAGCTGGTGATAACCATTGTTTTTTGGTTATAAAACATGAGACAAATTTCCTCCAGTAATGATGTAATCAAAGCAGAAGTTTTATTTTTAGATTAATTTAAATAAGTTGGGAAACTTTCAGAAGTTTGCCTGCTAGGAGCCTGTGAATAATATAGCTGAACAGTGTAGAGATACAGGGCTGAACAGAAACTGCTTTTGTTTAGTTTTACACTCTGAAAAGCTTAGCTAATGTAGTCCCTAGTATTGGATGACAACCCTAAGAAATCTGATTTGGTACTTCTACCGTGGCTAGACAAGTTTTAAGAGAATTTCTGAAGGATATAAAGGCAAATGAGAAAGAGAGAAAAAAGTAAAAGCCACACAAAGGGTAATTTTTTTTTAAATATAGATGGACCTAAATACAAATTCCAGATCCCACTGTCAGTGTCAGTTTTAGTACAGACCGATTTTGGGATGGGGACCACTTGTAAAACTTGGAATTGTTTCTGAGTTTGGCTTCCAAGATACCACCCAACTCTATCCCAGTGTGAACAATTCTAGGATTTCAGTTGCATGTAATCCTTAAAATAGACACTCTAATAGGTCACAAAGCCTACAGAGAGTCAAACAGATGCAGGATACCATGGGAGACTCACATGTCTCCATTTTGGCCTGTGCCTATGGCTAAATAGATTTGTCACATTATTTATGTATTTTTTAGGCAGGGGCAACAATCCTGGCAGTGGCTGCCAATACATTTCTAAAACAGAATTTCCAAAAAAGCAGCACTTTCAGACACTAGCCTTCCAATTGAAATGACTGTTTATTATGGTGAAAATTTAAAGTAACTTTTAAAAGATCAAGTAATCTCCAAATTCAAATATAGATAATGCCTGAAACTTTTGCTTTTCCCCAACAAAAGAGAGAACTAAAAACATTGAGGGGAAGGCTTAATTAATCATCATAGAGATATTGCACGACTACCTCCAAGACTGTAGAAGTCCTTCACCTGTCGAAGGTTAAGAGTTGGATAGACGCCACATCATTCTTTGCAAAGGTCATCAAAGATTTTGTGATTATTGTTTTCTTTAAACTGTTCATTCCTCACAATACTTTGCATATTATTTGTCTGAGGATGGATAAAGCATTTTGGCACATTGCTGTCATGGTCAAACAATAAATCTGTAACACAGTAACTACTTTAGTGACAGACTTTCTAAGCTTCCACGTCAGAAAAATTACTTGCGAAAAGGATATCTAGTGCTAAGTAGAGAGTCACACAAATATTACTCAAAAAGAAAAATAGAAATTATGTTAAACAGTAGATAATATCATCTGCATCATCAAAGTGTATACAGGTTCAAACCAAGTAATTCCAAAATTGTATTGACCCAGTGGGAAATTATGTTTCAAGCCAAATGTCACAAAATGTGCCCGGTCAAAAGTCACATATATTTTCAAATACATTGTCCTTTTTTTTTTTTTTTTCCAGTAGAATAAAATAGATCTAGAGTGTCTATTGTGTTAACATAAATTTGCATAACTTAGGATAGCTTCCCAAGTACTCCTACCCACAGATTCAGGGAATGTAAAAATTCAGTGGGAAAGTATATTTAACCATAAACTTATTTTCCTTTTCCTGTTTTTTATGTTGTCTGTCAGACTGCATAATAGCATACCTTGTTAAAATGTTTGGTCTAAACTTGTATACTTCAGAGGACTAATGGAACAGTAGAGAAAGTTTTGTTACAAATGTCTGGTTTTGTGACCTCCTAGTAGGAGAGAAATGAAGCATTAGCTTCCTCTTGAATGCTGACAAGAAGCTAAGCTTAATTCTCAAAATAATACAGATATATGCCAGGAATTTACCTCCCCAGAAGTGCCTATTGAGTTCATGAAGTAAATAACATGGTTAGTGGGTCTGGCATTTCTGAAAAGGTACAAATCTCCTGGGTTATGGGCAGTTTTCATATTTTAGAAAATTATGCAGGAAAAGTAAATACGTCCAAAAATTTATTTTAATGGTATTCAACCTTTTAAAAGGCATAGCAATTAATTTATTCAAAACATTAAACAGTAAGTAGTGTATTCCACTTCTTAGACCACAGTTGTTATGATGTTAAAATTTATGCTGAAGTGAAGAGAGTGAGAATAGAATGAGAACTTCAAAGAAATGACCCGAAGGTTATAGGCACAGGGGAAACTCCATTGACATAAGCAGAATTAACCCCAGCAGTGATGCTGGCCTACTTCATTAGAAGGACTTCAAAGACACCTTATATAATACAAGCTAGTATTTAAAAACAAAAAAAACAAAATCCCAGTGGGAATCCCAGGATAGAATAACAGATTCAGGTGTTCTGAAAAGTGATTTTAAATCTTAATATTTGGACTGTGTTCAGCAAGACAAATTTTCTGTATGATATTGAAACAGCCATATATTGGAATACAATAATGAGGAAATATAAATCTAATAGATTTTAGACAGCGGTATAGAAGAGTAAGGTTGTATGATACAGTTCTTGGTCATTTTTCTTCTGTGCATGGAAAGAATAATATTGGTACTCATTTGAGATATATTTTGAGGTGACAGCATGTTTTGTCTGGTACCATTTACCTAACAATATCTTTTCATTCCTTAAGCACTTGCCTTCTCTTTGTACCTCATCCTTGACATTGCTGGGTTTTTTCAACATGATGAGACATAACTAGTGAGGCAGAAACTTAGAGTGTGGCATATCGGTCACTTCATTAGTTTTCTTCTGAAGCACAGAAGCAAACAAAATAAGAGTTTTGCTAAATGCACTGAAGTTTCTGACCAACTTTGGCTGCAAGCTGTAGGTCTGAGGTGGATCAGGAGTGTGCTTGAAACATGGTAGAAGAAAAGAATGCATGAATAAAGTGACAGACTTTTTTTTCTTATACCTGAAATTGCATTTTTATTACCAATGTGTTATAACATACTGCAGTGTGATAACAAAACATGATGCTTTTCATCTGTGAAATTCTTTTTTTTTATTAAGGCTATTTTTCTTAATATTAATTAAGATTGAATTCAAAATCACAGACTTGACAAAGTTAGAGTGACCACACCAGAGCTTTAAACAAAAGCTCATTTCATGCACTGAAACCATCTGGTGTTCCACACTTATCTTATTCTGTCCTGAAGTCCTACTCTGATCCCCAAAGGTGTCAAAGTAAATAGCTTCAGCTAAGGTTGACAGTATGTGTGTTCAAGAATACAAAAAACATCCTTTTGCTCAGTTTCTGTCTACTTCCTTCTGCTTTAGAGATTTTATGAGCAAGCAGTTTCATTTTTTTTAAGACATCTTAAAGCAATAACAGAAATACATTTAGTTTAAAAAGAAATCAGAAGATCACTACCAGAAAATGTCTACCTGCAATTCACAAAGCTCACTATCATAAAGATGCATTCTACTTGTTGATATGCATTTATTTATATTTTGAAAGCTGGGGAAAAATTGAATCTTAATTTTGCACTTAGTGTCATGGAAGAGGGGTCCCCTTACCCTTACAGTAGTACATGGACCCACTGAGGTGGAAAGCGCTATAGGGCTGCAGAGAGGCCAGGTTGTCTGTACAGTTGTGTAGATATTCAGTTAAACATACACATTAGCATCAGCTTTATTTTGTGTTTCTTGTTTATTCTGTTCAGGTGCTATAGACTTCCTGTTTCCTTTGGAGACTTTCTGTATTGATATGCATTTTTCACAGATGCTCAGAAAGCTGAAGTAAGAGTTTTTGGGGGTCAGCCTCACCTGACTCACCTAATATTTACACTGTAGATGTAGAGTTCTGGTCTGGACTTCCTTTAGAGTCAACAAAGGCACTTTTGTCAAGTGATTTTTCTTAGGATGAGGTGAATTGCATCTGCAATTACCTGTTTTCCATATTATCTGTTAAAGGGTGCTGATATTAGTGCTGCTATTTATATGATCAGTATCTACATTGGGACAGATTAATTTTATATTCTTGTTTTCTAAACTAAATAAATAACAATATTAATTCCAAATCACCATGATTTAAAAATAAAAGTATTTTCATACCTTGCTCAGGCAAGGATACAGTAATTTCCAACTTATGCTGTATAATGAAATGCAACAAAGTGTATTAGGGAGGATCAATCCAGACTTTGGTTTAATAGAGATTCAGTACTGAAATAAGTCAATTGGAATGTGCAGCATTTTAAAAACATGTCAGTGGGAAAATATTCAAATTTTTCAAAACAGAATTGGGCATTCCCATATTTTATCCCTATTAACTTGTTGATTGTCACAGCAGGAGGTCAATATTTATTCGTACTGAAAAATGAATACTTTAAGTATATATTTTTACATTTAAATTCTTGATTGTTAATATTGAAATTAATTAACCACCCTCATTCATATAGTATATGTCAGTGCCAAATCCCTCTTCACTCTGCTTTGTGAAAATGGTATTATTCTCTCATGCCAAAGTTGTTATCAGCATATATAAACCAAATAACAACACTGCCAGTATCACCCAAATGGCTTGTTAGTGAAAAATTTCTTTGTATGCGTACCATTCTTCAGCTGGAAACACTAAATGCACATTAGGGTGCCTGTGTGGAAATATATACATCAATTAAAGAAATATGGGCACTAGAAATATTAAACAAAGCCAGTGGCTTAATCTCTCCTGTAGCAGTTTGTGAAAACTTCTTTAGTTCTCATCTCTCAGTGAATGGCTGGTTGCTCATAAAATTGCTGTCTCAAACAGAAACTATTAAGGAACTATATTGCAGCTGGATAATTAAGTGTCTTTATCTCTTTGTAAATGGTCCATAAGGCATTCTATTTCAGCTCACTAATGAGGACCACTTTATGGTATTCCTAAATGATGTCTTTCAAATGCACAGTGAATCGAAGTATTATTGTTGTTACCAGTCACTAAGGTTGGATTTATTGGGAAACAAACTTGATAACTGTTGATAATTTATTAGGTAGTAGATAATTATGCCCTGGAGAGGGTGAAAGCTCACTACGTTAACGTCGTTTTCCAAGACCGAGTCCATTCCTGCAGCACTACAGGAGGGAAATTCTGCTTTAAATGATTTGTTTAATAAGTAGTTGGAAAGCTTGAGTGCTCTTGCTATGCAATTGTTTGCCTTTCTTACTTCAGACTCTTAGAGGGCATGTGGGAGAGAAAAGTAATATTCTGTTAGCTGCTAAAACATTTCTGTAAATATTAATGTGAGGCATCTAATTGGCTACTCCTTTTCTCTTTCCTCCCCACCTTAAAAATATGGATCTTAAATTCTTGTATGTAATGAACCTTAGTGTTCCTACTCAATCTGACACTGGACTAGTTCCTAGGCTGGTAGAATCATTGTAGCCTACTAACTGCATTTCAGTATGGCCTGGTAATTATGCTGGATTGTACTTAAGACAGGTTTGCACATCTATTTGGGCCTCCCACATGCCCTAAGTGGTACATATGCAGCCATGAAGGGGTAGGGGTTGATGGCAAAGGGGCTATTTTTGCTTTTGTCATTGCTCCTTGGAAACAAAATCCTTGCACTTCTCCATCCAGTCTAGAGATTGTAGGGTCACAGGATGAATCAGATCATTGAGCTGCTCCAGTGGAATAATAAACCTGTATAACAAAAAAAGAAACAAAAAACCAACAACAAAACAACCAAGCAAACAAACAAAATCCACAAGCCTGCCTCCTCCCTTCCCCCCCACACCAAACCAAACCACTTTCTGCCAGATCTCCTATTAGCTGATTCATGGTGTGGCTATGGAGACAGTCTACAACCAACAGAAATGGGAAGAGCAGCACCAGTCCTTTATGTGACACCCTGCCATTGCACTGGGTTTTGGGTTATGACTAAGTGCTCCTTTAGACATTAAAAATATATGTGTGTGTGTGTGTGTGTGTGTAAATATATACATATATAATTACTTATACTTCCATAAACTCTGAACACTTAAATGAAGGCCAGCATTTTCCATTCTAATCATTCAGCAGATGAACGTGCCTGAGGAAGGAATTCTAGAGTTCTGTTTTCTTGCACCTTCTAAAATACCTATGTAAGTTCAAGATAAGCTCCCAAGGAAATCTTGAATGAAAGACACAGGAGGTGCTACTTGCCTATTAATGGTCGAAATGAAAATTGTGTTTTATAAATTATTACAAAGGAACAGAAAAGAAATCTGAAAAAATTGTACCACATTGTAATTCAGGATGTGCTCAAATGCTGTATAAAATATTGGACCCAATGTCTCAGAAAAAAAAAAAAAAGAACCAAAATGAAAAAATATGCAAAAAGCTACAAAGGTAGATGATCAAAGATGTGGAATAGCACTCATTAGGCATATGAGAAATACTTCAGGCAGTGTAGAAGATAATAGAAGGAGAATGCAGTAGAAATTGTAGGTGACTTGTGAAGCATGGATGCAGGATTACTGTCACTTTCTGCTAAGAATGAAGGGTCACCAGCTGAAATACACTGGTTAAAAGCTAACAACGAGAGATTGTCCTTCATCTGGTACGTGTATGGAGTTCCTTGGTACGAGACACTGTGAATGATTAAGATTCATGCGGCTTCAAAAAAAAAACTACTGAAAAAATTCATGGAAGAAAATTCTTTCAAAACCTATTAAATTTACAGATGATATATCTGGCAGAGGAAGCTCCTATGCTGTAAATTCCTAGATATGCTTGCCTGCTCTTCTGCTGTTCTTCAGTCATCTGCTTTTGACATCTGTTCCTACTGAAGACTTTTTTGGGACCAGGTGTTAGACCAGCCCTTGCAAAATTTAGGGTCCTCCTGGGGAGGGAAAGGCCTAAAGGAAAAAGAAAATAAGGAGAAAATAAGTAATTACACAAAGAAGAAAACAGAAGAGCAGTGAAGGTTAAAAGATCAAGCCTGGTGAGGAAGGCCCATGACTTCTAAGGCCTTTGATGCTGGAGATGGGACACTGGAGAGGCTGGAGCGGCAATGTAACCTGGTATAGCCACTCTCCTAACTTCATTTGGGACTGATGGGAGCCTTGACAATAAAGATTTATAAACTAGAATCTGCAAGTTTATAATCTATAAACTTGATTATGGAGTAGTAGTTCCCAGAATAGGAATATTTTATTCCATTATGTCAATTTTTTTTATTTTTTTCCCCCAATTTGCCTTTGGCCAGCTCTTTTTGTCAGATTCAGAGCAATCTGACAAAGAAATATTACTTTGAAAAGCATTTTGGTGAATGTATACTTTACTGGAAGGAAAATATATGTCCAAACTCCAGTTCCTAAACTTTCTCTCACCTCCCCAATAAGCAAATGTAAGTACACAAGCATGTACAAACAACGACTTACCTGAGAAGACTGCTGGACTGTAAGACATCCAGAAGCAGGTTTCATATTAATATCTGCCCCCCCCTTTTTTAAGATGATATTCAGACTTTGTGGAGATGAAAATAAAAAGTAGTATTAATACATGAGGAAATAAAGTTGATGTTGGAGAAAGTTTTGAATCGGGTAGTGGTAGTTTGTCTTTATAATTATTTAGAACCGGGTACTAAGTGCATATAAGTTCACATTTAAAACTTTTACTTAACTAGCTAGATGCATAAAAAGTTCCTGATGTTTTATCAATAATAAGTAACTGCAATATTTTTTTTAATTTCATACCTCTCAATGGATTGTAATTTTCTAATTCTTTTTCACATCGGCTATATTGGGTGATGGTGGTAGCTTTAATAATCCAGAAATACTTTTTGGAGAGGAAAAACACATAGTATATATTATGTACCTGAACATACTAGAATCCAGAAAATGCACTTTTCAAGTTCCTTTTGACAGGGACATAAATGTGCTCTTACATGTCTATCATTTTAGTTTGTAGGCAATGCTGTGGTTATCTGGAGAGCATATCTAACTTGAAGTTGGCTTCCAGGTTTGTGCCTTTCCCTGTGGCTTGTGTAACATTTGAAGCTCAACTATGTTGTCACAGGGCTGTCTTGTTGCAGGGAATAGTTGCACATCACAGCCAGCTATTAGGTTGCAGTTTAATGTTTGTTCTCAGGTGGAGGTTGGTATATGCAAGACTAGGCCACTGAAACAACAGACCGTACCTCTGGCTGTAAGTCAGCAAAAACTGAGTGGCTGTAACTCTTTGCATATTTTTCCTCCTCAAAACAAAAATAATCTTCACCGTTTCTGTGTCAGATCTGTTTGTGGTTCCTGCTGCTAAGTCTGGGAACATATATACATGTATGGGCCACGTTCCAGGCCTCCTCACTGGGGATATTTGACTGACATCCTTTTGATAACATTAGCAAACTGTTCCTGATTTGATTCTTCACGAGCCAGGCGCTTTGCCATCAGAACTGGAACTGTGGCGGTGCGCAGCAGCTGCACCCAAATGGCTGGGAAAGCTGTCAGAGATACAGGATCTCTTACAGAAATGTAGGATTCCCCACCATGTGTCTGGAACCATGACAAGTTCAAGGCAAAATTTATTTGCAGTCTGGATCTAGACAGAAACTGCCATTTGGTAGTCCTTGAGTGACCCTGTCCTAGAATGCTACAGCTGTAGGTAAAAGCCATCAGTTCACAACTTTCTCCTTTCTTGATTTTTTAGAAGCTGTTCATCTGGGGAAGGAAATTTTCACCTCAGATGCTTTGAATAGAGCAGCTAAAATTTAGGTCAATTCTGTTTGCCAATAAGATATTGAGAGAGACTTTTCCTTCTGGCTTCAAAAGCATGAAGAAATTTTTTAAGTGTATTTTGGTATGTATAGTGATTATTAAGTCCTATAAGAAAATTAGATTCATCTCAATAAAATGTTAAAACAATGAAAATATAATAATTCACTAAGACACCACAGAAATCTCTGCCTATCTGTCCAAATAAGTCCCTATCACGCAAAAAAACCCAACAGCTGTCTTCCATTTGCTGGCAGTATCACTAAAGGACATAAGATGCTAGTGATTAACTCAGTCTTGAATGATTTCACAAATATGGCAGTTCAGATATTAAATAATTTAGTAAATATGAATGTGATTTTATTGATTCAGTCAACATAATGAACTGCAGTTTAACATTCTTTATTGCTTACAGACAAACTGCACTGTTCAGTCACCAAATATCCGATGGGGACTTGAAAAGAAATGAGATAACCACTTCATTTTCTCAAAAACAATCAGAAATCTCAATTTTAAAAATCAAGTATATTATTTTTTAAATATTTTTTTCTAGTAGAGGTAGGATTATATAATTTTCATAAAATTTTCAAAAAGATAAATGTTGTATGTTTTAAATTTCATATTCCTAGAGGAGAACTTTAGGTTACTAAATATTTCAGAAGCTATTTATTCTTAGTAGTCAGTTTGTATTTCTTTAAACCCGGGCAGAAAAGCAGGCATCCTTTATTTGTGGTAGCTGTTAGGAACTGGTAAACTCATTTACTATTGACTTATTTTCATGACTGATAGCAGAAAAATAGTCTCACCCTACACAGAGGCACACACAACTAGCAATCGGTTAGGGGATTTCCCTGGCTCTTGCTTTGGGAAAAGGCCCTACATGTCTGAGCTCTCTCACTTGCAAGCTCCAGTAACCCTTTCTAAGAACACTGAAGAGGCTACAACCTCAGGTGCTGACGCCGGCTTTCTACTGAAGTTAATACTCTGTTAGTAAATGCAGCAGAACAGCTGCTCAGCCCTGGCAGTTCACAACCTCTGGGTTAGCAGAAACCTCGTTGATTAAGTTCCTGTTCCTCCATGGTGCCGCAGAGCAGTTGCAATGCCAGTGCTGTTGCCTCTGCATGGGAGCAGCCATCTGACAGAGCTCTGGGCAGTTATGGATGGTACCTGCTGTATTGCCTGGACTCAAATCATCATCCAGGGCATCAAGGAAAAGAAACAGCCCAAAGACTGATAACTGAAAGAAATAATTCATCAAGTAGGGAAACACGGGTAGCATAGCCCAAGGAGAAAGTTACTGGGCAAAAAAATAAGCAAAAGACTTTTGGAAGTTCAATGAAAGAAGAACATATTTCTCTTGTTAATTCTCCTTCTGTTCAGGAAGGTAGGATTTTCTACATAGGCATCATTGCTTCAAAGGAGCATGATTTCATCTCCAGTTTATTCATCCAGAAAACACAATCAAAAAAAACCCCAAGGGCTCCAAATTTTGGCTAAGCATTCAGGTTTAAAAAATGATAATATTATTTTGCTTGACATAGACTTATCATTTTCTTCAGGTACATAAAACTTTGGCATAAGCATTGTATTTGAAAATAGCTAAACTAACATTAGGAGTCTGTGTAAAGTCAATTAAGACCTCGAAGATCAACACAGAAATGTAATGGCTATGTATTTTTGTTTTAGAACTACTTTATCTGAGCCTCGTTACTTTTTTAAAAAAATTATTTACACATCTACCATATGTGAGCCAATGTATCAGTCAGGAACTTCACTTGATGTATAAAGGATTCAAGGTCTATGTAATGTTACAGAAAAAACAGTTTGGAGCTATACTAGGTGGAACTGGTTTGGAAATTGTATGGAATATTAAGTTAGAAAAACAATAGCAAACCATAGAAAAAACATATTTTACCCTAAAAGAACATTACCAGTAACATTCCTGAGTATTAATTTTCTGATAACTTTGGGTTGCTCTTGCAAATTACAGTCTGAGGTATTACAAAAAACTGAACTTTGTGCTGGTCATGCTTAATATACTGTGCTGCAATCTGTAATAGTTCAACACCTTCACAAGGAGCTGAGCTTTCCTTCCAGTGGGAGCACTAACTCCTGAGAGAGGGATGAGAGGTACCCAAGGAAAGCCATCTTCTCCTGGCTACAGTCATTCACTGAATAAAACCCACTACTGCAAAAGAAGGGTATTGGGTTGCTTAGCCTATAGAAAATTAACACATCTGCTGTCTGTGATCTCAGATATTTCAGCTATTTGATACTGAGAGGAAAGATGGAAGGAACTGGGCATATCTATGGCATCTATCTGTCCTTCATCTCTTACATCAACAGCAGTTTTACTGTGTTTTTTTCTAGTCTTTAAGAATGAGGAAAAAAAAATATTTCTAAGTATGCTTCCTAGAGATCCATCTCCTTAGCAAATTATTTTCAAATCTAATTCTAATTACTCTGAAATCAAAATCTTACCTTGTTTAAAATTTAAATAATATGAACTTTAGGATATACTAATGATGTTTTTGTCTAACTTTCAGTTAAAAAGGAACCAAATTCAAATTTCCTTGATTGACTCTTAAATACTTATTTCCAAGTGGTTTTCAATGTGTGTGTAACTGTTAAATAGAGGTAGGATAATCTGCCTACATAAAAGTATTAAAATATAAGTATTTTAAGACTCAAGGGAATGAACACTCTGCCTCTGCACAACTAAATACATTTTTTAGACAAGAGAGACTGATGTCTGCAGTTGAAACAACAGTATTAGAGAAATTCGGGCCAGGAAGAATGGATCTAATCTAAAGCCCCCCCCAAAATCAGTGAGAGGCTTTGCTTTAACTCCTCTAGGCTTTGGCTCCAGCCCCAAGTAATTATTCAAGTTGGACGTTGGCTGCTGATACTAACACCATCTGCTTACAGGAAAGTACCATGAAATCTTTAATTAACACAAATCGTGAAGGCCTCAGTTCTATGTCTTATGTAAAAAATGGCACCTTTGGGAGTGCACTGTTGATGCATACCTTGCTGAGGACCTCATTCCCTGCCATCTCATGGGGAAGTGTGTCATCTACTGCATTGCCAGCACTACCTTTTCCATATATGGCCAAGTGTCAAAGCCATTGAGTTTCCAATTGAAGTTCATATACAAGTATATGAACCAGGTTTTATTTTTATTGATGGTGTTGGAGAAAAATAATAAATATGCAGCAAAGACATGGAAAGGGAGAAGTAAGGGGGTTTTGTTTGTTAAAATCAAATTTTAAAAGAAGAAAATGAAACACATAAAAGGGAGAAAAAATTATGACAAGTGAGTAAAATACCTACCTAGAGAACAGGATAGTCTTACAGTTCAGGATTGGATTTCTCACTATTTTTCTGTTTTCACCTTTTCACAAAATCACTGAGGTAAAACATTTAACCTTTCTCTTCCTCAATTTCCCCGTCTATGAAATGGTATGAATGCCAATTGATCTGGCAGGAATTTGCCACCCTAAAATACTGCTGTGAAGTGTTCAAAAGGGGAGATAGTAGATCAAGGTACAAAGCCTTGGCGTTATACCATCTTACGGCCTGGGTAGTCCCACATGCTGTGCAAGGCCATTGCTTTTTTACACACCACTGTCATTAAGCACCAGCTTTGCAGCACAGGCCACTTCATTGAGAGTGAATAAGGCGTAGTCTCTTTTGTACCTATAATTCACATTTTCAAGCCAAAAATGAAAAAGATGTGCCTGTCACCAGACAATGAGTGGGTCTGGAGGACTTAAATATTGTTTCCTTATTAATGAAGTGCTGGCCTGGGCCCTGCACAGCACTTAAGGACATGTTTAAGAATCTGAGTAGACTGATGGATTTCCATGGGAATACTGATGTGCTTAAAGTATGTGTTGTTGGAATGAAGTCATATCCTTCAGTATCGTGTGGGGTCACACTACTTTTGTTTGTGAAAGTGAAGGAACACTCTCAGATGTTACTCCTCCTACAGGGAATCTCCTGGTTGTTCAAGACAAGGAACCTCAAATAATCTCGTCCTCCTGATTTCTCAGCCTAGACTCATATATGTGGTCTGTCTGCAATATACAGGATCAAGACTTGCACATTAGTTGTTTTCCTGTTCTAAGCCAAAAATCAATTCAATAAATCATGACTCTAAACAACTGACTGCGGTAGCACTGATTTTTATTCTTTTTTCCAGTAATTGTATCTAGCAACTTTTATGTATGTAGATATGAAAATCATTAAATAATTCTCTGCCAAAAAAAAAAAAACTTAAGCAAACAGCTCCCTTGCCCCAAGCGCCTAGGCTGCTCAAAAGGCCTTACCTCATGGAGGAAGGGCACAAGCTTTTTCC
Organism: Pelecanus crispus; assembly: GCF_030463565.1. Classification (NCBI taxonomy): domain Eukaryota; kingdom Metazoa; phylum Chordata; class Aves; order Pelecaniformes; family Pelecanidae; genus Pelecanus; species Pelecanus crispus. The sequence goes on along the minus strand of NC_134644.1, from coordinate 154,671,827 downwards.
TTCCAGGGTTGTGCATTGCTGTCTTAGGTGAGCATCTGTCTCAGATCACAACAGTGAACAAGCTTGTCCACCTCCATGTGCCATCTCTGGGGCATTCTTTGGCAACCTCCCAGATACAGCTTGAGTCAGGGGTAACACCTGCAGCTGCACCGGCCTTTGCACTGAGGAGAAATGCGCTGTGTTCACCTCTCAATAGACAGGATGCCCAGTTTAGCTATTTGCATTGTGACTGACTTCTGCTCGTGCCTATTCTGCCATCTGTCTGAAAGTTTCATAGTAGTTCTTCAATAGAATTTACAAAATGCACTGTGCAGGAACCATAGCACAGTTATTACTGTGTATGTTTAAAAGGAATACAATGTGCAAAAGTGGACTTCCTTGATACAGAAAAGCTTAAGATTGGCATTGTAACTTATATTATCACGTTCTTTTGTTTTGCAGTTTTACTAAAGAATACAAAAAAGGAAGACGAAAAGCCTTTCAGAGACTGCGCAGATGTATACCAATCTGGTTTTAACAAAAGTGGGGTCTACACTATTTATATTAACAATGTGTCAGATCCTAAAAAGGTAAAGTAAATATTTTTTTATTTTCTTATTTGTTAACATTATGTTGTTCATGATGTTAAAGGAGCATTTGGAGCCTTTATTGAAGCTCTTATTCTGCAAAATGCTGTACTGGTATAAATAACCTTGGCTATATTCAGTCTTGAAGAAAATACAATAGAGTGAAGAAAATGATAAACTATATTATTCCAGACATTCTTCTTTCTTCCTGACAGAGAATCCTTCCTAAGTTCCAACATATACTCAATAATGGACTCACTTCCTCCCACTTGGCAAGTTCAGTTGAATCAGACTATGGCTGCAAATAAATCTGCGATAAAGTTTAGAAGAGAATTAGTAAAGTGCTATAATGAGGAAGCTGATGGGGAGATTATCTGATAACACAGGGAAAGAAACAGCAGAATGAGGAGTTTTTAAAAGTGAAGATTTACAGAAATCCTGCTTCTCCTGTGGGGAGCAGGGAAGAGTTTGGCTGTAAAGAACACAACACGCTGAATATTATCACTGTTTGAAGTGATGAAGCATGTATAATCCTGTTCTTCTCAAAAAAGATCTTTGGGAGGATTTTTTGATGAAAATGAAACATTAGTCTGTAAAGGAAACTGATTTTTTTGAAGGCTTTTGGTGCTAAGGTACCTGAGTCAGTTGAAGCTAGGAACATGGGAGAATAACCTAAGCCTAACTTATATGTGGAGGAATGCTGACTGTCCCTCTGACTGGGCGCTATTGGGAGCAGCCCCCAGCAAGGCTAAGAGCTGATTACCTGGGAGAGGAAAATACAGTGGTGTCCAGAAAATGGGCCAAACAGGAGGGAGGGAACCGCATGTGTCTGGAGAATTTATTCTTTCTTCAGTAAAATGGTGACCCTGCAGACAGAAAAAGCAAGTATTATCAATGTTATTGTCTATAATCATTTTATGATGATATTAAGATATGTAAAACTTATTTCTAAAGTGAATTTGGTTTCATTAGAGGCCTTTGGAAGTCGGCAGATGTCAAGATGTTATAGTTTACTAAGGAATTAGAGCTTATTAAACCATGAGTAGAATTGGGGTGGGAGAGTGCACCAGGCAAAGATCAATATAACTCTGGTGAAAATGTATGGGAAAATAATTGACATGACATAAAATACACAAACTCCTTTAAGCATTACTGAACAGGACAAGAACAATAAAAGCAATGCTGTAGAAGCTGTTCAACTCAAAACAGAGATGTAATACCAAAGTCCAACTTGCATTTGCAAATTCTCAGTGGCTTTTCTTAGCCTTATTAAAGTTCATAAACCATTCGTAGAAGCTGGGTTGCAATGAAGAACAACAGTTACCTGAAAGCACTGTGGCACTGATGCTTCTGGTTTATTTACCTTAAACCCACTTCACTGGTAATACAAGGACAGTGACACAGGAAGCCACCCCGTGTCTCCACTATATCCCTGTTTGCAGACACTTCAATCGATCAATACAGGCAGCATAACTCAGCTGATATCATTGCATTATTTTTTCCTGGAAGCTTCGCATTTTAGCAAGAAAATTGAGGGGGGGCATGGGGGGGGAAGAGAGAGAGAGTTGAGGGCGTTTCTACTACCACCTGTTTCTCTCTTGCCGTAGCGATAACACAGCAAGAGCTGATCCCAGGCATGTGAGGAGTGTGATTGCTTTAACACATGTTTTTTCAGACATTAAGGTCGTATTAACAGTCTGCAAGATAGTGCTGTGCAGAGATAGCTGAACTAACTCCAGCTGAGATAGCTTCAAAATCACATCAATGCAGCACTGTGCCAGTACTAATTAGCCCAGAGGTAGCACCACGCTGACACAGTTAGATTGCTCTGGGACACAAGGTAATATCCTGATAAGTACTCCACGGAGACATACCCGCTTGTTTAAAGCCAGCTTAGTTATCTGGATTACCACAATGCAATGCACAACTCTGACATGTCTTAAGAGGCCTAATATATTGTTACCTTCTGTAATACTTGCAGCCACTGGCAACTGTCTCATTTATAGTAATTTTATATTTCAGGTCACAAAAATACACCTTCATTTAATTTTATATTTCCTAAGGGATACTTAGTAGAATCCTGACATTCAATAAAAAATATCCCTTTGTCATATATACAAATGTTACTGTCAGTTCTGGTTTTTTGCTCGTTTTACCTTCATATATTCATAGAAAATTATCCTCCATGCTTACAGCTCCATACCATTTATATTCCTCATTTTTATATGCTTACAAATTTAGATTTTAATTTTTCTTTCATGTTCCTATCTTCAACAGTTCATTAGTTTAGTTCATTAGAATCACAGAATTGTTTAGGTTGGAAAGGACCTTTAAGATCATCCAGTCCAACCATTAACCTAACACTACCAAGTCCGCCACTAAACCAATTAAGGGTAGAGTAATAAATCCATGTTTCCTGGCTTGGTGGCTGGATTAATTTTTTAATGAAAGTAAAAAGTAGGAATCATTAAGGTTGGAAAGGACCTCTAAGATCATCATTCCAACCATCAACCCAACACCACCATGCCCACTAAACCATGTCCCAAACAGTTTTGCTGCCCCTCCTGTTTACATTGCCAAGAATCGAGAACTCTATCATATCATGGTTGCTAAGCTCAAGACGGCCTCCGACCACGACATCTCCCACAAGCCCTTCTCTGTTTGTAAACAGCAAGTCAAGCGAGGCACCTCCCCTCGTAGGCTCGCTTACCAGCTGCGTCAGAAAGTTATCCTCCACACACTCTAGGAACTTCCGAGACTGTTGCCTCTCTGCTGTGTTGTATTTCCAGCAGATGTCTGGCAAGTTGAAGTCACCCACAAGAACAAGGGCCGGTGATTGCAAGACTTCTGCCAGCCACTTGTAGAACGCTTCATCTACCTCTACATCCTGGCTGGGTGGTCTATAGCAGACTCCCAACAGGACATCCGCCTTGCTGGCCTTCCCCCTCATCCTTACCCATAAGCACTCTACCTTATCATCACCATTGTAGAGCTCTGTACAGTCAAAACTCTCCCTAACATACAGAGCCACCCCACCGCCTCTCCTTCCTTGCCTATCCCTTCTGAAGAGCTTATAGCCATCCAGTGCAGCACTCCAGTCATGAGAGTCGTCCCACCACATTTCTGTGATGACGACTATGTCATAGCCATCCTGCTGCACAAGGGCTTCCAGCTCCTCCTGTTTGTTGCCCATGCTATGTGCATTGGTGTACATGCACTTGAGATGGGCTATTGATTTCACCCCCAACATTGCCGTGCCGCCCCTGGGCTCCTCAATAGTGGGCCCGTTTATATCCCCTTCCCCCTTCAAACCTAGTTTAAAGCCCTCTCAATGAGTCCTGCCAACTCATGGGTGAGAATCCTTTTCCACTTATCATGGTCGCTAAGCCCAAGATGGCCTCCAACCATGACATCTCTCATGAGTCTTTCTCTGTAAACAGCAGGTCAAGCGAGGCACCTCCCTTGGTACGCTCACTTACCAGTCTTACTTAGTCTTCCAACCCTGCATCAAAAATTAGTGATTCATTTCTGTTTAAAAGGATCTTAATAATATTTCATATTTTTGAGATGGGAAGAGAAAAAGATAGGCTTAAAGTATTAAGCTGATTAATTGGCTTACTTTGATGTGTGTGTATGTGTGCAATGCCTGATGGTGTTGACAAATGATTGTCCCTAGGCTGTAGTGAGAGCAAAGGCAAGAAGAGTCCTTTCAGTCCCCTGCAGAGGTGGAATCAGCTACAGGGGAAGCAGAGGCTGCTGATGAGCAGAGGAGCAGTGGGAGTGAGGTTGTCACCATTTTGGAGCTGAAGGAACCATGTCACCTTCAGGAACTGAAGTAGGCCAGGGGGACTGGTCTGAGTGCACACAGAACCTCTGTATTTCCTCTTGGATCAATGTATTGGACTGTCTTACTGTCTCCTCTAATGCCCTCACAAGCATGACTTCTACCAACTTCTGGGTGCACTGCACTGAAAATACAATGTTATTAATTGCTAGTGGGGTCTATATATCTTGGTCTTTATGGCTGCAAAAGCAATTGCCACCATTGCCATGAATGCAGCCTTCATTCCTTCCCCTCTACATTCTACCTGTGGACTTCCTACCAAATTGGTGTCGATGGTCTCTCTGAGCATATCTGCCAGAATTTTAACCCATTAATTGTATGCTAGCCCCATATACTGTGGAGACTGTTGTTACCTTCAGGTTTGGTTTCTGCATAGCAGACACACATTGCCTGAATCTCAAATGGCTGGTCTTAAGCTTGGTGCTCCATGCCAGCAATGTAGACTTGTGTGCATGCACTTAAAATGCAGCATGTGGTAATCCCCTTCCTTTTGTTTACTTTAAAATTGGGCTGATCTCTAAATGATTATTATGAAGTTTATAATAATTTAGTCCATAAAGATAAAATATGTGTAAATAATCTCATATATGCTTTTTAGTAGCCTGAGTATTTTTACCCATGCATTTAAGGAAGGTCAAGAGTGCAATGCTTTGGATGCTCTTTCAAGCTAAATCAGGTTATTTTATTGACAACAATCTCAGCATGTCAAGATGCATACAAATTCAAAGTCACTTTTCTTCATCCTTTTCTCTTCTGGTAGAGGGTTAAATATCAGAACATGCTAAAAGGTGTTTAATGGCTGAGTGCCTTGACCTTGTCTGGGACAGAAGCCAGTCCAGGACATTTGTTGGCTAGAGCCATGCACAATGAACATCTATAATCAGCTTGGCACTCCTGTTAATACGGCAGGTGTTTGTGTCTACTGCGATGGAAAGTGCCAGACCACACAATGATGGCTAGTGAATAATGTGCTGCTGTAAATCTTTCTTTCACTGTGCAGTTTTCTCTTTTAATTTGCTGTATTATTCAGAAGACGTCAAAGTATTTTTATAAGTATTTTATTACATTTTAGTATGAAAATGCCATAATTTGTTTGTCCACATCTTTAAAATGAGTAGTCTTAATACAGTTGAGGATTTAATGCTTTAAAAATTGGCGGTGGATTCATGGGAGCTTGAAATGACTTGAAAGTAAATCCATCATTTAGAAATACCCACTGTAAATCAGACTAAAGAAATTAAATCCTGTAGATAAATGTTTTGACACACAGTGTCTTCCCTGAAGGAGGAATAGGGCCAAAATGTTTGTCTAGCAAATTGTGGGTTTTCTTGTGGTTACCCTAAATCAAGTTCACATGTTTGCACTGTTCGGTATTCTCTTCCTGTACCTACACAGGGACTTCACTTGGCATGCCTGGAGCAAATTAAAACAAAAGCGCTTGCACAGGATTACTGTGACAATACTTATGAGTAGGAAAGATGTGGAATTGATTTGCCTGAGGGTAGAATATGGTTCTCTAGTCCTGAGGGATGAATTTTTATTTAACTGAATTGGATAGTAACCTTCAAGTTGACAAAGCAAGTTAAATCTTTAAATTACCAACCAGTGCTGAATGGATTGACTCTTGTTGATGTGAGTGCCAAAAGCTAAGCTGGTAGGTGACACCTCTTCAACCCTCTTACATATTGACATCTTACTTAAAGAGAAGGATATAGCTATTCAAGAGCACAGACAAATTAAATTTGTAGTGCCAATATGGCACGAATGAGTACACAGGAATGAAAATCAAGAAAATTTGCTTGAGTGAGTAGCACTGAGAAACTTAGTCAGATCTTAAAATCAAGTGTCATACAAAAATAGGAACAAAAATGAATACAGTCACTTGCCACATATCAAGAAAAGTGAACGGATAAGCAGTATTTACATTTTTTCATAATTTGTCTTCTATAATTTTGAAAAGATAATGTAAGAAGAGTCAAAAATGAATGAAAATTAAGTATCCATTTTTATTATTATGTGGAGTATTTAAGACTGTTAACAGATTTCAGTTGACACAACATTCTAACATCAAGCTTCAGCAAAATTTTCTAATTGTTAAATTATCCTTAATATACGGAATCGCAGTATCTAAGTTAGAATTTTATTAGTACAATGATGGCAGAGTATGATCTTACATGTTCTGTATGGGTCTTAACTTCTGAGCCTGTCCCACAGACCTCTGTTCTTGAGCCTGTTCCTATCTATGCCCCCTGTCAGCAGTAAGGCAGCTTCGACCGAGATCAACTGTTTCTGTTTTGGGACACTGCCTGTCACACTGTAGGTAACATTACAATACAAAGCAAAACAGAATAATCTCATCTGTGCTACATTTTGGACTACTTGAATGGGGATTTTCTGTAAGAATTCCTGAATATTCTTTCTTAGCCAGAATGACACTGCTAAAAGATATAGAAAACATTATTATCACTGAAAAAAATACTTGGCTGTTAAGAGGAAGGGAGTGATTTCAGGCACACTGCAGAGAAAATAGAAAAGGAGCATGGAGGGAATGTGAAGACGAAAGCTGAGGATGCAGAGGGGGATGATGGGCAGATGTTCTTGGGTAATGTAATGAAAGAACAGTAGACATTACTGGGTGAACTACACTGAACACAAGAGCTCCAGTTGTAATCAAATCATTGAGGGCATAGGGCATGAATCCATAGGAAAACAGGCTTCCTTAGTTCTGTTACTCAAATACTTTTTTCCCCCTAAGACGACAGGATTCCAATGCAAGTTTGTTTTATTGGTTTGGGTTTTTTTTTTTTTATTACTGCATAGGTCTTTTGCAATATGGAAATTGCTGGAGGAGGATGGACAGTTATACAGCACCGAGAAGATGGGAGTCTGGATTTTCAAAAAAGCTGGAAAGAATACAAAATGGTAAGGTGAAAAATGTGGAATAACTGTAAAGTTCATAGAAGTGTTAGCTTTCAAACAGTACTTCCTATTACCATAAGCAGATGTTTCTGCCTATAGTGATGTGGTGTGGTCCTGCAGTCTTTTGAGCTACCTTTTGTCATGTCTGTTACTTTCAAAAATCATAATATTCTTTTTACCTAATTAGTTTAGTATTATTTCATGTGACTTAGCGTTTCTTTCAGACCAGTTACTGAGATTAAAATGAGGTCAGGCCCAGACATATGCACTAAAGAATATTGCTGTCTGTCCCTCTGAAGTTTTGACTTGCTGTGACGTAAAGGGGTAATAAGCATGTGATGATGTTCATAACGCATGGATGTTCTCAGCTGAGGGGAACTCCTTCAGAACTTGGAGCATCTCAGATAGGAATGAAAAGTTTTACTGGGGTTTATCCCAAGCCATACAACACTTCTGCCAATCCAGCCAATGTACTGGAAATGTTGATACTTCAAATAGGATTAAAAGAAAATAAATAACTTACCAAATTACAGATGACATGACTTCAGAAGGCTGTTTTCCCTTTGCCAACTCCAAAAAATTTTACTCCAATCTAAATAACTTCTGAGTTTTTTCATTCGCTGCCTGATCAAACTTGATGGAGTTCCTTTGTCTGAGTCCCTGAGGACTAGCTTGGATTTCAGTGACATTCCCAGTGAAGATTTCAGAACTGTATTATCAGCCTGGAAGAGGAAAATCTTTTTTTCTAACAGTTTTCAAAAAGCACTAAATGAAGAGAGTATTTAAAATGTTTAAAAATAAAAGCAAGTTCAGATCAGTAAATATTTCTATGGGAAAAAGTTCTGTTACAGAACTTACATTTTCAGAACTAGATGTAATATCAGGTTATTGAACTAAAATGTAATTTGTGATTTTATGGATGCTTTTTTCCCAATATTTTTATATTACTTGAAAATGTAAATTATAGGACTAAAAACTAACCATTTGGGTCAGACCTCTGCTACTATGGATAAACAGAGGTTGTAATCTGTTTCATAATATCTGTGAAGTGAAAATAATATGAAAATGACAAATAGATATTTTTGAATGATATTACAAAATTGGAAATTTTTTTAGAATTCATAAAGTTTTAATTTAGCAGGAAACTTGAAAACTGTTTTGCTCTGTTTTTGTTCAGGGTCAAATAAGATATAAAACATCAGTTTATTTTGGGGGAACCAAAATTTGAAGATTCTACCACTTCTACTTATGAGGAAATTAGAATTTGTATATGCAACCTAACTCATCCTCTACATATGGGCTGGTTTAGTTTATACATACCATATGAATTATTGACATTTACTCAGTTTTCCTCTCCTGTGCTTTTTCTTTGACCATTTAATAAAAACATACCTTCTTTTTAAAGTTTTCCCATGTGGCCTTTTTTCATATCTATCCATTCACTTAGTCAAACATTTTCCTCAAATTTTCCTTTGCAGGTGTGAGCCTATTCAGAATTAGGTTATGTTGTTTTTGTCTAGTTCAAGCAGTCTGAATTAATTTTGCTTCCCTTTAGGAATGCCATAGTATTCTAAGAGATTATTTACTTCTACCAAATAAAAAGGATCTGGTTTGGACCTTTAGTGATAGCTATCCTATAAATAAGTCATGAGAAGAGATGGGATTTAGGCTTGCCTCTGCTTCTGTGAACCTTTTCACCAAAGTAACTAACTTAGGCCCCTTTCTGTGATTATGTTATGTCACCAAATGTTGGATGATAGAGGCTGGTGGATGTTCTTTGGATTACTGGAATACGTGACAGCGTCTGAGCTTCAAGGCAGGGACACCACTAATTTAATTCCCTCATTGTTCAGAGAGGGTGTGTGGTGTCTATTAGATCACATCCCCTCTCCTTCCTGACACATCTACCTGGTGTTTCTTCCAATGGAAAATGGGTAGTGTGGTGGGGGACACAACGGTACTTGGTCTTACTTGGAGTGGTTGAACTTAATATATGTTCTCTCAGCCCATAGTTCAGATACAGCTTCCCAGATTTGCTAAGACATTCTTGTTGTGCTTGTATCTCACTAGGGCCCCGAATCTAACACAAATAAACAATATCATAATAATAGAATAACAATTATAATAAGTCTCCAGGGTTTCTTTTAGTTTCAGTGCATTTAGTTCTTATTGGAAAAGAATCTGGAAAACTGTTGAAGTTATACTGTTACAAGCAAGTGCTGACTGCCAGCTTCTGAGCTGGACAGGGAGTCAGGCCACCAACCTGCAGTACTGCTAGTGCCCTCACAAGTTATTGGCTGTTCCAGTTCTAGGAGGCCATTGCACATTTTCTCTGACTCTAAGCTGAGATCCTTACAGCAGGTAGCTTGGGAAGGGTGCACATGGAGTACTCTGTGCAAAGGTGAGTGACAGCACTGCTGGGTTACAGGAGTCACCTGGCACCATCTCACCCTGCAGACAAACTTTGAGGCAATCATTGTCTTTGTTTCAGTTTCACGCTGGTGCCTTCAGCTTACATGGAAGTACTTCAATTCCTGTTTTGTATGTTTTCCAGACACCAACACAGGAAACAGGCTAAGAGAGAGATAAAGTAGCGATAAATGTTTTGAAAGTAAGAAATATACAACTCCATCCATACATAAATTGCCAGAAAGTCAGTGATATTACAGTAATAGTGGTACTAACTTTTCCTCCTTGTTCTTTTGGCTCCATCTCTATTGGTGTCCAATCTCCACTCTGGAAAATGAAGTTACACTTTCTTTGGTATCTAAAACAATAGGTAACAAATACAAAATCTTTTACACAAATTGTTATGCAAGATTGGTTATGCCATATTCTTCCTTAGTGGCATATGTGCTTACCAGTGTCATTCAGTTTTGTTATTAGTCTTGTGCCATGCAGCGTAATTTATGCCTTTGTGTCTAAGAACTCATTTCTGACTACGAAATCTCTTGGCCCATTTCAGTTTTGTACATTCAATACTAACTGGAAGAAATTCAGAGGAAACCCTGTGAGTTTATCCTCCCATCCTTTTCTTATAAGTATCTACTATATCTGTTCTCTAACATTTTGCGATGGATTTTCCATTATACTATTTGTTGCTTATCAGAAAAATCTGAAGTGGAGCAACAAATAATTTCTTTAACAGCAGCAGCAAAGATCACCCTGAAGCAGATTTCAACCATTTTTCACATTTCCTTGCCTGAGGAGGGAATATAAAACACTATTAGAGCTTTGACCTCTAGAAGGAGAATATAATTTAAAAAACTATTGCTTACCATCTGCAAACCTGAGCCACTTTTAGAAGGGGGTTTTCCACAAACTTACTTTCTAAGGCACAGTTTCTGGCATTTATTAGGCAGTCATTAGCAATAATCAAATCCAAGCAAATTATTAGCTCATATGCTAACTTGGCTATCAAGACTTCTTGCTCAAATTCCAGCTTTTCATTTCTTGGATGAATGCACCTTTCCCAGTCACTGTCTCCATTTTTGCCAAATTAGGTGATGGAGTATTGGATTCCCTATTCACTAGCCTTTTAGCATGTCTAGTTTAATAATTCCCATGAATTTCACAGAAGTTATTCCACACTCAATAGCCCAACATTCATTATCAGTTTCCTAGGGGGGCTTCTTGGGGGTCAAGTCTATTGGGGGCTTCCTCAAACCTTTAAAACTATTTTCTTGTTTTCTGGCATTGGAGAAAGACTCTCAATAGGTATTTGAAATTACATGTCTTGGCCAGTCCACAACAAGCCTTTTCCTAGCCATTTCTTTTCCTGCATGTCAGTATTTAATTGTACTGTATGCCATTATTGCTAAAGTATTGTTATTTTCCTTTATCTGATGAAAGAAAGCTATCACTTTTTTAATCATTCATAATATCATGAGCTAGATTAAGATCACTTGTACATATTAGACTCACAGCTGAATTTCTAAGCTTTATGGCAATCACCTCCTACCCTCCTGACCAGCAGCTGGTTTTTCTTTCGGTTCTTTGAGGCAAGAATGAAGTTCAGCTGTAAATTCCACATCCCCTTAATCTCATGTTCCTGATTAGCATCTAAGAGCCCAACACCAGTTCAGTGCTTAAAACAAGTCTGCTGCCAACTTATCTCAGAAGTAATCACTGGCATTTGTGTGTGCCTGAAAAGCACATCTATAAAACCACTTCCATTTCTGTTGGGGTTTCTTCTTTTTCGTTTCTCCTTAAAGCTGTTGGGTCAAATTGAGAGCTAGCCCCATAGTGCCAATATGGTATGATGCCAGAGCAGGATAATTTATGCTCTTCCATGGCTTAAATTCTGCAGCACACTAAGAGCCGGACCACAGAGGTGGTTACAAGAGCTTTCTTAGGAAGTATTTCTGGATGCAGTTCTAGTGGACATTTACATGACATTATCTGGAATAATCTGACTTTCCTCTGAGCCTCACTAAATTACAGCTAACATAACAAGCCTGGTGATCCATGTCTTCTGCTTACCTAAAAGACAGCTGAACACCTCTTCACTCTGTAAGTCTTTGATTTCCTTCTAGGCATGATGGTTTTTTACCCTTTTTGATATACTTCCTACAGTTCACCTGTGTGAGTAAGCTCACGGGTAGATGTGGCACTTTGGGACATGGTTTCGTCTAGTCTACCCTTGATTGGCTTAGAGTAGACTTGGTAGTGTAGGTTGGACTGGATGATCTTAAAGGTCTTTTCCAACCTAAACGATTCTATTCTATTCTAGTTTGGACATAGGTCCCACCCATTTCATGGAAGACCTTCTAGTTTGTGATGATCAGGTTGCTGGTCACCTCATGTTTTCACCTCACCAGTCCTTGGAAGTCCTACAGACTGCAAGTTGTGCATTTCATCTAGATCTACCTGTATTATTCAAACAAGAGCTACCATTCTAACAAAGATTTTATTTCTTAGTACCATCTTTCAGCTTATTCTGAAAACTTCCAGATGTTACTTACATTTAATTTTTATTTGCAAAGTGTCCAGCTCCTGTTTTAGAATGTGATCTCCTAATTCCTTTTATGGTCTCCATCTGGTTTAAGTCTTATTTTAATTTCTCTTGTGAAAGTTTCTGTTCCAGTTTTCAGTTTTGTTATCATTCTTTCTGCCCACCTTTCCTGTCTCTAAACTCTGATATTTTTTTGTTTCACATTGCTTCAGTAGCAATACTAACTTGCACTTTTTTTCTTTTTCAAAATAGATCCTCCCCACAATTAACATTGTGTTTGACCTGAGCAGAGAGGCAAAAACTCAAGCTTTTGTACTGTTCCCTTTTGGAACATTAATTGATGATGGATATCTCTTTGATGCAGTTTTGTCCATTTACAAAGATTGTGCAGATTCTTTTTTCTCCCCAAACACTTGAAGAATCAAACAACTACAGACAGAGCTCCAACTCCTTCCAGTCACATTAGATTATTACGTTCATCACTTTCTTTTTCAAGTGAGAGGCTGACTGCATAAAAAGCAATACACAAGGTGCATTTTTGAATACTTTGTATAAGCATCGTGATTCTTGTTCCACTGTTTTAGTTTAAAACAACTTCAGATGTGTTTTTTTTAAAAGCAAAATTACATAAACCATATGGCTTGGCTGAGGAGAATGTTCTTGACAGAAAAAATAAATTTGCTCATAATTTGAATGATCATATTGTGGAAACAATATCTTTCATAATTCTTGGTTTTGTTAAAGCTAGCTATTCTGAATCAATTTTAAAACCTCTTCTGGATTATAAGTACTTAAGCTATGTTATGCATTGATATGGCCACAAAATCTTCATGCTTCTTGCATTCACAGTAGTCTGATATTATTGATACATTTGCTGTATTCCTGTGTTCTTTAAAATAGAACTCAAATACTATCAAACAGCTCTGAAGATGGTAACTGCCCTTTCTGTGACTATTCCACATTAAATGAGTTTGTCAAAAGCTCACTGTTTGGATCTTCATTCATGCTAAATTTTTCCCTTTAGACTGAAGAAACGAGATTGCTGGGAGCTAAAAAGTATATTTCACTGCAAACATATGATGCAGCTTCCTGGGTTCACAAGATGTCAAGTACTGAAATGACTGTTGAAACTAACTTCACCTAACTTCTGTAAGGAAGATTTAGAAAGATGCTTCTGTTGTTCACAGGAATTAAAACTCATCAGCTTTTCAGATAACGATTTGTAATTTTGACAGGAATCTAAAATTAGGAAACCTTTATTGTCATGTGGAAAATGTACGTACACATACTAGCTAGAGATTCCTAGCTACCAACAGGCCTGTAGTTTTATGACAGTAAGAGGTTTCCTCCATTGATTTTGGCTTGAGCTATATTCAAGTAATCTATTTTTTGGTCACAAACAGTAACTCAAAGACATATAAGAAAGCAACAAAATATTACACTTAATGTACATATGGTCAGATACGTAAACCTTAAAAGTATGTGTGTTGATTGATCTCATATGGACAGAAATTTTCAGCTTCACTGTTATTACCCCCAAATTGTTTGACTATGAAGGATCACCCCAAGGGCAAAGATATACAGCTGTTCCTGATAATTGGCTAACTGGATTTTATAATAAGAACCTGTGTCTTCCCTCCAGTAAAAGTTTTTGTGTTTCCCTGTTTTGCACAGGAGGGATCTAGTGGGTGGGGATCCTACTCCTATTTGACTCAATTCCTTCTTTCTTAACTCCTAGGCAATACCTGTACTAGCACATTGAACAGGGCCATGGCCTGTGTGTGAACAGAGTCTTGTGACACAATATCCTCATCACTAAATTTTAGTGGAGTTTTGGTCTGACTCAAATAATGTTCCACAAATAGTGCCCAAGCAGTTAGGGGTAATGGGCCATTCTCAAATGGCAGTTTGCACAGGGCTGCCTTGTTTTCAGAGCTCAGAAGCTTTCACTGTTTAACACATGGGTTATTCTGGTTTGATTTCTTCTGCTTAGCAGAGCAGTAGAGGCTGTTCAGAGCACTCTTCACAGCTTCTCCTTCCCCGTGTGGCTCAGTGAAACAGTTCTGAGGGAAAGAATTGTTGGTTCAAAGAGCATGGGGAGGCATTTTGAAGATAACCTGGGAATACGAAAGGAATACAGAAAGTTTTGTGGAAGGAGAAGAACCTTCATAATACCATCTGTACTACGCCTATCCATCTAGCTAGCTAGCTAACTGGAGGTATATCCCATAATTCCTTCTGCAGAAACAGCTTCACGTTCTTTCCCTGCCAGTAGTGTGAAGAATTTTATAAAGTGCCTTGCAATATCAGCATGGTCCTTCCTGCAGAAATGAAGGATTTGAGGACAGGATGGACCTGTGAGAAAGGCAAGAACTAGAGAATGCATGTCCTTGGAAAACACAGAAGGCATGTTGCTTCTATACTGTAAACAAACAAGACAGGTTGGGAGTGGTGGTGGTGTTGAATTATTATGCTCCATGAATAAGCTTATGAGAGTGAGTTATGAGTACAAGGAGGTAAAGAAGGCACACTTCAGACATGAGTAATTTTGTAACATATAGTCACAATACATTTCTTATCATAGTACACTTCAAAGTCATGAATTACAAGTTACTTACATCTGGAAAAAATAATTTAATTCAAGGGACCGGGATAGATGACATGGAAGTAATTTGTTTCTTTCAAGCATTTACCAAGTAATTTGGATATAAGGAAATGGGTTTTGGTGACTGGCATGTGTATTAGGATATTGTGTGCATAATGCCTTTCATGGAGACCTGCTCTTCTGTGATAGAGAATGACACATCACGCTAGTTTAATAAAAAGTCACTTCCGATTGCAAGTGATACTCAGACAATTGTCACTTTCATCTGTGTTATAAAAAGAGCCAGTATGTTCTCTGCTTCTCCTGAGGTGTAAATCCAGCATGTCCATTGGAGATAGACATGATATCAAAGTGGCGAGAGACCATATTCAGTTTTATGAAAACATGCTCATGAAATTATTTTGGTCCTGACCAAGGCTTAATGTACAGTGTGCATTTCAACAGTATGACCTAAGGGAGCAAGAATGAAACAATATTTTTTTCAGAGGGCTTTGGATCACTAGATTGGGTACCAGAGAAGATGTTACCACACAAGGAAGCATCTTCTTTATTTTGGGGAATATTTTTGGATGTAAAATTAAACACAGCTTTGTGTTGGAGCAGAGTTGTGTTTTAAATGTGTTATACTCAGCACAGTCTTCCCTATCCAAACATTACTGGATAACATCAGTTTTGAGTGTTGTGTTGAGCCATGGTTATATATTTGTGCCTACTCTGCCATCAGTGCATTAAAACCATTAATGTGTACTAATGAGACTCATGTGGTCTTCCAAAGGCTGTTAATATAACCATGTCAGGTATTCCTTACAAGTAAAATTTAATAAATTTTATGTAGTGATATCATGATTCAGTCTAATTATGCTATCAGCTTGTAGCAGAGCACCACGAGAAAGATTAGTGTTATTAAAGAAACTTTCTAACCAACAGATGCAAATGTTATTTTACAATAGCCAGGAGCGATTTTGAGAGGTTGTTTTTTAAATTAGTGATTTGAACATTCAGTAGAATTGTAGCAGAGGTCGTCCCAAATGATAGTTGTGTGCTCTCATCATGGGACAGCTTTCTCTTCAGGGAAGAGCATCTCCTGCCTGATCTGTTCCATTTGGTACTCACTGGAGCAGCCCTTCACTTTGGGGCTTATGTCAAATTAGTACTCTTTTTGACTCTGGTGTGAGTCCTATTCTTGTTTAGCTATTTAGTGTAGCAGCTGAGCCCAAGCAAGAGAGAAAAGAGCAACTTTAAGTCTTATGCCTGGGGTATTTAGATGGATTATGGGGCTGAGATTCAAGTCTCTGCTCAAACTCACATACAGATGGTTTGACTGCTGGTCTTTCCTGTAGCATCTATGCTTCTAGTCATGTGTATCTTTGCTATTTGGGTTGAATAGGTGTCTTTTGAAAAGAAAAGACAATTAAGTCCTACATCCAAAAGTTCTTTCCTTTCACCTGAAGTGAAACAAAAGTACTTTTTTTTAGAATTTTTTTTTAGATTTTGAATTTTGAGCCCTAAACCATACAATTTATTTCTTTGCAAAGAACAAACCAGAAAGTTCTCTTAAGCTCCCAATTCATTTTTCTTAGAATACAAAAACTAAGTTTTCTTTTCTTTAAAACATACCCATCTCCCTGGGATGCACTTACTAGGAACCATACTAAGTGTCTGTGTATTCCCAGGATCCACTTGTCCTAGAGTGAAGAAGGTGGATTGGGAGAGAGGCTCTCAACATAATTTGTCTCAGTAGGAAATATTCTCTTGTTTTTAGTGAGACAGTAAGGACGTTAGATTGAAATCCAGGCCTGAGGAAGATGCACTGGCTGTTGTATACGGGTCACTGTAGGAAACTCATCTGTTTGGGACCCATTGCCTTGCCAGAGGTAACATTTGAGTAAGGTTTGCACCTCAAACCTGTATTCTGTTGCTGTGACTCTTCCTCATCAGAAAGCCTGCTACTACTGATGCTGTGTGTGTTTGAGAAGGAAAAAGGAAAAAGTGAACCTAACTTCTATATGTCTACTAACATATTTGGTCTAGAATGAAGTGCAACAGCCTGAACTGCTGCAGGATGTGAACAAGATTTTGAGACAAACTTTTCAAACTTGCAATGATTATACAGACATGTAGTTGTTTATTTAAACTGAAAATAATTTAGGTTTTCATTTAGTCTTTTGAGAGGGTACCTCTGACCTAAATCTACACATATTTTTAAAACTTGCCACCAAATATTTGTTAGTATTTCATAGAAATCATAGAATGATAGAATCATAGAATGCTTTGGGTTGGAAGGGACCTTCAGAGGTCATCTAGCCCAACACCCCTGCAGTGAGCAGGGACAGCTGTAACCAGATCAGGTTGCTCAGAGCCCCATCCAACCTGACCTTGAATGTTGCCAGGGATGGGGCCTCCACTGCCCCTCTGGGCAACCTTTTCCAGTGCTTCACCACCCTCATTGTAAAAAATTTCTTTCTAATGTCTAGTCTAAATCTATTCTTCTTTAGTTTAAATCCATTATTCCTTGTCCTGTCACAACAGGCCTTGCTAAAAAGATTCTCCCCATCTTTCCTGTAGGCCCCCTTTAAGTACTGGAAGGAAATAACTCTGAATATTTAGCATTATTTTCCACTGTTCTTTTAAGTTAACATTGTTTAACACATTTGTTCTCTGAGGAAATTAAATTTCTATAGACCACATCTTTATTTCAAATAATGCAATGAATAATTCAGTGTGATGGAAATGAAGAAGCATACTGAGCTTTTTAGAAATTATCTTCTTAAACAAAATCCATTCCACATTCTCAGCTAAGGCAAAAGGAGCTGAATATTGTTTATGGCTTCTGGGAAGACGCTGATGCTGTAAACCATTGAATTATCATCTGCTTTATTCAGTGAATTGTCTGACAGGAGATGAACCCATAGAATATATTGACTGTGTCTGGTTTCAATTTTGTTTTGTCTATAAAAAGTCAAAGCTTCCTATGAGCATTATCAGACAAAATAAATAAAGTAAGAGAGATAATTGTTTAATGAACTTGGAGTAACATGATTCAAGCAGAATACCCCCACAGATTTTGCCAAAGCTAATAAAACTCTTTTGCACCCTACTTATTATTTTTGAATGAGTATCAACTTCATAAGTTCTTAAGGTCATTTTTAAAACCAGTATTGAATTCCGTTTCTTTGTACTTATGACTGCTTTAGCAGTTTTGTCTCTGTTAATCACCATGCAATTGGAAACAAGGTGATGTAGAACCTGGATGTCATCTAGAGTAAATATTATAAAATCATGTACTGTTGTTTGTGATTCCTGGTTCTAAGTACTTTAATGCATACAAAGGAACAACAAATTACTTTTTTTTTTTTTTTTTTTTTTTTTACATAACAGTTGGGCACTATGTCAGAATTTACACAACTTACTATATAGTTATAGGCATAAAGAACCAAAAAACTCCTTTGCTTCATCCTAGAACATAAATGGGACTAAAACTATCAGTAGGGTTCTATATTGTGTCATTTCTAACAAGTGTTATCATGTCTACAAGAACAATCTATTCTAAGTGTAGTACAAAACGTCACCTTATTATTCCTTGATGAAAAAACTGTTTTACTAATTGGTTGTGATTTTTATGTCTTTTTAACTGACTTATTTCAGATCAAACTGCCAAAATATGATCTTAATGCAATTTTCAGCAGCAAAAATATAAATGTTTTCCATTGTGAACAATAAAATGAAACATTAAAATCTATGCTAGGTCAGTGCAAAGATTTTTCTATCCTGTCTGTGGCTAGTAGTGGACAGTTAAGAAAGCATATTATGATAATGTAAGCATATTTCCTTGCTATATTCTCCCAACTTCCATAGAGTGCTAATGAGGAAAATGTAAGAGAACTCTGAAAACTTTTGGAAATTTCTTACCTTTCCCTATTACATTAAACACTCTTTTGGGAACTTAAAGCCTCTGATTTGCCAGTCATCCCAAAATGTTTTGTAAATTTCAAGGGAAAAGCAAAATGAGTATTTTTGGAATAAAATGTAAAGTTTAAAGAATTAATCCCTCTACTTGGAAACATGTAATGAAGAAAATACAGAAAACTAATGAGAAAATAGTTTTTCTTAGTCATTTTAAATGCAATTTGGAACAGTGCTTATGACCCACTGGGTTTCAGAGGGACTTAAAATGTAGTTAACTACAAACACATTCATGAAATACAAATGTTCCTTTTCCTAGTAGATTGATAGCTGAGGATGACTTGGATCACCTCATGTACTTCCTTGAGTTTAAATACAAACTTTACACAAATAATTCTGGAAGTATTTTCTATAGCAATATGAATACAAAAAACAATGAGTATGTTGACAGAGTATATATGTACAGGGAAACAAACATATCTAATGACAGCTGTGGGTGTGGAATAGGTGACTCCTAATGTTAAATTTTAAGATTTAACACTATGTCCTAAGGCATTCTCAAAACCAAACTCCTTGTCCACAGAAGAAGAGAAGCACAGCCTAAGGCAAGGTTGAAGGCATCTTATCACTTGGGACCCCACAGATTTCAGCAGCGGTATACACATAAATGTTCTGTTAGCTGAAATACTTGGATTTCATTACTGAACAATTACTGAATTGTCTCATGAATAGCAAAATTAATGAGGTCTGCTTTTCTGTGGATTTTGTCCTGCGTCCCGCATAGAAGTCTCATTCTTGTTGCTAATACTCTCCTGAATCCCTATTATTTTCTAAGATTCTCTGTGGCAATAGCTTGAGTTCCCCTTTTATGGCCCTCAAATCTCTCCCAGATGTCTAAGTGTCCTCTGAAGCAATACGTGCTCAGAGTCTCAGCTTGGCTGGCTGGTCTGTGCCTGCTGATAGGCAATTGGAACAGGTAACCGCTGAGCTTCTGCTTCAGCATTTCTCCCAGCAGCAACTCATCCCAGGCACCAGTTCTCCTGAAACAGTGTTGAACTTCAAGTTTGTGTTGTTTCTATCCCAACCTCAAAAGTGTTCAAGAAGTATTGCACAAAAATAAAGGACAGGTGGGCATAACAATTGCACAAGCTTGTTTCCTTAAGTTTTCTGGCTGAAGGAAAAAGAAAAGATTTTGTATTTGAAGATAAAATTCTGAAATGCACTTTGAAGGCTAAAGATCTTGAAGGCAAATCAAAAGAACCTGGCACAATCATTTTCTTTGCCAGCCCCAGCATTGGGAACAGAAACAAAAACTTAAATCATGTTTTTCAATTTTTGGCTAATAATATGTCATTCTCTTCTGCACACAAAAGCTTACATATCTTGTCAAAGTAGTAGTGTTCTTGTAGCAGCGACAGTCTAAGTAAGATATAAACAAGGAAAGCTGTGTAGTTATTAAGTCAGCCAAAGTATCTGGAAAAAACAGCAAGCGTGCAAGTCTTTCTTCAGGTCTGACATAGAGGCAGTAAACTGCAGACTAAATACAGGTTGGGAACAGTTGAGTTTGGCATAATAAAATTATGCTTGAAGAAATTGTTCCCAACTCTGTGCTTAACAGAAATTTACTGCTCCTCTCTGGTTTAGATCTATGAAATTTTTCAGTGCCTGTTTGTTTGTTTATTTCTTTTCCCAGCCATATTAAGTGTTTAATAAAATACACTACTTCTCCTTAAAAACATTTCTTGCTTCAGAGATATGTTGTATATTCCACTTACTTCCCTGGTTTTCTTTTCATAAGAGCAAGGAGTTTGTTTAAAAAGAAGTTGCTCCTGACAAGAAAAAAAAAAAAAAGAATCATTCTTAGTCTAGGCATTTCTAATTAGAGTTTCAGTATTGTAGCTCCTTATAATAGGATTCAGGTTTTCATAACTGATGTGGTGGCTTTCCTCGTAATTTTTATATTCCTTTTTATATTCCTTCTGTTCCCTTTTGCTGCAACTTTGTTTCCTCTGGTCAGGAGAGCAAACCACTTAGTGAAAGATTTTCATCTTAGTGTAATAACACATGTGAAAAGGGAGAAGGAAGTGTAAATGTGAAGAAGAAAAATTATTATTATTTCAGAATAATTATATATGGTGTCTGGAGTTTATATAGAACACATATGGGAACACATAATGTTAAAAAAGCCACATGTATTACATCCTGAATAGGCTGTAATCTAAATAAGATAAGACAAATATAATTCAATAAAGGCACAGTTCAAAGGGGAGTCCCCTCAGCTTGCCAGCACTGGGAAAAAGGGAGAAAGGATTTCCTGAAAATCTTCTTTTAAAGGGAGACAGCTGATAATAATAATAATATATCTTCTGTGAATAAGAAACCATGTAGACTGCAAAGAAACGTACTTTGACTGGTATATAAACACCTATGCTCCCACTTCTGCCTTCTGGATTTTAGGGAGACTGCCTGTTAGGTAGTCACTCCAGAGCATATTTTCCCTTCCTCTGAGACAAGTGGCAATGAACACTGGTGAAAGAGGATGTCAGCACTGACTGCTCTGGTATGACACAGCCAAAGCTGCTAGAATAGGAGGGACCATGTGTGACAGTCATAGAGCAGAGAGACAAGGCAAGGAGTTGGGAAGGATCAAAGGAGCAGATAGAAAACAGTGAAAACTACAGGAGGGTATGTCAGCTGTAGACAGGGTTTATGCAGGTGAGGAACAAGCTTTTGTATTTTAGGAAGTATGTATGAAACCAAATAGGCATGCGAATGCAATCAAAGCAGTAGGTGAGATACAGAAGCATCATCATGGGAAAGCCTGAGGAGCAGGAGCTCACATTGGAAGACTGATGTGGTCAAAGCAAGATATCACCAATATTAGCTACAACCAGTATTTACAGGGACTTACATAGGAAATCTTCTACTTGAGAAAGAGGATATAATAAAATAATGCACAGAAAAGGAAAAGCCAACTAACAGTATCCTCCCATATTTCAGTTTGAGTCTTCTCTAATACCGCAGACTGCTGCATTTCAGTTCTTACAGACTAAACGCTTTGTCCATGGGTATCACTTGGTGGTCTCCAAGCCAAAAGGCAGATATGCTTTTTCAAAACATGTACTAGTGTACTTAGCTCAGTGTAGCCAAATGTGGCATGTCTTCTCAGCTTCTAGTATCACTGAGCACCAAATATCTGCTCAGGTAGGCTAGTTAAAACAAAAATGACTCCCGAGTAGAGTGCTTTCTAATGTAATTCCCTATAGAAACAACAAAAAAATCCCTCCATTTTATATTCTTTTTGATCCAGTCATAAACTTCTAAGCTTCTAAATTTTTTTAAATTAGTTTCTTTAGAAGTTTGCAAGTGGTATACCTATGCATTGCCTGAGTGAATTATTAGCTGTGCTGCAGATTCACTCAGCTGCCGCATGGCCTCTGGGGAGGCAGGATTTCATCCTTAATACACCCAAGTAGTCAGGGCTGGAGCCAGTGCAATGCAATAAAGAACAAAACAGAGAGAGGGCTGTACTTTCAGTGTTTCCATTTCACATTAAGAGCTGCTGACATGTCATATAGAGAAGATCGATGCCTTGCCAACGTGTCCCAAGGACGTATTTCCCATTACCTAAATTCTAGTCCCAAGGAAGTCCCTTAATTTTACCCCCCTTTAAAAACTATGTGCTTTCTGGAAATGGTCAGACTTATTCTTGAAAATTACACTGACTCAATCAATGGCAGATCACATGGTTTAATTCATGATCTGAAACTGAGAGCAAATGTTGTCTGTTATATACTGTGATGGGGACTGCATAGGGAAAGTAAATTCCTATAATGAATGACAAAGGAAAATATTTGAGATTGGATACAGTCTAATCTATTCCAAACCCAAGATTGTTTTATTGTTTATTTCTTTTCTATATCTGGCAGTCACAGCTTAGTAACAGAGGGTGAATTTTTATCACAGGCAAGAAAATCATCCAATCTTTCATTTAATTTGATCAGGAATTTTTCACAAGGGTTTTCTAAAACACTCCCAGCACATCACTGCAAGAAAATCATGAGATTTCCAGTTCCCATTTCTCCTAGCTTAAGAAATGTGAATAAACATAGTCATGTTGAAAGAGTTCTTCACAAGTAAAGACTAGGGTTTAAAATAATTTTTATTGTTTAAAGAGAACAAAAATGGAGCTAAGAGTTCCCAGGTATGAACTAACAGTTTACAAAGAAAAATAATTTTAATATATAACCTTAAATTTAATGTAGTAAAATATTCACTAAAATTTAAATGACTTTCAAACCTGAAGATGCACAAAAATACAGTTCTAGGAATACATTTTGAAAACTGGTTATACTTTTTCTTTTATTATTATTTTTCCTTGTTTGAAAGTTGTATAGTTTGCTTAACTGGAAATAAGATCATCTGAATATATGAAATGTGAGGAAAGTTAGGTACCTTAAATACTCTACTGTTGTTTATTTTTCATTCTTAAAAAATAAAGTTACAGTACCCTCTCCTGTGCTTTGGATGGTCTATAGGTATACTACTAACTCCTTAAATTAAAGATTTCAAAGCATCAAAACATATATAGATATCTTATTTCACCTCAGCAGGGTGAGAAAAAAATAATTTTGTAGTAGCCAAAATCTTAGCCAGTATGAGCCGTAGTGGACCAAGAATGAAGTAAATAAATGTTACAGCTGAGGATCATTCACAGACACTGTCCTGTCCAGCAGATCTTATATACAGAAGAGGATTTTAAACTAAAAACTTCCCTCCTTCAGTTGTGGCAGACACTCAACAGCAAAGGAATGGTCCATTCTTCTTTAGAGATTAAAACATGAGCTACCATCCACAGCTAACTTGAATTCAGTGTATAATCTAGGCTAATTTAAACTCTTTTTAACTTTTTATAGTGTATAGCAGAATTCTGTTTTGACTTAATTGTCTTAATGATAACTAGGATTAACACTGTATGAAATGTATTATAGAATATAACTATGTCCAGCATTCCCATTGAAGGATGTGCGAATACAGCATCATACTATTAATATCATGTAATTGGAAAGTGATTTTCAACTGATAGCCTCAACTGCCCTTTCAAATATCAGTTGAACTGCATGACACTCCTACATGGTACGTATTAGTAGACTCATTTTAGAGACAGTCAGACTGGAGCACAGAAAGCTATCACCTGTACTTAGAATATATAGGTAAAATACAATGATGGTTTTATTATTGTATAAAGATTCTACCAATTACAATAATTACATCTAGTTATTTTGACAACTTTTTTCTAGGGTTTTGGTAGCCCATCAGGTGAACATTGGCTGGGAAATGAATTTATCTTTGCAATAACAAGTCAGAGGCAATATTCCCTAAGAATTGAATTAATGGACTGGGAAGGAAACCGGGCATATTCACAGTATGACAGATTTCACATAGGAAATGAAAAGCAGAATTACAGGTAAGAATCTACTGAAATTCTTTTGACTCTGCTGAGAGATAAATATTGTTCATTGTTCACTTGTTAAATATGAGAAAGGACAATAATATGATACTGATTTTCATTGAAAGTGAATAAAGAGAGTAAAAATAAAACAGAAACCTGATTTCTCAGTAATGGAAGGTTAGAGTAAAACTAACATATGTGAGAACAAGGGATAATCTACTAATCGTGCTGGCTGGTAGAACTGCTAAAACTGCACAACTTTTAGCATATCTGAGACCATCAGAACTCAAAACTGATTGAATGGAAAAAGGATATGGATTCTTCATTACAGCTTGAAGGATTTCTACCTCAGAAGCATAAAACTGAAACAATGGACATGGGAAGAAAAGACCAAAAATGCTGTTAAAACATCAGATATTTCCAAACTAAAAATTCAGTGTAAATGAAGAGGCAAAACCAGAATGCTGAATCTCATTGTGAGGAGATAAAACACAAAACAGAGTGTCAGGTACTGGATAGCCTTAATTAATCATCATCAGCAGCATGCCACTTATTATAGTTCAAAAAAGACATATGAAATTAAAACTTTTTCCAATAATATTTTTCTCCCATTTTTTTTACAATAAAAAAGTAGGAAACTTAAATCTTCTTACTAAAAAAAGAAAAAAAAAACCTTGGAGACACAAGAGACATGGATGACCTAAGTGGTTTAATTTTTTTTTTTTTTTAATCATTGCCTCATCTGGACAGTACAATGCTGGAGAAAGAAAATGAAACCCAGAAAAATATCCTAAATTATTTATTACAGCACATCTAGTTAGCATAAGACTTGGGAGAGAAACAAATATATTGTAAAACCAAACATTCAAGTCATAGCATGTGAAACTAGGTTGGTATTCAGATTTTAAAATTCAAGCAACTTGATTCTCAGAAATGCTGATTGCCTCCCTCCCCCCTGGGCCTCCAGAGAAAAGGAAGTGAGAGCAATTTGCTTTTTCTGCTGACAGGACTCTGCCCAGGTGGGACACAAAGTAGTGCCCCTGTTCTCTAGGTGTTGTCAGAGGACACTACTGGGTAGTGTAGAAGCACAAAAGCTACGTTTAGAAGCAATCTGTGTAAGTTTAGCTCCCACATAAATCAAGGACTATCCCATGGCACACAAAGGACAGTTCTGTCCTCCATTGCCTCCAGCAATACTGTGCCTGGCACTGCCCATGGCATGATGTTTCCCCAGATTCGGGAAGGCGGAACACCCATTCTGAGGTGCTTTTAGGCAAAGAGTAAATATAAGTAAAGGAAGTTTCTCAAAACAAAGGCTAGAAGTATTTATGCATAACATAAAACCAGCAGTGTAAAAGTGGATAATGGGGGGTCTTAAACATTAGTAGAAGATGATGTTCAAAAATGTAAGGAAAAGATAGGACAAATACTTGTTAAGTGAGGAAAAATGTCAAAGAACAGAGTTACACATAGCTTTAAAAATTACGATGAAAATCAGAGAAGATGCCAGGAGTACTACTCAGAGGGTGAATTAGGATAGCAAAATTTGCTAACAAAAACAGTATCTTTTTTGCTCACATTTATTCTGTAGTGAATAGGGACAACAGGTATTGTTGAGAAATCAGAAGAATGTTGAAAATTTAACTTAAGTTAAAGCTTATATTAAGGGAGGATTTCTTTTCAGGACTCATCTGGGTTCATTCATGGCAAAATAGTGAGAGAATTTCTTGTTTTGTTTCAAAATGCTAGACGGTATTTGTAGTAAGAGAGTAGAGCAACTTGGAAAGTTTAACAGACTTTTGCGTATCATAATTCCATGTAATGTGCCCAGAGTAGGAAAGACAAGGAGTTTTCGGGAAGGCCTGCACCATTGTCCCTCCAACAGTCTGGGAACTCGGCTGGGGACTGTGACTTGAGGCTGCCTCAGATGCTGACTACCAACCAGGACCAGGTCATGGGCTTAAGAAATTATGTACAGTTGCCTATGTATATTTAACTGATTGCCCTTTTTTCTGGCACAGTTTTAGCCTGATCCAAGTAGCACTTTCCCAGGCAATTCCTGAACATAACTGTGGGATCCCATGGAGCAGGGACTTTTTCCACTACACACTTTGAGCAAGTCCGTGTTAGTTTGTTGGGGAAGAAAGTGTAGCCATACAGACATGAATAGTGGCATGCCACTAACTTGGAAGGCCAAAGAGCAAGTCCTAGCCCAAGATTTAAACTCTATTCAAATTTTGATATGTCCTTTGACATCTTTGATAAACTTTGCCTCAAAGAAAGAGCCTTTAAAGGACTTGGGCATAGGATTTGCTTCTCTGCTTTGGCTGATAACACAGGCACTTGGAGATTTCTTAAATAGATTAGGTTTAACATGTTGATGAACAGCAGAATAGCTCTGGAAAATCATCCTCAATCAGGCTAGGTTTCCAGGATGCATATATAAACAGGGGAAGGGAAGGGAAGGGAAGGGAAGGGAAGGGAAGGGAAGGGAAGGGAAGGGAAGGGAAGGGAAGGGAAGGGAAGGGAAGGGAAGGGAAGGGAAGGGAAGGGAAGGGAAGGGAAGGGAAGGAAAGGGAAGGGAAGGGAAGGGAAGGGAAGGGAAGGGAAGGGAAGGGAAGGGAAGGGAAGGGAAGGGAAGGGAAGGGAAGGGAAGGGAAGGGAAGGGAAGGGAAGGGAAGGGAAGGGGAGGGGAGGGGAGGGGAGGGGAGGGGAGGGGAGGGGAGGGGAGGGGAGGGGAGGGGAGGGGAGGGAAGGGAAAGGAAGGGAAGGGAAAGGAAGGGAAGGGAAGGGAAGGGAAGGGAAGGGAAGGGAAGGGAAGGGAAGGGAAGGGAAGGGAAGGGAAGGGAAGGGAAGGGAAGGGAAGGGAAGGGAAGGGAAGGGAAGGGAAGGGGAGGGGAGGGGAGGGGAGGGGAGGGGAGGGGAGGGGAGGGGAGGGGAGGGGAGGGGAGGGGAGGGGAGGGGAAGGGAAGGGAAGGGAAGGGAAGGGAAGGGAAGGGAAGGGAAGGGAAGGGAAGGGAAGGGAAGGGAAGGGAAGGGAAGGGAAGGGAAGGGAAGGGAAGGGAAGGGAAGGGAAGGGAAGGGAAGGGAAGGGAAGGGAAGGGAAGGGAAGGGAAGGGAAGGGAAGGGAAGGGAAGGGAAGGGAAGGGAAGGGGAGGGGAGGGGAGGGGAGGGGAGGGGAGGGGAGGGGAGGGGAGGGGAGGGGAGGGGAGGGGAGGGGAGGGGAGGGGAGGGGAGGGGAGGGGAGGGGAGGGAAGGGAAGGGAAGGGAAGGGAAGGGAAGGGAAGGGAAGGGAAGGGAAGGGAAGGGAAGGGAAGGGAAGGGAAGGGAAGGGAAGGGAAGGGAAGGGAAGGGAAGGGAAGGGAAGGGAAGGGAAGGGAAGGGAAGGGAAGGGAAGGGAAGGGAAGGGAAGGGAAGGGAAGGGAAGGGAAGGGAAGGGAAGGGAAGGGAAGGGAAGGGAAGGGAAGGGAAGGGAAGGGAAGGGGGAAACTCACTTTCATTAGAAGAAAGGGAGATCTTTTGGTGACATAAACCATGTTTTCTGAAATGGAAACAATTGTGAAAACTGATCCATGAAAATTCTTCTTGTGGCTCTAGAAAAACAAAAGACATATATTTCAAAAGTGTAGAAATTAAATCAGAAAGGGTGTACAGGCCTCAAAAAGTATGATGTTGAGTAACAGGTATAAATGCTGCTATCCATGTTCAAGTCACTTTTCTACAAAAAACAGAAGAAATTTGACTTGGGACTAATGACTGCAGTTTTGGTTCCTGTCCTAGTCCATAGTCCAGGTAAAGGCCAGAATGAGCTCTACTCATGCTGTCTGTGTGGCCTCCTTGTGATACAACTGAAGTTCCTTTGTCTAGGGAATGGGGAATCAGTTCCATTCATGTTATTCTGGAATAAACAGAGAGGGAAACATGAAGAGGTAAAAAAGGCACTGTCCACCTCTGTTGGCCCTTTGTATTTCAGATGAATTCCTCAATTATTTTTACTCAAACATATCTCAATATATAAAGAAAATAACGGTAACACAGTGACAGTTCTGCAGATAATGAAGTGTAAACCACATGCAAATCTAAATTGTTTTTCATGCTTGATAAATGCACTAGTGTGTATGTCCAACAGACATTTTTCAAACCAAAATTATGTTGGGCTCTTTTAGAAATTATTACAAGAATGCATCCTATGACATAAAATGTCTTTATTTTGCTTGCCAGCATCACTATCTGTGATAGAAGCAACTCCAGAAGGCAGACCAAATAAAAGCCTTATTATTGAGTCCTAAACAGCTGGCCACCCTTCAGAGAATGCTGTTTTCTCTTTATCTGAGGAACTGCCATTAAGAATTTAAATGATTCCTCTGAAGTTGAAAACCACAGTTCCCAGCCTCATCCTCACGGTGCCTTTCCTTCACAGTTGTCAGGCATTTGCCATGTTTGCTTTCAATACTTCAAACACAGAACAGCATACTTTTCAAAACTTCAGTTGCTATTCATTTGAAATAATTGTGCCAAACAAACTAGATACTCTCTTATTTTGGAAGCTGTTAGGATTTTCTGCTAGTGACCCACATTAAATGTTGCTTCTTCAACTCTGTTTGCAAAAATAAGTAATTGTAGGCTGGCTGCACTTTACATTAGTTTCAAATAATGCAAGTTCACTAAGAAATAATAACCAGTAAAGAGACAAGTTTCCAAGCTGGTCTGGGCAGTAGATCAAGGAGATCTGAAATAGAGAATGGGTATTGAAATGAAAGGAAAAGCTCAAGAAGTGGAACATCTTTCATTTATGCTATGGCAGTATGTTGCACATTTGGAAGACACGAAAAAAAAATTAAGGTTGCAGGTCTCATGTTTGAATATAGTAAATTAAAAAAAAAAAAAACCAAAAAACAAACAAAAGAAAACAAATACCATGAAGTGATAAAACGTGTCTGAAAAATATGGAAAATCATTTTCATGCTGTTTTTCCAAAATCTACCCCCAACATTATGCAAATTTCAGTTCAGTCTGGATAAATCCCAATTGCTGATTTCAGAGGGGTTCTGTTTTTTCTCTGGCTGTTTGTATTCTCTTTACTACTTTTTATTAGCCTAAAGAATCTATGATTTAAAAGAGTAATGCTGAACACATGTATGTTAAAAAAATACTTGTTTCTCTTTCAAAATGAGACAGCTCTAAAAGGTTTTCTGGGAATGCAGAATAAAATCTATTTATCCCAGATGATGACTGCATAGAAGAAAATTGAGATGAGAAGGTGGATACTGAAGCAGTGAATGTATAATGATAAGTGGTAACTAAAACAGGAAAATCAATGTTGCACCACATGTGAAACCTTCAATAGCATGGAAGTATCTAAGTTATTAATTTCCTTTAGAACATCCTTAGGCTTCTTATCTACACAAAATGATTACACAGAGGGCTATCCGTAAATATAATGAAAACTGTCTGTGCCAGTCTCTTTGCAAGTCTTACACTGTGGCAGGTAAAATCTCCATAGAGTAAGAAGAGTCAGATCTTGCAAGCCCCATTTAGGACAATGTTTCTTAATTTAAGTCAAAGGAATTATTCACAACTAGAAAAACATAAGTTGAAAGAGACTCCCAGAAGACACACCTCTCCTCTTTTCCTGTGCAGCCTCTACCTAGCCCACTCTTGATAATCTGTTGACATTGTTTGATGTTCTTAGGAGCTGTACAGATGTGACACACCACTGCTCTGACCTGTGTCCTCAGACCCTCCAGAACTGAACTGGAAAAGTAACCGTGTGTTGGGATTTCAGGCACCACACTTCATAATCCCACATATTAGTTAATGAAAGCAGATATACTGATGCTGGATTTTGAACAGCAGTAATTTCAGCCTGCACGCACATCTGTTTTGCTACTCATGATACAGGACCAGTGCTTCCAAGCAAGACATGGGATGGAGAATGGGGGAAATACAACTTTTAATTGGCTGAGCTATTTGTACCTCAGAAGCCTTAGAGAGGCTGCATATACCCTCACCTCCCTGTGTCAATATATTCCAATATTTAGTCATTCCTTTATTTAGAAAAGCTTTCCATTGCTGCAATGAGTCACTACTTTTGGTCCTACCCATGGCAGAATATGATTAAATGATGAGGCAGTGCTGCTGAGGTGAAGAAGACATTGGGATTGCTGTAGGTATAGGTGAAAACTGATGATGGACAGAGAACATTCTAACTTCTGAGTGAATCATCTACTTAAGGTGATGGCTGACCTTTGATAGTTAAAATTAAGGACAACAGTCTTTATACTGGAACCAGCATGATAAAGAGATCAGGAAAACTTGTGAGTAAATGAAAGAGAGCATAGACTATTAGTGGAACAAGCAAGAGACAAGTTGACAAGAGAATATCAATTATGTAGAGAAGAATCAGATGTATGGGTCCTCAGAAGCAGGGAGTTGATGGAATGTGTTGCAAACTGGAGGGAGAGTCATTGAAATGATTCAAATCATTTCAAACCACTGACATGATTCAGTGTGATTCATACAAATCTAGGTAGCGTATTTTCCAAGCTCTCCAAAATACTGTGTCTCCCCAGGCCTTACTTTGGGAAACCAGATCAGTTTTTGAATGTAAACTAACAACCGTTAGACTTTATAGGACCTGGTAGCAAAGAGTTTTTAGTTCGCTGAGTAGAATCATAGAACAGTTTGGGTTGGAAAGGACCTTTAGAGGTCATCTAGTCCAACCCCCCTGCAGTGAGCAGGGACAGCTTCAACTAGGTCAGGTTGCTCAGAGCCCTGTCCAGCCTTACCTTGAATGTTTACAGGGTTGGGGCATCTACCACCTCTCTGGGCAACCTGTTCCAGTGTTTCATCACCCTCATCATAAAAAGTTTATTCCCTATATCTAGTCCAAATCTACCCTCCTTTAGTTTAAAAACATTACCCCTTGTCCTATTGCAACAGTTTCTGCTAAAATGTTTGTCCCCATCTTTCTTATGAGCCCCCTTTAAGTATTGAAAAGCTGCAATAAGGTCTCCCCAGAGTATTGGATTTTTTTAGCTCTTGTTTGTTTAAGAGTTTGTATATTTAGTTTCAGCAATATTATTATTTCTGTCTGTTTTCTTAGGCAAACTAGGTAAGTAGCCTGGAGCCAGAGGCCTTGATGTAATGTTAATCTTTGATTTTTTTAAGGTGGAGGCTATTGATTTATTTAATCACCATTGTTGAACTCATGCTGGAATTTGTTACAAAAATTTCTCACTTTCCTATCTGTAAAGTAAGGAATAAATATTTTTTTTGCAGTCTTCTAAATTGTACCAATGAAAATGCTGTAATAGGTAAAAGGAAGTATTATTTGAGAGTGTGACTTTTATGGGGACAGCTGGTTTTGTGTATCTTTAATTTAAAAATATATTCCACAGACTATTGCTGTTTCAGCAGCAGGACATTAACAAGCCATTGTCACTTTCCTCAGTGTACAAAACCTCATTTTTAAATATTGGTGTGGTTCTTTGATATTACCCAGGCTTTCCAGTGATGCATTTGGCATAAGTAATGTATTTGCTTCTTGCGTCGCTTTAGTAGTTTAGGTAAAACAGGGAATCAGCCTGACTTGTAAGTTTTTTTAAGCCATCTGCTTAGCTGCTTCTACTTTATTTGAATCACAGTAAACCTTCAAAGGGACCATTCATAGATGGGGAAGAAAAAGTGCAGTGGAGGACACATAGGAAATCTGTAGCAAAGCAAGAAAATAAACACAGATCCTTTGAGGCCCAGTCCTGTGCCCAGACCCTAGCACTTTTCTTGCCAAATATGAAAACTACAGAATAACTCAAAAAATAGACATGGTACAAAAATTTAAACCCATAGTAATTCACTTTTCTTTGGAACCTTGAAATTCAATTTGCAAGTCTACTTCAGAGGAAATATCCATGCAAAAACCTATTAACCAAAAGAATGATATCTGTGGTATGCATACTTTCCATGATTTGAAAATGTATTTAATATTTTTTCAGCAAACAATGGTATAAAACAGATAATATGGAAAAAAGATTTAATGTCTCTATGTATATATAAATATCTGGCTGAAATAACTTTATTTTATTTAAGCACGCTGTCAGTCCAATAATATTCCATGAAGTCTAAATACTGGAAGTGCAGGGATTCAATCTGATGCCCATTAACCAGAGGTCTTTCTGGAACCAGGCCAGTGCTGCTATATTATATCAGTGACTAAAGCTCACTAGCAGTCCATGCACTATCTCCAAATGTAAGCAGAAATGAAATATAACGTTTTCTCTGACTAACTGAAAGTTGATGTAAACACACTTGTGGAGTTTATGAATAATAAAATTTAACTTAATCCACATAAATCCCTATGTATACTATCCATCCACAGCTGATCATTTCCCACCTCTAACTCCATAAAGCTCATTTGTAGTTCACTGTACAATAGCTGTGACTATCCTGAAGCAGGAACAGAGGTTTTCTTCTTCTGTGTTATGGAATATAATGAGAATACATATATACTGAATACTGTAAAGGAGCGACTGAGTAGAGAAGGGGAAGTGAATATTGAGAGAGAATGATGTGAATGGATAGAAGAGGGATGATGTGCAGCTCCTGAGGGGGAGAGGGCAGGGCTCTGTTGGATAGTGGATTAGGGAGTAGCGGAGCACTTTCCCCCACCACATGCCCATTTTGGTGGGAAGTTGGCTGGGGAGCATGGCAGCAGTTGCCAGCACCAAGGCATTTTTTGCTCGTATTCCCTTCAAGAAGCAAGAAAACGGGTTCACTTTAGCAAAACAGCCCCTTCATGAAGCAGTAAGTAATTCTTTGTTATCCCCCTGAAACTTCATAACTGGCAGCTCTGCAAAATCTAGTGACTGTCTGCCATGTTTGAGTGAAGAAAGAGCACAGCCTGCAACAATGAAAGCGCAGCTGTCCTAGGCCCAGCTATAACAGACATTCAATACCAAACTATATCTGTCCATTTGAAGTATAATAATTGATTTTCCAAGAGCTACAAATTGTTACAGAGCTACCAATGAGATCGTGTACTAACATAGTTTACTGAACTGTCTCTTTCACATGACAGAAAGGCATTGATGATTACTTTTCTTAGCTTATAGCTTAAATATCTTTGAAAGTGAGAAATTTAATTTGGGATTGTATTATGTGGTTCATTGTAAGTGTCATGGCACAAATAATTCCATACACAGAAGATGTATTATTTCCTCTGAAAGAGTTAGGTATTTGCAGTTTTCATAATTAGCCTTAGTCTTAAACAGTTCCATGTAAAATTAATGCTGCTATTAGTCTTCGGGCCCTTTTGGTAAAGAGTATCTACATACCCAGGTACAGTAATATACTTTGAAAAGCACAAGCCTCCTCACCTTTCTAAATCAATTGATCACAGACGTGAACTGCATTTCAGGTGATATGAAAATCTCTTTTTTTAGAAAGTCAACTGCCAGTTCATATATGCAAGGTCAGCCCAGAAATTATGCAATTTATCAGACCATATCTGTTAAAAAACACCATTAAAACCCTCTACCATTTCTTTTTGTGTTTTATTTTGGTCACAAATAATGCTAGAGTTCTTTAATGCACCAATATCTAGGATATGGAGGGAAACTAACAGGGGCATTCTATAAACTCTGGGAAATTATTTACTTGAGATTTTAGAAAAGTACTGATATACAAGCTTTACAAGATTTACACTGTTGGTTGGACAGCAGCCTTGCTTTCCAGGAAGAAAGCAAAGCCTCCAGTGTGAGTTACTCAGAATATGTCTGATATAACAATGACCTAACCATTTTTGTGTATCCACTTACTCATCAATAAAAGGTAGATACCTATTAGTTTATTTTCATTATTAGACCTTCCAAGCCGTCTCTATAAATTGTTGCTGTCTTCATTCTTGCTTCTCGCTATCCTTGTCCCTCAACTGGTTAATTTTCAATTGCCTTCTCCAGATTGATATATTTCCTTCACTAAAACTGGATAACTCTTCTCCATATACTCCTTTTCATGTACCTGCAGAACACACCTTCCAGGGCTTTTTGATAGGCTATTGATAAGAAACTTTCAATAATTAAGTTTGATTGTGCTCTTATGTTTCTAGAAACTTTTCTTTCCTTTGGTGTTTCAGGGCTTTTCAACCACATAGCTGGAGAGAAGCTTGTTTTCCAATATGTTCCACTACAGCTATCACTATGGGACATAGTGGGTGTGTCATTATCTCCTCCTCCAGGCTCCTAGATTAATTTTTTTTAAGAAAAGGAAAATATATGAGTAAGAACAAAAGTATCTTATTTTCCCATAAAGCTTATCTACAATAAAATAAACACATCAATTCAAACTACTGATTACTTGAGGCAGGAAAAAATGGTTTGTAACAATTTAATAGACTTAAACATCATCCTGGATTTAATGAATTTAAGTGCTTATTCACAAATCAGACACGGTTTCCTACAGGTAGGGGAGATAAAGATTTTCAGTGTGCTGACATTAAAGCTGTTGGGCCCTAGGAACAGACTGCAGGACCCTAGCTGAGACACTCGATTCTCTGTGCATGGCTGGAGAGAGATAAGCTCCTTAGATGGAAGCCAAATGAGGCAACACACAGGGCAGAGATCTGACTAGAGTTAGCCATTAGGAAATTCTGAAAATAGCAAGGCATCCATTTATATCCACTGACAGTTCACAGCCCACAGCCTGAAGGTAGAAGGCAATGTCCTGTCTTACTCAGGAAAGCAAGGAAAGACCCTGCGTTCATGTATTCATTTGCCAGAGGGGATCCAGACCATAGTTACTGCTTCCCAAGAGAAAGCAGCAAACCATGCTGCAGGGGAAGAGGCTCGTCAACGAAGCTCTGATACTGTGCAAGGGACAAATCACCGGGTCATTTGTCAATGAGGTGGGAGAGGGAATTCTAAGATTATGCTCCCTGCTCCATGGATTATGTCTCATTTTGAATTAAATAGGCTTTGATTAAATGATGCAAATATGTTATGAAGCAGTGAGGACTACCCCTGAACTCTGAACACTATACAAATAATTCTGCTACAGACTTACACTTGTACTCCCTCCAAGGCTCAGTGAATCTTGAACAATTTGTTGCAGTGGGACACATGTTGCTGTTTATGGCACCGTTGTGAGGGAAGCTTTGTGGTTTTAAACCTTTCTCTTGCTGAGTGAATAGAAACCACAATTCCTACATGGTGGGTAACCACTCAGATCAGTAAGTTGTTACATGAAAAGTGAAGAGTAACAACCACTGGTAGCTCAACTACTTATTACCTGGTGAGGATCTCTACAGAAAAAAAAATTCAGTAGACTTGTGTAAGAACAATATCATGCAAAGCAAGAACAGTATAGTGAAATCCCTGCTGAGGGCTACTGCACAGACACAAAAATCCGAGAGAACTCTTTCATGCATGGAAGTATTGATAGAAAAATATCTATCGAAACTCGGTAGTGATCTTACTTGTTACGTATTGTAGCTCAGTGGAGATTTCACCAGCTATTCCCCAGCTATCAGGGACAGGCAGAGCATGATGGGGCACCTAAGAGAAAGCTGCACAGGCCTTTATAAGGTAATGGCCATTTTTTTTGTTCTCCAATGTAAAATTACTACTCTCTTCTCATTGGTATTATCTTTATGGGTAATCTATATTGTTATTCTTCCTGCACAGTGTTGCTCTCTTTTAAGCCTCTGTTGCTTTATGCCACCTCTACATATTTGTATTAAGAAAGAATGTCAAACAAGTATTTTAACAAAGTTTATAAAATCCTAGTGTGAATGAACCTCACTGTCCCCAAGGAAGAGCTCCCATTTTTGCCAGTAATGGTACCAAGAAGAGCTATGTTTCTTTAATTTACTTCTGTCAAAGCATTTACAAAGAGCTTAAACCTACTGATGTTTGTATTAGTGTAGAGTTTAGCATAGAAACCAGTAATATCCTTTCTTCGTCTCCGCTGGGCTTTGACATTAAACAGTTCCTGAATAAAAGAACCTTGTGAAGCTGAGACACTTCTGCATATTTGCCACCCATGAGGAATTTTTTTTATATCAAAACTATTGTGTGTAAGATATCCAGACATCTCCAAGATCAGATGGCATTTAAATTCAGGCTATCCATCACAGGGACATAAGTGATGTGGTATTTGGCTCTGTTTCTATAGAAAACTAAATAACACAATAACTATTTTTAAATGTTACAATAATTTTCTTAATCAGCACTTGAATATTCTTCTTGTCACTTTTTCACTGTTTAAATTTACTTAATTCTTGCATAACATCATAAGTATTAAAACTCTGCAACTGATAATGATTATCAGAATGTAGATTAGCATAGTGAAAATTTGTGTATGAAGTATAAGGGATATATGTAAGGACATGTCAAATCTTATAGATAGATACAGCATCACAGTGTGAACATTTAGACTTTCATTAATGCTTTTTAATGACTGATACATTGATGATTTAGGATTGCAACATAATGAATCTATAAGGGTGCAAACAGTAAAAGACTGTGAGAGACTAATGCAAAAGTAAATTGCAGAATGAGAAGAAAAAAATCTCAGTAAAATTCAGGATTACAAAATATCTCTGTATTGGCATAGTTTCTTTAATGCATATTCCATGACTGTATCATTCTTCTCACTATTATCTGTGAATGTTGGGAAGTGGAGTACATTTTCAGGATCCAAATTCAGGTCCACCTCAAAATATTTAACCTGGACATTATTCTTGTCAGAACCTTGATCAAAACTGAAGAAACTGACACTTCTAAATGCCAGTCCAGAAAAGGTTGAAATGTGGATACAAAGATGAGATGTGTCTCTGATTTCAGTTAGAAAAATTATATTCTTCCTGTGGGTGACCAAGATGTCCATCAGAGTGAACTTGACCACTAGTGTTTACAAGATTATGATGAATTTATTTAACATTAGTGACAATATCTCCAGATAAAAAAAATAATGCTGCTTGGAAAATTTTATAAAATGTCCACAATTTTCACCATTAGCCAAACATTCAAACTTAAATTCTCCACAATGCAGAAGCAAAGAAGAATGGGACCTGGAGGCCCCCTCTGTACAGTTTCTAACAAAGAGATGTGTACTGTCTGTGCCCACATAGCTGTTGACTCTCTGCCCGCTCTCTGAGCTAAGCAGAAGCTTGGTAGACCTGTCAATGTGGCATTGAGCCCAAGCTAATATATCCTGCCCTTGAGTAGGCTCAGTGTCGTGCTTATTGCAGCAGTACAGCTTCCAGCCAGGATGGAGTGTGGGCAGAATGAGCTCATGTCTGCTCAGAGACCTGAAAGAGCAAGCTTTCATCTGCCTGCAAAAAAACATACGGAAATTCTAAGTGTGACCCTTATTTAATCTAGTAGGTTCGTGGTTAAAGTCTCTGAAGTCTGTTACCAACTGCCCATCCAACCAACTCCAGGGGTTTTTTTTTTTCCCTCTTTTATCATTAACAGCTCTACTGGCAAGTGTTTCTAGAGCCTGATTCTGAGAACACTTTCTGCACTGATCCACTATCTTTTCAGGTTAATACCAGCAAAGTGGTGTGATATTTTCTGTGAGTTCGCTTCTTTCATGAGTCAAAAAGTCAAGTATAGCTGTGAGGCTTGGAGAGAATTTGAGAAAGGGATCATCCCAGATTTTTCCAGAGTAATTTGTTGCCTCAGTCTTTCAGAGTTTGTTGTTGTTTTGCTGTTGTGTTTCGGGTTTTTTTCCCCTATCAAATGGAAACATACTTGATTTTGGTGTGTCTCTCTCTAAGGTAATGGTAATGAAAAGTGATATTATTCATTATTTGGTCCACAGCAGCAATGCAGCAGATGAGTTAGAGCACAAAGCAGAGGTATACACCATGTCTAAAGAGCTACTAATTTACATAAACCTACAAACAGATAACAACTTTGAGCATCAGAGCACAGAAGTATTGTGGTATTTGATGCAGTGTACTTTTTATTGTTTGGTTGGTCTGAAAAGTTTAAATAAAACTTCTTTATAATCATGGATGAAAGAGGTACTCCATAACAATGAAAGTCAAATTAGAAAAAGACAAATGAGTGCCTGGTGCCATACAGAGTCTGGTCTCCAGTCTTCTGTTTCATCAGATACTAGATGCTGATGTGTTTTCAATTTTAAATCAGCGCCGGAACAGCTCACCACACTTGACCCAAGTGCATGTGCACTGTTTGTGTTCTGTTTTCTTTTATTTAGCATTATAATTCAGTTGTACTGAAATAAAACCTCTTTGTACCAATCTCAATGCCATTTGAACCAAAGAAGTCATTACTGTGAATCACAGCTCTTATAAGGTCATGACCTGGGTTTTTAGGGGGGGAAAAAGCATGTAAGACATGCTGATCCCTGTTAGCCTGGTCAGTGTGGCACCAGCAAAGAACTTGGATCATAAATGGGTGACAGTCAGTGAACCTTTCGCTCATATATGACTGTTTATCAGCCACAAATGACGCCAAGGGAGTTGAAATATGTTTTAACAGTCTGTTTATATTTTTCTACAGAGGTCTTAGTGCCACATAACTCATTTTGGCATTTTTTAAACTTAATTTTGCATTAAGGAAACCAAGCAAACAGTGAAGCCAATATTTATTTTTCACATAACTATAAACATTTCACAGAAACTCTCTGTGCATCAGTCACTTTTAAAATTTGTTACCTTTTCCTAGATACTTGCCCTTATAATGAAAGCCTAACCTTTGTATGATAATGAAGGTGAAGGCCAGAGGATGAGCATAGCATGTTGTACAATACAGCCACTAATGAGTAACAGGATCAAGCCAGACCTGTTGCATATTATTCAGGCTGGAGTTGGGACATGATTGAGTATATAAGTTTTTTTGTTCTACATCCTGTTTTCAATATCATAAACCTCTAATCAAAAAACTAATTGTCATATTGCTGGTGTGAATGATACTATATGAGTAAGAGAAGCCTTTCCTTTCTCTTCCCCACCTTTTTCTTCTTCTCTTTCTCCTCCTCTCAATTTTTAAATGTTTTTTGAAGTGTACTTAGGCCCTCATTCAGCAATGCACTTAGGCAATTTTTTTTTTATTTTAAGCACATACTAAGTACTTTGCTGAGGCAGGGCCACCAGGGCTCTCACTGAAGGTCAAGTCACTCTTGTTTCATTACCATTGCACACTCTTTAAGATGACATCAAAATGTAAAAAGCAACAACAACAAAAAATTATATTATGGTCAGAATGAGATCATGACAATTACCTTGTCATTAATACTACCTTATATCGTTTCCGTATTTGGAAATGACTGCATTTCCTGTTATCTCCACAAAGTGATTCTTCAATATCCTTTACTGTTTACTGATGTCATGAGTCTGAGTACACAGCCACTAGATTAAGCCCATTAATCTAACTAGTAGAATTTCATAAATTGTGAACTGGCTTATTCATCAGGACTGAACAGGTTCAGACATAGGTAAGTGAATGGAAATCCTGATTAACTTTTTGCTTTGAAAATAATATCCCCCCAAAACATCCCTGGATTTTCCTCCGGGATTCACCCAGCGGGAAACACACATCTCTTGACACGAATCCCATCATAAATCTTGAAAATCTCATGCAGAACCCAAAATATTTATTTTAATGTGTTATTCATTAAGTTATTTCTTTAAAACGTAGTCTGTTGGCAGCTGCAAACTCATTCCATTCCAGCCACATTATAGCAATGCTGTAGTATGATTTGAGAGGGTCATTAGGTCATTAACACTGGAAAAAATTCAAAAACAGAATCTGCAAATGCCCAAAGGAGCAGAATTGTAAAAGAAGATTGCACTGCTAGTGCAGAATAAAATATAAACAATCAAAAAAAATTGATGAAAAAGTAATTGCAGACTGTTTCCACTTCTAGCAGTAATGATTCATTTCCTCACATTCAAGCTCTTCACAAGGAGAAAAAAAAAGCATAGGTATTTTAAAGATACCTTACACAGTTTCAATTAACTATTGTGCCAGTGGAAACATGGGGAAAAAGGTTATTCAATCTAGATGTTATGTCCAATTCAGTATTTAAGTAATTTTTTAATGGTGATTACAGGTTACACCTCATTCAACATTCAATTTGACAAAACCAAAAAAGTTCAGTACTCATATTTCAAGTCAGGAATTCTGTGAGCTAGTGTGCCTCTCATTGCTTTTTTAGCCAACAGTCTTAGCCATTACACACAACTTCAAGCAATATAAGCCTGTGTGAAGCAGACGTGATTCTTGAACAGAATGACAGCATTTTACTTACATTGTATAGAAGTGTAAATGTTTCCATGAAGTGAATCACAAGAACTGTCTCCTTAAAGGAGGTTCTTCAGCCTCAGTGACATTTTTGGGACCGGTTATGTCAAGGACATTGTCCCATTTTTGGTTTTATGCAAAATCTTCGGAATCTAAACACATTGTCTCAGTACTGGTCCTTGGTTTTGCTCTTATTTTTCTGCTTCTCTCTTATCTGATTCTTGCCACTTGCTCTCATAGCAAACAGAATAGTTTGTGGTACTATATAGGACTCTTGATCTGGTTTTCCTGCAGGGCAGACCTGCTTAAGGGTTAGT
This sequence comes from Pelecanus crispus, assembly GCF_030463565.1. NCBI lineage: Eukaryota > Metazoa > Chordata > Aves > Pelecaniformes > Pelecanidae > Pelecanus > Pelecanus crispus. The sequence continues at coordinate 154,630,996 of NC_134644.1, read as the reverse complement.
TATCTCACTGCCTGATTTGTGACCTGAGATGTTATCATGACTGCGGAACTTTAGAGAAATAGTCTAATATTAAGGAAAGGGCCAATATCAATTAAAATATCACATCAATTTCTGCTCTGAAAGGTAGTCTGAATCATTGGCATAGTGACTTGTTTCAGGTAGACTGCAGTTTTCTGCTAAGCTGTACAAATATTTGATTGAACCTCCACAATTAAGAAAACAGTGAGGGCCCAGTATCCAGGTAAAATAAAAAGCTTTCTCCACTTAGAAAGTTATTTATATTGTTTGTTAATTTAAAAAAATGAAATAAAATAAAATATATAATCTATGGAACCTCAAGAATTAGGCATACACAAAATTAATCCAGTTCAGTGACAGTGGCTTTCTAATGAGAAAAAGCTTACATAGGAATAAACATCTGAATTTTCTTGTAATAAGCATAGTAGTTTCTTATACTGGTGAATCTGAAAGTAGTGAGAATATGTAATTCTCAGTGAGAATACATAATGAGTGCACAGATAATGTGTTTGTTTCTGAAAATGTTAGGGTTTTAGGACATTTGAACTCTATTTTTATAAGGATATTTATGAATTAATAACAGGCATCCTTAAATAGGTTTTACTGATATCATAGCTTCAGGCAAATATTGGGGAAAAAAGAAAATTCAATTAGTTATATTTTCTTTGGCGTCTCTGTAAATGGAAAAGAAATTACTCATTTAAATGGCATCTTCACAGATTTCTTCTATTAGCAAACAATAACATACAACATAGCAAAGTTTTAATTAGCATAATTCAACTGTAGAGATGGACTTGTGGTACTTAACCTTTTTATAGCACAACTATAGCTAATTTCAGCCATAATTCCAGCACACTCTTTACAAAGAAAAAAAACCAACCAAAAGCCCCACAAAAACCCCAAATTAAAATCCTAACACCCCCTCAAACCACATTGATTATATGCTGTTTAAACATGTTAATTTCCAAACAACAATATATCTCAGTAAGATTTACATGAATTTTTAACAAAGGTCTATCTACGATATTTGAGACTTTTACAGTTACTTATGATTAATTACTTTCAATTAAGTAAAATGGGTGATAAATATTTTACTGTGGCCTGTAAATGATATTTTTCAATGACAGTACAGGGTAACAAGAAGCTAGTATCTCTACAGTAGTCATCAGGGTAAAAGTTAGCACTAAGAGCATACTGATATATGAAGTTTTCCATTTCTATTTTATCTAAAACTGTTAATTAGGATAATGTACAACCTATGTGGATGACAGTAGGTAATTAATGTCACCCTCAGTACAATTAAACACAAGTTTATGAAGTCCACTATTACAATATATCCACATGGATTTCAACAAAATATATTTATGAGACTTTTGGAACTTCAAGCGTATTTTGAAAGAATTACTAAGTTTAAATTTTACTGGAGTTGTGTGGGTCTCTTACTGGGTTTTCAAACAGGATTAATCAATTTATAGATAAATACAATTTAAACCAATGTTCACTGAACTTTTCCACTAGCTTCAATGGCTGTAAAACAGATCCTTAAGTAAAAATATACAAAGATCACAAGGTTCAGCAATTCAGTAGAGATAAGCAGCAGAAGGTCCAATTACTATATAAACCTTAAAAACTTTTCAAATATTACTTTCTCTGGGTCCCTATATTTCTGTGCTGAAAAATCCCTTGAGAATCAATTTTGGCATTTCTGCTGTTGGCTTCAGCCAAGCCCGGGAAGTGCAGTTGAGTAGGGAGAAAAATATTTTTACATTTTAAGTTACATTTTAAGTTAACCAAATTTCTCTAACCTTGGCTTTGCCTGTGTCCTGGGCAAATATTCAGATAAGTTCTAACTTTGTATTTTATTTTTTAATAAGTTCATCCATCTTCAATGCTATCAAAATAATTTGCATTATCATCTTAGTGTATGTTCACTGTTTATATGTCTGTCTAAAACATTGATCATCTCTAGTTATTTCAAGTTTGCAATTAACACAGTCCCTATACTTTCTAAATGAACACATCATGTATTATATATCTGTGAAGCAGGACAAAAGTGGTAATTTCTGTAGCAACAGGAAATCTTAGCATTTATATAGCTGGTGGAAGAGTAAGATTTATTTTTTTCTGTAGCAAGATATTAAATTTGCATAATAAAAAAATAATAAAACTAATAACTGAAAAGTTCCATTTCAGATTTCCATGAGAAAAAAAAATGGTGGGTGATTTTGGTTTAATAAATATCTCATTGAAAAAAAAAAAAACCACAACAGTTTTAACAGAAAATGGTAGTATCAGATTAATGTATCCCTTCTGTGCTGTGTTTGGTGAGAGATTAGAGTAGAAGGAATTATTTCTGTTCAACACATCATTGTGATAGTAGCCTTTAAATATGTTTCTGTCCCTGTTAGCAGTAAATACCAGTGTTGCCGTATGTTTCCTCTCCATCACCACTATGTTACTGACATCAGCTGCAAACCTAGCAGCTTACACTGCCACAGTGATTGTTTCTGTGGCTTCTGTAGCATGTATTTCAAGTAGTAGAAGCATATGTTTGCTTGTTCACTGTCCAGAATAAACATATTTTTAAACATTTTTTGTAATCTGTGACAAAGCACCATTTGTCTGCATACAGCGGTATGACATACCATTTGCCTTATGGAATGAAAAATTTCTCTGACAGTAAATTGGGATGTTTTTTAATTACCCCTGCTCAGAATACCTGTTCCCAATGAGTACAGCTCTTTAGTCAATTATTAAGAAAAATTAATATACAGAAAGCAGATTTGCTGTATTATTTGTATAAATTCACATTCAGTACAACAGCAAGGCTCACTAGACTATTGCATAGTTTGCTGTAACATGTAGCTGCGTTTCCTATTCATGGCTAGGTTATGTTTGCTTGTTCACTGTCCAGAATAAAAATATTTTTCTCCTTTGACCTGTCAGGTGTGCATGACTCAAACACAAGCTAAAATTAGCACAAGCTCTTCAGACAGAAAACAAGCTTTTCTGTTAACAATGTGCAGTCCCAGGGAAGGATCTCTCTACCATGTAGTGTTCATTGTCCCATAGACAGGCTGTACTGAAACAGTTCTAAAGGAAAACTGATCATTTCCATTTATTGTTTTATTTTATATTATGATTTTATCTTTAAAATTGGAAGATATGTGTTCTTACTCTGGATATATTGAATTAATATTTTGTTGGCTGGCACATTTCACTTGTCTCAACAGGACAATGGACAAAGAGTTGCAGTAATGTCAAACAATAATTACAGCAGTGAGTCATTGCTACAGAGCAGCAGAGGAGAAATACAGAGGTCATCTTGTCTTACAATTTTCTTAAGGAATTGTGGGAGGAAATTATATTCATGTGCTGGCAGCAAGAATATTAAGAGCCAAATTAAAAATCTGTTCAAGTTGTCAGAGCTACTTACTGCATTATTCAGCTTTTCAACAGTTTGCAGTACCATCATGCCTACTGTTTGCAGTTACAAACTCTATTAGGAATACAAAAAAGTTAAATAAAGAGTCCATGAATTTACTACATACACTGTTTCTCAAGTTCAGACTGAAGTTAGGAGTGGGAAAAGTTTAGTATTTTTAGGTTTTTATGGTTAATATTGCTGGTTTTCTCCAGACAAGACACCAGCTGTCACCTTCCCTTTCTTCTTTTTAGTACTTTTGCCTCAGTCCTTCAAGGATAGGCAATGATAAAGGTGGTGAATTGTTCCTGCAACTCGGATAAATGGGTTAGCAGCAGTTCAAAATTTTGTGAGAGTAGTGGTGACTAAAGAAGTTTTTGTCATCTTCCACCCTATCTGGTTTCTTCAATTTCTCCAAAGTATTTTCCTTTCTTTGAGAGTGACTTTTAATTTACTTCTAATGATCACTTACCTCATCTGGTGTTAAGTTCTTGTTAGTTAACCAATCTTGATTTATGATGAAATATTGGGGTTTGGTTTAATTTTGTTTGTTTTCATAGAGAGAGTATGCATTGCCTTAATAAAATCCAAATTAAACATTTTTCCCTGAAAAAGTATGTTCTATTTAAGAAGTTTTATTTCCTAACAGAAAAAGGATGCAAATGGGTGCCCAGGTAATCTAGCTGTAATCTGAAGGACAAAAGAACTGACTATGATGCCTTCTACTCTGCAACCCAGAAAAGTTCAAAATCACGGGATCTCCCCGATCACTAGAGATGGCTCATGCTCTATCTCCAACAAGGAGATGGTCTTTCCATTGAGTTTACAAATGACCACACAAAAGGGATGTTTCTCTTTATCCTTTAGTGGGAGTATTAAATGATGAAAAACTTGAATACCAGGGTTAGGCTTCCCAGATAGTTACCACGTTGAATTTAGTTCCATGTTTAACAGGATTTTGGCAGACATTTTAGCTTCAACCTCAGCAACAGCAGTTTTTCTCTAGGGTGATTATTTAGATTTTGTCTCCTGTTCACAACACATTATCTATCATTAAATATTTGGAAGATGTCTTTATTACAGAGGTGCTTTTGCAATTCAGGGACAACTGTTACTGTTGGGAGACATCATGCAATTTTGTAATACATTCAGGAAAAGGAACACTGGGAAACTTTACAAGGAGCCAACAACATTTACTGTTACTTCAGTAGACATTGTTTTATTCATTGATAAACAAATGATTTGTGATCGCCAAATAATTAATCAAAGCATTTTTGAGAAAAAAATCTGAACTTAAAATAAAGCTACTGTTTGGGTTGGGTTGGGTTGGGTCGGGTCGGGTTGGGTTGGGTTGGGTTGGGTTGGGTTGAGGGTTTTTTTGGGGGGGGTGTTTTTCATGTAGTATTATTACAATTAATGTCTAGAATTAAAAGAGTAACCTGAGGGTAATCTCTTACTGGGTCCTCCTAAATGGTTGCAGGCCAGTGGGCTTTGGTTCACAAAGGGACTTAATCACCTAAATATCATTATAATTGGAATTTAGTTGACTAACACAGCATTTCATAAAACTGTACCAAATTCAGCATCTTTAGGAGTGGGTTTCATTTCACAGACTGAAGCTGTCTAAAATTTAGATGCCAGTGTGAAACAGACAGAAGATGCAAATTAAATCCTTCCTCAACCTCAGACATTTCAAAACTAGAGGACAAAATAATGGTAGTCATATGGGTTTCAAAAACAAAGATGCCTTTCACATGCCTAACATGGAGGACAGGCAGTGTGAACTTATATTTGTCCACACTTATCTGTGTAGACATATTCCCACACACCAGGTGTAAGTGGTGACCACCAGGTTAGAAGGGCTGAGGTGTACATGCCCTCCACTCCTATTGAATTTAGGAAAAAATGGAAACCCAGTGAGGAGAGGGCTCAGAATAGGAAATTCTGGGTATAGGATTAATGGTTGGACTGGATGATCTTAAAGGTCTTTTCTAACCTAAACAATTCTATGATTCTATGATTCTATGATTCTGATCCCCATACAACCATATTATTCTGTGACCCTTTCTGTCACAATTAACAACCCCTCCCTTGAGGAGGGATCAGAATTTGGGATCCCTTCCTGTCAGCCATGTGGAATGAGCAGGTGGCAGAGAGAGACATTTTAGCCTGCAGAGAGAGACAAAAGGGAGGTGGGAATTTGGAGGCATCCCTCTGCAGTGTTTCCCAAAGACAAGCTTTGATGTGTCGACACCTCGCCATTCATCATGTTAAGTCTTTTAAATCCTGCTTCAAGACTCCTGTTTCTCTCTATTTAGTCGTTAAGAATCTTAGGCCATTACTCACGTTTATGAATTCCAGTCGTGGAGATTTGTGCTAAAACTTTTACTACTGTGGCAATGATGAAATTCAATTTTAACTCATTAAAATACTTCAGACCATGAACACTGAGGTAGCTGAGATGGTACTCTACATCTCTTCATGACGGTTGTTAATGTTTGCAGTAAGCTAGTACGTTTTTTGTTTATTTACAGACAAAGTATGCATTACTCACCAGCAAAGCTGGATATGACTTCTTAGCTATTTCATTGAGGGACTGCTTTAAATGAAGGACTGAGTGATTTCTAATGACTCTAACAGATAAAAAAAAAAAATAGAGAAAGAAGTAGCTAACATTAAATTCTGGGAGTCCTACAGACCTCTCGCCAGTTCTAGTAGAAATAAATAAATAAATAGAAATTCTAGGGTCAGGTGCTCTATATGCAAGCACTGATGCAGAAACCACTTCCTACACTTTTAATAATATTTAGCACACAACTTTTCACATTCTGTATGTTGCAATCTTCATAATTGCATGTTGCAGAAAGAAACAAATGTTTTTGTAATTTATTTGGAATTATCCCAGGTTCATCTGCTAAACTCAGCAAACACAGTATAAACACAACTAAGCTGCATATATTTGAAAGAAGAATTCCAGGTGATCTAATTACTTCAAAAGGAAAAATTTCTGGTGTAAATTTGAAATGGCTTTTCAGGCTGCCCTGCAGTTGTTTATGTAATATTTTTAGAACTATTCTTTCCACACAATATACCTTGCTTTGGTTTCAAGGGACTACAGATAGTCAAGTTGTGTCACACAGTAGGAATGGTGAGAAGCAAAACATGCTTAAGAGAGTTCTTCCTCACTATTTGTATGTATAGATCCCAAGCTGCCATTGCTATAATATTACAGGGAAAAAATGCAGAGGAAATTTCTAACATTCATGCTAGATTAGAAGTAACTTGCAATTTTTTAAAAATATGCTGTTTCTTCTTTAGCACATCAACTTGGAAAGCTGCTAGTCTCTAAATGAATTCTATCAGTTGCTATGCTCCTCAAAGTGACTTTAGAATTTCATAACGTCATCAGGAGTCCTCAAAACTTAATATACACATGCAGTATTTCTTTTACTTCTACTTACTTATTATTTACTTGCTAGTGCTTATTTATTGCTATTTTAATTCCACTGTATACAGACAAGGTAGCCTTGTTGTTCTTGCTTATTGGACCACGAATTTGCTTTTCCCACCTAATTTGTAAATCTGAACAGTGTTTTCACTGCTTTCCTTGATCTTCAAGATTTTCCTGCTGTGAACAAGGGGGAAGACTGGAGATGTGCTCCTAAACTGCTCCTTGACTTTTGACTGGAATGAGTTGCTTTTTATTTTTAATTTCCTTTCCTTTGTCTCCTTCAAGAACAACCAAGATGAACTCTACCCTGAATTGCCATCTTTTCTAAGGGAGGGAAATTATGTCCTGGTAGTTATTCAGAGTTTATTTTAAAGGTTCAAACCTATCAGTCTGAATCTGAAGATACTAAAAAATTAACTAAGTCTAAGTGGTAAGATATCTACTGCTGCCTGGGAGCTAACAGGCTCATCAGTTGCCCTAGTGCTATGCAGACTTGCTATCTCAAGACAGGCTAGTCGGACCCATATGGCTTGAACTGAAGCGCAGAAAGAAAAGAACTGACTGCTTCAGGACCAATTTTGGGTTTTGATTGACACCTGATTTTGGCCTAAAGTAGTGCCAACTTTGCAGTATCATTTTTTCCTAACTGTTGGGCAATGCCAAGTCAGGGAGAAAGGCCCAAAGCAAGAGAATTACTCTTTCACCCTATGGTTCATCTGTACACTGCTGCAATATGGTAAGCCTACTAAAGTTTAGAGCTAAGCTATCTTTTTAAAGTCACTGGAGACCTACTAGACAAATGGTGTTGAGGGAAAGTCAAACATAACTAGCAAGATCTAAATCTGTGCTGAGTTGAATGTTTATAAAATATCAGGGCAAGAGTATAAGCTTGTAAATAATCCTAATGCCCTACCTCTTAGGGGAAAACATTGTGCACCAAGTATTATTCATTGCTTTATTGTTTTCTTACATTATATGAATTTTTTTATTAGTCTAAGTGGGTTTTATAGTGTTGATTTTTATAAAAGGATCTGGCTAGCATTGTCTTTCTGATTTAAGTAAACAGCATTCGCTTTTTATACTGACTTTATGAGACTTCTGTGAGCTTTGGTGTTGCTGATATAGCGAGGATGTATGGACGTTTGAAATCGGTTTGTAGATATCATGTGACAAAGTAATTTTTCTGTCAACACAACCTCAGGGAAGTTTATTTTGTTCTGCAAAAAATTAAGCACAGCTTGCAAAACAAGGCAAAAGTCCAATGAATGAAGATGGGATCAATTCCAGCCTTTCGTTTGTACAGAACAAAGAAATGAACATAAGCACAGACAGATCTTAGAGTAATCTTGTCTAAAACAAGCATTCTTTGATAGAGTAACATGATAATAATGGGCTAATTGCCGCTGTGATTGGACAATTGCATAATGCAATCACCTTCCTGGATTCCTGTTCCTAAGCCATTCCTTACTAAATTTCTAAGAATCTTCATGATCTTTTTTTGAGGCTCACACTTTGTCTTATCCATTTTTGTGCTATCCAGAGGTATTTGACTATCCATGGTATTTATATTTAATCCAAAAAAATTTATATGTCTATGTATGTGTACTTATCTATATATAAAATTTACTCTAAGGATTCAGTCCAAAGGTATTTAATCATTAGGCTGAGATCAGGTGACATGCAACATTAAAATCAAATGAAGGTAAGCAGTGTAACTACTTTGGAAGAATAGCCCTGACAGTTCTCTTAATAAAATTTTATTTTAACATGTCTGTGCTTACCATCTATTGTCTCCATTTTTAAAGATGGAGAAAGGACATAGAAAAAGAATTTTGCTGAAAATTAGGTGAAGTTTAAGTCAGTCTGAAAGTCTGAATCTCAGACTCTCTAGAGCCCCAAGTGCTGGTTCTGTGCCTTCACATCTTGAGAAGGCTTAGTAACCTCACTGGGATATCCAGAAGAGGCTTTTCTATAATGAGTTTCCATGATGATTTTATCAGTTTGGCTTTGTTTGGATCAACATCCACCCACAAATGCATGCATGTAAAAAAAAAAAACCCAAACAAAACAAACAAAAATCCCAACAGCCATGCACTTGATTAAGGAAAGCTGCCATATGGTACCTATGTGCCCCTTCTGCTCCCTCTCGTAAGCAGAGTTCCAAACCCAAAGTTCTGTGGGAGAACTGGGTTTTATTTAAATCTCAGTCTGGGGGACAAACTCTCCTCCTCATCTCAGAAAAATGCCAATAGCTTAACTACTACTGTGTAGGTTAGAATGGGTTAGGGATGCTCTCTACTCCTGCTGTTAACACTGTGACAACTTTGCAGTGAAATATCTCTCTTTCATCTAAACGGATGGAGGAATGACACTCTGATAAAGGCATTTACTTTTTTATTCATCCAAAGCCATTTGATAAAAATACAACAACAATCTAAGAGGCAGTGACAACAATCAGTGACTCATAACTCCTCTTCTTGTTCACTGTGTTTGTGGGAGAAGTCAGGAATGCATTTTCTAGGATAGCACTCCCAGCTGTAAATCCCAGAGGGAAAGAGGCATCTCTCCTGCTTTACATACTTAAGTCCTGCTTCACACACTTAAATCCTGCTTCTGCTCTGGTGGCTCCTTATGCATTTTACAGTCAATATTTAAAAGATACAGTTTCCCCTCTTCAGTAACCCTAGAAGAAACAGAACTGATGTTTCTCACCTTCTTTTCAGTGGAGAAGTCTTTCCCACTAGATACCAAATCATATTCTTAGTTAGCCCTGTGGCTCATGTGCACCTGCCTGTAGAGCTTCAGTGGGACAGGTGAGGGATACTCCTTCCCCTCCCTCTTGCTTCAGTTGCTAGGGCTTGATCCTGGAATGTGAGGATTATGACTTCATATTTCTCCAGTAGACACTGAGATCCTATCTCCTCCTTCCTGCATATGAAGCTATTATGGCAAAGGATACCTTCTTCTTCCAGTAATGTTTTATGAAAAAAAAACCCCCAAGAATGTACTGGTCAGATGTCTGATGTAGGTAGCTATGTACAGGAAGTAGGTTTTGCTGTGAGCATCTGTCTCCCAGTGATGTCTGTCTCACAGAGGTGCTTAAGCAGAGGCAAGAGAAACCACTGTGTGCAACCTTCTCCTCTCCTCTCCTCTCCTCTCCTCTCCTCTCCTCTCCTCTCCTCTCCTCTCCTCTCCTGCTCCTCTCCTCTCCTCTCCTCTCCTCTCCTCTCCTCTCCTCTCCTCTCCTCTCCTCTCCTCTCCCCCTCCCCTCCCCCTTCCCCTCCCCCTCCCCCTCTCCCTCTCCTCTCCCTCTCCCCTCCCCTCCCCTCCCCTCTCCCTTCCCCCTCTCCCCCTTCCCCCTCTCCCTCCCCTCCCCTCCCCTCCCCTCCCCTCCCCTCCCCTCTCCTCCTCTCCCTTCCCCTCCCTCCCCTTCCGTCCCTTCCCCTTCCCTTCCCTTCCCTTCCCTTCCCTTCCCTTCCCCTTCCCTTCCCTTCCCTTCCCTTCCCTTCCCATCCCTTCCCTTCCCTTCCCTTCCCTTCCCTTCCCTTCCCTTCCCTTCCCTTCCCTTCCCTTCCCTTCCCTTCCCTTCCCTTCCCTTCCCTTCCCTTCCCTTCCCTTCCCTTCCCTTCCCTTCCCTTCCCTTCCCTTCCCTTCCCTTCCCTTCCCTTCCCTTCCCTTCCCTTCCCTTCCCTTCCCTTCCCTTCCCTTCCCTTCCCTTCCCTTCCCTTCCCTTCCCTTCCCTTCCCTTCCCTTCCCTTCCCTTCCCTTCCCTTCCCTTCCCTTCCCTTCCCTTCCCTCCCCTCCCCTCCCCTCCCCTCCCCTCCCCTCCCCTCCCCTCCCCTCCCCTCCCCTCCCCTCCCCTCCCCTCCCCTTCCCTTCCCTTCCCTTCCCTTCCCTTCCCTTCCCTTCCCTTCCCTCTTCCTCTTCCTCTTCCTCTTCCTCTTCCTCTTCCTCTTCCTCTTCCTCTTCCTCTTCCTCTTCCTCTTCCTCTTCCTCTTCCTCTTCCTCTTCCTCTTCCTCTTCCTCATATTCTTGTGCATGTCCCTGCAATTGTGCACTCAGATGAGACGTGCCCAGTTCCCCAGTGTTTCCTTGCTGGGACAGAGTTACTCCTTTCAGCATCCCTGCAGCTGGCACACTTTGCTTTGGGCATTACAGGATGGAGCACCACAAATGCTCTGTTACTTGCTGAAGCTGGGATCAGGCTCCTAAATCATGGTTGTGGTTTCAACTACTTGACAAGACTCCTTAAGAAAAGGGATATTTAGCATTGCAAATCATGAAGAATTTGTGGCTTGAACTGTAAGTTATTCTCCATTCATCACTCAGAGACAGCTTTGGCAGAACTTGGTTACTGGCTTATGCTGTAACTGGTGGAATTAAAAATTCTGAAACTGCTGAAACCCTCTTTTAAGCCCAGGGAATAATAACATGGCTGCTGTTAAGTGGGAGTGCTGTTTCTGTGCCACAGCAAAGAGACCAGCTACTCAAATACTCAATTATTCTGTCAATGTATTCCAGATCTCTGGGCACCTATCCTCATTCTCTTTTCTGTTGCTGACTTCCTCCACTTTGTTGCATTTTCTGACACAGATTGCTTGTGCCCAGTTCTGCTCTGGGGCAGGGACAATGTGCTACTACATATACATTGAAAAACCCTGAATGTCCCAATTTTACACCTGGAACAACAAAGAGATTGAGCCAAAATGCAAGAAGTTTCTGAATTTTCTGAGTGCACTTCATACAAGGCAAACCTGATGTGGAAAGAGACTGGATCTTTTACTTTTCTTTTTGGTGACACTGATTGTTTTCTCTTGCTCTTTCAGGCTTTATTTAAAAGGTCACAGTGGAACAGCTGGAAAACAGAGTAGCCTGATCTTACATGGTGCTGAATTCAGTACAAAAGATGCTGACAATGACAACTGCATGTGTAAATGTGCTCTCATGTTGACTGGAGGTGAGTGCAACAACTCTGAAAATATGTGATACGTTGATAGGAATCTACTCTATTTTCCTAAAGCAACCATGGATGAAGTTGCATTCATGGATGTGTAAGTACTGTGTGAAAATTCCTTTTATTATTATTACTCCTGCACTTTTCTCTATATATATTGTGGTAGTGCCAATACCTCAAGATTCCTACCAGCAGGGAAGGGATTATTCAGAGATGCAGTCAGTATACTTCTGCACTGAAGCTGTTGCAACAATGTCAAGGGGGAAAGCATAAGTTAATGTTATTGTTGAGGCAAGAAAGGCAAAGTAAGAGAGAATAAGCTAAGAGATGAAGAAAAGGAAAGGAACTTTGTGAGAAGTGGGAGAATCAGCCAGAAAAAGAAGAGAGAGAATGCAGGCAAATAGATAAAAAGAAGGTAAAGTTTAAAACCAATCAGAATCTGGACTTGCAATATATTATTTGTTTCACTTAGGGGTGTGATTCTGTTATTGAAATAATTATAATGATTCAGCTTTCTGTCTTATACAAACATAATACATGTATACATATATACCTATAGACATAGTTAATATAATGGCTAATTCACTCACCTGTGAAAGACTAGACCTGCAACCCCCTGTTCAAATTGTGGCACTTAGCTGTTCTGGAAGATTTAAAACAGTATCCTTAGTGAGCTGAGTTGAGCTGCAGAAGGGAAAAAAAAGAAGAGTCAAGATGGGGGAGAGCACACAGAAGTTATACTGGGGCAGTTTAAAGCACCAAGTCAATCTGACTGCCAGCAAGTATAGTGTGTATGACTGATAATTCCAATGCAGAGGAGGAATATCTCCAATTATCTCCCCATACAGACACCTAAAGCACTACACAGGTGTGAGAAGTTTCTCTGGCAAATGATGCTTATTCCTAGTCCCTATATGGGCAAGCTCATTTTTATCTCTAGGACACGACATTAAAGCAGAAAGCTTAAATTGGGATTCTTTGGTTCATTGACTGTATGACCAAGAAAGACCCTTATCTTCACATCTGATCTTCTTCAGAGACTCTCCCTCAGTGATTTCTAACTTTCCTGGAAAAAGTCCTATAGCATATAAATTATTCAGTATTTTGGATCAGACTTAAACTGATATTATTTGTGGTTACTGGCACTCTGACTGAATCCAGCTCAGGCCACATTCAGGCATATATGAACCTCTAAAGCTATCATCTGCTAACATAAGATGGGTTCCCATCACTGTGAATTTATATCAAATGCACAGCCTAGCTCCTCATTCTCTTTTGCTGATTGAAAATAACCCAGTTGGAAAAGTCTTTAAGGAGCTGATTTTTTCAAACTTTCCTAACTTCCTCTAGTGATATGTTATTAAAGGTCAGTATGGGCAAACTTCTTCCAGTAGATGGATGATCAGACACTACCTTTCCATTTCTATAAAAAGAGAAGCTAACCAGCTAGTTCTGGAGACAGATAATGGATAAGAAGTAAATAGTTCATTTTAATTAAAACTGTTGACCTTTCCCTTTAGAGACCATGCTAAATTAAAGTGTCTTACTTCCAGGGCAAGCCAGAGTCTAGTGAGAAGCTCCTAAATGTGAGTTGTGTCTGTGCTGAAGTGCAGACTCATTCATGTATCTGAGCTGCCTGGAAATACCTCTGCTCCCAGACAGCTACTTCTGGGAGCTGACGGTTTTATTTATTTTCCTGCCCTGACTTCTATGGCAGGTCAATGCCCTGCTAAGGTCAGCCTGTTGCTGAACAAGGTTCACATATATTTTGCTGCAGCAGTCTTGTAAATCAACAGCAAACTCACATATTGGAATACACTGGTAGCAAATGAAAGGAATAACAAGGAAGGGGGAGAACTACCAAAGGCTAAGGAAACCACAAATAGAAGTAATCACTGCAGAGTAAAAAGAGATGCACCTAGCCTTTAGAGAAAGATGAGTCTAGTCTTTTGGACTAGACTCTGAGTACTAGTCTTTTGGAGATTTTTTGGAGTAATTTGTAGTTCAAGAAGAGAAAGACTTTAATCATGCTAAAGTTCTCTTCAAACACTCTGCTATGCTTTGCTCCTTGAAATGACTTTCCCATTCCTTGAGAAATACCAGAAATTGAATTAAATAGCAAAACATTTGTTTAGTGGGCAGATTTCAGTTTTGTACCACAGACAAAGACTAATTAAGAAAAGTAGTAATGATAACCAGTTTTGGAAAACCTCTTTTTTTTCCAAGAGATATCAGACTCTCTGTTAGTTTTGGCAACATCACAGAGAGCTCTTTAATGATGAATGATATGAAATCTACAGGCAGGTTTCTGGCTATCTTGACACTTTGGGTGAGTCTGTTATCTCTATGAGGTGAACTGAATATATTTATGTCAGGAATAAAGGCTGAGATAAGATGAAGCTCAAGACTGTGACATAGTTATAGTCAAGGCTGAAAATAAAAATGTAAGGAAAACACACATTCCTCTCTGATCTTACTAGTTGTCAGTTTTATTTGGTCTATATCAAAACTATTATTCTCTCTCCTCCTTTCTGTCCTCCCTCTTCCCCAGAATAAGAAATTAAATACTGGGAGAATAATACAGTAGCATCAACACACTTGTGTGTGTGTGTGTGTTTCTTGTCCTTTCAAGAGCCATGCTATGCCTCTTGACTCCGTCTTAACGTTGATTTTAGGGAATAGCTTCACAAGTACATGCATCAGCTGGATTCTTAGCCCCTGTGAACTTTACATGGTAGTTAAATGTTTTAGCTGCTTTTTTGTGCCTTGGAAAATTTAAACTAAGCATGCTTGGTTTACTTTAAAGGGAGACAAAACATAGTTATTCAAATAATTTCTTCATTTAAACTTAACATTTGTCAAAATAGTAAAAACTGTTTGTATCATGAAAATACCTGTTAAGAACTGGTACGATATCTCAGGCCAGTAAATGGAACAAAAGATTATATCCCCATATCATTTCAAGCATTAATTTGAAGACTACCCCAGTGAGATACATACAGAGCTTTTTTCAAGAAACAGCACTTAAAATGTAACAAACTGTCACCAGAATGAAACATTGAGTAGATGTCCAAAGCGCTTCAGATAGATTTCCAATAGAAGAGCACTTAACATCTCTGGATCATAGTCATGGGCACAAGGCCAAGTCAGAGCATCTCGCCAGGACACCACCTGTCAGCTGAGCCTCAGGAATTGTTTGTGTAATTGTTTTCAATCACTGGAAAGTGACTTATGGTAACAGCCCATAGTGAAAGAGTCTTAAGGTGATTTGCTTCGTCTTGCATTGGCTACGGTCTGAGACGTTCACACAGGTATTTACCTTGCTTCAGGTGATATGTGAGAATGTCGCTAAACTTCTGATCCCTGAAATAGCTTGACAAAGTGATGGGGAGACTTTCTAGATGTCTTGCTAGTGTTGAAATAGGATAGAATTATTGAAATATCTTTTTTTGTTTTACTGGAAGCAGAGGTCCATCCAGCCGGAGTGTCCTGTCTCTGACAGCAGTCAGCAGCAGATGCCTCAGTACGGGCATAAGAACAATGCAAATAAATGATACTTCCTTTGAGTATTTTCCCAGTATCTTTTGCATCTCAGGGGCTTCCCGAGTCAGAGACAGTTCCCATGTATTTACTAATCCTCAATGGATTTGCCATCTATTAAGTGAGAGACTGCTCAATGACTCCCAAACAGTGGTGCACTTATTGCCTATTGCTTCACTGCTTTATTCTCCAAGTAGTGAATTTTATAAATCTCTGGCAAGAATGATATGGAGCATTCTTGTCATGACTTGGGGGGAAGTTCTTGGCTGAATATAGAAATCTGCCCCTACATTATCCAATTAGAAAAAAGCGCAATTTCTTTTTTTTTTTTTTTTTTTTTAAACAAAAGCTTTGAAAGTAGTAACCTCAGCACACTTAAAAGTATCCAACTTGAACCCCGGGATATACATCTACTTACATAAGAAAGAATCAGTTTTTAGGTTTTATGCATATTGTTGCTTTCATAAAGAAGTTACTTATAAAGCACCATTCATAAAGTATCATTTACATTGCCTAACATTTTGATAAAAAAATTGTATTGATCTTACTGCATTTGGAGGCATTCAGTGCACTCAGGAGGGAGAGCAGAGACAGGTGTAAAGAAAGGGTCTGCCATCAAATGTGCAGGGTTTAAACACCTATTTTAGTATGTAAAAGGCAACTAAGAACCTCTCATCAAACCTGAGTGATCATTAGCAAGTTACCAATGCACACTAGATTTACAGTGCACTCATGAATTGATGAGCACTAGGTTACTAACAAAGAATTTTACATACATACATGCTTAATTACAATGTATACAGCAAGACAAAAAAGGAAAGCTTTTAGCTTTGGCATATAAAAGCCTTTTTTATATTGCTTTTGACAAAGAAGAGTCTATAATATAAAAAATATACTTGTGACTTCAGAAAACCATTATAAAAGATGGCCATGCTTTTTTTCTTGTAATATCATTACTCATTTGTTCCTTTCTTAGGTAGTTTTTTTTCCTTTATAACCTAAGGATTTTTATTGCAAACAGAGATGGTAATGCTGCTTGTACTATACAAATTATTAGAGGTGGGCTAACCTCAAAAGACTGAACTACCCACAGTTCAGATAAGCAGTTAGTGACTTCATGATCACAACAACTTGAAGAAACTACCTGTGTTTCTGAATAAAAACTCTCTTAACCATCTCATGAAAGCCTGCTCTTTACCACTTCATTAGTCACTTTAAAATCTTGCTTCTATTGGTATTTCTCATAATGCCCACCCTTCATGATTCTCATGCATGATTCAAATAACCCATGGAAATCATTGCCAAAAGTTATCTCTGAGGTTAAAATCTTACTGATATGCAGAGATGATCTGATACTTATTTGGGAAAGCCATTACCTTGTAGTTAAAAATAAAATTCTTCATGGAAGGAAAATCCTGTGAACTCCAGGGAATAAGCCAACATCTAGCTACTGGGAGTCTTTCCTTGGGTCAGACCGTCTCACAGCTCTGGAGCTGCTTTATTTGGTGTTTTCTGCAATGGCAGTGCTGCAAGTATCTCCATCAGAAACCTCTGGTTTACATTCCCCCACTTCCTCATAGCTACTAAGAAAGTCACTGCTTCCATTCCTCTGTCTCCCAATATACAAGGCATCTGAAAAAACATTTGTATCCATTCAAAGATGTGGATTTTGGTGTTGAGATATGCAGTAGGAAGTCTTGTGATAATCTGAGGCCCTATGGGGAATAAAGAACTTTTAGAGGACTGCAGGGGAGGATGGAGAGAAATAACCATATGAAGGAAAAAAAAAAAAAACCACTTAAAAAAAAGAAAAACAGAGAAAGTAAACCTAACATTTTAATGTAGTGTTAGGAAACATCTTTAAAAAAATTCATACAGTCTCACTAAGAACAGTGTAATAGAAAAAAAAAAAGCTCATTAAAACGTATTTTTAAAGAAGTACTTATTTAGAACAAATATATGATGAGAGATTTGAGCAGGTCCTCACAAAAGGTTTATAAAATTTTGTGTTTCTTCAACTCATTCCTTTTTTAACATAGATTTTGTAGGACACTGCTGGAAACCTCCTCGAAAAGGCCATTTATGCATCTATTGTTGTTCCTTTCAGATGAAATGGTAACTAGCACAGCTTGCCATGTCTTCATCCCAACACCATAAACAGAACCCAGCTGCATCTGTGTTCCATCTTTAAAAAATGAGGATTAGATTTTCTCTGTTTAACTTTGTCTTAAATTTCTACAAGATTATACTCTGGTTACAGTAAAACGTCAGCTGTATGGCTTTCTCTTTCTTTGGTTATTGCCCCTTAGGTATAACATTGTAATCAAAGGGAGGTCAATTGTATCAAAATAGAAGTTTGCCAGAATTTATCTGGCATAAATTCTTCCCCCAAGGTTTCATTATGAAGTGTTACTTCAGAAAAAAGCCCACTAAGTATTATCCAAAATCTAAGAAATTACTTTACAAGACTAGAAACATAAATTACATGAATCTAAATACAAAGGACAGAGTAATTACTGGATCTGAAGGCTAATCATGGTCAATATCATATCAGTAGTAGTAAGGAATAATTTAAAATACCTTCATTCAATGCATTCATTATAGGTAGATAAAGGGCTAACCACTGAATACAATGAAATTGGAGGATTCACTAGAGCAGTGCACATTGTCTAAAAGGAGCTTCTCACAGTTTAATTCCATTTCCAGAAGTCAGAGTGAGAAATGCACTGAAAATTTAAAATACTGCATTTCAGTCCACAGTGACGCCTGCAGAATTCAGTAGCCACTCACTAGACAATCAGTTTGCCACTACTGGCGGTGCTTGAAAAAGGTTTGCAGGGGGTCCTTGGAAGATTACAGTGCTGTGATGTGCAGGCTGAAATAGGTTTTTAAAATAAAGTGGCATTTAACCACCAAAAGCAAAAGCCACCACCTGATCTTTATGATCTTATTTGCCTTCATACATGAAGACAAATGTTCAGTACAACCATATTACATGGAAAGATGCATAAGATCTGTGTTAAAGGTGCACAAAGCCTATAGGTCTTGTTATGAAAAAAACCCAGCTCTTTACAGTCTGGGGATTCATCCCACTTTCCTGAGTCTGAACTAAGCATCTTTCTGTTACATTATATAGATACCGTGTAAGGTGTTGGAGAGAAAATTCTATTCCCATCAAGATACACAGCAAAACTCCCATTACTTCCAGTGGAGTCAGCACGTCACCTAGTTTATCTTTGTCAGTTTGTGTTCTGCAATCTCAGTGTTGCCAAGTTTCAGGTTATTTGGAGTTTTCCTTAAAACTCTAATGCCCGTGGCAATCTAAAATTCACCTTAACAAGAAAAGATCTTGGGGATGTAGACAAGAGAGTTGACTGATTAATTTCCTCTTAAAGCAACAATTTAAAATAGACCTGAAGAGTCACACATTATTTCACCACTGACTCCATTATCTCCATTGGTTAAAGACATATATGCATATCTTCACTGCAGAAGTCTAAAGGTGACATGACTTTTTCTGCATATAGTTTGCAACCAAACCTATGCTTCTTGCAGGTTTGAATTTTATGCATTCAGTCATACAAATGTAGCAAAACCTCTATCTTTGTTAGTAATATTCACAAGTACTTGATAAATATTTCTAGTTTATTTTCAGTGCTATGTTAACAGAGCACTCACAAAGGTGAACATATGGTTCTACATGCATTTTCTTTGGCTGAAAACTCAGGTTGAAAAGTTCCTGAGCTGTTACACTTCTTTTTTATCCTAACTTCTCAGTTTACTACTCCTTCAGTTATGCCAACACAACTGTTCACAGGGCCATTCTGTAAACCAGATTGTTGGTTTGCCCTCAGAAAGTAAAGTTCTGGGGTTTTCTTCCTAAATCTGTGTCACCTCACTTTTCAGAAAAGTCTTAAAATGCAGCTGCTGGAGCAATGAACTAGAAGCACAAGCATCTGGGCAAGACATTTCTTGCCCTGTCTTTCCAGTAGAGTAAAATATATGCAATTACACACAGAGTTCAAAGGGTTAATGAATAGGAAGCTGCATCTTGCTGGGAAAGAGCAGTCAGGGTAGGGGGGCAGAAAAGGCAGTTAGCAAGTTTCTAAGCCTAACTTTAATACAAATAATTAACATTTTTGATATCTTTTTGTAGTCAATGATATTCAGGTAACTAGTAATATTCTGCTACCCATAGACATGTAAATGAAGTGTCTACAAACTCCTATTTAAAAACAAATTGAACGGCCTCAGTTTTCTAAGTGCCAGGTGTGAACTTGCTCAGAGGCTTTGCAGAGAAGTGAACAAATGTCAGATGGATCTGAGTGAGGACCCTCCTGACACCGCTGACCCAAAAACATTTGGTACCTTTCAAAATCAAGATTAGGAGGCTCAAGATTTGATACAGGTTTTCCCATTCAAAATAATAAGATTAAGCATAGAATGTCATTGTTCTGGCCCAAACTGTACATGCAATGTGCATACCTTGATTGAGGTGACCATACTGTCACATAAATGCATGCACACTCAGGTAATCATCTAAATCACCTGTCCATGCACATAGGTATTCTGACTGTCAGCATCCTACAGTGTTATAATTGTCTTCTTCACTTAGTCCTTCCATTAATTTGCTGAGTCTTGTTTATATATTTATCATGTCTTAAAGAGTCTACCTGTCTCCTTGTACACCATTCTGAATACTGATTATATAGTACTATAATATTGTAATTACTGTAGTAGCACCACCATACTCATAACCCATGCTTGCTAAGAAGATCCAACCTGAAAGCAAAAGCAAACTGTCTGAGCAATTGAACAATCACAGTTAAAGTAACAGAAAAGGACCAGTAAAGAAAATTAAATCATGTTTATACTCAAAATAATTAAACAAGTGAAATTATGCAAAATACTTATGAATTGTAATCTTTTTCTGAGGTTTACATGAGATGGGTGAACTGCAATACTGTCTAAACTTGCAACGCAGTTTATTTGTCTTTGTTGTTGTTCTTGCTTCACATACTGCATATAAAACCAGAATGAGTTAGGACTTAAATACTTTTCCAACTCTGTAAATACAACTGTGCATTCTCCAGCACCACTGGCTACAGAATGGCAAAAAAGAGCAAAAAAGGAAAATATTAAAATATCCCCTCCCCCCCCACCACCACACCAGGAGTATTTCTGAGCCTGGGAATACCAGAATTTGCTTATCAGCTAAACCTATAAAACAAAATAAGAATGCTTAGTGCACTAGCAGTTTGATTGTTTGTCTTAATATTTTCAGGATGGTGGTTTGATGCCTGCGGCCCCTCCAATCTCAATGGGATGTTCTACACAGCTGGGCAAAACCACGGAAAGCTCAACGGCATCAAGTGGCATTACTTCAAAGGCCCCAGCTACTCCTTGCGCTCTACCACCATGATGATTCGGCCCTTGGACTTTTAAAGGCATTCAGTGGTGGATCCCAGAACAAACCAGGACAACACTGCCCTCAGCAGTACAGCTATCACAGTCTGAAAGTAAAAGGTGAAGGGCTTCTTGAAAACAACCCATAGGGATGATGCAAAGTGTCTTCATTATCACTCCATAACCTGCAAAAACCCTCCAACAGTCACCCCACATTTTTTTGACTGCGGGAGGCTTGGTTTAGAAGGTGGCTGCAATGATTTTACAGAGAACAACTGGATCTGGTTTTCTGCCTGAAACTGGTGCTTCTCAGTGGATGTCCTTTTTTTTTTTTTTTTTAATAGGAGATGCAAAAACATACTAGATTATTCAGCAACAGCATCAGAACTTGAAGAATGGAAATGTATCAACCACAGTCTATTGAGTAGAATGTTACTCAGCAGTGAAGTGCCAACATTATACCCATGAAAAAGGATTATGGAGGCACCTTTATTAAAGCTCATCTTAAAGCACTCAAGGTGACCACTCCAAATATTGTTTTTTCTTAAATTAACAGAATTTGAATGGTGGATGGATTTATGTTAATCCCAGAGTCAAATAATTCGTGTGAATATTATTTTTCATTAAATCCTTTAGTGACACATTTCTCATAAATAAACTGAGTCAAACGTATGAAGAATGATAAGGGTAATAAGCATAAATTCTTCAGTTGCTCTGTAGAGGTAAATCAGATAATTGGCATAATCCCTGAGCTAGGATTTATAGTGTGATAACAAAAGTAGCTGTGTTTTGAGGTTTTTTCCTTCTTTCATTAAAGGCAGTCTGAATGTCATGCAGAAAAATTAATGGAAGGTTTAAAGAATGTGAAATATTATCCTAAAGAAAATATGGGATTTTGCATGGAGTATTTCCATCAAAAATACACAGGAAGGCAAACTGTTAGGGTATATAAAAATTACATAAATGCATAGCTTAAGGCAATGGATTCATTTTACAGTATCCTTGCATGTGCACAATTTATCATTAATTATTTTACTTTTTTATTACATTTTTGTGAATATCAGAAGCATGCCAGTTCTACACAGTGCTTAGGCTACAACTATAAAAAATACTCATCAGAACTGTATAGAAAATAAAGAATTGTGAACTTGTAAATAACATGTTTATATTACCTGTAATGGTCATTTAATTTGTACAGGCAGCCCTGACCCTACTCAAAGGGTGCAAAGCCTCAAAAGGATATAAATATTAAAAGAACTTTAGAAGACTGCTTATAGGTTATTAACAAGTAATTTTTTTATTTTAAAATGTTGCAGAAGTGTGGGGCAAGATGCACAATTCAACTATTGGAAAAGATAAAGTTCCTATAAAAACAAGCAACAAAGTAGCTGGGTGGCCCATGAGGCTGTAGAACCAAGTCTTCCCATTTACAGCCCCTCGTGATTTAGTCATATGAATCAAGTCCATTTAGGAATGTAGCTTACAGTCATTCTACTTCTGCTATATATAAAAGGAAAAAGTTTACCCTGATCCCACTGAATTCAAAAGTAACATTCTCATCAATTAAACTGGGACCAACATGACACACAAAATCTGAATGTGGTGAGTATTTTGCTTGTCTGTTTGTTGCTTTGTTTCATTCATGAAACTGTTCCTGAGATCAAGCACAACAAAGATTTGACTCTTTTCTAGAGGGTGATGATAATAGAGTAACTGGTGGGGTTTTTTTTTCTCCCCCCCCCCCCCCCTCTTTTTTCCTTTAGCAGTTTATTTCTGTGGAATAGAAAAAAACTGCTTGGATTTTTTTTTACACACTTCTTAAAGATCACAAGGCCCCACAGAGTTCTCTGTTTTTATTACAATTTGATGTTTGTTTAGTTTTAAGTGGGAAGATCCTTGGGTTTGTGTATTTGTATATATTTATATATATATTTGAAATAATCTTGCCTAAGGGTTAATTTGCTGTTTGCTGCTGAATAAGTTACCAAACTACTCCTTACTCAGCAGTTTCTTCACAGAGCTCTTTCGTCTCAGTTTCCAGCAGTTTTTTGAAATCGTCTTCATTTATATGCAAAATATGTGGTCTGTCTTCCTCCATATTCTCAAAAGATATATTTTTGCAGGTCTCCAAGTTAGGAATGCCATTTTTGCAGAACCCATTGCAAAAACCAAAACACATTTAAAATAAAAAGCATGATATTTACTGTTTATTTATCTGAGTTTGAAAAAAATGTGGATTTGGTTTCCTATGCTTTATAATAAAACATTTTAAAAAATTACAGAGTCCATGATTTGCTTTGCTTTGAGTATACCTTTCTGTGACAGGCTGATGACATTTTACAAGCCACCACTTCTCCTTGGAAGAAATATTAATAAATTTAGACAAAGCCTAGGAGGGGAGTATGATTAGAGTTTGTCCAGAAAGTAATATTTCTAACCTTTCAAAACCATATTTCTGTATATTTTATTCAATTTCCTTGATTAAAATCATGACACTATATTTACCATTTTAAGTTCAAATCATACAACTCTCTATTAGTCTTTAGAATAAGATGTTTCTTGAATTCCACTGCAAAGGTACAAATTGAAGTGTGATGCTTGTTTCTCTTGCCTTATGACGTGTTCTATCATCCATTCGATCGTGTTGCATGGCAGTGACAAATCTCCATTGATCTCTTAGCCAGAAATGACTCTTGCCCCATTTGTATGCCTTTTAACACTACAGGGATCGGTTTTAACATCTCTTTGTAGTCAATTTATCCTCATTTTCTCAGGAATTTTTGCTTAATTTGTTGTGTTCCTTCAGACCAACCTAGCTTTTTAAATCAACGCTAAAGTTGTGAGGAACTACATACATAAAAGCACATTCTGCTCCTTAAGTTGAACATGTATGTACTGCATGAATTGAAGAGTTACAATTAGCAAAAATGGTCTTTTTGGATTTGATTTATATTAAAATATCGGTTGCCTTGGAAGATACTAAAAAAATGCTCAATTGTAATAGTAACTTTACTATTTACCCTTCACAGATAAATTTCATCCTGTTTTATAAAACAGGAATACACAAAATATTCACAAATCAATAGATGTGGTTTCCATAGCATATAGATCTTTATTTTTTAATATCTTCTAAGGCTGGAGATGTAATTTAAATGGACACTTTTCTAAGTGCCCTAGCATCCAGTACTGGCCTATTAAGTAGGCAAGTCATCTACATTTATAATCATCCATACAGCAGGTTCCCAAGACACAGTTCCTTAAAAACCCCTTCCAGCTACAATAACAACTTCCTTCTCTGCAGACCTGCAGCTCAAACCACAGCTCTGACCATGCCTCAGATAACCTCATTTGGGATTGGCACAGCACTCACTTCTCCTTTGGGAAGAACAAAACTGAAACAGCAATCACAACAAGAGCTTAGCTCTCTAGGTAGGATCAAGCTTAATTCACAACCAGACTGTGCTGCAGTTGTGCCAAAAGGCATTCCTAGCTACCCACTTTTACATGAGCTGGCCAGCTTGAGGAGAGAGGCAGTAACCCCTGAATACTGTTGGTGTTGCCTGACTCTGACCTGTGGTGTGCACATGCTCACATACACAAATCCATATGTTTGAAGAAAGCTTGACACAGCCGATCAAAATGACCTTTTTAAAATTTTATCTGGATGAAATGTCATCTCAGTAAAAAAAAAAAAAAAAAAAAAAAAAAATCCTGAAAGCACCAAAAATGAAATAAATGAAAAGTGCAAATGTCAGCAGGAAGGGTGGATTAAGGGATAGCATGTGGAAGGTAGGCGAGCAAGAGCAGGCAAGAGAAAAGACAGGGATACAGGGCTGTAATGAAGAGAGGGAAAAGACAGACAGGGAAGAATTGAAGGGAAGGGACTACTCGTGAGACATAGCAGTTCCGTATTTCCTGTGCCACATCTGTCACACTGTGTAGGAACTCCCTCTTCCTCCAGGAGTGCCCGAACCCCCTTCTCCCTGGCTCCTGCTCATATGAGCAGGAATCTATGGGGCTCATTTGCTTTTGTATGCCTGCAGGTTTTGTTTGTCTGGGTGCTTTTTGAATTTTTGCACGGGGAGCAACTTAGTGTGGATCTTTGAGAAGACATGCTACTTATGGTTATGTCAAGATAGCTCTGTAACAAGTCCTTTAAAAAAGGAAAGGTTCCTTTAGAAAATGCTGTATTCTGTTGTGTGAATTTTAAGGACTGATAATGAAATAAAACCTATGCCTATTCAAAATCTTGTGAAATTGGAGCCTTTGTTCTTGCACTAGCTAAAATTTCTGTTGGGAGGAGACCTTATTCTCTGTGTAAGTGGCCTGCACTGTTTTCTGAATCAGTGAGTTTAGTTAAAGAACGGATATATACTGTAAATATGACCCCCCCAAAACATTAATATATTAAAGTACATGAAGACCAAGACACCAGTCCTGCGTTTCACTAGAGAGAATCTTGACCCCCAAAGAATTACTATAAATTTTCTTTCTCTCATTATATTTCTCACCTTTCTCTCACTTTAATAGTGCCCCTGTGCCTCCTTTTAAACTGATGGCAGTGCTTACCTCTTGCTGCCTTGAAGTAGTCACAGGAAGGTAGGACCACAATTAACAGAAGACCGAAGACCTGCAGATGCTTGTGTTCACAACCACAACATCACCTATAGGGAGAGCAAAGTCAGTCCCTGCCAAACCATGGGGAAGGAACCTTTCATGACAGTCATTTGCTTTGCAAGGCCGTGAAGGGAAAAATAGGCACATATGCACACAGAGGACCTTCTTTCTACTTAAACAGAAAATGGATGTTTTGCCAGGTCAGCACTACAGAAACCCTAATAGGACCCCAGAAGAGTAACTCATGGGCATCTGCTTCAACCCAGTAGGAGAAGGAAGGTAAAATACTCTGAACCAAGGAAAAGTAAAATTGGAGAATCTTGACACACTGAGAGCGGTAAGAAATAGTTGGGGAAAAGTGAGAAAATGGCTGTTATAGGATAATATGGCTAAGAATGCCAAGGGATAAGATTAGGAAGCTGAGGGCAAGGCCAGCAAAAGAAGGAAGTCAGTCTGACAAGAAGAGTATGGAGAAATGACAAAGATGAAAGCACAGGAAAAGGAGGAATATGAAGAAGAATTGGGCAGAGGAATCTGTTAATGTATGTATTAAAGGAGAACTAGTATCCAATTAATTTTCCAAAGTCTAAAAGGAACACTGTTGCCATTTTACTTTCTGCTTTTATTTAGTATTTACAATACAATGGAGACACATTGACATCTGGTAAAATCTAAAGCAATACTTAAAAAGCAGTCCCTTCTTAGAGGAATTTTTGGTAACATTCTGTCTGAGAAACAGTTCATGCTTTTCACATGAGACAAGAATCCAGTAGATAAATCAGCTTTGGATAATATTTATTCTTCCACTAAAAGATGTGGATCTCCATCCTTTTGCAGCCCTCTCACGCTTATATTTAGAATCATTGTCTGCTCTTAGGGAAACTACAAATCTCAGACCTGATCTCATTCAGCTGCATCATGGAACCACTGGTTTGTTTTCTTTTGAGTAATGGAGCAGAACTCCTGGATATATGTTTTGCTCTTCTTCTTTTTGAAGCAAACCTTTCTTTTTTCTTTTTTCTCTTTTCTTTTTTTTTTTGTTTTCTTTTTTCTGTTTTCTTTTTTTCTTTTTTCTTTCTCTTTTTTTGTTTTTTCTCTTTTCTTTTTTCTTCTTTTTCTCCCCCCCGCTTAAAAAGCTTCTGCTTTGGAGTTCATCTTTCATCCACCAGAGATGATTATTTAATCTACCTTTGATAGCTTCGCTTAGTGCTGTTTGTTCTGCAAAACCCCCAGGCAAAATTCTCCTAGATTCGTGCAGTGGTTCTTGTCTCCAGCCTTCTCCTCTGCCTTCATGCAGAGTGAGTATCCCACTGCCAGGCACTAATACTGTCCTTTTTGAGGGGTTTCATTCAGTCCTTCCAGGGAATCTGGAACTCCTTCTTCACTACGAGGGTGGTGAGGCACTGGAACAGGTTGCCCAGAGAAGCTGTGGATGCCCCATCCCTGGAAGTGTTCAAGGCCAGGTTGGACAGGGCTTTGAGCAACCTGGTCTAGTGGAAGGTGTTGCTGCCCATGGCAGGGGAGTTGGAATCAGATCTTTAAGGTCTCTTCCAACCCAGACCATGCTATGATTCCTTGGAGCAACCTCAGTGCAATTCCTGGGTCCCACAAATCCTGGCCCACCCCTGTGCATGGACCAGCAGCTGCCCATATCTTTCTGGCTGAAAGCCACATCAGAGCTATCTGTACCCTAGTCCAGGGATCAGCCCCACCTGCTTCCTTCCTACCCATTTCTCCTGGAATAGCTCCCTGTCCCAAGAGTGGACAGGAGCACAGCCCAGGAGCCACCGTGATGGCAGTTTCTCGCAAGGTGATGTCTCTGCACACCTCCAGGCTGTGCACACCG
This sequence comes from Pelecanus crispus, assembly GCF_030463565.1. NCBI lineage: Eukaryota > Metazoa > Chordata > Aves > Pelecaniformes > Pelecanidae > Pelecanus > Pelecanus crispus. The sequence goes on along the minus strand of NC_134644.1, from coordinate 154,603,740 downwards.
TGAGGCAACCCCTGTGGAGTGAAGGTGCTTTAGGCTGCCTGATCACAAGCCAAAGATGACACAACTATATGCCGCTTTTTTTTAAGAAGTAAGGCCTCATTAGCCAAAGTCTATTCCATTAATTTTTTTCTCTTTATTAGATTAAGAAATTAATGCTAGTTTTACCACAGCAGGAGACAGGCAGTTCCTTAAACACATAGGTGGAGATGTGTCTAGTGTCACTCACAGAGGACTGGTACACTCACTTGCCTTTAGCATATCACAAAAGCTTTGGTGTTTGTTTAGAGTTTTCAAGGCTTTGGGAAAACACAATAATAAATACCTTGGGCTTTGTGTTGTAAAAATAAATTCATAACCAAGACCAGTTTTGACTACCCAACAGTGTAAAATGAAGAGATGGAAAATTTACCTCCGTAACTGTGACTATGTGTTCATTAACAGAGGTTTAGGCAGGAGCCAGCAGCTCTGTGACTGCTTCTTTTCCATTGTGTGACTTGTGCAAATTTGCATGACACGAGTATCTCTAGAATCTCCTTTCCGGTTACTGTGAGCTGCTCCACAGTGCAAAGACCAGATCAGAAAAACTGCCTCAGTTTGATATAATGTAAAATAGATTAAATGATACTGCTGCCAGCCAATGGATAATACGGGAAATCAAAGGAGATTTATAAGGTGACTTTAACCTCATCAGATTAACATTTTATACATGTAAGTATTCAGAGGAAAAAAAAGGAAAAATGCTTCTATTTTCGGTACAATTAAGTATAATACAAATATGTAAAACAAACAGTTGAAATAGCCCCTGGATGTGGGGAGAAAGTGATAGAGAGCCCATCCTATGACAAAGCAAGCTATCTTGCCATCTCAGTTTACTGGGGGATGCAGAGGAGCCCTTATTTCTGAAGTTTTTGCTGTCTGCTGCCACCTATGGTTCGAAAAGAAGGTTTTCCAAAGACCAATTCATCGCCAGAATCAACTAAACATGCAATGAAAGATCTAAAAAACTGAAACAAAAGGAACTAATAAAAATGGCATGGATGGTCAAAGTTAAGTCTATATTTAGGTACATGCTTTTGGTTTTAAAAGCACTGCACTCCCACTGATTTCAGTTTATACCAAATGGATTAAAAATGCATTTGTTTTATATCAGTGTAGACCTTCCCTAAGAAAAATATTGATATTCACAGAGTAAAAAGTTGCTCCTAAAAACATAGGCGATTGAGAAAGGGGAATCACACAAAACTATTCTAAAAAGTCATATTGTGTTTACTACAATTTGACTAGGCCAGAGATATGTCTATGGAGCACACACACACACCAGGAAGCCTAAGAAAGAAACAAAGAAAAGAAAGCTATACTTTGAGGTGGGATCTAAAGTCCGTTTAAAAAAAAAACCACATTAAAATAGCCTTCAAGACAAATACTCAGCAATTGTAAATGCAGGAATTCAGTTTGTTCTTCCAACCTAAATTTAGCCAACTTATGCATAATGCGTTATCCTGAAAGTCTTTAATTAGTCTCTCACAGACTGTTTTCATCACATAGTCCAAGAATCACATTGCAATAGGGTTTTTGACTCATGAGGAATAATACATTGGGAAATTAAAATATATACTTATAATTTCATATTTTTAACTCCCCAACTAATTAGCTCATTTTGGTGCCTTTATTTACTCTGGAATCATATTTAGCAATTAAAAAAATACTGTGTCTTTTCAAGAGTTCAAGAATTCCTTTTTTTCTCTTAAGTGCACCTGAGTGATATTTGCCACAAGATGGTTCAAATTAATATCTTCAGAACAGCCCAAACTGGTAATCTTGTTGCCATACATAAGCTATCTCATTTCTCTGACCTTTCACTTTCCAGTGTTCAAACCAGAGTTGCACTGAGGTTGTGATTCACAGGTCACAAGGCCACAGATAACCTTAGATATTAGTAGGACTCTGTGTCATTTTCTTACAGAAACCAGAAGTGAATCAATATTTAGAAAGCTGGTGAAATCCAGTTGTTTGTGCCCTTTTGTCCACTTTGAGTTTCAAAAGACATGAACTTAGCAGCTCTGAACAAACAAAAACGAATGCAGATGAAACAAAATAAGAAGCAATTTGGTTGTCTGTGAGCCACAAGCACAACAGACGAACACCATTTTGCTCATGGCTGCCCAGGAGGTGCTCCAGCTCCGCACGCAGGTTTACACCATGCCCACAATACAGCAGGGAGGAGCTGGTGCTGTGTTACACACGCAGTGAAGATTTCAATCTGAGCACCTCAGCAGTAAAGAAATGAGTATGCAACATCAGAAAAAGCAGTGTTTTTGAATGGAGGTTTAATGGCTGAAAGGCCATTTTTCATGTGCCCTGGGACTTCGGTTCAGTTCTCATCTGCTCTGCATGCAACCAGGGAGCTCAGGGCCCCACGGTGAAAATGGGAGTAATGTCCTTCCTCCCACTCTTTGTCTTCTTCAGGTCAGATGAAGCTCTCACCATGAACAACCTCAGGTACCACATCCCACACTAACTCAAACAACCCTTCTCAGGATCACTAATATATATCTGAAAGGGCACAAATCAACATTGTTATTTCACATGCTTGTGTCTAGTTAGACATTTCTACTTACGAGTTAGACACTGAAATGTTTTGAGGACATGGTTCTACATGTCAGTTTGTTGCCTTATAAAAAACCTTAGTGCCACTGTTGTGGAGAGCCCAGCTTTGCACCTAATGCCACAGATCTCTTAAATGGGAAATTTTCCAATTGTCTACCCTTTTAAGAGCACCTCCAGGAACCAGCACTTTCAGAGCATGTCATACCCAGTGAATAAGAGAAAATGAATGTCCTAATGCACAGCAATCCTACTCTTACTAAGGGCAAGGGAAGCTAGATAATAAAGTCAATGAAAAGCCTTTGTGATTTGTGATTACATGGACAGTCAAGCTGCTTCAATAGGGATTGAATTACCCACCGGGCCGTACCCTTTCTACAGGTTTTAACACTGTGTCTCTTGATGTCTTTAGCTCCTAGAACTTTGGGGCAGGTTCAATGTCTATCAAAATGGATCCCAAATTTGTGGCCTTTAATCTGAAATATAACATAAATTAAAACAAATCAAAACAAAATGAAACATTCTCCTTTCTCCACAAAAATGAAGTCAGGAAAGGCTAGTTGGCATTATTTCTTTCTGTATTCTCTTTGTCAGAAACAGCACTCAATGAGGCTTTTACACAAAATAGCAAGGCAGGGAAAACAAGGATTTTGTAGTCAATCAGGTTCCTGCATCTTCAATGGGAAAATGGAGAAACTCCGTTTATGCATGCACCTGTCTGACTCTCCTGCTGACATCTGTTAATCACTATCAGGAAGGAATATGAGCAGCAACGTACTGAGTATATAAAAAAACTGAATGGATTATCAAACAGATCTAATTTATAAGAGAAATCTTTAGTGCTCAGCGAGTGAATTATGAGATTAGTGTCATGGAAGGGATAAATTTGGCATTCCAACAGGAAATATCAGGTTACTGTATGTATCCCAAAGTATTTATCTCCAGTTAGTACTCTGCACATTGTTATCAGAAACAACAATTGCACAATAAACAGCACTAATACTCAGCTAGCAGAACCCTGTCAAAATGCAATGCCCTCTTCAGTACTGTGAAACAGGCTTCACTGACAAGGGCAAGATTTCGCCTTCCTCCCTCCATAAAGGCCACATCCCTGAGGGAGTCTTTTCAACCCTTGCCATCTTTCCTTGTTTACACTGATCAACTTTAAACTAAAGGTTCCTTAGGTTGTCTTTCTTTTTTTTTTTCTTTTTATTTCTTTTTTTTTTCCTCCTAGAAAATACGTGTGGAAATGCTTTAAAAATGTTAATATGGGTATGACCCTAAAACAGCTCCGTGCACACTGAAACTTTCAACAGCCCTGTTGCAACTAATAATTTTGAAACTTTTGGACTGTTCCTTCATATGACACCTGTGAAGAGGAACCAGAAATTTAGCTAGAGAGTGACATGCAAGATGAGCTTTAATTTTAGGAAACTGCAGTTGCACTACAGCCTCTTGGGACAAAGTGAAGTAGGTGCCACTTAAGACTTGTCAAGGACCAAGCTGTCCCTCATGGGTTCCATGCCCATACATCATGGAGCTGAAAGAAAAAGGCATAAAGCCTCTTCTTTCCCTTTTTTTCCCTTCAGTTTGCTGTGAGTAGCTGGGGAATAGGAACAGCCTATATGCACTGCCAAGAGGGTACAGGCTGACAAAGGAGACTGATAAGCTTCTGCTGGGAAAAATGAAAAAAAATTTTTCTCTCTGGAAGTTACGTAACAGTTTGCCAGTGCCTTGAAAAGACTCGTAGGCACTCCAGCATCCAGGGACATCAGGGTGGCTTGGAGAGGGCTGGGGAGGGCACTGTCCCCTATGGAGTCAAGTCAACACTCACGTTTAGCTTCAAGAGAAGTCTTCTGTTGTTGGCCAGGGTTTGCTTCGTTTGCTCAGACCAGACTATTGCTGTACTTCTAAGATCAGTCCCCTTGTGAGGTGATGTCCTCCTCCCCAGCAGCATTGCTGGTGATTAGGGGTGTAAGAGCTGTCTCTGCAGGACAGTCAGTGCCTGGGCTATTCTCAGCCAGGACCCTACCTACTCCAGTCGAGCTGCAGCACACAACCTACCCAAAAAGCTGATGGGCAATTTCTCAAAAACAGTATAAATCCAAAGACTTTCTCATATTTCATAGGCTATGAACTTTGGATCCCCACACATTAATTTCAGTGGAAATCTGCTGCTGAGTTGTGCTCTTCTGACTATTTTATTTTTTACATCCAGGTGAGATACCACCACTGCAAAATGAAACCGTGTCAGTGTTTCCCAGTGTTTAATGCAAAGCACAGAGGAAAAGAACAGCAGGCTGAAGAAATATCAGGAGATTCCCACTGAATTTTTGTTAGTAACTTGGATAAACAGAGCTGAGGAAGAGGGAAAAAAAAATTAGTAGTTAAAATGGAGTAAAAGCACATCCAAGAGTGTGGGCCTCTCGGATCACCCCAGGGCCTCCATCACAGGGAGACTCCACCTAGCAGAAACCGCTATGTCTTTGGACAATAGCTATGTCTTTGGATGGAGCAATCTCCACAGAGACGAAGTTAAAACAGCGGCATGGCATTGGTGATGCTCAGACAAGGAAAAGCTGTCCCGTCCCCCCCCCCCCCCCCCCGCAAACTAACAAAAAACTTATTGTCTTTCTGATTTGATGTCTCTCTCTATATGAAGTGTGAAAAAGCAAAGGAAGGATGGGGCATGATCAGACTTTGAAGTCCTGTGCATTTTTTCTGTGGTCCACTGATCACTACAACCCAGACAGTCATTCCATTTGCTGGTGGCTGGGCTGCCCAGTTTGTGTTTGCTGGCCCCTGTGCTCCCCCCAAAGCTCCTTCCCAAACACACAGACTTGAAAGGAGAAGCAATAATTCAAGAAGTCTCCTAACACAGCAGGGTTACATTTGTAATATGGAAGGGTTAAGATCGAAAACCAAAGTAGTTTAATTCTATTTTCAGAAATCGGTACCTAACGCAGGAATATCTTTAATGACAGACACCGAGATGTCAAAGGACTGTGTCAGGTTTCAGACCTTTCCATAGTTTAAATTCCTGTGTTTAATCAAAGGTTAACTGAATCATTGCTGGTCGTGAAGAGTTACTTCAATGCAGTGTTGTTGTGGGTGGCCTACAATAAGTAATACCATATTCAGGCAGCGATCTCCTACATGCAAACATATTTCCCATGCATGTCTCTGTGTACAGAAAATATCTGTGACAGTATATACAAACTACCTCTCAGGAGATGGTGCAAAATAGTTCTAACTTTGTTGATTTCTTAACTACTTCATCCCTTAGCTGAATAACCTTATTTTTTGTCGTGACTCTTAAAAAATTATTTCCTTTCAAATAGGATAAAATGAAACAATAGCAATTAGCTTGTTTTAATTCCTGAGTGTCAGAACCCATATCAGCAGAATTGTCTTTCATTGTGTCAGGCTGCATTTTCTTATTCACCTATTTTTTTCAGGGCAGCTTATTACTTAGAGAAAAAAAGGGAGTCAAACTTTTGTGAACTGATTGTTTATTTGTTTGGTAATACTCAGCATATATACATAAAGTAGGACATAAAATAGAAACAAATTCATACCCCACAGTTGAAACTTATATGTTACTTTTTTTCATCTTTACTAATTTGTCTGTATGGCAAATAATTTCTGTGGAAAGATGAGTATGGCTGCAGAATCCACAGGTGTTTTTTATGTTCAAATGTAGCTTTGTACCAAGTTTTGAAGAATATTCCTTCTTATCCTTTATTCCTTGTTATGGTAGCTACATTGTTGTTTAGTTTGGTTGATGTTAACACCTGGAATGTTAATAGCCTACCTTGATTAGCTTTCTCCAAAGTATTTCTTTTGAGGCAATTTAAATTTTTATACTTCACAGGCCTTGGCAAAATATATATAAAATTTCTATGACACCATGAAGTGTATTACTGTATAAAGGACTGACGTACCTGATACTTATTCTAGATTTGGTTTGTAAAGTTTCCTAGTCTAAAAAAGGTGAATGATGTGATTAACCAAGATGCTTTAAAAAATTGGAACTGAAAATTCTTTCCACTACAACCAAACATCAAAAATGGTCTATTTCTACAAAACAAGGTTTTTCACAGAATATTTTCTATTGAACAGAGATATTCAAGGCCCAGGGATTTCTTTTTAGAAATATTTGTGGCTTCACTGAAAACCTCAAAATGAAGTGTTCGGGTTTCCAAAGAAAGGTCCACGTATTTTGGTATCATGGTGGAAGAATTTTGCTTTTTTTATTGACTCCTCCTTTTCCACACCCAAATTCCACTAAGGAAATCAATAATTAAATATAAATAAGAAACAATAATTATTGGGTTTCTGAAAAAAATTGTGGGAAAATTTGCATTTCCTGCCCCTTCCCTGTATATTTTAGGTAACATAAGGTCATGATTAAGTGTCTGAAAGCGTATTCCTATTTTAGTGCCTCTGCAGTACAAACATAACAAGTGATCCAACTCTACTAGAATCACAATTGCATAAAGGTGGAAGTGATAAGCTGAGCAGAGGAAGTATTCTTTACTGTGATCAAGTGTCTTGTACAGAATTTCATGGTAAAATGGTGTATTTTTTGTTGCATATCATTTTCAGTAACACCCAAAAGAAAACACTATTTTCCTCAAGCTCCTTCAAAAATAATGCATGACTTGAAAGCAGTCAAAATTTATGCAAGCCGTAAAGGTGCAGTCAACTTCCTACTCTGCATCCTGAAGGTCTCAAGAAGATGACATGAAAAACTATGAAAAGTAGCAGAAATCTTCTTCCACTTCCAGGTGGTGCAAGAAGTCTTTCTTGCTGTATACCCCCTTTCGCTTTTGCCTCTGGCCTGATTCCAACAAACCTTTAATCAGGTAGCCCATATGGAAATTAAATTTGTCATAATTAGGGAAAGTACAAATCTCACCATAGCCTCCTGAAAGTCTGCCCCTTTGTTCAATGAAAAAAGGAGATCCATTCCACAAAACAATGTTCTGGTGTTCTGTATTGTCTAGCCAATGCACTGAATTTCTCACCACTTTTGGTCAAACATGAAGCCAGCTCTTGAATGGGTTAATAAAGCTGTATGAAATCTGCTGGACACAGAAAGTTATGTAAATGGACTGCACGCTAAGCCAGCTTCTCCTGATGCTGGATGCAAGAGGGTGTTAAGAGAAGCGGGAACCTGCATCTGCTCTGTGTTTATAGACAGATATAAAATGATTATTGCAAGAATTGTAGATAATATAATCCAATGTGGATACAAATCTCTGGAGCATCCAAGGAATTCATCTGAGTTTTGAGAAGACTTTGATCAGTTGACATTACCATTTTCTGTTTTAAATAACAATTAAGCCATTAGAGCAGTATGACTGGAGCCAAGTTTCCTGTAGATTTCCACCCCACAACAATGGACGTCAGATTGTAACACAGGATAAGTCATATAACAAAAGAAATCATCCAAATTTTGGTCATGAAAAAAAAACCTAATATAAAATCTAATCCAAAAATGACATCTGCAGTTTTAAGCAAAAAGTGGTGTTACTTGAGTGATCAGATATTTTGACCATAAAGAATTTATGGCCTCCCTTTGTTCCAAAAGCTATCTAAGCTGTGAATTTATATTACTTATTTGTCCAATACTTTAGACTGCAGTGGAAGTAATGAAATGTGTCAATAATTTGTTACTTTAGACTCCTTGCCTCAGAAATCTGGTTTCAATTCCATCTGGACTAACATCTAGTTCTAACAAGCTTAACTGTTTCAATATATCCAAGGCGAAAAAAACAAGTCTAATGCTAAATCAAAAATCTGGGGAACATTTCAGTGACTCAATCGAAAATAAGAATCATTAGCAGTCACAGTTTCAACTCTAAAAACTTAGCAAAATAGCTATTGAACATAGGAGAGTACCCCTAGGTATTGCGGCTTCTTCAGGGAGAGTGAGCCTCAGTGAGATTTCACAATGACTAAGATTAAGCCCTATGCTGTGTAGGAAAATTTCCAGAGCAGCTGCAGCATTCATCTGAAACCTTCACCAAGGCCTTAGCGATAGTGCTGCTCCCATTCACCACTACTGGCACACGCTGAACCCAGTCTGCACCATCAAGAAGAGAGCAGAAATCTTCTCACCTCTCACAGTCACTTGTTTTGCCTGGTAAGAATGAGTAGTAGCCATTTGACAAAGAGATGTGTGGGAGACACTTCATTCAAAGAAGCCTAAAAAATCTGGGAGACAGAGATAGGATTAATTTTGCTGAAGATCTCTTGATAGCAGTTAGAGAAGAAGAAAAAATCTTCTTAAATATTCACTTCTCTTGCATGTTATAACACAAATTTTATTTTTTTATGTAGAGGCAAGGGAGATTTCATGGTCTGCTTTCCCATTTTCTTTAAGTGACAACAGCAACCTTAATTTTTCAGGAAAAGCTTCACTGTGAGAGTTTAAAATAAATATTGGAGAGGCAACCACTATTTGTAGATTGATTTTTGGTTTGGGGTTTTTTTTTCATTTCAAAACCAAAATTATTTAGGATGTACAGGTTAAAATCTTCCCATTACAAGTATTTGTCACTCCTAGAGTAACAATCTCTAGTATTTTCAATACATAAAGAGTTCTTGAACTTTACAAAATAACTTGGGATGTATTTATTTTGAGAATCCAGCTATTACTTTGATTTATTCTAATCCCATGTCACTCATAAAATAATTTAGTCTTAATCTGATTTGATGGATAAAGCTCTTTCCTTAAGGTCTGTTGGAAAGCTTTCATTTGACAGTTGTTCATTTTGCTAACTCTTCTGTCTAATCCATGCAATCTGGGAATTTTGTGGTGATAATGAAATCTCAACAGTCATCCAAGTTGCAAAGTTTATGGTTCGTGAAGAAGTTCTTCTTGGAGCTGTAACTTCAGTATTCTCTGAAGCTGGCTCCTCTCTGTGTGCTCATCTAATATCCCATCTTTCCAGGAAAAGTTACCTGAATATGTTTCACCGCTGGCAGCCAAAAAGAAATCAGTTGATCCCAGTAGGTCAGCTGTGTTTTTGTGCACTAAAAGAAAAACAAACCCATTAATCTCAAAGTGATTCTAGTCTTAAACATACACAAGACCATTGCAAAGCATTGCTAAGCTTGTACTAAACATTGGTTTTGTTCACAAACTAAGCAAACCAAATTAAAGTTCCATTTACTGTAGTGAACTATACCATCCCTCTGCTGCTCTGCTGGCTCTTCCAGGTGGCAGAATACAGTCTGGAGAAACTCTAGAATGTTTTAAAGTACTTTTTGCCTCATGTTTCTCTTGCACTTCTCTTGGTCTTAACAGTGCAGAAACAGGAGTATTCATAAATGTTTTGGGTTTGTTTGGTTTTTTGGTTTTTTTTTTTTTCATTATGTTCAGTCCTATGATATCCCAGGAACACTAAATGCAGAGTTTAAGTCTGATAATGGCTTAAAAATCTTAAGCCAAAAGAGGTAAAGGAACACCTTTAATTTCATTAACCACTTTTGCTCATCCTTGAAGAAAAAAACATTCATTCACATCAGTTTAAAGTTCTAGGAAGTTTATATGATCAAAATATCTGAATAACCACAGTGCAAATTCTATGTTTTTTTGTTTACTACTCCAGCAAATCACCCCACACCTCTGCAGTAATAATATCCGTCAGGAATTCCAACCAGCTCAAGCATGATCTCCACTTCCTGAGAACATGTGGCTGTTCTCAGGCTGTTGATTTTTCCAAGGGTATCTTTATTTGATCTCATGAAATACTTTTGTCCCACAAGAGCCTAAATGCATTGATATATAATTTCTAAGTAAATCCTTAGACCACTTTTTTAATAATGGAGTTATGCTAACCACGGACCAGTCCTTGGAGATCTTGCCTGCACTAAGCAAAATCGTAAAAATATCTGCTTTAGCTTCTCCAATTTCTAACCCCTCTTTCCTTATCAGCTTTGGACAAATACTGTTTGGCTTGATGCCTTGTCAACAATATCATCCCTTGACTCCTTAATAATCTTTCCTAGGATGGTTAGTGCATTTTTTAATTTTTTTGTTTCATTTCCATAAAAGCTGTATTGCTATTTTGGCTTTCTCAGCCTTTGCAGTTAGAGCATTTACAGCACAATCATTCTACACCTTTGCTATTCCCTGAGGTTTGCTTTTAAACTTCAAACTGTCCACACCACCAAAGCCGGCCATGTAACTGTAATTCGTAAAAGAAATTTGATAAATGGAGAATTCTCAAAGAAAATTGATTCCAGCAGTGGGTTCACATAAACTACAGCAGTTAAAAGTGACATACATTACTCTGAAACAAATTTTTGTTTGACGAAAAAGATACTTTTTTTTGTTTGATGGCTATTCCTGCAGGGATTGAGTTTGTGATTGGAATTATCTGTACAAGCTTAACAATATATTTTCCCACTAAATCACCTACTGAGAATGTCATTGTCACTAAATGCATTTCAGGACCAATCAGGTTCTGTTCTTTCCCTCAATTTTACAACCGGCTGGTTTTTGCAACCTGACGGTTTTCAGAAAATCTGATATTTTATGTCTGACAATGCTCCAGTCTGCAGAAGTGCTTGTTTCTTTTTACTATGGCTCTCCACTGATGAGGTGACCCTCAGTGAGGACAGAAATAAATGTGTTTAGAGAAGATCAAAAAGCCATCCATGGATTATTATTATATAGCTTTCACACAATGGAAGAACCTAAATACCAATTAGAGCAGGAAACCATTCCCACCCTGTTCTCTTCTGTGTGTACAAGGATATAGACAAGGCAGTATGTGTCCTAATAATTTACAACCTGCCAACAGAGAACAGATGGATGAGACAAACATATTGAGTTATAAATATGTCATCTGTTCCCAAGAAATCTCAAACCTCTAATTGGAGTCAAAAGGCTGAATATATACTGAGTTTATAACCAGTGAAGGGATGAAAGAGAATTTCCCTAACCACTGTTTTTTAATCAAAACTGAGAGAAGAATTTTGGCTAATAGGCTATCATATTGACACTAGTACTCTTATACTGGAATCTGAAAGGACTGATTCAACTATACTTGGAAAACTTAGGGAATAATGTATAAAGATACTGTAAATGGATTAGTTCTTCAGTGTCTTAAAATCATACTATACTCTCCTGTGTGATACTTCGAATCACTATAGCTGGAAAAACCACATAATTGTTTTTGCAAACACATCTCAACTAATGCTTCTCAGAGGTATTTATTGAGGTGTGTAGGTAATCAGATATTAAAAATGGTCAAACCTGACAGGTTGGCAGCAAATCTGTTTCGAGTAGATGCATCACTCACACATTGCCCCAGATGATGCACAGCACTATTTCACACAGTCCCGCTGGAGATGAAACAGCCTCCAGACCTCTGAATATCACGCCAGCAAAGGATGGAGACCTACAGCCTCTGCTGGAAAAAAGAAACTAAGAGCTGGAAGTCCACAACAATTTAAATCCCACATGAATTTCAACTGATCAGCTGCCCTATTCAGTGCACTGAGAGAAGATTCACAGACCTCTAGTCCACAGGGTTTATTAAAAGGCATTTATAACCCACTGTGGGTGGTACCTTGCTCATGGTTTGTGTGCTCTGAGCACAGAAGGGGGTATTCAGCCACATTGACCAAAACATTGCACAGACAGTCCTTATAACAAGTAATCTTTCCTGAGATCAGCAAGCATTGCAAACTTGGGACATAGCATTATTGCTTGGTGAATTATGAGTAAAATTAAAAATGCAGTAATCCCACATGTACTGTTTAATCCTGTGGCAGAGACTGAAAAATGAGGAGTAACATGATAAAGTTTTATCCTTTTAAAATACCATCTTTTAAATAAAGATTTCTTAGTCTATCTTATCAAATGTTCTGTGTTATTTTATTCTTGTCTTTCTTTTGTGCTTTTAACTTTTCATTTTAAACCAAACTGACACTGCAATGGTGGTCTAGCAGTTTGTGTCATTTCCTATAAAGAGTACAGCCCTTCTCCTTCCTTTGGACAATTGATATTTACAGACAACGACTTCAACAGGGTGGGAGTTTCCAAATGAGAACATAGGAAATCTTGTGTCAGGTTAAACCAAACTCGGCCCTATAGTCTCTTTTTCTATAGAAGAACCCCTATATAGGAGTTGAAGTATAAGACAAAGGGCAAAAGCAGGCCCAGAATGTAGAGAGGTTTCCATGAATATTGCTCAGGAACTTCTTCACTCAGAGACAATATCTTTTATTTAATGACTATAGATTTTCTCCCAATATTTTGTCCAATCATGTATTTTAAAGCATTTGAACTTTTAATATTTCAGAGTTCCAGGATAAAGATATTTTATTTTAACATTATCTTGTGCAGGAAAGTGAAAGACAGGGAACAATCATTCCCTGCTCTACACCACTCATTATTTTAATGGACTGTATGTACCTTCCGTTATCTCTTGCTTTGTAGTAGAAGTTCCTTCTTCATTCATTGTATAGAAACTGTTCCAAACCTTTAATCATTGTTCTTGCCTCCTCTTCTTGACCTCCTCCTCCTCTTTCCTCTGCTATTGTATTCTTTTTGCCATGGATGCAACATAAATGTAGTCAGAATTCAAGATGTAGGAGCCCCATAGCATTGTACAGTGGCAGAAAGTTTTTAATTCCTGTTTTCTTTTCTGCTCCTTTCCAGCATTTGAATCATAGAATCATAGAATCGTGTAGGTTAGAAAAGACCTTTAAGATCATCCAGTCCAACCATTAACCTAACATTACCAAGTCCACCACTAAACCAATTAAGGGTAGAGTAGCAACCCCACGCCTCCTGGTTTGGTGGCTGGATCATTTATAATGAAAGTAAAAACTAGGAATCATTAAGATTGGAAAGGACCTCTAAGAACATAATTCCAATCATCAACCCAACACCACCATGCCCACTAAACCATGTCCCTAAGTGCCACATCTACCTGTTTTTTGAACACTTCCAGGGACAGTGACTCCCCCACCTCTCTGGGCAGCCTGTTCCAATGCTTGACCACCCTTTCCATGAAGAAATTCTTCCTAATATCCCATCTAAACCTCCCCTGACACAGCTTGAGCCCATTTCCTCTCATCCTATCACTAGCTACTTGGGAGAAGAGACCAACACACACCTCGCTACAGCCTCCTTTCAGGTAGTTGTAGAGAGCGATAAGGTCTCCCCTCAGCCTCCTCTTCTCCAGGCTAAACAACCCCAGTTCCCTCAGCCGCTCCTCATAAGGCCTGTGCTCCAGACCCTTCACCAGCCTTGTTGCCCTTCTCTGAACATGCTCCAGCACCTCAATGTCTTTCTTGTATTGAGGGGCCCAAAACTGGACACAGTATTCCAGGTGTGGCCCCACCAGTGCCGAGTACAGGGGGACAATCACCTCCCTGCTCCTGCTGGCCACTCTATTCCTGATACAAGCCAGGATGCTGCTGGCCTTCTTGGCCACCTGGGAACACTGCTGGCTCATGTTCAGCTGGCTGTCAGCCAGCACCCCCAGGTCCTTTTCAGCCAGGCAGCTTCCCAGCCGCTCTTCCCCAAGCCTGTAGCGTTGCATGGGGTTGTTGTGACCAAAGTGCATGACCCAGCACTTAGCCTTGTTGAACCACATACAATTGGTCTCGGCCCATCGGTCCAGCCTGTCCAGGTCCCTCTGCAGGGCCATCCTACCCTCAAGCAGATCGACACTCCCACCCAACTTGGTGTCATCTGCAAACTTACTGAGGGTGCACTCAATCCCCTCATCCAGATCATCGATAAAGATATTAAACAAGGCTGGCCCCAAAACAGAGCCCTGGGGAACACCGCTCGTGACCAGCTGCCAGCTGGACTTAACTCCATTCACCACAACTCTCTGGGCTCGGACACCCAACCACTTTTTTACCCAGTGAAGAGTACGCCCGTCCAAGCCATGAGCTGCCAGCTTCCCAAGGAGAATGCTATGGGAGACTGTGTCAAAGGCTTTGCTAACGTCCAGGTAGATGACATCCACAGCCTTTCCATCATCCACCAGGCGGGTCACCAGGTCATAGAAGGAGATCAGGTTGGTCAAGCAGGACCTGCCTTTCATGAACCCATGCTGGCTGGGCGCAATCCCCCAGTTGACTTGCACGTGCGTGTTGAGCGCACTCAATATGAACCACTCCATAACCTTCCCTGGCACCGATGTCAGGCTGACAGGCCTGTAGTTCCCCGGGTCCTCCTTCCAGCCCTTCTTGTAGATGGGCGTCATGTTGGCAAGCCTCCAGTCATCTGGGACCTCCCCTGTTAACCAGGAGTGCTGGTAAATTATGGGTTGCTGGTTGATTTGCTTTTCTGACTACTGTTGAACAAGCTGATTAAATAACAAGGTAAGCTCTAAGCTTCTCTAATATGAGCCCTCTCCCAGACCTGTATATGCACTAAAAATTTGCAAATACAGTCATAGACCAAAATTTTACAAATGCTGTTATTCAGAAATTTAAATATAAATTTGCAAAACCAGGGAAAAAATCTATTAAAAATATTTCTAATTTTATTAGAAATAGAATTTATATTCAGTTCTTGTAAGTTATTTCAGATGGATTCTGGAATGTTTTTATAGAAAGTTACTAGAATACTTTTACAGAAAGTTACTTACTTTTTAAAAGCAAAGGTTCAATTACATTTCTAAAGAAAACAGAAAAATTCTGCTCCTTTTACCCATGTAAGTGACTTTTTTAAGGTATAATTTGTACTCACTAGCACTTACTTAAATCCAGGGTAACAGTATTGGCTTAATTGGAGTGGATATAGCTTTGGAGCTATGTAGCACTTTGGCAAAGTATTTCAGCAAAACTTTTTATGTGACAAAAGCCAAAAATTGTTAACAACTTTCAGAAAATCTTGTTAGAGCAGCGGGTGTATTCTCTCTTACTCAGTCATTCTAAGTATATGTCATTTGACCCTGAAACAACTTTACAGTGTGAAACAGAGCCCAGAAAAATCAGTGGGAAATCTTCAATTTGGCCCTGTATTTTCAAATTCATTCCTCTCTTCAGATATATATGTGCAAACCTATTTGACATTGATGTGCTAAAGCCCACTGTCATTTCTACCAATTAGTTTTGACTAATTTAGTTGATGCAATATGAGTTTTTCCACACATATCTAAGATCAGAATTTGGCAGAGCGTTAACAATGTATCTTAAGATATAAGATATTGCATAACTTTCCTCGTATGGTGTACTGCTGAATAAATATTTTCTCTGAGACACAGATCATGTTGCTCCAGCATCACTTCCAAAGAGGAATGGAGGAATATTTGACTGCAGTACCCAGCTTTTGTTTAGCACACTCTGTGTGAAGGTCAAGTATTTATGGTAAGAACAGAGCATGGCAGAGCAGCCCTCTTACACAACTGCCATGTAAATCTAATTTTAAGTTGCCATAGTTGGCACCTCCAATTCGGTAAAGAAGTTGTACTTACTGGCACTGGCCTTGGTAGCTACTGTGCAGCCAGCACCCTTGAGAGCAATTCTTCATTCTTGAGAATGAATCATTTGGAAACTGCATGGTAAATAGCTTTAATTTCTACCCAACAGGAAAAATGTCATTTGAAACATCAACAACATTAGTCTTTCCAAGGAAAAGTCATCAGAACTGGACCATTACATGAAAAATGAGTAACATGATTTACTCACAAAATGTACAACTTAGTATCAGCACAGGAGACTTAGGGCAAATTTGCTCTTGCTTAGAATGGTCTAATTTAAGCTGTATGCGACCCTGATGAAACTTTAATCCTGTTACAAACATTACAACAACAGGAATTGCTCCAAGGCCTGGAGATGGCTGGCAGAAGAGGCAAGAGTTGGGAAGATAATGCTTCTTTATCTCAATGCAGCAGTACTTTGTGAAATGTGAAAGTAAATCCCTGTGTGGCTATTTAAAGAATAAATAATAGTAGCATGTTCATGTATGGCCACCTGTTTGCATATTTTAAGTTGAAATGTTCACAGTTCTGTGAAACACCAATGCAAACGGCTGGTTGTTTTTTATTCTTGAGACTTAAAATCATTCACCCGTGCGTATCTTGAACCCAGGGCACTGCAGCAGCTGCAATGCAGCATACACTCTCAGCTACACACATGCTGTTCCTTTAAATAACTCACTAATCAGCAGCAAATTATAATATTCAAACATCCAGTACAAGGCAGTAGGCTGAAAAAACAGACAGCTGGATTTTATATTAATGTTGACAGAGTGTGCTTCACAAACGTTCTGCTTTATTTATGTGAAATGGAAAAGCAAATAAATGATAAATCATTAGAATATATTTATACTATACTGAAGCCACAGAGATATGGTCTAATTCAGGGTTTACGTTGCCATCTATGTGAACAAGGCATGGTTTTAACTCTCCTGGGAGTCCCACCTCAGAGGCCGCTGGGAAAATGAGTTTGAGATGGCGCAAGGAGGTTGCTTGTGCCAGTGATACAAGAGGAACTGCTCGTGCTGAAAGGAGGTGGGGCCCATGAAGTAAGAAAACTGGGAATGATTATATTGGCAGAGGATTGTGTTTATTCAGCGTTTGCCACCAGCAGGACTACTGTGTTCTTGTTAAAGTTTCTCCACGTAGACCACATGATAGGTAGCAATAATGAGGACATGGGGGCTCAGGGATGGCTTTTCATGGCACATTTCAAGTCACAGTTGCCATATTAGGCTTCTCAGCGATTCAGGCTTGGGCATGGAAAGAGGCTGTTGGCCAAATAACTGATAGATTGAATTATAGGTTCCTCTCCAACTTTCATACCCTCTCTCTTCCCCAAAGGGGCCACAAGATTCAAGGAGAAAAAGAGATGAAGGAATGAGAGAGTACCTCACTCTGTAACTACTCCAGCTTTCTGAGCACCCTGATCTGGTTAAAGCTGTCCCTGCTCACTGCAGGGGGGTTGGGCTAGATGACCTCTAAAGGTCCCTTCCAACACAAAGCATTCTATGATTCTATGATTCTTTTCCTCTCACGAGATGTGATTTCACTAGCTTCATGTTTCTTTGCTTCTTGAAGCAGATCTGTTGGGCTTTCAGCTGCAGTGTCCTTGGGCACTCGGGTTCCTCACTCCTTCACATTACTTGGTTTCCCAGCTTCTGCCAGATCCAGCCTGCACTGCTCTGACATCAGATCCTAGATTTTATGGCTATGTCTACACTAGTAAATAAAATGTACTAGGACCCATGCTGTGGGTCTCCTAACAGTAAGGGCAAGAAGTCAATATTCTGCCCAAAAGATATAAGTCCCCTTGAAACTGAAAGAGTCTCAGCTGGTGAGGAATTGAGGGAAAGTGTTCCTATTGCTTTGATCCAGCATCACTCCATCTGTTGCATGGCCTCTGAAGGCACTTATGCCTATTTTCCCAGCAGTTTCAGTATATTTTCATGATAATTGTTCACAAATAGACAGAGCAACTGAGGAATCTTTTGAGCGATATGAGCAAATAAGACCTCAGAATACTTAAATCATGTTTGTTTTGTTATTCTGAAATGTCTTTACTGACATTTATGGGGAAACAAGATTTCTTTTTCCAGAGTATTCTGTGGCGTCCTGGTAGCTTCAGCTGAACATTTTCCAGGACTCAGGACAAAGTCAGGCTGGGTCAAAATACTTAAGTTAATATTTCATCCAGTATATTTTAGAAAATGAAGTAGAATAGATCGGCAAAAAATGCAGAATTCTAAAGCTGGTTAATATCATTTTTAACCATTATAAATGAAAGTGAGAATCAAATACCCTTGAAAAGTCCTGTCAGACACTGTAGTATGTCTTGGATTTACATTCACAAGAGAAGGCTGTGACCAAAGTATGTTTTGGAGATATTTGACAATGATCAGATGAGTGTCTGAGAATGAAAATAAGATGTGAAAATCAAACATCATTTAGCCATACTTAGAGGATTTACTTTTGAAATTGTGAAATTTGATTGTTTAAACTGAGTCGCTGGAATGTTATTCAATTAAAGATCAATGGACCACACATTCACTGAATGTATGTTTTTGAACTCCATTAAAAAAAAAAAAAAGCTTAATATTGACTTTTTCCTGTATTTCATTTCTGCTAAAATTACAAAAACAACCCCAAACTCAAAATTATATCTAAATAATACTGTATTTCTTTTTCTGTGAGTTAAGACAAAGCTGACCTACTGAAGTCTGGTTTAATTTACAATTTTAACTAATTTTTAAAGTTTAATTCTGTTACCAATGCTTCTGCTAAGTCATGTTTTATTCCATGTGTATCCCATTGTCTTGCAAGAGAAAAAGATCAAGAACACAAAAACTTTCCCTTGTCCAGTGGTCTGATACTTTACATCAATTCTGATCATTTTACTCATTGGGGTATCCCCCCCATCACTTGCCCTGGACTCATTATGACAACTTACCATAACTTTATGACAACTTATCATCACAGAGGGATGAGTTCACAAACGTTAAGGATGAGTTCACAAACGTTAAGGCTCAGGACTGCAATATTTGACTCATAGGCATTCTGCTGGCATCTTTACAGTAAGAAACAATTGACGAGGCTTTTGAAAATCTCTATTTTGGACACTAGAGTGTGTCTGTATGCACAAAGTAGTACTACAGACACCCAGAGGTGAGCATAACTGAGCAATTAATGCAGCTATGCTAGTTTCAGTACCCCCGCTGACTTGCTCAGAGCCAGCTCTGCAGCTATGACCCGTTATAGATATGGAGGTATGTCTCTTTCTCTAGCAGTCATCTCACTAAAGTGCGAAGCATTAGTAAGAATTCAATAATGAAATCATTGGTATGAATATTTATGTAATCTTAATAGATTGCCTGCATTTATTCTTTGCAGGCAAGACAGAAAGACCTAAAACTCTGCTATTGATTTGGTGGATGCAGATTAGTAATGCTGGCATTTTTTTTTCCTTCAGTGCAAAGTTGCTTGTCATAAAGATGCAGTTGGAAAGAATGAAATAATCCTTAGTTTAGGGTTGATTCTAGGAGAATAAATTCAGCCAAAGACAGGGAAAATTCAGAAAACTTAACACTGATATGTGGGAAAACATTTCAGGTTTTCATTTGCATTTTGAAAATGACAGTTATTTAAAAATTACATTCCAAAGATAAATCACCAAACTCATTTCTTTTCCATTCAAACAAATTATTTTACATTATATACAATACAGTTCAGGGTTGGTTTTTTTTTTCACTGAAGACGCAAACAAAAATTTTTTTGTGTGTGTTTTTTTAGAAGTGATTGCCTTTAAATTTTTATCTTACATAGACAAAAAAGCAAATATTTCTAACGCATGACTCCCAGACAAATAAATAGTAACTGTAAATATGCATGCTTATATGTATGTCCATGCAGTGTCTCAAACACAAATTCTTGTTATGTTGCCAGTGCTACTATTTTTGACACAGAAATTTGCCCACTATCATTGGCCTAGTTCTGCAAGACAGTGAGTAATCTTAGTATTGTGGGGACAGCATCGATTCACTTGAGAAGTCTTTTCATAGACACCAAGCAATGTCCCTGAGCATGGTAAATTGCTGAATGGCAAACAAAAATTTGGGGGTGTAGACCTCAAATTTTGTTTGCTGTTTCCCAGTGAATATTTAGTAGGGGAAGAGTGCATCCAATTGCTCCTATTTCAAGGCTTTACAAAAAAATTTTCAGTCAGTGTATTCTGGTTTACAGAAATAACTCTCTCCAGGAATAATCTCTGAGGGCTCTATTAAACAGCAAACAGTTCTGAAGCTCTCTGAGCAGAAGCCAAGGAAAGGCCACAAGCGATACAGAGACTGGCTCTGTACACAGACGGCTGATTTGGCAAGACAATAACCAATGCACTGAAGAAGGCCTCCTTTGGTTTTCATTTCCTTGAAATCTCTCTCAGCACTGAAGCCACGAGAGTTGTAGGCAGGCTGGTATAAGTAAAAGTAGTTAAAAATTATCTCTTTCTTGCCACAGAGCCACTGGATAAACTGAGATAGTTGCTTGAACTGGTTGAGGCAATCACTACTTTGGTGACAAAAGCTTTTTAATCCAATGTCACAACATCTCTTTGTTACATTTGTTGGTATGAAAGTGGTCTCAAAAGGGACAGTATAATTATTTTTATACTTAAAGCCTCCTTTTTTTTCCCATAGGGGAATCTTCCTTTAACTGGAAGGCATATGGCCGATGATGGGTTTTGTGTTTATTTTTTCCCCGTTGCTTTTTCTGTGTACATCCTTAAACAGCTTTCTGGCTGACCTGTGTGCCTGTTGGCTGACATCAGCTGGGAGAGTTGAAGTGTCTTGAGAATACCCTCATCATTAGGACCAAGATGTTCAACTGACACAAGAGCCAAATAATTTTTGGACACTCAAGTACAGATTGACACAGTTATATGAATACATTTAGAAGAACCAACTTGTACCTTTACCAAAAATGCAGAGAGAATATAACAACAATAACTTAAAGTGTCACTAGAAAAGTTCACATATTTTTTGATTAAATTATATAATCATCATGATTATTATTCTATAGTATCATCTCCAGATTTTCATGTACTGATTTTGTTCCAACATAAAGTTGTAATGGAGTAAATAGCAAACCAGAATGTCATCTGCCATGTTAACTTCAACACAAGCAAAGTACTGAAACTGACTAAGCAGTGAGTTCAAACATTCTGGAAATCTTTCCAGTTTTGAAAGGCTTTCTAAGATTTATAAAAATCCATTAATTTAAAAAAACCTAACCCCCCCCCCCCCCGCCCCCCCTAATTATTTATAAACAATGCAATGCAGTAGCGGGAAAGAACCTGGAACGTAGAGACAATCACCAAGAATCTCATCTGGGGGAACTGGGTCAGCATGATGTGGGAGTTGGGACAGCTCCATTGGCATCACTGGAGTTACATTAATGCAAAAGGACAGCTCACATCTGAGATCTGGCCTAACATGAAAAATAGTTTTGCTTAAAGCCTTTATGTTCTTCTAAAGGATGTGAAAACAACTGGAGTCAGTCCCAATATCAATATTCTTCAATATCTGTGGTATATAAAAATGGATGCAGGTTGCTTGGGGCAATGTGCATCTCATGGTTTTCCATTTTTAAAGAAGTCATACGTTGGTAAATTTAAGACAATCTTTTAAAAATGTCACACACAGACTATGCTAATCTTTAGTGATTGCAAATCAGGTCATTATTCCTCCTCCAATAAAAATGAAGCAATTTTCCTCCTGTTGTTACATAGTGTAGAAAATGAACCCTTGCTTAAGGCTGCAGTTCTCAAAGGCTGCTTAGCCTTACAAGAGGACACATCACCATAGAAAAACTAACCCTCAGTAAAAAAGACTAATTCTCAGGAGGTATTTTAAGAAGAATCAAAAAAGATTCCTAGAATGACAAACATTTCTTATTTTCTCCCCCTGACAGGCTATGATTTTATCAGAAAAGACTCAATTCAGTTGCCTAAATAAAGGCTTTTGGTGCCAATTGAGACATCCTAAGGAAGCTGAATGAGGTGTCACTGGTGAACAGGAGACAGGACCTAGAAGACAGCTGTGTTGTTTGGAGCAGCAGCTGGAGGCCAGGTGGTCTATGAGACTTACTGCCTCCATTTAGGCATCTGAAAGGAGGCCGAATACTAACATTGCAATTAA
This sequence comes from Pelecanus crispus, assembly GCF_030463565.1. Taxonomy (NCBI): domain Eukaryota; kingdom Metazoa; phylum Chordata; class Aves; order Pelecaniformes; family Pelecanidae; genus Pelecanus; species Pelecanus crispus. The sequence continues at coordinate 154,581,479 of NC_134644.1, read as the reverse complement.
TAGTAGGGCATCAGAGAACAGAAAAGCTCTACAAAACTAACATATTCTGTGGCTATCTCTAGGTCTGAAATGAAGCTGTAATTCATCCTAGCATTAGTACTTTATATTCAGTTGAAGTTGAAAATATCTTTGAGAAATAGAGCAATTTTAACATGACAAAGATGGAAGTCAAAAGTTTGGGAAATTCTTTTACTAAATCCAAAAAAAAGATGGATATAAACATTTCAAATTCAGTAAACTCTTGGGAACAAGTTTTAGAAACAAATCAACAAGATAATAGCTAGATAGTTGATGATTCTAAGTTTTCTTTGGATTTGTTTGACCTACTTTGTAGATATTTATCTGACAAAGTGCTGAGAAATATTGTAGATGATTTATAACAGTAATAATGTTCTTATATTTCAGGGTTTGCAAGAAATGCTTGCTACTATCTCCCACTGGCTTCAGGATTGCATCCTGTCTTCTCTGATTCAATGCCAGCAATGATAACTCGCTCTTTCAGCATCTCCCATTTTGGTTACAGCAATGCAATTTACTTAAGCTGGAAAGCATCAGCCCTGGGAAAGCTGCAGCTGGTGCAGATGCAGGAGCAGTTCACTTCCTTAGACCCATCAGTCACAAAACCCTTTGCTTTGCACTTGCAGCCCACACACCATCTAAATTTGTCTCTAGAGGTGAACTCCACCTTCTCACTAATTAAATAAAATTCCATGGGACTGTGTGATGCCTGCTTGGGACACTCAGTTAAGGCCATACTGTTGGTGGGATGAACTCAGGCCTAAGTGAGACTGTGGTTTCTACACCATTTTGCTTCATGGGAGGCCTGCTTCAGTCCCGTCCTGTACTTTCTTCCTTGGATAGCAAATTAACACATTAAAATTCATTTTACTATTTGGGAAGCCAAAATAAAAGAAATGGGTTTTGTATCAAAGTGAAATATCGTAAGATTTGTTTCACTTGTGAGATGGAGAAAGTTCCTGGGTATGGAGGCAACTTACAGATATTGAATTTGTTGGCTTAACTAAATAGTCAAATGTCCATTTTTAACATACCATACAAAAATTAATGTAAGTTGTCTTATTGATAATTTTCATGGGTCTCTCAAATACTGCTAAGCCTTTGAGTTACACTTTAAACAAAAATTGCATCTAAATGTAAAGTTTGACAGGACTTTAATTGAACTCCCCCAGTAACATATAAATGGGGTTTTACATGTATTTATAGTACAAAGGCTGAAGGCTAGATGTAGAGTGTCTCTTTTTCTAAAAAAGCCAGGGTTTATATTCATACATATATATATATATATCTCAGTATGATGAGTGTGTATTAGTTGTTATTTTTAGATTTGTATGCAAAAAGCAAAACTTCTGAAACATATGGAATCCCAAATAGTTAATGAACTTTGCAGTGATCAGCATTGGAATTTTCAAACATGTCTAATTTTGAGCGGTTTTGTACTATACATTAATATTTTCTTTCCAGTGTGTTTATATCAATTACATTTTGTTGAAGGGCCCATATGAAAGGAAGCTTTCTAGGATAGACCAGCCGGGTTAGCTCAATTGGTCAGAGCATGGTGCTAATGACGCCAAGTTCACAGGTACAATCCCCACTTACTGTGGGGGGGTTGGGCTCGATGATCTCTCAAGGTCCCTTCCAACCCAAAGCATTCTATGATTCTATGATAGCTCTGCTGTAGTAGCTATTTGTGTTTTCTTGCTCCCTTACCCAGATGGATGCTTCCATATAGCTTATATAGCCTCTATTTCAAAAGCAAACCCTCCCGGTTTTCAGTGCTATGCTGCAGCTACAGTGCATGGATTGTCGCACCCTGAACCACGGAAAAAACAAATAATGACTAGAGGTACCTGGACACTCAAGGAAAATCTGCCTTACGATTGTGCTCTTGAAGATAATCTCCTGATTGTACCCACTTAATATTTTCTGGTTCATATCACAGAGTGATCTTGGAGCACCTGAACTGGACTCCTTTCAGACAAAACAGAGCCAGGACTGCTCCAGCCACAGATGGGTTGTCCCTGGACTGTGCTGGTTCACGCTGATCTACCTTTCCTCCTCCCCAAATGCAGGTAGTGTGCGTCTCCAGAAGTATTTCCTTATTTATGCATAACCTTTGCTATCAGTTTGCTCTGCTTGCTGAAGGAGAAGTATCCAACACCTGAAGGAAAACTCACACTCTCTTGGCTTGATCTTCAGGATTGTTTTAAGGAATATTTAGTATGTATTTTGCAATAGTTGAAAGGGGTTTATATGCAGAAAACCTTTATTTTCTTACTGCTTTTGTCTGTCACCTAGTTTCTGCTTTGAAAAGAAAACTTGAAAAAGAATCTTTTTCTGGGGGGATGCACTGTACCTTGTAAAGTCTCTGATAGCAAAGAGCATCCAATTAACATCAGAATATATGAATTTTAAAACCCCAATAATTTACAGGAGAACCCTGTACATTGAAAGGTGCGTGCATAAAAAATCAGATGGAAGAACAAGGAATAAAAGCGGGGGCGGGGGGGGGGGGGGGGGAGAGTGTCACCACAATAGCCATACCAGCTAAAATCTTGATAACAAAATATGTAAAATATTTCTAAACCATACTGCAGCCTACGCACTAGCCACAGGGTAATAAAGACCTCACATAAGCAAAGACTGAACATCTAATCTTCATAGACAAGATCAGTTCCATACAGTCCCAAGGTTCAGAGAGGAACAGTCAATTACATTTATTGTGAATATATTGCCAAAGATAGACAAGGTTCAGTTGTACTGTATCGTTCCTGAGGTCATGGAATATCATTTTGCTAAAGCTTCCAGCTGGCAAATTCATTCTCTCACTCTCTCATTTAGTCCCTTGTGTTTATTTTATAATTGTACTCATGACAGCAGAATTACTGAAGCCGTCTGTGCAGCCACAAGATGGTTGTTTTCAATGAAAAGTGTGTGAAAATTATTAACTGGTCTGTAAGCAAGTGATTCAAATTACCTAGTTCAGTCCTGATCTCATGTTTATAATTTATGTCCAACCACTAACTTGAATTTTTCAGGGCAGTTTCAGCTTCTGAATATCATTGTCCAGGAAAAGGAGGTGAACTGTTTTACCAGATTTTATTAGTAAATAATAAAATTCAAGGCTACATTTGTAAATTGTGCCTGGCTGTATTATGGGAAAGCATGGTGGAATTAGTATGAGCATTTATTTCATTTAGGCCATAAAACTAGCTGGGTGGTAAGGGCCAGCCCTTTGCTATCACAGGCAGTCTCATCAGCTAATCCACTGTCTAAAACATAACAGCAGCAGGGCCCTTTAACTATATGTACAATAGAAGAGTTATACCATTGCACAGTCAAATCCTTTTGCCTGCAAAACTAGCACCACTGTCTTCATTCTCTCTTGGTAAGTGTAGAGTTGGCCCGTCGCCAAGGATCTCACTAGCTAGAGGGCTACACACAAGTCTTTGAAGTATGCATGAAAGACAAAAATAAAGCAATCCAGTAGGGTCTGAAAATAAGGGTAGATTCTGTACAAGATTGAGGGGGTGTCATCTTCAGGTGTTTACATGTAAACATGTCCACAAGAGACAGATGACTGCTGGAGTTTGATGGGAATTGAGCAAGCAGAATCCTTAGATCCTGGGGAACTCAAGGCACTTGGAAGCAGAAACCACTGGCTGATCGGCTGAGTATGTCTCTAGGCACTACTGACTCTATTGACTAGATATCCACAGATCATAATTCTGAGTTACACAGCAGATACAAGGCTACCTACATATAGATACCCAAGATTCTTCATCTGGATTTGCTTCCCTCTGTAAAGATACGGTTTAGTTGCCTAAGCAGAGGTACAGAATGGCATCTGAGATGTCCTTGTTATCTGAGGTGACCTCCATCCTCTCCTTCAGGAAGGTGAGAATTTTTCTTAGCTCCTGTGTCTTACGTGTCAGTTTTGTATTGGCAACAACCTGAGTAACTGACCTAAGGCCTAAGAGAGTAAGAAAACCCTTCCCGCTTTGGAGTGTGGGGAGAGAGGACTTCTTTCAGGATTTTATTTCTATGAAGACTTCTACATTGCTCTGGCAGAGGATGTCTGCAGCAGCAGGTGGACCTGTTTTTTGCAGGACAGTGGAGAAACTTACACTATTACATTCCTTTTACCACTTCGTTATTATTTTTTACATCCTATGCCTTGAAAGCAACTTCAGCCTTTGCTTCTACTATTTTGTTTGGTTGCTTTCGTGTTCCTAAATAGCTACTGTGCATTTTTGTACAACAGCACGGAAATTGTCTGGTTTGCATCCTACATTGCTGCCGCACAGAGCATTGGTTTACATTCAGTTATTTATCTTCCCATTTGCCTAGGGCTAGCCACTTTATATTTTAATGAAAAAACATATTGTTCAGTAATGGCTGGCTTAAGATTTCCTGGATTATTTACAAATTTGGTATTAAGAAATTGTTGGAAAAAATCCAGAAACATTCCACAGATCAGATAAGGACCTTACTGCTGAGTGCCCCAGCCTGCAGAGGGCATTTCCTAGTGGGCCTGGGTCCAGGGTCAGACACTAAACATTTGGCAGATAGATTTTTTAATTGCATTTTCCTTTTAATTATTTCTTATTTCCCTTAGCATTTGTTAAATTCATACAGATTTAGTTAGACAACTGAATTCTTGTTTTTCTGTTGAATTTAAGGCCACCTGTTCCTACTCTGGCAAGTACTGCTTATGTTCCATGACACCCTCACATTGTCAGACTGATAGAAATATACTACATTGTAGAGGAAAATGAAGGTTCCAAACTTACATTTAATGATATTTTCTCATTTATTTTGATGTGGTGTGTGAGCCAACATTTCTGTGTCTGGCAATTAAGACTCTCAGACAGAGATGCCACGCTCAGAATACTATAATTCTTGGCTTTTTTTTTCCCCTAATTGTAAATCCTCTACCTCCCTGAAAGTAACATTTTCCAGAAGTGGAAAACTAGTCATCCTAGCTACTTAACAAACAGAAAAACTCTCCAGATGCTACTGTCATGCAAAGGCTTAAGTGAATTTAGCATTAAGTATTTAAAAAAAAGTGTCAAGATTGTGCCAGCACTTCACAATAAACTTCTGCTGCTTAAGACTGTGCATTGTAACATAAAAATGCAGCCATGGTAACTGCTAGAGTGTGATAGGTCACAAAAGATTATTTTTTTCTGACTGACACTAGATTGATGATGGATAATTTTCATTTAAAATAAACAGGGAATTGATTTATGTTGTGCACTTTTTTCATATATAGAAAATAGGAAAGGAAGAAAAAGATGTGGAGGTAAGAGAATTTATTTGTAAAATTGTATCTATTTTGAGAATATTAAAATCTGGGATGATGTCTTTCTGACTGTGAAGGACATGACTGAAGTGTACTTAACTTCCTTTAAATTCTACTGACATTTCCAACTGAAGACACTCCTGTCAGAAAATATGTATTGGAATAGGAATATATCAGTTCCACTGGACTATGAAGACTAGTGCGGCATGAACTGTCTAGTGGCACATAGTCACCTGACTACCTTGAAAAATCTTTTGAAGGATTAGAGATGGACTCCCAAATGTTCCAAGGTCACATCTTTGCTTTTGCCACAACTTTGTAGCCTGAAGTTCTGAAGATCCTCCAAGCTGCCTTATGCTGTTGGAGCCATGCTGCTTAGCAGCTGGAGAGTTTATGAAGCTCCAGCAAGATATTTTTGAAAAAAATCAGTTCCAATTTTTCTGGAATGAAATGTTTTAAAATGTTCTTATAAAGGAAATGTTACGTATCTATCCATATTGTGTAGGATGGATAGATCCATGGAATGCATTTGGGTTTGATATTAAAAACTCCCTATACATAGGAAATTTAAGTTCTTAAACAGGTCTTGCAAACTCCCTAACACATCTTTTGATGCTGGAGAAATTCTTCATTTGACTGAAGATTACATGTCCTTTCTTTCAGAGTCAAAACTCTGAAAACACGAAGGGCACTTCAACTTGCATGTCTCTTCAGTCAGTATTTCAGGTAATCTTCTGAGATTTAGGAAAATAAATCTTTCCCTTATTGTTCACTTTTTTCTGTAAGTTAAAAAAAAAAAAAAAACCAAAAAACAAAAACAACAAAAAAACCCCCAAAAAAACCGAAAAAACCCAACAAAAAAAACAAACAGAAAAGAGACAGGAGGGAGTTTAGCTTCTGTCTGTTGGGAAATAGGGAATCCGACAGGCTCCAAAGCAGAAGGGAAGCTTTGGTAAAGTGTTACTTGTTTGCCAGATGACCACCTCTTCTTCCACCTAATTACAATGACAGAAGGTCTCTGAAAAAAAGGTGATTTTTTCAATTTTGCTGATAAAAGACCTACCCATCATTTTTCCTGTCCAGCTTTGCATCAATTTAAATGAAACAGGAATTTAGCTTATAAGTGATAAGAAACTGGCTTTGACATTATATGGTTAAATAGTTCAATCTAAACTAAGAGAAAAATATTACTGCAAGTGATTTCCTTTTTTTAAATTCAGAAGTGGAATTTTAGTCATTGTCACCTTGTATTAACTCCATTTAACTTTAGGTACCTGAGGCACAAAAGTTAGAGGCAAGAATCTCTTGTGTTTGGACAATGGGAAGAGGAAGGGAAGCGAGAGGAGCACCTCTAGAGAGTGACTGAGCCACTGAGAAACAAATTGCTCTCCAGCATCAGCTAGCTACATCCATTCACTAAATGTAATGTGGAACTAAGGGGCGATGGTCCTAGCCCACATGGGTCTGTTAAGCATTCACCCATGTGCAGGTAGTCAATGCAAAGCCAGTGCACCACTTTCACTCTCAATTTATAACCTCACTCATGTAATACCTTTATACATCCCTTTGCAGAGGGGGATATTCACCAGATATGAACAGTTATTATACTGCATGAGCTCATGTCAACTACTTTCATCAATCAGTCCTTTAATACTCTGCTCTACTTTTCCTGTTATTGAGTAAACCCAAAGGTATAGTATTTTTGGTTTAACAAGATTGGACCCCACCTGCCCACCCAAGCTAAACATATGTTAAATAAAAAGCTACATTTTGGTCATTTCTTTTAATTTAAAATGTAAATTATAACATTATGTCATGGGTCTATTTTATGGGTGATTAAGTGATGTTTATAAAGATTTTATTACTTAATAAAGTCTTTGCTCAAAGCATGAACAATTACTAGATCCTTATTTCCAATTTTAACCACACGTGGGGAATTATAGGCATTGGCAGACAGAAAATTTTCTATGAAAATCATTGATCCTCTGGGCTGACTTGTCTACATCTGAAGATGGTGATTAGGAGACACTTTGTTAAGCATCCAAAGTTTCTATCATAAAGCTTTTCATTTCTTTCTCTCTCATCTTTCATGCCTTACTGCTTATCTTCTATGAATTGTGTCCAAATTTTTCAAAGATGTCCAGTGTTTAGATCAGCAGGACTTGACTTGCAGACTTCCTGATGCTTGCATGGAAGTCAGTTCAGCTACACACGATGGAAAACTTCAACCAGTGTGCTTTACTACATGCTTAATTCCAGAAATTTTTGTACATAGAACCTGGGAGACTAGTATGTAGACGGCTGTTCAGAATTCCTTTGCTTTTATGTGAAAATCACTGTTTGTGGGGGTTTTGTGAGATGGAATGTGTATTTTTACGTGTCTGGCTTTTTAACTGAAGAATAAAAATGAATTGTGACCCTTTTTGGGAAGAAAAAAAAAAAGTACATTGTCCTGTTCTTTTTAAAAGATACAGGCTAAGAGTTTCCTATTTATTCTTTTTTTCTTCTTGGCCACTGCAGTACTCTAGGGTGAGGATCTTTGAACCACAGTTGGTCTGACTGATAAACTAACTTTTAAACCTTAGCAAGAATAACATGCCAAAAGAAATATAACAAAATATTCACATTATTGTTAGTGTTATGGAGTACAGTAGTATATAAAGGCCTGTCTAGAATTGTGCTACATTATACTTGACAAGTTACCTATGTAAAATGAGGGATAGATTTTTCCCAAAAAACCTTCCAGATTAACAGGCAGCACAGAAAATAGATGGAAATGTCTTTACTGATGATATTTATAGGTGGAGAACTGAGCCACGGGAAGAATGAACCACTTGATATCGCAGAGGTAGTTTCTGACACATCCTGGGGCCAAGCCCTGATCACTTGGATCCCAGCTGGAAATGAAAAAGCCTGGTTTCCAGAAACTACTGTGGATTAAAATATAAAGTCATAACATCTTGTCACTGATCCGTGTTATATAAAATTAAGTGATGCTTACAAGGGTTCTGTTATCAAGGAACTGCTTGATTTAAATAAGAGCAATTGAGGTCCCTGACCACCAAATACTTTCTTCTTGAGCACCTTCAGCTTTTAAGGACAGGCATCCATGACACAGATCCTCAAACTGAATACAGTTTCAGGTAGAAATACTACATATTGCCTAACATTTAGTGCTTCTGAAGTCAGTAGGAGTGTGATCACTGTTTTATGGAATATCAGAAGTCCATCATATTGTAGCCATCTGGAACGCATGCTAACCAGAATAGGTACTTATTGCTGTGCATAACTATTTGCAGGTGTGAACTCCAAGGGAGGACAGAACACTGAGATCTGCACAGAGGAGGGAGTTATAAAAAAAAAAAAAAAAAAAAAAAGAAGCAAAACAAGTAAATTAAAATTAAAATTAAGAAAAACACATTGCACAAGATTTAGTGATAGAAGCACTATTACTAGTTCATGTTCTCTTACATAAAGTCATGAAATTAGTCTGGATAAAATAGTAAAAACAAATGGATGTGGACTGTCTTCCAGTAGAAGAAAATACCGAGTATAGTCCATGTCTCATTTCATAAAACCAAAATAATTACCAGTTTGTTCCAGAGCCATCTCAGAAGATATATGCAAATTCCTTTTAATATAGCAATTATTAGCTAGATCACACATCATGAGTAAAAAAAATATATAAAATGTCTGTTAGAGTCAGTTTCATCCCATACATAAAGGTGAAATTTTACAGTTATTACATGTCTAATAAAAATGCATATATTTGTAACCAGACATCTTTTTTGTATATTTATTATTTTTATTTTTTTTTCTTCTGAACTACTGTCCATAATAAACAGCTCCAGCAATAGAAGTTATTCATTTCCTCTTAAGGGTATTATGACATGAAATGAACAACAAAGTATGACTTCGTTTGTAAATAACAAAAAAGTATCAACACAGTTTTTCTTACATTTTTCAACAGACCATTGGATCTATCTTTGCAAAAAATTGCAGTTCCTATATCAATTCATAATTTTTTTTCAAACAATTAAAAGTTTACATGCCTTAAAAACTCACTTTCTGTTCAATGGCATCTATTTCAGTACTGTCTGTTATTAAGGAGAAAAGGGTTGTGCAGAAAGAGATAGCTGTTGTAAGAACTGTTAAATGATTGTGTGCTTGAGATACTTGAAAGACCAAACAGCTTGGAGTTACTTCAACTATTGATAAGATGAGATACGAGCTCGGTTGTTCCCACACTGAATCAATTATACTAAGATGATAACTGGCAACAGTTGAGTAAGTCTTAATTCCTTACCTAACCTAGTAAGGCTTATATAAGACTTTGGGGAATAGCTGCAGACTATCTTAAAACTTTCATCTGAAATATTTGTCAGGATTTCCTCTGAGATGTTTGGAGGACAAAACTATCTATGTCTTTCCCACAAGGTCTTCAACTATAGTATCGTCCAAATACCTTGTTCCATTACATAAATTTTGTACCTTGACATTTGTACCTCAACATTTATTGTATTTGGCTCTTTTGCAAACCACCACTTTCCTATTCAAAAATTCTCACAGCTATTGTTTACACCTACATCCCTTCTACAGTATGTAAGAGAGCAACTCTTACTCCCCAGTGCATATTTTTATGCACCAAGTATTTTTTAGTAGCAGAATTACTGGGGTCCTAGATGTTTTGATTGGTCCAGAGTGGAAGTGACAAAGTATATATATACTTGAATAGAAGTTGCTATTTATCAAGATATAAAAGAATCTCTTGTAAATCAAAATTAGAAAATAACATTTCTGACATGGGAAAGATTCAGGTCACAGGAGAACTCGGGAGCAATCTTGGATCCATGCTGGGTCATTATTGCATTAAGAGTACAGACTCCTGAAGTTAAGTACAAACAGAACTAGGACATCTCAATGTTTTTTTGAAATACTAGGTTATGTATTGCTTGATTACAAAGGGACAACAGGACAAAGTTAATATGGCATAAGAGAAAGAACAAAGGTGCAGGCTAAGCTATATTGGGAAAAATTACTAGAGAAAGAATCAAAAGAAATGGAGCTGTATGGTACATTAGCAAACACTTTGCCATTCTCACTGAGGGTGAAATAAGAAGGCACAACAGGAGATCTGAAATCTAGGAAAAGAAGACTAATTTTTATCATTTTTATGTTTGTATGACAATAAAATTACTGATATATATTATGATGCCTTCACTTGAATTAAGCATTTTTTTTTATGTTGGATTCAGAAAAGTATCAAATGATTTAATTATAAGAAATTAAAACTTAGAAAATATTACATAATACACAACCACTGCTGAAAACTGCTTTAGTTTCTAGTTGTTAGAGTTAGGTAATTACTTCAGGATTTTGTGTTATCACAGGGTGAAATTACCTGCAACCTGGCCTGTTCCACAGAAACTTTTTATTAGGTGCTTAGCTACTTTCAAACCCTGAGAGAGTGAAATTAACTCTGGATTCTGAATACAATCTTGTGTTAAAGTAAAATTACTAAATCATTTAGCTTTCAACAGTCAAAAGCCAATGGATTTCTCTTTCTAAGGGTGTTTTCAATAAAGTTACCATTTAAAACATTCTGATTCTTTTGTAATATAACTGGGCATAAAAGAAGTCCGTTGTTTCATTCCAATAAAAAAAATATTTAAGGACATAATTAGGTCATTTGCATAGAATTGATTGGTCTCTTGTCACTCAAATATGAGTGTGAGAAATAATGAAATATAGAAATAGAATAGAAATAACTAGCATGTAAAACTAGTTTTCCTTCCAGGTGAACATATGGGAGCTTATTACAAAGTTATGCCTAAAGAAAGCTCTGAATGAACAATGCATTAATCATCTTCCACTGACTTTGAGTTAGTGTTTGCATTGTACAGCCAGAAAAGGCCACAGACTACTTCCCTTCACATACCACCCACAGCAATAGGAGCACAGACAAATATTTGCTGGGGGATAGGAGAGGAAAGATAATCCCTTTCCCTCCTTCACATCCAGTAGCAATGTGAAGCCTGAACAGCTGAGAAAGCATGATGCTGTTCAGTTAAGAAAGACAAACTAAATTAAGCTCAAGTCCATCCCTCAAGGAAAAATGGCAGGGTAGTATGAAGTACTAACAAATGTAGGCAACAATACTTGTTAAGATGCCTCATACATCCAGAAGAGGGATTCCATTGTGTTAAGCATGATGAAATATCAGCAATGTCCTCTACTGTTGAGCACAGATACTTTGACACATTGCCCATGTTAGCAAAACTCTTGTGTTTTGAAATCAGGAAGCATCTAGTCTAGTAATAAGGGGACAGGCAACTACAGCTAGGATTAGAAACTTTTGTGTAAATATACAGTATTACATGTAACAATTGCTAATCCATTCAGACGGTACTTTGTCAGATTTGTTAAACCCACTCTGCTGTTGGGTTACTTGTAGTCAAGATGTCCACTTCTAGTGAACATAAGACCAGACCATTATGTAAACCAACCTCTACAGCAGCTTTTCACTAGCTGTCTTGAAACTTAACTCTAACATTGATTCCCCTTTCCACAGAATACCAGGTTTTCACATTCCCCTAATGAGCCACACGTAACATTTCAGAACATTGAGGGGTTTTGTTTATTATTTTCTGCTTATTATCCTTTTTTTCCTTTTCCTGTTTGGCTGTTGGGTTTCCATTCAGTCATGTTGGCACCTGCCTTCTTGGTAGTGTAGGCATCTATATGCCAACATCATCTAGTTACTTATTTCTCTCTTTCCTGTTCAGTAATTCAACAATCAGCTTTGGAACTGGTCTATGGTACTTAGCTCTGCAGGCTTAGAAGAACTCTGCAGTAAAGAGTTATGACTGTTCATCTCCCAGCTTACCCACTTATAACTAATTTTCTAAATGTCTGCTGAAGAATTTAATTTCCCTGTTACCTTGAGGATAACTCCCTGGCAATCTGCCGTGTAAGTTGTTTCTCTTTATCAGGAAGACTTCTCTTTCTAACAAGGTGAAATGTGACCTGTTGTTAAATAATATTTTGTCTTGGTTTCTTTCTCAGATGAGAACAGTTGGCAGGAACATGATTATTGCAGCAGAAATGGCCTTTGGTATAAATGTTATTTCTGATTACTGACCACAGTAGTCTCACAGAGCGATAGGCAAGCAACGTTGACCCTGGTGTTTGATCTGATGTCACTGACAGTGTCAGCTGCAGCTCTGCTGATGAGAAGGGGTGACAATGGCAGTGTATAAATCAATGTTATAATATGATGAGTAACATTTAGAAAAGTTTCAACTTTGGTATGAAGCCTAGCTGGTACTGTAAAATTAATGCCTTGTTCTGGCTATTCCTTGGTGCCCTATCATGACCAATGTCTCAATTTTGCCTTTAATTTCCATGAAATAATGTTATAAACTTCTTATTCATCTCCTATTTGGGTATCAGATTAAGATATAAAAATCAATACAAGTAACCAGACATCTCATTTTTAGTGTTGATGTAACAAATAACAGTAATGACACAGACCATTAAGGGCTATACCATTTCCTCTAGCTGGCTTGTGTTCTGTGCTTTCTTGAGAGCCATTACAGATTTGGGGTGAGCGTGCAGGTTGAGTCCTGGGCCACAGATGAAAATCTGTATTGCTTGGCTCATACAACACAAAAGTTTCTTTCTCTGCAAAGATGCTGCTCCAAATTTTTATAGGTGTTTCTGAAGCAAATGTGATCACCTCCTGTTTTGTCTTCATGGATTATTTACATTGATGTTATTCCAAATATGTAAGCTGAGGCCTAAGCAGCGACAACCATGGGTAATGCCAGACAATGTAATATAACATCCTTGACTTTTTACAATCAAAGCTTTCACAATCATAAAACAGTTTGCCAGCAGTGATCCAGGAGAAGCCTGGATCATGAAGGTGCTGTAAATAATTCTGCAGTTAAAACTAGTTCAAAGTGAGTGTTGTGTATTACTGCATTGAAGTTGAACTTCGAATATAATTTTTTATAGTGCTAGTGCTTTTGTAACTGCAATGGCATAGCTTTAGGATTCTGCTGAATTTCAGTCTTCAATATAAAGTTGCTAAATATAAGATTAAATTTACATATTTAATGTAAAGTTAATAATTTGATATACTTTTAATACCTGCTAAATATTAAGTATAAAATATTGAAGCTGCTGTTCAAAAAATTCATTAAAGTTCAGTTTTAACCTTGTCATATTGACATACGATAATATCATCAGTAGGATTCTGGTACTATTAGCCACACGGCCAAAATATCTACTTCTCAGAACATAATGAAGATCACTAACACCATTCTTTAAAGAACAATACTGACTTAAATATGTTCCTACTTAAGATGTCACAGTAAAAAAATATAATGAAATATCATCAGTTCTCATGTAGCATTACATGGTGATATATACTCTACACTCCACGAAGACTAAAGCAACTCTGTGTCACAAACACAGCTGCAAGAGATGGAAGCACAGCCATTAATTACAACAACTTTATTGGGCTCCTTTATATCTACAGAAAAGTGGATACTTCCAGTCTTTCTCCCTGTCATTTGTTTAACTATTTCTCTAAATGTGAGACAGATTTCTGGTCCTGTGAGTGCTTCACCTGCAATTAATTGGCATGCATGTATGGATATGTGCTCTTTATTTGTTTACTTGCAGACAATTGCTCCATGATAACAGAGCATAGACCATAGGTCAGATATCAGAGAACAGAAAGGAGTATTTGCAAAACTATCAATATCTCTGAAATAGCAATAAAATGTGCAACTTGAGAAAAAGCCTGCTTTTCATTAGAAACAACCTCTAGGACGTCTTGGTACTTTCCTAACACAGTTGCCTCCGCAGAGGAAATGTACTCTGGACCAGCTGGCATGGAATAACCCTGTCCCTACTAAACTCTGCTTCCCTTCAAAACATGGTTGTCCATATCCAACCTGCCCAGTGAGAGTAGTTCCTGGCCTGTCCTGCATCCTAAACTATGCCTGGGATTTGTTGGTCATGGCTGTGACTGTGCTGGAGACCACTCCTGCAATTTAGTGGTGTGGATGATGGAGTTTCAGTGCCTGGGAGCAGTATCTGGCAACATTTTTTATTTAGCAGTGTTAAGAACTACTTTTGGGCTGCAATGTCATTTAGAACACCTTCAAAACTAGGGAAAGAGATACCTTCTGCATGGTTTGTATACCAAGCACATATTACTGTGAAAATTATTTACAGAGAGACAAAAGAGAGAATTATTTTAATTTCAGTTAATGGGAAAGATCAGGAAAAAAAAAAGGTGACAGAGTACAGAGATCATCTCTTTTATTTTAGCAAAGCCTAAACTAGAACTGCATTTGCTAATCTGATGGCTCAGGTTATTTATGGAGCTTTTTCTGGTCTCAATAATTTTAACTCTATTGTTCTGAAAGAAAAGTAAGAAAATAGATCCTAGCAGAATGAACAGAGAAACTAGAAGTACATAAATATAAAAAATAAGAATGGACTATTCAATGTTGCACTTGTACCATTTTCTTCTACCAAAATTAAGGATTTAATGTCTGCTAAAGGTCAATGACTCAAATCTGAAGTTAAATGGCTGTTTTTCAGAGGTAGTGGTCATCTGCTCTTCTCATAGGCTTCTGAAGATTAAATACACAAAATATTTTAAAATCAAATGTTTGGGACTAACAGTAAGTTTCAGGCATTTCACCTATATGCATGCACTTGCAGAGGCACTAAGGTGTACTGGGTGTAACACCGAATGTACAAAAAGTCCACATTTGCAACTGCTTGATAAAACAGGATGTGTTTCATATCAGGCCACTTAATGGAAAATGCCTCAAGGTGGGCCAGGAGCATAACTGTAATTAACATCTCTCTTTTTGTTGTTAAACTGTATTGCATCAAGCAAAAGAAGAAACAGTGAGAGAATCCTAGACTTTATAAGGCTTCTGGATTCTGGGAAAATAAAAGATTCACAGCTTCAGTCTGTTTCTCTAAACAGTGCACTTTGCTCACTTGCACTTTTGGAAAACCAAGGCTGAGTCTGGGCCAACGTTCAAGTGACCCTGAGCTTATTTATGGACTGATTCCAAACTAAGCAATGGGTGATGGCTTCAGGTAAGATGTCTTAGCTACTGGAGGTAAAATGCAAAAAGAAATGCTGACAAACATGTGAACCGAAACTAGAATTACCCCATGTATCCAAATCCAAGAAATTTCTCAGAGACTCTTTAAAGAAGCTCTGTCAAATGCCATACATCATTGAGATAGTAAACCTGCAGAAAGGCAGTATGGATTACATTTCTTGGATGTGAAAGCCCAAGCCAGCCTCCTCCCAGAGATTTACCAGTGGGATTTTAAATTACGAAGAACTTCTAAGCCAACACAAACACAGTATCAGCATTGGTGTAGTGCCTATAAAACATTTGAAAAGCAAAAAATAAATTAAACAGATAAGAACTGTGAAAAATCAAACACATTAAAAACTATAGGACAACAAAGACACTGAAATTCACTATGAAACTATGTTGATTAAGAAGGATTAAAAAGATCAAGAAGAATAAATTAAAAGCTATAAACTATATCCCACTAAAAATAAAGTAAAAATGTCAAGAACACAGTTATATTTTATTGATAAATGGAGACTTAAATGTAATCAAGGAAATACTTCTTTATTTTTAAGAGGGAAGGCAATGAGTCAAAGCTACATATGTAAGACAAACAAAGGAAAAAAGAATTCAATGAAATGATAAACAAATAAATAAATAAGGTTGATATGGTTTTGGAAAAAATGCAAATAAATTAGCTTCACAGTAATTTAGCTTGCCATTTTTCAATAACATGGTGGAATGATGTCAGCTCAACGGGAGCTCTTGAACATCCAATATTTTAGAATATAAAGTGACTCTAAAGAAATATTAATATTTGATACTGCATTTCCAGCTGAGTCACTCTTGAGAGTCTCATTGAAACAAATGATGCTGTTTGTCAAGTAGCATTTTGAACCTCAGCTGATCTATATAAAGGGCTGCCTCCACCCCTCTGGAGTTCTAGCAACAATCACCTGCACCCCCACATGCATGGGGATCTGCTCTGAACATTGCAAAACCAGGGCCTGTAGCATTACTTCATGTAAAGGCAGGTGACAGAACAGAATTTCAATTTTAAGTTTGTGCATGTAGGAAATGTCCTGCTTGTTTTTCAAGCTATGACACCAAAATGTTGGATTGTAATGTTCCTGATCATCTCCTGTCCACAACACTTTCAAAAAAAGAAAAAAATGAAAAAATCTTGTTCTGGAAACAAAATAGATAAGGGAAAACAAACAAATACCTTGTGCATGTAAAATGGACTCCCAGTATTTTAAAAAAGACACACAATACAATTCTACAATTTCAAGATCTTGAAATTGAGATGTTTGACATTAGAAGACCTAGGATTTTACATTTACTTAGTATTTTATATTCACTTTTAGAGAGGAAGTGCTCCAGGTCAGGAATTCAGTCTTCAGGAAGAGGCATTAAGATCATGTAAATAGTCAGATACACAGATTATTCTGTGCCTGTAGAGTACTCACCACATTACAGTCTTAATCCTCACCAAGCCTTTGGACATTAGGATGATTCCAGATAATTGGACCAATAAGGAGAGCAATGACCAAAAAAATCTTGATAAAAAAACTATACATGGTAAGGATGTGACAAGTTATACTAGTTACCACGTGAACAATCTCAAGAACCATTGAATCACTTTATTTCAGATTATACAACCAGTCTCGCTGTTTAGTATCTATGAACAGCTAAAACATGACAAAGAGAAATGCAGCATGCTTGGGTGAGAAGGAAGGAGAGCTGAATTCACTGCAGGAATATTTCTGAAGTTGACAGTCATGATCCTTTCCCTTTTGCGATCTGACCTCTCTTCATGTCTTGCTGAGCATGTAGATACAAGGAAACATCAGTACTTGAAGGAGTAAAGAAATAGCCAGCACAAGTCCATGTGATACCCAGGACCAAACACAAGAAGCTGTTGACACTTTTACCTCTCATAATGTATTTTCAGGATCAATACTTGTAAAACCCTGAAAATAACCGTAACTGACAGAGAATGACAGTTCCTATGACAGACACATGCAGGGCTGCAGCCCTCTCCTTTAAAACATGCTGACTAACAGCTGCTTGCCAGAGGCAATTTATATCCCTCCCTTCCTTTCAGGTGCAAAAACTTCTCTTCAAAATTGTCTTAGTGTGAGACATAAGGTTAGGTGAAATCCGTCTTGCTGTAGTGACTGGTTTCATAATCACAAGTGTCACTGCAGATATAATCATCTGTTACCCAGTGACTTGTGGTGCTAGAAACAGGGACACAATATCATTTCATGATGGAAGTTTTGTCATGAAGTACTATCTCAAAATGTAAGTCTGGAACATATCATCATATTTCAATGTACAGAAGTGATATCTTCTGTCATTTTCAGTGGTTTTAAACCACCTGTAAAAGGACTTCATTCTGACACTGGTACTTAAGAAGAGTGTGGAAAGACCCACTAACCACAGGAATGGCAGGGAGACGGAGGGGAAGGGCTTTGCAGTCGTATAACCAACACAAACATCTCCCACCACATGGCTTAGCACCTCCTTATCATGTACAGTTGAATGCTCAACCCCTGCTCACGCAGTGGTTTGTGTATTGGCAGAGGGTGTGCAGGACATGCAGGAGAGAGCTGCCCTCCTGCTCCTCAGGAGCAGGGCATGCCACTGGCTGGGTGAGTTCTCCCAGTGGCATGGTGATGCACGCTCAAATGCATGAACGTTAATCTCAGAGAAAGCACAAATGCCAAAAAATCATGTTACTTCATCAACAAAAATGGTCACTAGCAGCGCTATTAACTGCATCAGTCTCATCAGCATCTGAACACTGAGGGCAGGAAAACATCTATTTTAATTCATTTTCCTCAGCTGTCTCATCTGTGACTAGTGTATTGTGTATGTGCAACTATTTTGCAACTAGTTGCAACCTAGTAATAGACATTAGTAGTAGCTAGCATGACCATTTTTCTCTGCAAAAAGAAATGTGGGCATGAAATGTTTTTTCTTGCACTTTCCTGGTTTTTACATAGATGTAGCAATACTTGTATTAACACTCTTACACTTGTTGAGAGTACTTGATTTTCTTTTTAAGAAAATCTTTTGTTAAGTGGTTATGCATGGAAAACATCAAATAGTAATAACAAAAAGCCAGATGAAGCAAGGATTGGAAGGCAGGATTAAAATTAAATAGCTACACAAGCAGTAATGGCAACATATAAATAATGTACATTAAATCACATCATCAGCTATATTCATCTGTGTTTTATCTGTACAAAATCATCCTAAGAGATGATGATAACTTGAACTGGAGATGTTCAAAAGACTTAATTGTTGAAAATTGCAGTCATACCTTTTGAATCTTTTGAATAAACATCCCGAGGCAGATAATGTTGCACGTAAAATTACAAAGAAAGCAATAATGTAATTGTGAGCTACATCTATACCAACACATTATTCAACTGTAGAACACATGCTGTAAGAAAAGGCCAGATTGACAGTCATGAGTATGCAGGTGCCAAAAAAAAAAAAAAAAATCACTGCAGAAACTAGCCAGAATAACACATCTACAGGAGAAAAAAAATAGGTTGTGGATCTGGCAGTAGCCACTACAAAAAGAAAAGTAATATCTTAGTTGATGGTAGGAATTTAGCAGATCTGAAGCCAGTTTTGTACTGAAGATTAACATACTGGAAAGAAGTGTCTTCATCTGTGAAGAAGGACTGTGGATGCCAGGAACACTGACTGTCTGCTTTTCAGGTTTCATGGAAGCCTCCTTTCTGAGGCAAGGAAAGTGTCCAATTTTGCAGTCTTGAGCACTTTTTATATCTGTTTCTTAAAAAATGTCATGTACTCTTGTTTGCACATAATATGCTAGGTTCTCTGAAGGCAATAATCAGATACTAAATAAATACTACAGTGAGGAAAGAAAAGAATAAAATCCTAGATGCAATAGAATATCCACTGCCTTTTATATAGCTCAAAATCTCTCTCATGCCCACTGTACTCCGTGCAATGTTAATTTTCTGCATCTCATCACTGCCTTATTTGAACACCCTCTCAAGTCATCCTTTGCCCATTGCTACAAAAAACAAGAGATCCCCATTTGCTCTGGTTTATGAAAGGAAAATAGGATGGTCTTACACAAATGCAGAATCTCTTGCAATGAGATGATAAATGATTTGTTCATTTCTTAAGGACTGACATTGATACGTAAATATTTTTGAAATGTGTATGTTCAGTGATGGTGCCCGTTCTAGACTTTTAAAAGGAACTCTTTTCAGGCTGTCAGTCTGAAAAACATTCAAGACTTTGAGTATGCAAATAATCATACCACTAGCACAACATGCAGTGCCACCATATAAAACATCCTTTTGTCTTTACATCAGCTATGCTATCTGCTATAAGGGGTTTCTATAGTTGTTGATTCTTCCTGACTTCTAATTCAGTAAATACAGAAAACGCACTCAGAGTTTGTCTATATAGCTACAGGAATGTCACACAAAGCAACCTGCAACTGCTATGCAGATTTCACCAGTATCAAACCCATCTTAAGTATGGGTACAGAGAAGTGGTGATGGATCTAGTCAAATGTCTTGGGCTCCACCCCTTATAAGCATTTCAGCAGTAGGCCTACTAACTTTTGTTCTCATTTTCATTTCAAGAACAAGCAACAGTATTTTTAACCTAAAACCACACTTCCTAAAATTACCTCTTTCTTCCAGAAAGGGAATAGTTGTATGTGACTTTGTACTTATTGGGCTAAACAAGGCGTGTATCTGCATGTTGCAGTGAAATTGGCATGCAAAGCATCACTTTACCTTGTAGTTAATTTTAGAATTAAGAATACAGAAAATTACATACTGAGTCTCTGAGGCTACTAAAACACATTACCTGGAAGAATTTTATTATCTTTTGAAGAGACTTCTTCTAAGTCACATGCTGAATTACAAATATTTTCATTATTCTTTGTTGTTGTACCAGAAAATAAGAATAAAAAAATGTTGGATATTTTACTACTTTGAGCACTGCATATATATTTTTGATTATAATTTCTATATTAAGATCCACATTACACGGAAGTTTTGTTCCTGAGTCCAGTGTATCTATTATAGCCTGTAAAATGTTTAACTTTAATATTATGTCTAAAAATTTGTAACACATTTCAATTGAAGTGTTTTTTCTATCACTGAAATCTTCCCAAATCAAAATGTCTGTATGTGTGTGCATTAAGCTGTATGGATAAAAGCAAAGCTATGTAACTAAAAGTAGACCATTTCTGTTTTCTTGAAAATTTCTCTAAAAACATCACAAGATTTCTGACAGTTATATGGAGGTTAGCCAAATTTCTGGGCAACATCTTGTCCTGGTCTATGCTACTCCATGAGATAAGATGAATTCTTACAACTAGACTCCAAAATCCAGTATTTATGGTACAAATTAAGTCATCCTTTAAAACTCCTCTTTTCTGAATATTTTTTTCAGTCCTATTTTATGCTTTTGAGCAATTAATGCCATTTTTTACAGCTATTTTCTAAAATACCTGATATCAGATGTTCAGCTGCCAGAGCTCCATTGACTGCAATTTACACTGAAGCAACTACCCCCAATTAGGGTGGAATATTAACATGTCTGAGAGCTACAGTCTGGAGTGAGGAGAAAGCAGAACAGAACCACCAGAGGGTCTAATGAACTAAAGCTGCCAATTTATTCAGTGCTAGACAAGAAATAGGTGTAAATCTCACAACAACATCATAAAAATCCCTCCAGAAAGCAATATAATGTGTCTGTTTGCTTCACACATCAGGCATAAAATGGAATCAGGATATTAAAAATGGAGGATTTCCTTGTTTAGAACAATGAGAACATCGCATATGAGATCTGGCCAAACACATATTATGGTCAAAGGCAGGCTTTCTGCTGATTTCAAAGGACTTAGACACACTACTGTTCATAAGCAGAAACATGGAAACAGCCCTTTATACATACATACAAATATATATGCATATATATATGTATGGCCGGTACCCATACATGAAAGCAGAGTAGATTGTAGGGAGAAAAAGAGGGAGAGGGAGACAGAGAGCCTCTGGATAACGTAAATGAACGTTCAGGTTATCACTGATTGTTTTTTCCCTGAACTTATTAACACAGCTGAACAGAAGATTGGGCTAGATTTTAACCTCAGTCACTTCTACACAGCTTCACTGGTGTAGGCTTTTAATGCAAAGGTGGGAGGTCCAGAATGACTCATAATAGGAGCAGTGAGTTGGGCTCCTAGCTTGGGTGCTCTGTATAACTGCACTTACTGCCCTGTACTAACAATAGAAGGAGCTCTGGCAACTGGCAAAGGATCCTGGATTTGGTTTCTGTGCTAAAACATGAGCCCTTCCTACAGACACTGAGCTGGAGCAGAATTTAGACCCATCCATGTGTAATCTGGGGAAACGCTAAAGACGTACCTGACAACTCCAGGACAGGCTGAAAATTTCAAATGAAAGTGGTAGTCATAAACTGACAGTCTTCATATGTTCTGACCCATAAAACACTCATCACTCTCTCTCATTTCTACTGCACAGGAAAATAAAGAAATCACAAGAGACAGCTTTTGGTTTAAATTTTTTTTGCAGGGTCAGAATGATGACAGGAACATCTGGCAATTAAAAGTGGCATACTTCTAATAGCTACCTAGGAGATGAGGTGCAAGAAGCACTATTACTCAACTGAGACCTAAAAAATTGACCAGATATGACAGAAGAGAGAATAATAGCTTTTAAATACATCCAGTTGTTACTTTGGAAATGAAATAACTGCTTTAGTGATGGCTTGATTATCACATTGGCATCCTGTCATCTTGTAATCCATTTAAGAATAAAATTGTTGATAGCCTGGTATTTAGTGTTTATCTACTGTGTATTTTAAGGTTATTGAGTTACACTCGAAGGCCAAACTCATCTGTAGTGTAAGTGACAAAGCACAAACTATATTCTACTTAATCTCTGGACAGGTGTTGGAAAGAAGGCCAAATAGTGACATATTTATCAACACCTCTGCTTAGAATTCTTTGCAAGTGATGTATTTTCCACATCGGCCAAAGCTATTTGCTCCTGACACTCCGTCTGTTAGAATAGAATCAGCTCAGTACCACTAAAATAGAAGGTTACAGTTTTTTAATCACTGAGGAAGATGAATCACTGCAATGAAGGAGCAGAAAAAAATATTCCCTGTCAAATTAATGCATTATCAGCAAAATAAGTACTTTTCTTATCGTGCATGTTTTCTGACCTCTCAGTGCCCTATAATTACATTGTAAATGAAGAAAAAATGCTTATATATTAAATAGAATAATATCATTTTCTCAACCACTAATGGAACTTCTGTCACCCTCTGGCTGACAAACTCAATTTTAAATTGCTGGAAAGCAATCTTTAAAGTACCATTCACAACTGCAGAACATCTTATTTATTTTTCACTTTGTAAAATCTATAAATCATGTTTTCTAAGGCATTTTCAGCCATCTGAAAACCACACACATTGAAATTAAAGTAGGTAAGAATTCTGCCCAAGAAAGCCCTCAGTGTGCCTCAAAACCACACATTGTCTTAGTCTATCTCTAATACTGTAAGCCCAAGCTGGCATTCAAATATAATTAATCATGTCCCCAAAATCCAGTAGACAAAAAAAAGTCAAGAAACTGAGATCTTTTAAATTTGATTTTCATTGTTTTGAAGCCCGGATAGCACTTGGGTCACTCTTTCACATTTTTTGACAAAACCGTGGAACTGCTCTTTTTGCAAATTAAAGCTCAAATCCTCATATTTGCAAAAGAGTTTGGGTAACACAGCTTTCTGAAAAAAGCATCAAATACAAAAGCAAAGAATTACAAAATCAGGGGCACTATCGTTATATCAACACCACATTTTATAAAGTAACTCCTCGGTAGCTCAAAGCTTTTCAAAAGTTAGAGTTATAACCGTAGCATACAGTGATACTATTTATGCAATTCATTTTAAAGTTGTGAATCCTGAACTCAGCTTCTGAAATTCTGACATATCTAAAATACTCATATCTTTAAATGTGTCTACTAAAGCATAATAAAAAACTGACTTAGTGTTGCAACCTTAAGTCTGCTTGAGGTTTTGCATTTCCAGATATAGCACCTAATGTACAACTTTACTAAAGTCAATTATTTCAGTAATTTGAATTAAAGAAATAGAGATAAGAACTCTTAGAAGGACATGTGAATACAAATGACATTCTTCTGTGAAAAAAAATGGCTTTAAAGAGTATTGTGAAGCTCAGTGCTCATGTTGTGTTAATTATATCTAGCTGGCTACTAACTGGCTATTAAATTATGGTTAGATTACTAGTGGTCCACCTCAGACCTTCAAAGGCAATTCTGTAGCCCATTCACATAGTTTGAAGATGGTGGCATTTGGGAGACTTCCATCATGTCCACGTGACCGGTGACAAGTAATCAGTTAAGCTGTTAATGGAAGAATAGAGTCCAACTCAAATTAAAAGAAGAGGAGAGGATGAATCCTCCATCTGTATGGAATCTAGTACTCAATTATTGCCAGAGTTCCTTGATAGATGGAGCTGAGGAAGTCCAGGCTCTTAAATACCTACACTGGGCTACCAAGAAAGTAGCAGAGTGTCCAAAAAGGAAGGAGAAAGATATTGGCTTTGTAGAAAGGCAAAAATATGTCAGAATACAAGTTCAGCCATGGAACTTGTCAATCTTATTTGCCATTAAGAACACAACTGACCTCCAAAGAGAATGATCATCTGGGGAAAAACTTGTAACCACATGGAATATCTTCAGGAAAGACATCAAACTGGAGGGGGAGAGGGGCAGGGGGAAAAGAGCATGAAGTGAAGAAATCAGCAGTTAAAATCCAAATTGTTAGCCCTTCAAAAAATCTCCTTTTCATTGGTATTGGGAGACAACACATCAACAGTCAAACACATAGTTTTCATACTGCTGTCTGTTGACACCCAGAAGTTACTCCCTCACCAAAGTCTCTTGATTTTAAAGGAAGGGTCAACAATAAAATGTAATATTTTATTTTAAATTTAATTCTAAGCTCCTGAATAATTTTTTATCTTTTTTCAGAAACGGATGTCCTAATATTTTTCCCCATCAGAATGATTTACTAAAGCAGTTTTGGCATGTTTCCTTATCGATATTTTGTGATCTTCACCTACAAGGACAAGCTCTGGATTTAAAGAGGGTATTTGAATTCAGAGAGTTTTGCTCTGAAAGTAGTGGTTGATCTTCATGTGTTACTGTTTCATGTGCCTGTACCATGGCCAGATAGGAGAAAAAAAATCCACTTTCAATCCAGCACCAAAATATGTTATTCCAATTGCCTATATTTTTTAGCAGTGTTGTTTATAGCAAATGCCTGTCTCCTAATTCCACAATCTGTTCCCCAGATCTTCCTCAGTAAATCTAAGACCCACCAAAAGAGTTATGGGGTCAGAGCTAAGTCATTATCACAGTGGAGAAAGAATATCAGAGACATAGAAATGCCTTTCAGAATTAATGTCTTAACAAACACACAGGCCTCTCTCTCTTCCATCTTAATATTCAAGTCAAGGTTTCTCAAGGCTCTGGTTAAACACACAAACACCAGATGGTTACTGGCAGGTATGAAACCCAAGGCCTCTGTAAGTTAATGAAGACCTACTGTTCCAAGATGGATAGCTAAAAGTGTTTGAGATTAACTCTTTTCACAGGGATTTTCTGGAAGAAATATTTCAAAATTATATTTCTAAGCATTCTCTGAGCACAGGTAACTTCTCATGTTAATTACAGCAATGTTCTGTATGAATAGGAAGTCATGACTTTTGGCCTCTTTCTACAGAAGCCACTATTTCCATTATTAGGACCGCTAGTATACTAATAATCCATGTTGATGTTAGGTCATTTGCATTCTTCCCTTGCATGGTCAATGCAGCTGCATTTAATTATTAAATTTAAAAGCCTTCTATGATTTTTAGTTGTCTATATAAATTAAACATTTCTATTTTAAGTTAGTAGCAGTATGGCAGGTACTTCTATCAGGCCTTGAGCTGTGCAGGAAAAAGCAGAATTTCCAAGTGGGAAATCCATGACAAGAGGTGGGTTGTGAGATTGGGCTCAAGCTATTTCTGTGCAGACACGGTCACTGTTAAATGAAGTTTACCACTTAAGCTGCCACCTCCCCCAGGCCAACCTTACCAGCATCCTTAATATATGCAACTAACTCGCAGGCTCATAGCTTGCTCTTCGAGCCACAGGGGGCCCCCCACATCTGCACAGCCCCCAGATCTACACCCCTTTCCAAGCCCAGGTGCCAACCCTCGAGATACTATCTCCACTGCCCACAGTCTCTCCTGTCTGGTCTGATTTTGGGCATCTCTGTCTCATACACCAGCCTCCCCAGACCAAGGTATTTGCCCTTCCACATGCATCTCAGATCCACAATCCATCTACGCCCCCTGGCAATGCTTATGACAAGTTGATGTGGACACAGGGGCTTCCTCATCTGCTAGAGATTGAGGGAAAATTCTGAGGGAGGAAAGTCTGAAGAAACAGCCTTCCTCTCCAGCACCCCGGGATGAGATTGGAGAAGAGGAAAGACTGTTGCAGTTGGGCACAGGAGAAGGCAGGTCCTGCCACAAACAGACAGACAGGCCACTGCCTGCAGAGAGGAGAGGAGAGAAGAGCCTGCTCCCATCTGCTGTCCAGGCTGGCTCTGCTCACAAGGCGTTTCACTTATCATAGTTTGCAAACTCAAGCTGTATGTCATATGTGATGGGAGAAGAGAGAAGGTAGACTAATATGCAGATAAATGGCTAGATTTTTTTGTTTTAATTAATTTACTGTAGAAAATTGATTTCCTTCAGTCTTAGAGCCTTATGTATTTTCTGAGCACACAACAGCATTCTCTGGGGAGCACCAGAAATAAGAAAATTTAAGGTAGTTCTAGATATCAGCATTTTCGATGCCCCTTTCTTTCTTTTGCCTGCATAGACACAAAATTTCTGTCATAAGACCAAGAAATTTTAGACTGATTAAGACAAAAAGAGCTGACATGGAAGAGATCACAATGACTGCACACATTTGTTTGTATCTTAGGACAAACAAGGCAGAATTTTTGTTTGTTAATCTTTATTCTTGCAGTAGAGCTCTGGGAAAACTTTATATACTCATTACAGGAGAACTGAAGATAATTTGTCCTGACCCTTTGTTCTAATTTAAAAGATTACTTCCACTTATTTATTTTGAAGTACTGTTATTTTACCCTTGGGATAAGAGAGGAACCAAATCCAAAGGCCCTAATTCAGGGCTTATTGACTTCAGTGGCCTCTTTTCCTCAGACTTTACTGGAAGTCTCTGGCACACTGAAATCATTACCCTGAAAACTTTACTGTACAGAAGTAATTCTGTCAGAGACACCAAGTAATTTCTGTGGGACGATTAAAACCTGCTTAATTTGCTCATGTAAGCAAGTTTGAATTTGATGTAATAGGAGTGGCTGGAACAGCAGTGGTTATCAAAGTGGATTAATGGGCTTCAGGGAGTCACTGTCAAACTCCGATATGGGTGGCTCATGTTAACAACTTCCTATGCGTGATGGCACATCCCATGTCTGTGAATATAAATCAGAAATTACCAAGATAACAGCAAAAAATATATTTCAAAGCCTACTAACATTAAAAAAAAAAAAAAGTGAAAAAGGACAATGTATAGTTAAAAGAAGGTTGGTTTTATTTCAAAGCAAACATCAGTTTAAATTTTTTAGAGTTTTGTTAGCAACAGCTTTATAAAAGCTGTACTTTTTGACTATGTCACCTCATCCACCTCTGGCAAACAGCTCATTTAGCTTTTAGAATTACATTTATTTCAGCTAAAGACTTAAAATAAATTATTTACATGTGATTTTACAGCTTTTTTGTAAATGTCACTCCTTTCATTTATTTTTTGATTTGTTCCATTAGGTTGCCTATGCACAATAAAAATAAAATTGTTCTTTTCAAATTATCACAAAGATCATTTATTAAGCCTCCTTTATTAAGCCTGTTCTAGGCAAGTAGAGCTTCTGAATTAAACATAATCAGAATTAAGTGTGGTAGTAAAAAAGCTCATGTTACCTACTTCCCAATCTATTTCAGTGTATTTGATTTATGATGATTGTGAGAAGTTCTTGTGTATAACCTCATATCTGTGTACTTTACCACAAGGACTTGATCAGTCAAGAAGGATATTAGACAACTTTTTTATTACCAGCTAAGACTAATGCTATAAACTCAGGGATTAAACAACATGTACAGACTCATGTCTGGACATTTCAGTTTTTAAGTCACATTGTCAGAGCTCATTTATAACAGTCTCCCCTTGGCTACGAGTGTAGATTTACACACTGTCATTTTCATGGAGAAGTGGTCAAGCTAAAATATTTTCACAAGCTTTTCTGTATAATAAAGGCAGATTTCAACTTAGTCCAAAACTATAAGGGATTTTCTCTCATCTGTATCAAAGCAATAATTCACAAACACTTTAAAAGAGAGTGGGAAACATGCTTCCTTTTCCTAAAGGCATAGTTTGAATGTAAATTAATCTTAAAATTGATTTTAATATACTTGCTTACTCTTCACAAGAAACAATTTCAAAAACATGTCTTTGTATTGCAATTTACTTACATGAATCAATATGGTTTTTGCTAAGATCATTCATGGTCCAAGGCAAAACCAAAAACTACTGGTCTGTTTCCTTTCTTCCTCCTCACATTTATTTGTTTTATTTATAAACTTAATGATTATTCAATTTGTTTCAGCTACCATTGGGTGTCATGAGAGGCAAACGGCATGCCCTGCGCAGGTGGGTGCTGCTCAGTTTGCCCACGGCCGGCATTAGCCAGATGTGATCCAGCTCTCTTATGCAAGCCCAGAGATTGCATTATTGGGCCATTAAATCCAACCCAAATTTTCCAGCTGGAAAGGGAGCAGCCAGACACCGCTGGACAGCTTCCTGGGCAGGGCTGGCCTGTGTCAGGTTAGCAGAGAGCAGGGAGGGCATGTGCTCACTCCCCCCAGTGCTCCTCCAAAGCCCAGCCCAAAGGGGCTCCTCCACTGGGAACTTGCTTTAATCCCTGTTCAACAGGCAGTAGGCTGTCAGCTCCTTTGGTCTACATCCTTCTGCTTTAAATTCCCTAGGTTTTTAGCCCCCTTGCCACATTTTAAGATACTTTGGAAGAACAGTTAAAGATAAGGCAAGTTTCTACTATGGGACATCATAGACACCACCCCTGTCACCCAGTCTTTACTTATGAAGCCTATAATTGTTACTGGACAGTTAGTTCAAGCTTACTAGGATAAAAAGATCCCCAAGATCTCTCACCTTCTTTGGGTCCTGGTTTCACTGCAGGGGAAATACTGGGCACTCAGCCCATGCCAGGCATGTTGAATATTTTTTTTTTTTTTTCACTGAGAACCAGAAAAGCTTTTGAGCATCATAAAACAAGTTCTGTTCATGTGTCATCCTTTTTATCAATCAGAGAGATTCTAGGGAGACTACTTTCTTTTCCAGTATTACCAGAATGTCATAAAGATGTTAGTCTTTTTTATATTAAAAGTAATGGGATATTTGCCACTGGTTTTAATGAGAACAGGGTTAGGGCCAAAATCCTTACTGAAGGGTTGTTTTTTTTTAAAAAGAAGAGTTATTTCATACCAATGTTGTCTTGGTTGTGCTTTGTCTGGCTAAACTGCATATTCTGTGTTAAGTATTTGTTTTTAACTGGATAAGGCCAAAATAATTTTGGTTGGCAGTTACTCTTAAATGAAGAAAACCTTAGAAAGCCTTCACAAAAGAACTGTGCTAAAACCTTGGTTTTAAGCACAGTTTAATATTTTAATATTTTTTAATTAATCCTGCAGATTTTTAAAATCTATTTGATTGTAATATTGGATAGAAATAGCATCCTCAAACAAAATAGCTTGGACTAAATAATTATATTCTCAGTCCACATTAAGCTAGTTTTTGAATTCTGTGACAAATACTTTTGCTTGTATAAAGTAGTTTGTGTGTACTACACTATCTTAGACACTTCTTCTTCATGGCCACAACCACAAGCTTTTTTAACTCAGATCCTGAGAGTTGCTTTATTTTTATTTTTGTCTTTGGTTCCAACTATGCATATAAATCAATCTTAAAATTTATAAGAATTGCAATTGTAAAAATGTCAAAATATGCTTGAGAAACAGACCATAAAAACCAGAATCCAAACAGATTTTTCCCTACCATTTTATCAATTAAAACAGAAAGGTAAAAACACTGAATAAGAAATTAAAATATATTTAATTATTTATTCACTTGAACACTCTCCAATGTCCTATAAAACATCTTAAGTTTACGATAATGAAGGTAAGAAAGAACGTCCTATCTTCCTATATAGCTTCAGTTTTACTTTGAAGTTTAACAGCTCATTATATATTATTTTTACTAGTAGTAAGTCAGTTTTTTCTTTAGATTTTATTGATGTTTCATATAAAAAAATATAATCCCTCAAACTGGTATTTTTTTTTATGTGACACATTTTTAATTAAGCCACTTACCTACTGTTTTGTCTTGCAATGTTTCCCCCTTTTAATTTGTAGTGGCCCTTGATTATACTTTGTGAATGACTGTGAAATGTCGCTGGTACAGCCGCAGCAAAACTTACATTTCATTTACTGAGCTTGACAGCTCCTTCGTGCGTCACTGGCATTGTCAAACTATGGAGCCATACATTTCTGTTGAGACACAAATAAAGTTTGAGTTCAAGATCTTAAGTTACTTTCTCTAAGTTATCTGCACTATATATCCTCTCTTACCTTGAAATATTTTAGAATATTTTATATAAAATGTCCATATAACTTACAATACCTTGTAGTGTATTACAAAATATTATAGAGAATGATATTGAGTCAAGAATGATATGGCAGCCAAGCTCAGTTTTCTTAAGCAAAATCACCAGGTATTCATTTCATTGTTCCTTACAATACATGCAATTACGGATACTCAAGAACCCATGGCGTTCAACCCTTAGCACTTACAGACCTAATCCAAACCGATGGAAAACAACAAAGTTTTCAGTCATCTGCATGGAATTGGCTCCTATGAGCAGTACAGCTTTCTTTACTTGAGCATATGAGAAAAAGCAAAACACTTCCATATCAAAGTAGTTCTGATGGGGCACAAGACAACAGTTTTTGAAGGAGGTGTATCCCTGCTTTTTTTTTTTTCCCTAAACTTAAGATGATTGGCTGGCTTTGAGATTTCCTGTTGAAATTATGAGGGCATTATATAATTTACATCCTTTAAGCATTCTTAAATCTAAATTTCTGTAGGTAACAGTTCATTTTGCACACCTATCTGAATGATAAAATGAAATTTCTCCCATAAAAAAATATCTGAATGTGAATTTAACTGCATGTGTATACTTAAAATTCACTCAACAGCATTTTATTCTAGTTATGAATTTCAAAAATGCTTAGTTGTCAAGGGAAAAAAGCTGATTTTGCAGTTATCAACAAAGATAAAAATAGCCACATAGAGCTGCTCCTAATGGAATTAGGTGTTACTGTCAAAAATGAGGGGAAAAGATATTGCTTTTAATCTTTCAACCATAAACCATTATATTGTACTATTATAACAATAGTATTCCATTTTATAAGCTGTCATTGGTAATAAAACAGTAAAATTCTCTACATTTGCTGTAAATTTACAACATATCTCCCCAGTTTAGTTCTGGAAAGCATTTGAGGTGACCTATTGCTTGATTTTGCTCATTATTTGAGGCAGGGTTGAAAGCCAGACTTGGGTTTATTACTGTCACCTCATCTGAGGCAATGGCCCCTGGCTTTCAGAGGCTCAGCGTATTTTTGCTTCTGCTACACTGAAGTGTTTCAAGATTGTACGGAAAATACTGCAGCAATTCAGCTCTGAGTTAAAGTGCTGGTCTGTATTTAGTCTTGTTCTAGTGTATGAAAGGCCTGTGACATATATGGACAAAATTATCTTATTGGCTTGGTATTCAGGAGGTAACAAATACTTGAAATTCTAATAACATTCTTTTTCTTAAATTAATTTTTCCCTCTCCAGGCTTCTGATACTCCATCAGGAAGTTTCAGATCTAACCATGTCTTCCAAAGGTTTCCTAGCATTCTGTCTCAGTGATTTGTACTTGAGGTAAAACCCTGGTCCTACTGAAAATAAAAGCAGCACTTGATTTTGTATTACTAGTAAAATGTAGCCAGGAAGCCAAAGGAAAAGAAGCACCCAATAAAAATAAGAATCTCATTTTGGGATCAAGCCAATACACATTTCTCTTAGAAGTATCAACAAAACAACCCATGCATTTTCCCTGGCTTAAACTTTACTATCAGATACATAGCTAAAAATCTTCTTCCCCCTATTTAAAACAAAACCAGAAGCAACACCCGGTTGATTTCCATGATCACAGCATGGACTCAGACAACTGTGTCGGCACACCTGAAATGGAAGCTGTGACATGGGGCAGATACAAGTGGTCAAAGTGTTCATTTGAGTGGTCAAGTTATTATCACTGTTGACATATTTGATCCAGCAGATGACAGCTTCAGGGAAGAGCTGAGAGAAGAAAAGAAAGCTAAAAAAAGAAAGGTCATCTTCTTCTGCTGTTATATGACTTCAATAAAAACTGGATGAGCCTTGTTTTCTTAAGGTTTTTGTTATTTTTTTGTAGTGTTACCAGAAAGCTGGTTTGTTTCAGGAAAAAAATTGTTGTTCTTTGCTATAATGATAGCTGTTTGCCTAAGTTTCCATTATGGGATTCTGATTTAACTTCAGAGCAAATCTAAATCACTTTTTGGGACCACAGAATTAAGAAGGGCTGCGGGGATCTTAAGGCTCAGTACCAAGGCAGAAATGTCCTGGATCTCAATCTGAGTAAGGGCTGGGTGATTGGGATTACCTGCAGACACTAGGATCTAAAGAAAATCCCCTTGGTACAACCCATAACAGCAGGAAACATGCATGCTTATCCTAGACAGTCCAATCTGGTAAGATAAGAAATAACT
Source organism: Pelecanus crispus (assembly GCF_030463565.1). Classification (NCBI taxonomy): domain Eukaryota; kingdom Metazoa; phylum Chordata; class Aves; order Pelecaniformes; family Pelecanidae; genus Pelecanus; species Pelecanus crispus. The sequence goes on along the minus strand of NC_134644.1, from coordinate 154,548,965 downwards.
AACTGGCTTTTTGGGTGATGGGGATGAGACCACCCTTCCTGGATTCTCCGTAAAGGCTGGCAAAGGAGCAGGATGGCACTAGCTTTAAGGGGGTCAATTCTTTCATTTTCATAAGGAAGTGGGATAGTGGGCTCTCTGGTAAGGGAATGGGAAATGACATTCCCAAGACCACAGGAACAATGTTAGTTCTGTTCTTCTAATTTCCTTGTTCTTCACAGGGAAATTTAGCATCCTTTCCCTTTTAGGGTGTCTTTTTTTAGAGAGCTATTTCTATTTTTTGATGTTTACTAATACACAAAGATCTGGTAAAAACTTTTTTTTTTTTTTAAAGTATGCATATGCTACACAAATATTTAGGAAGAACTGGTTTAAGGTAGTAAGAAAAAGTCTCAGAGGATTAAAATTCACTGGGAGACCAAACAGTTATTTTTTTGCTAATTCACAATTGAGAAAACCTATAATTTGCTTAAAAGGTGCCCAGTATTTCTGAGGTGTAACTGTAGAGACCTAAAATTAGATTTACACTTCAAATCATTACCTTCATTTCCGGACAGGTGACTCACATTTTTGGGAATTAACTTTCACCTGCATAAAACCTCTCCTTTTCTGTCTGGTCTTTAATTTTGGCTACAAGGAGCTGTTCTTGCAGCCATTTCTCTATTCAGCTTCTTGATAATGTCATGGGATGGAGATATTCAAAAATTCCTATAGACATATGTAATCAGAAAACATATTAAATTTGCATTAGTAGCAGTCAAAAAAGCGCATTAACCCTCTTGGCTTTCCTGAGCAGCTGGGAGTGATGTCTAAATTTTTTTTTTTTTTTTTCAAAATGTTTATGTCTACACAGCATCTGAAACATCTGAAACCTTCACTTGCCCCAGTACCTCTGACTGACTCCTTGATAAGGGAAGTAAATCTCCTCTATTCTCATTATGGTCATCAGTGGGGCTACCTGTCTGGATTTCAGAGGATGCTAACAAATTATATTAAATAGCTTAAAGTTGCCACATTGCTTTCATTCTGAATTCACAATGACAGCTATGTAAACATGTTCTGGATTTTAGAGTCACATTTTTAATAGTTTATGATCTCATGCTATCGCTGTTGGTTTTAATATGACAAGCACATTGAAGCATAAATGATACATTTACTTTAACTGATTTAATCTGTTACTAACAGTACAAGGCCTTTCCCAAATCAGAATATTAGTCTGACTACTGTAAATAGTACCTGTTGCTTTACTGACTGTTTTGGTATGCTCTTTCTGGAAACAGATATTTATTTGATAAGACCTTATTTAGAACTCAGAACAACTGATTTTTACTAAGGAAACCTAAATATTCCAGGAACCACTTAGGAGCAAGTGGGTTGACCTACTTGGGTGGGGGATATAACAGTCAGCAATGGCAAGAGACATCCACTAAGGATAGTTCAGCTTATGAACTGCTTTGGACAATAAGCATTTTATATATAGCTGGAAACAAAGAGACCATCTAGCTTATCTTTTCATGAAAGACATCCAAAGAAGCATTAAATAATGTGTTGTAATATGCAATAGTATCATCATTGTCTTAGTTATTGCCAACATTTCAGACTCAACTTTTAATTTGCTAGTATTTATTTTTAACTAGCAGGTCAATACAAGTCAAGAGACACTGAGATAAAGATTGCGTAACACCTGCACCAGCCCTAACTATTAGCCAAAGTTGTCTTTTACTTTGCTTTCCTGAGCACTAAATTCACCCCACGTTCTGAAGTGCAAGAGGTAATGATTATTGCAGACATTTAATTTCTGAGCATTTGAAGAGAACAGGGTATGCAACTAAATCCTCATCTGGTTTTAATAATTAAACTTACCAACAGATTTACAGCAGCTGAAGATGTGCTGTTACCACTAAAATTAGGTGCTGGCCAGATTTTTCAGTGGAGCTAATAGACAGTGAGACTATATTTGTATTGCTAATGAAAATGTTTTCTCACCCAGGGTTTCAGACCTGGACTTGGCCTACATTTTCTTCATATGCTCAGAGTTTTCCCACATTAGTCCAGGCCTACTGGTAATATACATTATCGCAGTGACCTCATTCTCATGGAGTTCTTTACATTTCTCAGAATTTGGAGAGTGAAGGACCAATTAATTTGGCTAGGATAAAATTAAATAGACACTTAGGTCTAGAAAAATTGGAAACTTACTTGTTGATGCTGGCTACAATATCTATCTATTTTCATTGTATTGTTTTTCTTTGCAATACACCGTTACGAGTTGGAAAACACCCTAAAACTTAAAAATGAGTTCAGAATGCTGCAGTCCAAAGCATTAGCATTACTCTTCACTAAAACTATTGACAGCATCAATTAACTGTGTTAAATAGTGCAGAAAATGTAAAAGTTGTGTTGTAAGTATACTTTAAAAAAGTACAGTAAAATACCCTTGTGTACCTACAGTGTGGCAACTACAACTGCAGGCTGCAAGAAAAATGTCCTAGGAAAGTGCTCTAGCTTCTGTGTGGCAGGCATCAAGCAAATCAAACTTTCAACCGGGAGAAACAAAGATCCTGAAGTAGGAGAAATGCAAAATCACCAGCTTATCGATCACATGTCTCTCTAAGTAACACAAATCAGTGACAAGGACTAAAAAGAGATGCGTAGCATTGCTTTAATACTGTCTGCTAATGATGGTATTTCACCTCTATGTAGATGTTAGACACAATGTTTTTATCATTGCCATAGATTTATAAATCCAGGCATATAATTTTTGATCTTTTATTCCAACGTGGTTTTGGTAAAGTTCATCAGAAAGCATCATTCCGGAAGGATTTTTAAATGATTTTTGGTTTGATGGAGATTTCATTTGAACAGAGAAAATTCTGCCTTTTCTCTCATTTTCATAAGAAATAATAGCTGCTCATGGAAAGACAAGTCTAATTTTTCAAACAGCTTGAAAAATTTTGAAATATCTTGTACCATACAGAATCCGATGATTGTCTTGTCACTGCAATGGTTAGAAAAGCCGTTAACAGACAAAAAATATTTTACCTATAATTTCAAAGTATGGTTTCAGTATACCAATGAAGCTACTTAAAGAGATGTGGCATGCCTTGTTTGTTATAATTAGACAATAGTTTGTTACAACACTTAAAATTGAGATCCAGAGGCAAAGGGTGTTCTGGTCTTATTGGTACATTTTTCACAAAGTTGGGACTGTTTTATTTAGTAAAGATACTATTGCCAATTCACATCAATGTAACAAAACTTAAAATCTGTTCCAATGGTTTTCATTTACCACTGCATATGCAAATCCTTATCTTTGATTAAACTGGAAGATCTTGAGGGAAATATCCCATATTAAAAGAAAAGAGAATTCCTGAGGAAAACCAAGAAAAATGCGAGTTTCACCTTCACCCATACTGCTTTCCAGGGAGGGGGTTATCTCACCAGCAAGGAATGAAGATCTCATGTCAGTCAGAGAGACAGATTCTCTTACATCCCTGCAGAAGGAGTGACTCACAGACATGTGTAGGATAAAGCAGTGCCAGAAAATGAATGAAAGTATTAAAAGAAATACTGTGATTAGAAATTGGATGTATTTCCTGTAACATTAGTATTTACTTGCTGATATACAAGATTAAACAATCATTTTATGACAAGGTTTCATTTCATGCAATATTTTCATCAAATGAGATAATTGGTAGAGGCAGAATGAAAAAAAAAAAAATAGAGATTTTATTTTTTTTAATGAGTTGATTTTATTTTTTATCACCCAGAGTTCTGCAGAACTGAATAGCACTACCAAAGCCAGACAGCACATTGGCAGAAACTAGGTAAGCCAAGTTCCCAGTGTCAGCCAATTATGCTGAATATGTGCTGATTTCTTGGTGCAGGCAGATATCCCCACAGGAACAATGTCACTCCACCTAGAATTTAACAAGCTGGAATTAATATCCACACTACTCAGTGCATATGTCACCTGCTGTATGTGACTCACACTCACTAGTGAACTCTCTGTGTTATCTTTGGGTGAGCAGTTCTACAGCTTGACTACTTGGTGTATAAAGTACCTGCTTTTGTTAAGTTTTAGCCTGTTAACTGCTAGTTTCATTTGACCCTGTACTAGAAAAGACAAAGCCAATCACTTCTGCTCTCTTCTCACAGTTTTACAGGCTTTAGCTGGAGCCCCTCAGTCATCACTTTTACGGCTTGACGAGTCCTAGTCTACAAAAGCTGTTCTTTGTATGGAAGCTCTTCCACACTTTCAGACATCCTTCTGTGACTGCACTCCAGTTCTTATATCTTTTCTGAGATGGGAGGACAAGGCCTGTGCAGAGCAGGCAGGACATAGGTACCTCCTAGTATGTATGGTGGTATACCGATCCTCTGTTTATTGTCTGTTCAGCACACACCAGACTCCCCAAAGACAGATAGTTCTCACTGTCTCATTTTACACTTTTGTAGTTTGGAAACAGACCATTTTACAGGTAAGGGATTTCTTCTGCAAACTGTCTTTCCAAATAATATATTCTGCTTGGTGCTCTGTATATGATAATAGGTCTCCACATACAGGCATGAAAGAGATAAATGTTTAAACTGCATGTGAAATTAAGAGTCTTACTGCTTGCTAGTAGTGAATCAGGAAAAAACACACTTAGCTCAAAGTGGAATAGGACCATGAAGTGAAAACAAAATGAAATCCATCCCAGTAGGACAAATGCATTTTCATCCTGGAAGAAAGCATTCTTGGCTATGTCTTCTGAAGTGAGTTAGATCTGGGAAAGAAGGGAAGCTTGGTCTGGTTCTGATAGAGATTTCAATACCATCTAGAGATAGAGGAGAACTCATTTAGAAATTCAATAAAATTTGGAACAGTCTTCGTCATGAATAGGATTTGAATAGTACCATATGTATGAATCTACAGATATGAGCAATACTCTCTACATGCTGTACAACTTGTGCTTCCATCCAGCCCCTAATATATACAAAATGAGAAACATAACCCTTTCTTCATTCTCTTTTGCCCATTATGGATAAAATTACAAGTCCCTCTTGGACAGCATAAGCTCCAAAACAGGGATCAATAGTTGATTCAGCTGAAGGGAGTAAAATGTCCACAGAAATCTACAAACAAAAAACTGTAGATGCAAAGAAGGTAACACAATAGTAAGGTGTCTTTTTTAAGAAGCTCTATCTTAACAATATGCCAATAGTATATATTAAAATCAGAGACAGAGTTAATAACACTCTTAAGGTAAGTGTGGAAAACAAACTTAGTCGCAAGCTATTCATAAGACAGACAGAACTGCTTATAAATGCTGAATTTACCAAGAATTTATGCTGACTTTGTAACTGTTTAACAAGAAAATTCACTTTAAAAAACCTAGGTAAGCTTGAACAACCTTCTTTTAGATTGAAAACTAATTTGCACACAGTGAAAAGCCACCTAAAGGGATAGAAATAAATCATCATTATTTCTATATTAAGCATTGTTACTTCTATGTTATATAAACCAGTTCCAGCTCAGTTTAACTCTAAAACCCACAGCATTCCCTGATACCTACTGCTAAGGTATTGCTCTTTATTTTGGCAGTATTGTCACTTTCACAGTCATAGGATTAGACAAATACTTTGCACTAAAGCTGGTTTTCATTTGGTTTAACCCATTTTTGTGTGGTCTTCCAAATCCAATTGTTTCCACTGAGTTGCTGATATTATAAGCCTTTTGTAGTTACAAATAAGATCCAGTAATATGGTTCCTCTTTTTGACAATTTACAGTCAATAAAGGAATTTTGAATTAAAATAGAAGTACAAAGTTACCCTAATTTATAAATCAAAACTAAAACCTAGAGGTCTTAAGTTTTATTCTTGAAAGCATTAGCAATTAGCTCTCTAGCACTAATAATTTTGCCCCAGATACTGGGATCAGTGAGAGATAGGAGCTAATATGGTTGAGATTAACTTATTCTGATATCTAATTATTTACTTGCTATAATCTGCAGAAGCAGACGGAAAGGGATTCAGTGCAGAAATGTAAAGAAACATTCCTCCAGATGCCTGCAGATTCCTCTTTGTAGAAGTGGGCAGAGGAGAAGATAGAAAGGGATCAGGGTGGGATCAGGAGGGATTGTGTTCTGTTTCTGTAGAGGCATGACTCTCCCTTCTGAAGAAGGAAACTCCTCTTAACCAGACTGAAAACAATACTGAAAACACAAAAAACATTTTTAATGGTCTGTTTTAACAACCAAAATAGTAGATAAGGATGATCTTTACTGAGACACTGAACAGACTTAAGTGTGACTCGGCCACACTAAGGCTTATGAGCAAGAAAACTAAAAGGGTGTCATTCTGCATTAATAAAAATGTACAAGTGAATGATGCTTGTAATTCACTAATTTAGCTGAGGAATAGGAAGGTATTAAAAAGATAACAAGTGGGGAGTGGGGAGAGAACTGCTACACTTAAACATTTTAATGGTAACTTTAGGTTCATTAGTTAGTTTTAGATTTTAACCAGAATGTTTTATAAATCACTCTTGCTATCCAGAACTGACTCATCAATCTATAGTCTAGATAAGTTTCTTCAACCTCTAATTGCACAACCTTAGTCCAGAGGAGCACTGTGTCTATAGAAATTCTTTCAGCTGGAATTAAATGCGATTTATGCAGCCCAGAAATGAGGAAAAACCACAAAAATAGATCATTGCATTAGAGAGATTTGGAAAGTGTTTCTACAAGCAGAGCAGAATGAGAATTTACATTCTTCCCTCTGTGAAACATCCAGCTAACACCTGTGTGTTTATTATATTAATTATAATGGAATGACACTCACTGAAAATTGATCTCCCTATTCCCTCTTCTCCATCTTTCACCATTTCTTTGCCCCTTGAGAGAGAGCCCATGCAGCACTTGTTTGGCACCCCAGGAAGAGATATGCCTCTTGTCACTGCTACCACAACTAAACAATAATAGGCAGCATCATTAGAGATTGAGGAGGTATGGAAAAATTTCAACACTGTATATACACCAAGGAATTTCAAAAAGAGGATGTTTCACCATAAATAAACATTATTGCACAGGTCAAATCCTGCCACAGTGTGTCTCTCTTCAATCCTCCTATATTCATTTTGGCAGCGTAAATGAAAGTGAAAATAAAGTTTACAAGGTAGGTCAGAAGTGCTCTTTCTTGGCCACGTTAGATTTGTCAGCCATAAATAATTGTAAATATTTTCCACTATTAGCAAACATTTTGCTTTTGATCTTTACATAGAAAAAGGACATAATTTCGCCTAATTTAACTATTTTATAAATCTAAGCTAAAATATCAACAGGCTAAAACAGTGAACATAAAAATACACTAATGTTACAATTTTACAAGCTGGTACTGTGCAAAATTGGTTCGTACTCACAGGCCATGCTGTGCCTTTGAACAGTGAAATGCATTTCTGCTCTAATATATATTTCATTAGTCTGGTCTAGTTGAACCTATTCCCTGACGCATAAAAATTTGATGAATCCTCATGTACCGCCTAACTCTTCTTGTGCATTTGAAAGAGATGCATCAGGTACTGGTTTTGTACTGTTTTAGCTAACTTCACAATCCTTCTTTTAAGAAATGCCAGTCCTCTACTGGCAGGCAGGGGTCCAGTTTCCATGGCCCCCCTATGGAACAAGAAGAAGCCTGGCCAGAGCCCACCTCCTCCTTCCCTGCTGTTCTAGGTGTTCCTTCCAAATCTGGCCCTAAAGGACCAATAGAGCAAGAGATCAATGAATTTGGCATCAAGGTCACTTATAAAATGCTTGTGTCTACTTTGACAGCCTAAGAAGAATGAACTTTTCCTGGCTGGGTCCTCCAGGAGTCATGGTAAGGATGGCCCATCTGACCTGAGTTCAGATCCCAAGTGAAAGCAGCAGTGCAGAGACACCACATTTATTTTTTTAATCTTAGTTCTAAACAATTTTAACATCTCCTCCCAGTCTTTCTGGAAAAGGCTCAGATTCAGTTTAGTTTAAGCACTGGGCAGAGGCTCAGTAAGACTGCATCCGAAATAGCAGTTTTCCTAAGAAGAGAGAATCATGTTCAGAAGAAAAATAAAGTAAAATAAACAGTTGAAGAAACCTAAAGCTTCTTCCTACTCCCACCTCTGTGAAATATCATCAAGTGATTAGATTATATTTCTCATACTCATTTTCTTTAATATAAGAAAGGGACACACATAGTTTAACTCCCAGCAGTAATTCAGATTAGTCTGGAAAATACAGTTCTCCTTGGGACTGTATTTACAATTAACCTATTAGATAAATGCTCAGCCAAAGCCTCCTCTCACTACATAAAGAAACCTACCAGTTATAGCACAGTTTGGTTGGTATATGTGGGCAGAATTTGTCCCGATCTCTTCTATATGACCTGCATTTTTGGTATGCTCCTCACAAGGATCTTTCTTACCACCTTTGTGCCAAAATACTCTCAGGCTTAAGTAATTGCCCCCCCCCCCAACCTTGAGACTCTCATCATGGCAGTTTGGCTTTGGTACAGGTGCTGAAAACTAGATTAGATGAGGGAAGGAAAAATAACTTGATAGCATGGTGTGGATTGGCATGAAGGCTGCATTGGCAGTCGTGTGAGATAGTCAGGTTACTCAAGAGTAGTAAAGCTTCAAGAAAATTATTCAGGTCATCCCAGTACCTCCTCACTTTAACAGTTCTTGTAACAGGTCCAACATACACTGCAAATGCTCATTTACAACAATGAAACTATTTATGCTCAATATTGATAAATCAGTACCAAATGTATGGTAATATTATTTAAGGAGATAGTAATGCTTTTTGTAAAATGTTTGTTTCTTGATTGTTTTAGTTTTAAATCTATGGCATGGAACAATAGTTCATTAAATGTATTTTTCTGAAGTATCTTCAAAGGTATTGTAGGACAAAAAAAAAATAGTTTAGATACCTGTATAGGTATCTGCCTCCCTCTCCCTCTCCCTGTATATATGTTTATTAAAAATATACTTTTTCAAATGGCCTCCCAAGGCACTCCCCAAAAAAACCAGTAATTCAGTAAGCGGGAGGCATTAAGAAAACAACTGAAATCAAAGTCTTGCTTTAGACACAGATATTGAACTAGCAAGACAACCCTCTGCAGGGATGCACTGCAAATTTGAGGGGCACAGCACTGAAGACAGACTTACCAAAGGAATTCCTTCTGAAACCTGGTGTTGACAGGATAACAGCAGTGCTGGCTCTTACAAGAGCAAGCCAGCATATAACTCAATATGCAAGCTGTGACATACATTAGCTAAAATTAAAGAAAACATTAGTCAAAGCAAAGTGATAGATTCTCAGCTGACAATAGGATCAGCAGTAAGAATGTAAATTCAAATGTGAGATCACATCTCCCATCAATAAGACCAGTCATGATGTATGTGGCTTGTGCTATTACATTTAGTGACCAACACCAAACACCGACAATTTGCACCAAAGAAAATGAAGAAACAATCAAAACTATATGTGACTGCATATCCACCTGTGGGGATCTCTTCCTTACTGACATTTCCTTATAGATGATCACCAGAATTGAGGAGCTCAGTCCAGTTTTGTATTTCTTGTACATTTTAACATGGCCTAAAAAATGGGAAGAAGGGAATACTCCACAGTTGTGCATAGTTCTAAGAGGAGCTTTTCCACAACTGTTCAAAATAATTTATAGTATTCAAATTTCACTTTCTCTTCTGGAAGGCTCTACCTTATTAAAGTTATAACATAGGGAAAGAAATAAAGCATATGCTTTAAAAATGTCCAAAGTCAGTGACCAGATACAATAAAAAGGTCAGGCAGACACAGCACTTTTGTAGGTCTGGACAGCATGATGTGAGAGGGACCTTGTTTGAGCTGTATAAGAAAAATAGTTGCAATGAAGTGTACTTCAAGCTATGTAGAAACCTCTTCTTAACTAGAAGAAGTTGTAAGACTGGCACTTCAAACAGCATTTCTGGCTTCCCATGAGCTTTAGCTCCTTTGAAATGTGACTGTGGGTCCATCACATTTCCCAGGTGGTCTGAAAGCGAAAGCTTCTTTGTACTTGCAACTTCTTCTGATACTGCTTTCATAAGAAATCCCCTTTATGCAAAAAGCAGTGTAGAATTTAAGACTGGCAAAGATATGCTTATTAGGACTTCTCACAATTTTTTTAAAAGGAGTTAAATTTATAGTGATGGAGTGCTGGATTTTTACGGAGAGGAGAGGAGAGGAGAGGAGAGGAGAGGAGAGGAGAGGAGAGGAGAGGAGAGGAGAGGAGAGGAGAGGAGAGGAGAGGAGAGGAGAGGAGAGGAGAGGAGAGGAGAGGAGAGGAGAGGAGAGGAGAGGAGAGGAGAGGAGAGGAGAGGAGAGGAGAGGAGAGCCCAATCTTGTAAGTTAAAGAAGATTCACCAAATCTTTCAGTCTGAACTGAAAATTCTCCACTTTGATCAAAAGAAAAACATATCATCAAAATTTTTTTCTATTCTAAGCATAAAGCTATCGTCTTTTAGAATGTATTTGGCTGGCTCTGCACTTTCTATATGGTGGTATGAAATAACAGCAGTTTTATTTTTGTTATCTGCTAAATCTATTAACTTAAAATATTCTTCTGTAACACTCTTCTAATGCATCTAAAATTAATATAATGTAAAGGAACTGTAGCCAAAAACTATATGACCTCTCTTATACATTAAATTTTAATCTGGCAATGGAAACAAGCCCTCAAAATATGAAAATCCATTCTGACCTTTTGTATATAAGATACGCATAAGATTGACACTTGATAAATGAGTTTTTAATCTGAATGTTTTTTTAGGAGGAAACTACTAGTTATACTACAAGCCCCATTCTTTTCATCTTCCCATCTTGCACAATTTTTTTTTTAACTATATTTTTTCATGAAATAACAGTTTATAAACTTTAAGTGAATCTTTCCCAATAATTCTTACAGGTATTGCTTTCTCAGTCTAATTACCTTGTATTCTTAAACTGTTCTTAGGAAAGGAAGCATGCTACTGTTAATCCTTCATTCTCATCAAAAAAAAGCTTTTTAAATTTACACCAAACAAGATTGTGACTTAAAAAGATTTTCTTTTTAAGTATGGGTAATAACCACTTTTCTTATAATAGCTACCAGTTAAAATATAAAACAGGAACTGTGATATATATGTCAAGCACAGGGACATCACGCAACATTTATATTAGCAATAGGTATACTTAGTTCAAAATTTAATGTGAAAGATTTTTCTTATGTAACTCTAACTACATATAATCTCAGCTGAATTTTAGCAAGTTGTTATGATGAGACTTCTCCTCGAGTATCACCACAGGGAACTGCAGCATGGGTGAGGCTGGCACTGATCGAGTCCAGCCCTGCTCTGAGCAGGGTCAGCCAGGGACGATTGCTCAGGACCGTGTCCTGGTGGGTTTTGCATATCTTCAAGGATGGACACTCTGCAACCTCTCTCAGCAACCCGCTCCAGTGTCTGAACACTCTCACAGCACAAAAGCTTTTTCTAATGTTTAAATGGAATTTCCTGTATTTCAGGTTTTGCCCATTGCCTCTTGTCCTGTCACTGGGCACCATTGAGAAGAGTCTGCTTCTCTCTTCTTTACTCCCCCTATCAGGTATTTATGCACATGGATAAGGTTTCCCTGAGCCTTCTCATGCCTGGGCTAAACAGCCACAGCTCTCAAGTCTCTCCTGGTATGACAGATACTTCAATGACTGAAGCCAAGCCATTAGCATCCTTTTCAGAAGGTAGTGTCGGTACAGTGTATCCTTGTACAGGAATCAGAATTGGTTGTTTTGATATACAAAAGCTCTGTGTCTTTTGTGTATTGTTTACTTCATTAATAACCTTAATAAATTTTTGCAGTGGGAGAACCACATTTCATCTTTCCCTGTTTGACATGCTAACCTATTTCTCTAGCCTGTATATAAAATGTTGCAGAAATTCTTCTGAACTTGGAATCATCTACTGTGTATACCAGGATATTATCCTGTACAGAAATATCAATGATTCCCGCCCCTCCCCCAGCCAAAAAAAAGTGTCATGGTTACCACATTTTGTCTTTCACATTTCCTTTTAAACTTGATTCCCAGAACTTCTGTGTTCCAGTCCATTGTAATAGTAATGTGAAGGCAAATGAATTTGTTGACTTTATAGAGAGTTTTCACTTAACAGGAAAGTAAAATTCTTAGAAACAAATTATAGCTAAGACCTTCAGTCACCACTGAGCATATCTCTTAATTAGAATCATAGAATAGAATCATAGAATTGTTTAGGTTGGAAAAGACCTTTAAGATCATCCAGTCCAACCATTAACCCACACTACCAAGTCTACTCTAAGCCAATCAAGGGTAGACTAGACTAAACCATGTCCCAAAGTGCCACATTTACCCGTTTTTTGAACTCTTCCAGGGATGGTGACTCCACCACCTCTCTGGGCAGCCTGTTCCAATTCTTGACCACCCTTTCCGTAAAGAAATTTTTCCTAATTTCCAACCTAAACCTCCCCTGGCACAGCTTAAGCCCATTTCCTCTTGTAATTAGATAGTAATAACTATCTCCAACAGAAGTATATTCAGAAACTGGCTCCAGAAGTATTGTCTGCTTGTATCGGACACCATTTCAACTGGAGATGAATAAACACTTCCACTATAGGAAAAATGTGAAATGCTAAGGCAAATAAAAAGCTCTGAGCAAGAACGACAAGGCACTGAAAAGTAAAGCAGCATAAACCCCAGTAGCACTGCACATGGACCCTTTATGGCACCTAGTTAGGAACTGATAAGCATCTTCTCAAAGGAGCTGGCACATTCACTTACAAGACAACAGCTGTTTCCAGGAAATGGTTAGAAATGTAGAGTTAAGAACAGAGGTAAACCAGAAGTCACAGAACACACGTATATACTTAGTGTGTATACATGTGCCTGGAGTGGGGAGGATGAGGGGAGGATGATATTGTTTTCAAGTCCATCACTTGCGATCAAATCACCTAATTTTGCATTTCTAGCCAACCCCTTTGTTAATTATTAGGTTGTTACAGCTGGCTGATTTGAAGATGTCTATAAAAAAAGGAATATGTTCCATAAATTACATTTTCTTTCCATATTTTCTCTTTGTTTCGCCTTTTTTGCTAAGGTTTGATACAGAAAACCTGGTAAAACAAGACCAATGGATTTTAGCAAAGTAACAAGGAAAATTTTAAGTCAAAAAGAATAGAAAATTATTTTTAGTATAAAATTATGTTTACTTAAATTATATTGTTACCCCTTGACTCTCAACCTTCAAAATGTTTTCTATAAAAATAGATGTATCATTTAAGTAATTTCAAAGTGTACAGCACTAGAGAGATATCATTACAGTTGTTTTTTCTGCTGACTTTTATTTGATCCTCAGTATTATACTGTTCCAATTTAAAATTATTTCATATCTATTCTCCAAGATTTTCCCTGAAAGGAGTACTTTCTTCTACTTTTTCATTATTGAGGGTCTATTTTTTCAAAACTTATTATAAAATCTTGATTTCTGTTCATAAGAGAATAATAATACTGCTATATTCAGCATTTTAAATACAGCTCCATATTAGAGGTATGACAAAAATATCAAAGAAATACCTTAATATGCACCATAAACTTATCTCTAATACCAACTATAGTTGGAAAATTTGGTATTGAAAAGTAAATTATTTTTGCTTCCATATTTCATCAACATATATAACTATGCCATTACTGTCTCAGTAATTAGACATACTATATTACTCATTCTTAAAGAAAAAAATGCACATATTTCAGTAGACAGGTTACTGTTAAAAATATCTCTTTCAATTTTCTTTTTGTTTTCAAAAAGACTAAATAAAAGACAAGTACAATAACTTTTGTACTTTCAAAATGTCTGGATGTTTTTTCTCAGACATCAACAGATCTAGCAGAAGATTAAAATACTGAATTAACTCATTTTCTCTGTAGTTATTTACACATTCATTTGCACATATATGCAGTCATATGCCATAAATATATCAGTCAATACTAAAGAAATCTGAGAACAAGAAAAAATATGGTACATGATTCTTTTTGTTCTTGTGCCATAAACAGGGTTTCAGAGAGAAAACAGTTGTGCCAAATGCTAAAGTTGCTCAGTGTCAATGGTTTATGGAAGCTTATAATATAAAACACATTCTTCAGGATTTCAGCTCTTTTTTTTCCCCAGTGTAATATTAATACTTTCTTAAACATGGCTGATAAGATGCTGAACAACATTATTTCCAACTTAAACCTACTTCTTTATCCCACAGTATAATAATGATGTAATTTAGCCCACTTGAGTCAAAGTAAATCATGCTATTAATACAGCAGACTGTTAAACGTAAGTCTAAAGAATCCTTTGAATTATTTCCTTAAAGGTTTTCCACCCTGTAGGGGTTCCATGACAGGACATTTGAAGGGCAAAACAGAGGAAGGTCATCAGTTTGAAAAAATGAATATTTAAGTTCAGATCTCATATATGCCTTCTTCTCTAGATCCCAGATATATCCTCTTCTCTGTTCCACCCAATTGTTATAACTGTTCAACAGATTTCCACTTACCAAGGGACCATTACCATTCCCAGGGAGCAATTCACTGAAGAGAACAAAATCTTCTGTTCTCCTAGACAGCTTGGAAAAACATGTAGTGGAAAGCAAAATGAAGGTCTATCTCCACCATCAGAGGTATGTGTCATTTGTGAGGGACAGGTTGGGAGCAGCTAATATAAAGGATACAACATTGCAATGATGATTTATTCTTGTACAGCTATTTTAGCAGGAGTCTACAATCTTGTTCTTTAAACATTGTGCAATCTAATAACAAATTGTGGATTAACAAACTGACCAAGCAGAATAAATATTTAACTCTTTGTTTGGAAGTTGGGGCTGGTTGTGAGGCTTCTGTAGTAGGAAAAGAAGACAAACAATCAAAACACTGTGTTTTGGTAATATGTGCTAATATATGTTGCCCTAAGAAACTTAATATAATAGAGATTATTTGTTTTGTAGATTAAGAGCCAGCAAGAATAAGACCATCATTATGATGGATGCTATAGAGTGTGCAAGATGATGCATATCTCCAGCACTTCACAAAGCAAATACGAATTCTGCACCTAATGTAATTTGCAAGTGATGTCTTCTCAGTGTCAATATTGCTAGAGTACAAGAAACGTAAGTTCAAAATTGTTTCCATAATTCTGTGTGATTTCATTTTTATAGTGACTAATCTGGAAATATGGAAAGTCTCAGCAATATTCACTTGTCCAACTGTTCATAATTTCCTTGATCAGCTGACCAGAACTAGGAGTATTATCCAGAGTACCTGACACTTAGAAACTTAAGGTGAAAATGTACGTGGCCAGTGTAAACTTAAAGTTTTAGCAAAAGTGACAAAATCTATGTTACTGTAAAATGTTTCCCTATTGACACATTTCAAGTAAACGCTTCTTATAATTAAGGAGGACACAGCAGGAATATTTTCTCATTTTTATTTTCAGGGCAAACTTAATTAAAATAAATAATGAGAAAAATCAGACATATATAGAAAACCATCTTCCAATGAGTGAAAGACAATCCCTAAGGGATAAGGTTACAGATTCAAGGAACACATTAATGAAACCTTCACATTTTAAGGCCATGGCAGTGTTGGCAGCCCTTCACTGTATAAAGCATTTGTATGGCACCAGCAGTATAGGTTTGCTCGTAACAGCAGTACTATCACGTTAGCACCACATTGTTCTGATTTTGTGTGTAGTTTCACATAGAAACCTTGACACCAGGCTAATCTGATTAGTACACTGTGCTTTCTAGTGGTTTAGCTTTATTTTGACAGGATCTAGTGGTAACACTGCAACTTTCCTTGCAGAAAGTAATCTGTGCAGGTCTTTTTCATTGCAAAACCAATGTGATTCTAAGGACCCACTCTAAGCATAACAAAATATTGAAATTGTTTATGAACTGAAGAAATACAAATACAAGGTAAGGAAGCATTTTTAAGAATGTGACCCTACAAAGACCGGTGTGCCAGTTTGGTATTTATATCTGTATCAGATTCAACCCAATGCTTGTAAGGGCCCTTGCGCTGTCGAGCACAGCCCTGCAAGCTCTCCTGGGAAAAGCCTCTGCTTCATGCTCTGTATCTAGGTGTTAGAATCCAGATTACACCATGACACTCGAATGTCTCTTTCTGCATAAATCTACTCAAATACATTCCTGCTTTTGATTTTATCATGCCAAAACCTGGTATTCTGACTTAAAGAAATAATGACTTAATAACTTTTAAAAAATAACGGTAATATATTATCCCTGTTTAACTCTTCACTCCCAAAAACTGCACTTGCTTTTGCATTTTTGTCACTTTTTTTATAAATGATGACAGATCTCACATCTTCTTCATCCTAATTATTTCAATATATTCCATCCATGTGGTTCTCATTTGTGTCATTTATTTTGCAAAGGAATAGTGCATATGGAGCCATTTTGCTACATCCAAACAGCAGTCATTCTGTTCACTATGCAACTGAATACTGCATACATGGTTATTTCCACTTAGATCATTTACTCCAGAATTACCTAATTTTCCAGGTATTACAACAGACTGTGTTTAATAGCCAATGATAAGCTCCTCGGTTTTTTGCAACAACATCAAGTTTTCATCAGCACTACTGATTTTTGTGCTACACTTCAGATTTTATTCCCTGATGTAACAAAACCCAAGTGGTTAATTGCCTTTCTCTTCTGGAGATAGCATATGATGCTAGTACTAGCAGAAGATAACCTTTTATTCCGTGACACATAAAAATTGGAATTCTAACCCTTCAGATTCAAACTGATTATAAGATTTGGCACAAATATTTAAATCTACTGGGGAAATATTTATATCATCTAAATCTAGTTACTCATCCTAGTATCTAAGCTACCTTGACAGTAAATGGAACTCATTTCTGTGCTCTAACTTGCCTGCCCAAGAGGCCTATCATTTTCTGTCGACCATATAGAAAGCCTAGAGTTTTATCTGAGGTGGTTCAAAGAACACACAATGACAACTTTCTGCTGAAAAAGCCCATGTATTTGTTGTTGACATATTACACTTGTGTTTGTACCTCAGCCTCTTAGCACCTTTAAATGTGCTAGATCAGCAAAAGTTTGGTAAAACAGACATCTTTTCTAACATCTGACCTAGCAGAAAATATTGGAATACTAAAAGTCCATGGCCAGCTGGACACTTCATTACCACATTATAGTAGCTACATAAACAGAAAAAGTAAAAGCTGGCTAGATTTTGCTGTAAATCAGAACAGATTCTGCTGTAAATCAGAACTGCTCCACTGATTTCAATAAAGTGACACCCAGTTATCTGAGTCAACAAACTCAAAACCACTCATTCTCTAAAGAGTACGTACATCTCAAGTGCACTTTCCTTGGGGACTGATCTCATCTAGTGAGAACAGACTCACCACTCAAAATAAATTGGAGGTAATTTTTTCCATGAACAAGGTGCAACAGAATAAAGAATCACACACCCAAAGTATCATTTACCTCAAAATAACAAATGTTACAGCATATTCATTCCTGAATATCAAAGAAAACACAATGCTTGTGTCCTGTCCACTATACTACAATTTTGTCAGGAGCTGTGGAAGTACAACAGCTGGTCTTGCTGTACAGTTTGAAACTTAGATCTTGAGACCTGGCTTAATCTCATCTAACTTTAATCATTGTATGGAGGTTCTCTTCAAGAATGGTAAGTGATCAAGATCCTAACTTATACAATTCAGGTCAGTTCTGAAAGGCAAGTAGGATTAACCCATTTTTAAGAGACAGAGATCTAGAATAGCATTTTTGGGAGGAGGGTTTAGTCAAAACCTTAAAAAGTCAGCAAAAAAGACAACCGAGATCTATAACTATAGATAACATAAAAGTATGAATAACGAGAAGGCGGTGAATACTTACTAGTCCTCATATTAGGAGAATAAAGAAGAAGTGTAATCAGGAGTCATGTTTAAGAACAAACTGAAGATGCAGTTTTTCATGTCTTTCTACTTCACCTATCCAGTTCATTGCCATGAGGTGTATAGGATGCCAAAAGTATAAATGGTTCAAAAAGCTATTAGGTACAATCATGAGAAAGTTCATGGAGTGTTGTTAAACATGGATGAAAGGTTCCAACCTCTGGCTCAGGATTTCCCTAAGTCACAGATTGCCAGCAGCTGGGAGGATATGCCATGGAGACTATCACTTTATACTCACTCAATTTTTATTCCTTTTACTGAAACATCTGCTACTGGCAGTGTCAGAGACAGGATTTTGGGCTAGAAGAACCTTTAGTCTGATCCACCACAGCCATGCTTATAAGACCCTAAACAGTTTTTTTTTCTAAGAAACAGGGCTTTTTCTAAGAAAATAGTTCCCAGACTGTACCTTATTGCACCTGTGACATCCCATGCTAAATGGTAAAACATCATTCCCTATTGCAAGACTCCTAAAAAAAAGGGCAAGAGTAGTTCAACGTTAGAGCCTTATCTATGACTTATTTCCCTTTTATCAGTTCTGGTTAAATCATTAATGTTTCTTCTAAAGTAGAAGTATTTGTAATATTATATTACATAAAGTCTGTCTTCATGTTGTATTTGTCTTGTCATTATTGATTTATGTGCTTTTAATATATTAGTTTTAAATTGCTTGGAATGTTGATCAAGTCTTTAATGTAGTTTGAAATGTGTCCTTTTAGTGCTTTTTAATCCAATTTAAATCATTTAATTATTTAATCATTTTATCCATCATTAAATCATAACAATTACATTAGGACTTGTCTTGACTACATATACTTCTGTATTTTAGGTGGAAAAAATACAGCTCAATACTTTAGATGTCTAAAAGGTAATTTAATTTTTTAAAAAAAATCACAAATTCCAAAATTAATTACTTTGTCTCAAAGTAAAATGCTGTGCCCTGAAAAGGCACTTGCTTTTATTTCTGTAGGTACAGGCTTTCAGTATATCCCCATCCAAGAAAATGAAACACTTTATTTCTCCATAATGCAGCACGTACTTTTCCAGTGAAACTGACTCATGATGTTAAAAATCTCTCTTCAGTACTGCTCTGCGGGGTAGCAAATGTGTGCACACATGCATACACTTAGAGGACAGTATACGCATTATTTCTGGCTATAAATAAAACTAACAAAAAAGGTTCAACCAAATGCAAAAGAAAATAAAGAAAAAAAAAGTGGTATGAACAATCAAGACATTAATGCCCAGGATGCCCTGGAACAATAGATGGCAACTCCCACATAAGAACGGAGCAAACAAAATTAGCTACAGGTTACTTTGAGGAAAGATACATTGCTGAATTTGACAGAGAGATTTCCACACTGCATCTGAAGCCATGCTACCCCTAGTGAAAAGGAACAGAAAAACTGGTTTACCTTTACTTAGCAGCCCACACCGGAGGATAAATTCAAATTCACATTCCAGCTAAAATGCGTAGAATCACAGAATGCTTTGGGTTGGAAGGGACCTTTAGAGGCCATCTAGCCCAACCCCCTGCAGTGAGCAGGGACAGCTTTAACCAGATCAGGGTGCTCAGAGCCCCGTCCAACCTGACCTTGAATGTTGCCAGGGATGGGGCCTCTACCACCTCTCTGGGCAACCTGTTCCAGTGCTTCACCACCCTCACTGTAAAAAACTTCTTTCTTATGTCTAGTCTAAATCTATTCTTCTCGAGTTTAAATCCATTATTCCTTGTTCTGTCACAACAGGCCTTGCTAAAAAGATTCTCCCCCTCCTTCCTATAGGCCCCCTTTAAGTACTGGAAGACCGCAATAAGGTCTCCTCACAGCCTTCTCTTCTCCAGATTGAACAACCCCAACTCTAAAATTGTTACTTTTTAAGCACAAGCAATGGGAAATTTTCTTTTATTTCAATAGATCTCAGGCTCCTTTCCCATTTGGCCTAAATTGCAACGTTTAGTCAATACTATTACCTTTTTTTTTAATTCTGCTTGGCCTAATCACAGGCCTCAAAGCACGAGTACTGGTTATTTATGCCTACAAAGCAATTTGGGAATGGTAACAACTATACTTTTGCTGATCTGCCACTACAGTGAAACAAAAGACTCTTCCCTCACCATGTTCATTGTACTAGCAAAAACCATGGACAAGTCTCCAAGCTGCAGTAACATCAAACTTCTTATTGTATAAACATTTCTCTCACACTTTAAGTGGGTTGGAAGTAGGAGAGCAGGGAAGATCAAATGCCAGATTATTTTATGAAGCACTGAAATGCCTGGCTTAGCCAAAATCATGGATGAGAAAAAAGCCCAAAAGAGAAAAGTGATGCTGTCAAAGACATTACTATGCTTGGGTGTGTCAGCTGCAGGAAAAAGTTTACAAACTTACTATGTGTCTTTTGATCAATTAGCTGTTCTATCTCTTATTATGCTACATGGAAATCAGTAAAAATTTACCAGCCCATTATCTGAGTACCACTTCTGCTTTGTTTTTCTTATCCTGCGAGTTACTATGGTATTAGTTTTTCATTAAAGGCTGCTAGAAAACAGTTAACATGCCCATCTGTAGAATGAAACAGGGCTGAAGTGCAGGTACCAGTAAGAGAGACTGGATCCAAACACTGTCTTCACTGGCAAGGTTAAGCATTTTTCTGTAGTTCAATGTGTGTGAGAGATTTCAGCCCTCAAAAGCAACCAAATGGAGAAAATGTAGAGACCCCACACCTACTTGGACACAATGCCACGATCTCCATCACCTTCAAGTTGCCTACATTTAAGCCTACTTAGGTCTTTAATTTTAAAGCTTTTACCTTTCACTTGTTTCCCATCCTGATCCAGTTAGTTTGGGAGGCAGTGCCATATTAAAACATCTGGGATTCATCGAATCTGTTCTTTTTAACACAGGTTCAGTGTGATCAATCCCAGATGCTCACCAACTAAAGTTACATATAAAATTTTCATAGGTTTTGGCCAAAATCAGATTCAGCTTCCCATACCTTAAAAGCGGAAGTTCTTTAAATAGATATGAGTTAGATTTAAGTCATTTATTAAAAACAAAACAAAACAAAACAAAACAAAACAAAACAAAAAAGCAAAAAGAAAGAAAGAAACGAAAAAATTGGCAATGAACCCCATCTTATTTAAATTACAATTGAGTTAGACAAGTTAGATTAGTTTATATGCCATTTTAGGCTGGATTTTCAATCTTATCAGTGATTAAATTTGCCCAAGACTTCTTATCATAAGCTCCTTCTTTCAGTCACTTACATTTTGAGCCACCAGGGTAGCTGACTCAAATTGAAATTTTTCAGCAAGATTTGGGCCAATGCAGTTCAGCTTTTCCTGAGAAATAAGACTGGGGAGGAGGGAGATATTAGCTTGCCCATGAGAAACATATTCTAGAGAACAGTTGTTAGAAAGTTTATCAAACCAAATGCAGTGAAATAGGACCTTGAGGTCAGGTGGAGGAGAGAGGAAATACAAGGGACCCCCAAGTCAGAGCACGGCCTTTTGCCATTGCTGTGAAGTTTTAGCCTGACTTTAAGATACTCAGTTACTGTTACTTAGGGAGAATTTTTAAACCCTTCCTTATTGTATGCATTCTTGGCACCACCCAAGCAAAGTCAATGCAACATGTCCACTGATGTTGATGAACACAGAATTGTAGTGGGAATGTTCCAATTTCCAGAGATTCTAGTAGGTATTTGACTGAGTTTCATTTATTCTTGGAGTAAAGCTGCCACTTGCATAAATGTAGGATGGTTACATGAACCTTCAGATGGCTTAGTTACAATAACTTAGGCTAGGCAATTGAATTAAGTGCCAGTTGTTGATTGGAGTCCATAGAGCTTTGGCATCGAATCTGAGACTGCCATATATTTATAGGCACAGAGTCACATAATGCATAACTGGTGTAGTTTCTACTTCTCTGCTCTAAAAACAGAGCATGTTCATTAAAGAAATTCTGAGCTGCAAAAACACCAAAAGAAAAAAAATAAATAGCTAACTTATCCAAAGTAGGTTTCTTTTCTTCACAAATGCAACAGTTTCAAAAGATATTTTCTAGTGAATTTCCAAGGTCAGAATTAAACAAAAGTATTCCCTTAATCCAAAGGTAATTCTCATTTTCTAATGATACCAGTGTCGCATTTCTAGTCCTGTTAAACACATCACTGCTTCAACAGCCTATATCATAATTTTCATGATTGGGAAAAGGCTTGACATTCAGGGGAGAAAGGTGATTCTTTCTATGGGACTTCAGGTGAATGATTTGGTTTGGGTTTTTGGTTTTTGGTGACAGCTCTCCTGCCTCCTTGAATGTTTGAAATGTCAGTGACAGTCCCAGTTAAGACAGAGTAAAAAGAAGAATATGAGTTGTGCGGTCAAAGCTGTCCGATAAAGCAATTTATCACCACCAGCAGCTCTGTGTAGTGTTGTTTCTCAAACTGACTAATTTATATAGTTAATGACTGCAAGATGTAACTAATGGCCACACTTACAATTACCTTTTCTAGCACCAGCATTCCCAGCTGAATCTGTTTGAGCTGGAGTGTCATAGGACCTGATCCCTGCTTTTTTTTGCAACTATCTGAGTATACTGAATGGTTTTTGGAGATCATCAAAGTATGCGGGATGGACAGCATATCTAGTCTTGATAAGATGATGGGAAGACATTCTTCAACTCATTTTCAATGATCTAGCTCTACTTTTATTAACCATGTCTCTCTATTCTCTGTGAAAGTAATTCTGAGGGTTTTGTTGGTTTGGGGTTTTTTGGGTTTGCTTTTTTTTTTTTGATAGGGCAGAAAACAGAGGCACATTTTTAGTCCTAATTTACATTAACAATTTCTTTTAACTTAAAACATATGTTGGGGGGGGGGGGACCAAAAATATTTGCTGTTAAACAAGTCTGATTTCTACCAGTTTGTAACACAATTATGTCTTACCTTCTCTTTTGAGATGGCTCATCTTCTGCCTGGCCTCAGCTGTCTAGCACTGAACCAAAATAGAATAGGCCATCTGCATTGGGAATTAATGTTTTTGGGGCAGACAATGTTCCTATGATTAGAAAAGGTGGACTGTTTTCTCAGACTTTCAGATTCCCAGTGTACTCAAGAAGCCTAAAAACACTACTTGTGCAGGAGAGCTATGACACGTTTTTTCCCAAGGCTCTCACTCCTAAAACTGAGCATGGAAGCTATGGGGAAAGGGGTTACTGAGCTCAGACAAGGCAGAGTTCCACATGACAGTAGATTTTAATAAAAAGCAAGAGATTTTCTGGTCAACCAGGAACACAAAGTAAAGGCCAAATTGTAATTTATTCATTCCAGAATCTTTTTTTTTTTTTTTTTTTTAAATAAAATACATGGACTTTGTTGCTTACTACAACACTGAAAACCAAGGAGAAGTGATCTCAGGTAAAAGGGGAGAATAGGACATGGAAATGATGAAAAAAGAGAAATATTAAAGATTGATAGCAAAGGGGTTGGGGGTGGGGAAACACGCAAGTAATAAAAAGCATGATAAGGGGCGAAAATGCCTAAAGTAATGAAAAACTTCAGTGACATTGGCTTGACCCTCTGAGCATGTCAAACACTTTTGAAAATGTTTGAGATTATTTTAAGATTTTGGAAAAATGAGGAAAAAAGAATGAATGAAAAGACAGAGACAATTAACTTTGAATATGGGTATCTCTATAGCACATTTTATCACATCAAATCTTACCATATGAATCCTGTAGAATACTCTATAGAATGTATAGAAGAGAAAGAGAGGAACTATAGTAGGAAGAAAGAAGAAAAAGCATTTTTTTTAAGTCTCCAAATCCAGACTTCCCTCCTTTTAGTCTGATCACATTGACTAACTGGACTTGAATAAGAAAGTAAAGAAGCAACCAAATAAACTGTTTAGTTCATAAAGAGTTGCATCTATGTCATCGAAGTGTTCTATTAGGCTCAGTATCCCTAAGCTTCAGCTGCTCCTCATTAGTTTAAGAAGGTTAAGAATGGAACATATGATAAAATGAATAGGCAGTCTTCTACATATAGAAAATGATTTTTTTTCTCTGTAATGAGTGAGTCATTTAAATATAAAAATCTTTATCATAGGGATTTGTGCAAGTAAAGAACTTAGCAAAATTTAAAAATTAGTCTTTCATATAGGGTATAACTCTTCAGTGGCTAATTGACATGGCTAGAGAATTACATGCAACAAGGCTGCAGGATGAGTTACATACAGTATGCAACTCCTTCCCTACTGATGACCTCTGGAACCTTTCTCTTAAGCAGCTAATACTTTACTTGGACAGAGGATAATGGGTAACTGCTCTGCTTAAGTCTGATGATTCCTAGGTTACCTATATACTCCAATGCAAACATCTTTTGAACTCTGCATCCTAGAATGTATCAGACCATAAAGATTCAGTAATCAGATAAAGTTGGCAGCCACATTTCTTCAGGCTTCATACATCAAAGACACAGAACAACATTGTGAGTTATTTTAATGTCTGCTGAATAGAACATTTTGAATCTCCAGTTGAAAATAAATGTTTTGTGTCACAAGTCTGGATATAATCTGTCCTAAGCCTTTTTGGCTGTCATCAAGACACTTTTTCACAGAAAAGAGGATGGATATAAAATAAATAACACATTCTAGCATGAAAAACAATTACCGAGAGGCTGATTTTGCTTCCATTTGCACTGGTGGAAATTCATGCTTTATCTCAGTGAGCTCTTTTTAATCTAAGCACAGCCATACACAGGCAGAAGGAACTGCATCTCCTTCCTATTGCAAACCCAGTTCCCAGGGCCCACTTTACTGTTCTCATCTACCTGTGAGTGTAAAGCCTAAAGACAACAGACCTGGAACACATTTTACCTAAATTTGGCTGTCTCAGAGCTAAAATTTGCTTGAAGTTAGTTTGCCAATATAATTTTTTAGAGTGTGGAGAAAAGTAATACCGCGTAGTTTAAAGTCACGTTTTTGAGATGGAATGAATCACCCTCTGAAGATACCTAAGATGGAAGAATCACAAAGCCAGCATTTAGATGGCAAAGTTAGAATACCACCAACATCATTCTCATCATACTCTGCCAGTTACTCAATCAGGAGTTTCCAATGTCAACAGCAAAAACCATGTCACTGCAGGATGCAGAAAAGTGGGGAAAAATGGAGGAATGAAAAGAGCAACGCCTTTCAGCATAAGCTACAAGTGATCTAACTTTGAAGTTGGATCTGACCTCAACGTGAGACTTATTTGGAGCAGCAGGTTAGCCGAGATGGCTTCCAGAGGATTCCTCTCATTTGAGTCATTCTGCGCTTCTACAATATCACTGTTCAGGTTTACAAATCATGAGGATTACAGGACTGGACTATAATTTTGGTTTTCCATACAAACACAACATGTCTCAGACTACACTACCAAATATATAGAAATTAATTTGAACAGTAATTTCAACAGTAATAGAAACATTACAGTGATAAATTGTTTATTGAAGCTACCAGTGAAACACATCAAAGATAGCTGTCTGAGGCTGTATGATCACCAGAACTCTGCATGCTGTAAAAAAGAAATAATTAAAATGAATCTGAAACACATGGAAATAAACTCAAGGAACATATGTCAATAAAAAGACAAAAATGTCAAAGAAATGTAAAAAATTGCATTTAAATTCACATACTTTCATTCACATGAAAACGTTTTACTGTAAACAACGGATATTACTTTCTCTTTGCAAAATGTAAAAACATTTTCTTCTGCAAAGGAAAAGGGCTCAATCAAGCAAGACCTTGATCTCAAGTGGAAAGATCCTGATAAAATATACCTGGAAACATGCACACAGGATTTCTGAGAAAGGAGTTCACTGATAAACTCACTATGTTTGCTACATTAAGTAGTACTCATAAAATAAGTTAATGTTGTAAAGCTTGTAAAGTCAGAATGATAGCGTGATGCAATGCAATAACTTCAGGAACAAGCAGGAAACAGATCCCATCTCTCGTGAGTTACAGTGGCTGACACAGAAAAGAGAAACATATTTCCTCTTCTTTCAACTGTCTGCAATTAATAAGCAAGCAGCAGCATTGTCGTCATACTGCTTTTGGCCATCTAGAAGTCTCATGCCCAGTCACAGAGTGACAGGATAGGGACTTTTTACCAGATCAGTGGAGAAAACTGATATCTCCAGATACGTAGATGAGGTGCTGGTGACTATTTCCTATCTTAGCTGCCGTAGTGTCTAAAGCCGGCTGGGATGAGTCTGGGAAAAGGAGCTGTATTTGAACATGAGGAAATGGGCATACTTGTAAGATCACAAACCCACATCATTACCACAGTTGCTGCAGATCAAACTGGAATTATTCTCTCATACTTTCAGTTCAATCATAGCATTTGAATTCTGGCATCTTACATCCCATGACTGCCTTTGCTTATACTTACAGAAGGGTTACATATGCTATAGCAGGTATACCAATGTGCAACACTTAAAAAATTTAGATCCCAGTATATCCTTATTTAAGTCTAAATGACTTATGCATGCTTTCACTATCTTTAGTGAGTCCCTTAGAAATGGCCCATGAACCCTCAAAGATTAATAATCTGTGTGTAAAAAACCATAATATCACAGTCACCCTGAGAAAACAGTCATTTTATGAAATTACTCAAAATTTCAGCTAAAAAAATATGCTAAAATATTTACAGTATAGTGGGTGGAGTGCATAATTCCCTTGGTTACATGGAATTACTGTCTCAAAACAAAAAAAAAGTTGATTTTTCTATTACATTTCTTTCTAAAATCTACAGTAATATATAATTTCAGAAAAGTGACCTCTATTTTCATAGCTGAGACATATCATAGTTGAGACAATTACACCTCATTTTTACCATATAGCTTTAGTATCTCTTTCTTTTACTTTTCTTCAGTCTTCTATGAATACATTCTTACATATTTAGTGTTTCACTAAACGACTGAGATCACTCAATCAAGTGATCGAGATCAGGGTTAACAGCTTCATACAGAGAAATGGGTTTATCTCTGTTAACATCCTGAAGACTAACAAATTGCTAAGGAAACAAAACTGATTGCTTAATATTTTCTCCCACAGCCTTTCCACTTTTCACAAGAATAACATGCTGATCATTTTGCTGTCTTTCTATATACATGACTGGTGCACTACATGGGTCTCTTCTGACTCAGTCTGTGTTGGAGACAGGGACAACTGCTTTTTCTTCTGTCTATAATTCTAGCATCTGGTGAGGAAAGTTTGGCCCTGGTGTGTTGCTTCATGCAGCTTGGAAATCTTCTACAGGGGAAGAGAAGAAGCATCTGAGGAATGAAAAGGCAACCAGCTCCCTACAGATACTGCAGTGAGGGGTTCCTTGGCTCTAGTCTGGGTGCAGGCATCCTGGCAGCAGGTCTTCAAATACGAAGAGTTACACTTTAACTTAACAGGAGCTTGTACTATGGTCAACAGGGTTATCTGAAACTGCATCAGACCAAGGCAGTAAAACAGAACAGGGCTTCTGAACCTCAAAGTCAAGCTAAGTCAGTAGAAGTGGTTCAGAAGACAAATAAATCATGATTGCTTTAGGTGGGCCATGATTTCTGGAAAGGGAGGCTGAGCAAATCTCCTTTCGATGCATGCAACATACACTGTGCTCTGAGGTGACTGGCAGCATTCCTGGTGAAAGGACAAAGTAAATTATGATGCAGTCCAATGAATTCATTATCTGCTTTTCATGTCACAGCCATATCCTGTCACCCACCAGGATGTTGGCTTTGAGCAATGCTTGATTTCCCATGCTCTAGGCTGAGCTGAGATCACATGGCTTTAGTTCTTGGACTGCTTCAGCACTGATTTTGGTTTTGTTGTTATCCTGCCAATAGGAGTAAATAATGAGAAAAAAAGATGCCAACTAGCTGAAAGACAACTTCAGCTGCTCTATGAGAAGTCAGGGAGCAGAGAATATATTGTATAATTAATTTTGTTGAGACACAGACTCATTCAATTTGCCACTGCAACGAGTACTGATTCCTTAGAATGAATCAAAACCCACTGCCTTTGGTCATGGGAAACCTATTTTTGTGGCACTGCTGCCAAATAATCTAGAGAACTCAGTGTACTTACTGATAAGCGGTTTTTGATATGGTCACAACTTCTATGACCCTTTGGGCAATGGATGCTTTCATGATGACACTGTGTATTCTCACTGCTAACAGTGGACATTATACCTCTCCTTCACATGACACATGACACATCTGTCGTGCTACAGAATGCTATTCTTGCAGTGAGAGACATATAAAATAATTAATCAGTAGTCCTGAAAGACAAAGCAATGATGATGTGGAATTCAGGTAGAAAAAAAAAAGAATAGTCTTCAACATTTCTTTTCAAAGCAGGTGATATTCTTATGCTGACTGATACAGGATCTTGGCGTGACTGTTAGACTGCATCCCTTTACATTGTGGGGGGGTTTATATTCTGTGTGAAATTAATAACTAAGTCTGACAGTCTAATTAATTTTATCTCTATAAATTCTGTGTTAAAATCTATTTTAGCATCCTTTATCCAGTAATGAATGTTTTCCATAACTTCCACTTATTAGATGGCCAGAAGTCTAAGGGACAGGATCTGGGTAGAGGAAAGGCACATCTGTGAAAGAGCAAAGGGCATCTCCTGTGGGATCAGCTCCACCTCTGGCAGAGACCAGGGGGACCTGACAAGGATAGGAAAAGCTAAGCAGCCCCAAATCATAAGCTTGGGACTTTTTTTCTGGAAAGAAGTAGGTTTTAAAGCTGAGCTGAATACAGTCATCATGTTTAGGAAAGGTAAGGCAACTCAGTTGTATTCAGTATGTCTGAGTGAAGCAACAAGCAAAGTAACTGGAGTGGGTTTTTTATGATTTTTTGATTTTTTTTAAGGAAAAATTTAATCCAAGAATATCTCCCATTTATGATAAGGTGTCTGCTTGGTTACTACATCTCACTGATCTCAGTTTAAAAGAAAGGAAACAGTGCTGTGAAAGATGGTCCAGCAGCTGCACAGTCACAGCCCATCCACTGGCTGGGAGCTGGGTGGCACTGCTAGGGACAGGCTGTGCTGCCATTAGGACCAAGAGGCCACACTGCCAAAGCAGGATCCTGCTTATAAGCAAAATTTGGCTCTTATCTCACCAGTGCCTGGAGGTGAAGAAGGAGATACAGGACTTTTTGGATGTAGATTTTGTTATTACGTAAGGAGATGGTCAGGCACATAGTCAGCTTGCTTAGACACTGATAACTTGAACCTAGAGTAGAAATATCCTATTGTATTACACCAAATTTTGCTAAGCTCTAAGTCACATTGCCAAGGAAGCCTGAGAAAAACTTAATTAACTACCTCTGGCTAGATTATGAACTCTGAGGTTCGTAACAAAGGAGAAATATCTATTTCAACAAACATTGTTCTCTTTCTTTCAGGTTCCAGCCCTACAGAAGTTGACACACTTGTTTAACTTTAGTTATTGAGTTAAATAGGACTGTTCAGCTAATTATAATACACCACAATTTAAAATATCTGTAAAGGATCAGGCCCTGTGACAATGAATTCCAAATTTATTCAGAAACTCTTCATTTCAGAGAAGAGTCACAAGTCAGTCACAGTATCTCTGGCCCAGTAAACATTGAGTTAATTACACCAAGTAGAACAA
Organism: Pelecanus crispus; assembly: GCF_030463565.1. Lineage (NCBI taxonomy): Eukaryota > Metazoa > Chordata > Aves > Pelecaniformes > Pelecanidae > Pelecanus > Pelecanus crispus. Next base: position 154,519,231 of record NC_134644.1, on the reverse strand, counting down.
CTCTGTGAGGAAAGACTGACAGCATCCTAACCCAGAACAGCCTGTAATCTGATGATTAAACCACGCAACTGGAAAACGGAATACACTCATGATTTTTCATGGTCACAGCACAAGGCAGCATCTGCCCCCCTGACTACCCCAGCAGCTTTCCACATAACTGTTTTTGAAGATTGCTTCCTTAGACAGCTTTTCATCACCCTCACCCTGTCCTTTTGGGATCAGCTCCTTCAGATACCACTGCTCTATGCCTAGCAGGAATTGAGTGATTTAGGAGTCAGAAGAGTATCAGAGAGTTCCTGTATCTGAATTTCAATGAGAAACCAATGGAATTTGGTGTCTAAGTGCCTAAATCACTATTAAAAAATAGTGTTAATTGATTCACTTCAAACCATTTGAAGTATTTATATTTATTTCAAGAATTATACATCAGGACTTTATTGTTAAAACATTTATTATCTTATTTTGCAGATCCTGGCCAAAGAAAAACTGCTTTAAGAGTCAAGAACCTGTCAAGCAGCAGCTTTATTGACCATGCTTTCAAAAGTAGTGAGAGCATTAAACATAATATTTTACTGGGAAAGGCTGGAAATGCAAAGTATTTTTGGCCTGATACAGTAAATCATTTTCCTCTTTGGTATGGCAAATAGAAGGACTGCTATCAAAATAGATGATGCCTTAGGCTAGTATATTCTGCTTTTTTTAAAAAATATGTCCTTCTTCCTCAGGATGCATTTGCATGTATATGAAAGGCAAACACAGATGAATCAAATTAATATTATTGGAGCGTGTCAACTTGAGATCATGTAAGGATCAGTATTTGCCAATAGCAGGCCACAGTCAGAGTGAGAACATAAAGCTCACATTACCCCTGTCCTCCCCAGAGCAGATACAAATCTCGGATGTGTCAAGTGTATGTTCAATGCTGGTTAATCCTAGGGAGAGCAGTTGCACCATCAGTCTCATGACTGACATCAGTACTGCACCAGCCAGGAAAAAATCTTTCTCTACTCAGAATAGCACTTCATGCACTTAATTTTAAAATAATTTCTGGGAGTGTCCTCCATGTTAAATATTTCCATGGCTTCCTGAATGCCTCATTTTTTATCCACCAGCTGACACTGATTTCAGTCAAGTTTTTCTTTCAAGGTTATGCCAATGTCTATTGATTAAAGAGTTGCATAGGAACATCTGTTTTCAAATCTCTCATCCATTTGTGTGTAACATTTCTTCTGTTATTTAACATATTTGAACAACAAAACAAACATCAGAACAAAAATTCAGTTAATACCAAATCTGAATATCAATCTTATTTAGCCATCCACACTGTGTGACACGCATGCTCAGGTATATTGATAAATACACAGATAGCAGGGAGCAGAAAACTCAGAATAACTTGGATAAACCACCAGTGAAATTTTTAGTGATCCTGCTGACAAGTTTTAGCTATTAACTGGCAAGAAGACAGGCTCTTGAGTATGCAGATATTTGTAGACTTATGCAAATGTGTCAATCGCACTTTAAACTGATTTAGACTTTTTTGACTTTTTAAATTTTGCTTTTTATAATTAAAACCAAATATGTTCTTGGCTTTTATTTCATGAATATTTTGTAAATAAAAAAACCTGAATGTATGTGGCATTTTAGTCTTTGTGCACTAAAATATATTTAAAAAAAAAATGAATTGGGTTTTCAAGATATTTCAGTAATCATTTCAATATTCACAGCTCTGTTCCAAGACATACAAAACACAAGCTTTATATGCAAACATTTCATTAAAGCATAAAAAGCAATGTCTTATCATTAAAAAAACTAAACAGAAAAGAAAACAAGAAAGTTAAAGTTTTAATGTTCTGCAACTATTTTGGTTTTGTAATGTGTGAAACAGACTCATGAAATACAGCACACAAATCAAAGCTATAGATAAATATTAGTAGCTAGACCTGATTGTAAGTGAACTGAAAATGCAACTCTAATTTGTTGTTTTCAAAGGAAACAATAATCACTTATTTATGCATTTCTATTCCAAATGACTCCTTTGAATACTAACCAGTGATTTTGATCTCTCCTAGTAGTTCAGAAAATAAAGGATTCCTTTATGTAATATCTGTCTTCAAATGTTATCAAAACCTAAAAACAATGCTGATGTTAAAGAGCTGGGTTTGATAGCTAGGTTTTATGCCTAGCTTACTAATGAAACAATTGCCACAGAATCAGTCACAAGGCAAGACTGCCAACATTGCTGTCCTTCAGGAGGAGTGTTTCAGAAAGAAAACATGCACTCAGTTATGGCTCTGAAAATAAAACCTTCATACTTTATAGTGCAGCTCTGGAACCAAAGTTATGGAATATGTTCTGGTATGACAGGGAAGAAATAGGGACACCAACATCCCAATTACCCAGTTTTTCTGGAAGTCCTCCAGAACAAGTTCCCGTGCTGACTGGAACACAGAACTTCTGGAGATATGCCTTAAATTCTTCCCACTAGATCACCCAAGTGCATCCCACAGGGTGAAAGGAGTGTGATTCCCTTCTTCCCGCAGAGCAGGAACAGAGAAATCAAGACCCAACAGTAATTATTAGTTCCTCTGATGACTGATCTGGTTGAGCACAGAGCAGAAAGATGCCTGTTCTGATTTGTGTCACCTGCTAGAGGTTTATATGTGCTGGAAAGCACCCAGTCTGGTGAGTGCATGGGTTTAATGCTAGGGAAGCAGAGCAGGGCAGTACCTCGATTTTCATGGAGTAATGTCATCTTCATCTGCATGGAAAGCTTGACCACTCCTGTACAGAGACTAGCACTCTGAACCATCATGAGTAAGAGGGCAGAGGAGAAACTGTTTGATGACAGCTTCAAAGTCCCAACTGGTCAGCTTTTAAACTTTAAAACTGCAGGCTGGTGATTTACAGTGAGCATAATGATAATATAAAAATGTTTTCAAGGATATTCTTGGTTTCAAGAAAACAAATCGGAGAACTTCATTCAGCAAAGCTGAATCGACCCAAGTGTAAAATTTCAGTTGATAGTAATCTTTACTAAACAAGACTACAAGTTCAGTAATAAAACAATCTTCAGTATTATCCCCATCAGTACAGATGAAAGACCAGAAGCTCAGATTATATTCTGTTCTATTTGTAGACTTTAAGCCTAAAACAACAAACAATTAAAAAGTCATTTTAAAGGCAAATGCCTCTATAGAAAAAGCTATAGTTACTCCCTAGATGTATTTGACAAAAGCCCTTTAATTTGCTACATGTTGCAAGATTAGATTTTATTAGATATTTATAAGGAAGAAACACCTAGACTCTTATGCAAAGCACAGTATTTCTGTAATAATTGCTAGAATGAGATATAATTGCTGTTTGCTAAATGATTCCTATTAGTTCTTTACATTAGTTCTAAGGTAAATGACAATTTGAACAGCAGTATAAATGACAATCCAAAAGAGGTATGCAAAAATTGTCCCCCAGGAGTATCAGTTTACCCTTTGGATCATATCCAAAGCTCTCAAAAGTCTTTGAAATTCTTTCTATTGGTTTCAATAGGGTCAGGCCCCTAATACATTAAATTGTTCTACTTATTGTTGAACCTAATATTGCTCAAGGGTCAACAATTTGGTAGTTGCAGTATTTGTCTTGAAGAGATGTTTCCATATTATTTCCATCTTTTTCTACTCCTAGTTTTCTTTAAAAGTGCCATTCTTTTCTAGCATTTTTATTGTTTTGTCACAGTTTCAGAAAACTGATGTAGACATTTTTCAATTAAGAGAGGCGCTTCTTGGCAGACTACCATGCCTTCATTCCTGTATAATGCGTCACAGGTTCAGCCTCTGCTCAAATTAGTAGCAGTAGTAATATAACTAAGAAAAACAAAACCATGTTCATATAACTTAAAACACAATCAAACCTACCCGTTAATTAAAACATGTCAATTGTAAAAAAAAGATTTTATATTCAATTTTTAGAATATCCTGACACATATGCACCTAATTTTTCAAACTTAACATAGTATTAACTTTCAATTAGCTGTTTTCTCTTCTTGTAAGCTCATTACGAGTTACATTGTCATTGTTGGGTTTTATTTTTCAATTATAGTCATCATCTGGATATGAGTGCAAAAAATCTGTTAGATGAAAAAAAATTTTAAAAGACCACTTTTCTTAAGAAAAGATATACTGGGGACACCAATGAACAGCTATTTGTCCACGTAGGCAGCAATATTTTATTTATGTTAGTAATGTCATGTGCATGTGTAAATGCAAATATGATCAATAAAATTCTGAAAAGTCCCAGATCATATTTCAGGGTGGAATTGGGGCTGTTCAGCACTGGCAGTGAGAAGATATGGTGAAGTTCTGTCAGTGGCTGCTTGTGGTATTCTGGTCTTCTGGAGGAAAACCAGAGAGATTGTACCTCAGCGACAAAATCTTCCATCATTTAAGTCCAGATTGGTCTATACATTGCAAACAGGGAGAAAGGGTAGTGTACACAGACTGTGATTGTTGCGTTGTCCTTAAGGTGGTAGCTCCAGCAGAGGAATAAAGCATAGCTGGTCCAGTGCTTTACAAATTGCCAGCACTATTGTCATAATATAACTAACAAAAAAGGGATTTTTCTTTCTCCTTAGGGTTAAAAATTCACCTGTTATTAAATCATAAATGCACTTACCCATTTGCTTCACTATGTTTAACATAAAGTACACTTCATCAGCATTTTAAGTCTTGCTGTTCCATTTATCTTGTAAGACACCCAGCATCCAAAAGAACCCCCTTGTGATCAATGTATATGAAACTACATTAACTTGTTTAGATTAACAAAAATAAGGGAGCCAAATCTCAGGCTTGATCACTAGAAAAAGTCATTCAATAGCTAACAAACATAATGGCTTCTGTATGTAACAGCCCAAAACACTAGCCAGATCTCCATCTAGGAAGCCTTTCTAAGAATAAAGTTCCTCTAATAAAAGGGATGAGGACTAGAAAAGTTCAAAATATCTTTTGAAATACAATTGGTGGTAGCATTAGGCCCCTGAAACAACAAAGTTTTTATAATCACACTCAACTTTAAATACATGAAAAAACTGTCTTCATTGCTGCTGCCTATGTGAATTCTGGCGATATAGTCAACATGTTGCTGTGCAGCATTGATACCTTACAATTAAGGTTATCTGCCTGAAACTCCAAGTATGTATAGCAGTGATTTAAGAACAGCAGCACATGCCCAAAACCAAAAGCAATATAATAGAATGTTTCTGCTGTAGGTACAAGCTCTCAGAGTCTAAGCTTAATTATATGTCTAACTATCTACTTATGCAATAAAAAAATTTTTAATCCAAGAACATGGAAATAAATTATAAAAATAAATCAAGACAAGGAGAAGAATGAATGTTTAATAATACATCTGAGTTCCAAAAATTCTCAAATTCATATGGAAGGGAAAGAGCTGAGAAAGGGTCTATTTCTACAGCTTTGCAGTAGTATATGACAATAGCTTGAAAACCTCAAGGATGTGAGAACAATGCTTCATTTTATAAGCAGTGTAACTGGAGGTAAACATTTAGAGTCATAGCTGTAATAGAGCACTGCATAAATGCTTTAACCCTTTTGGTTTTGATACTTTTATGTTTTCCATTCTAACCTGTAAGAATACAGTTCTGCCACTAAGCACTACAAAGAAAACCCATAAATTATATGAATAAGAGGTGGGTTTGTATTAGTAATATTAATAAAAAAAAATGCTAAGGAATAGCATTCAAACACTTACTCAAGCATTTCTTTACAATGCAAACCCTCTGCCCCAAAGGCCATGCACACATTAGCAGCCATATTACAAGTAGACCTGCTGTGATACTTACTAACTCAGACCACCATCTCTTCCAAACATGCATAAAAGCCACTCACATGCTATGTTTCAGTATGAAATGCCATAAAATAATCTTTGCCTACATCCCCCTGAGATGCTGGATCTGTTGTACTTAACTTTTCTTGTTCTCATCTAGTGAACCATGTTTGCCAAAGCAGGTTATGACTGTTGTTATTTTAGAACATGAAATAAGTACAAAAGAAAAAATAATGTCACCAGTTTGGATAGTAGACCATGTAGGCATCTAATCAGAGTTATGCTAGCTAGTATAAGTTTTTAACATATTATTCTTTCCTTCAACAAGTAATGAATTGGGGTAATACTAAATAAGGCATATTGGTAAACACATAATTACATTTTACCCAGAACTATTAATGAAGAGAGTGTGTGCCATTTTATTATTATGTGAATGTCATAATGCCTTATAATATGCATTTTTTCTTTGTACAGTGGTAAATGAAAGGTAAAAGAGAAATTTTTAATCTAGTCTATAATAGCAATGTGCTTGCATTTGAGTCACTGTTTTCTCTCTTACAGAGACAAGAGCTCAGTCCTAGCCAGCTGGCCAACATTTTAAGCTACAATTCCACTGTGAGCAGTAATTCCTATATAAGTGTTGTGCAAATTTTAGGGGGATGTGGGGGAGGATTTTCTTCCAAGACAGAAAAATAAGTAAGGCATTTTTATTTCAATTAGGCAATAAGTAACACAGTTGCGATGACACAATTTATGTTTGAAATACCTGTAAAATAATCATAGTAATTAAAATGTAATAGCCATCATATAGGATCCAATTTACTAAAAAATTTATAGTAGTGCATTATTGCAGTCTGGTGTCCACCTGTCCTGGGCAGTTATGTACCAGGAACCTTGCTGTGAGTTCTCTGAAATGTAATAAAATATTATTAGCACAGGGAATTCTGGACAGAAGTCAAACTGGTCCCAGCCTCTGCTGCTAAAGTGTTTCCTGTAGTAGAGCACACAAGGGCTGGAGCTAAGGTGAGGCATTTAAACCCAAGGTTTAAATCATGCAAAACTGTGTGCCTCCACTGCTGAGGTGCCAAAGTTGCTTCCAACACAGCTACCCAAACATCCAAATATCTACCACGGGCCCTGGTGCCCAGGAGTGCAGATGAGCTGAGACTTCTTATTGACAAGCAGGATACCCACGTTTGAATGTGGTGCCGCCTTCTAGGTTTTTGAAACTGTCTTGCAAAATGGGAGGCTACAATGTCCAGCATGTTTCATGATGGACATCTCAGAGTTCTGCTATCTGAAATTGCTCTTTTGGGATAAAACAATGACTAGGTAAGAGTATGAAAATGGCCCTATAGGTTATTGCGTTCTCTTGGGCATAAATCATTCTCTTCCACTGAACTTAGCTGAGTATCTTGCTTTCAGGGTACCGATTGGTTAATGAAATTACTGGTAGGATCAGTAAAGTGTTTTCTCCTTGCTCCATCTATGATTCATTTTGATGAAAGTGACAGACTTGGAGTCAGAGCCACCTCACCTGTCTTCTGAAAGATTTAAGGGAGTTCTTCAGGGCGGTTCAGAGGGGAAAATAAACCTGAATTTAGTCTAATCATTATTTCTGAGGGGCACAAATTCTTTATAAGGCTAGCTGATTTTTTCAGTCCAACTGAACTGTGTTTGACTACCAACATGATGTGTGGTAGGCTGTCCTTAAATCTACTGACACACACACTCTATAACTTTATACAACTTTAAAGTTGTGCCCTGCTTGGAACTCTTTTTACACCAGAAAAACTTTTTTGTAGGGTTCTCTGAAAATGCAATTAAAACCAGGAAAATGTCATGATCTTTCCTGTCTTCTGTACATCTGTTGCCCATTCAGTATTATGCTTGGAACAGCATGATCTTCTTGACAAAGGATTAAGGATGTGTATTTTTACTTCAACTGACACATGTATCATCAGTTTGGATATCAGAATGCCACAGTTGTTTTTCAGCTGAGGTACTGTCTTTTACTAAAATGTTGACCCAGGCAATTCTGTAAGCAAGTATAACCTGCTTAGTATGATGAATAATCCCATGTCCAGAATTTAGCACCTTGTATTTGTGTGTGTTCTTTGTTGGTTCTTTTCCTTACCCAGCAGAAGCCTCAGAGACCCTTCTGTTGAGGACTCTGTCATGAAGAAGGGCCTTTTTTTTAATGACTGACAGTTTGAGGGTGTCATGATAACTGGATACTGTGCTCTAATACAACAAATATCTTTTGAAAATTCCCAAGAAAAAACTAGTTCAAAGTGACTGACTTGAAAAACTATTTTTAATACTTTCGGATCCTAGAACTTTAATTTTGAGAATTCCCAGATGTTTACATGTGGTACTGCAGGAACAGTGCTGATCCTGTATGGGGACTGGGACAAGTTTATGAGAGGCACTTCACAATCTGCTAGAATGCAACAGTCCCAACCCTGATGAGGTTAAAAGAAAAAAAAGAAATAAAGCAGATAACAGACAAATAGAAAAGGAACCAATAAAGAAATGACATGAGCTTTTCAGAGCAAGATAGCGAATCAGTGACAGTATCAGAACAAGAACTAAAATATCTTTTGACTGTCCCAACAAATGCTTGTCCAGGTTATAATCCCATCTGAATAATTGCCAAGCATGTCATATTTAGCCTGTTCAACTGAAATGCCCACATTAGAAGCCTAAATATTCTCACCTCTCTTTAAAAACTTCAAGGAATAAATGCCTAAACAATATTGGGGTTTCAAAGTATCACCTGGTAACAGAAGTAGGCAGAAATTTTTTGTACCTACTGGTACCTCCCTGTTGGTTCCACATAGGATTTATAGAACTTTTTAAGACTTTCTTAAAAAGTTCAGCTCTATCTGAATAGGATGAGATAGAATTATTCTTTCCAGATTAAAATAAGCAAATGACCCAAGGCATTTATATAAAGAGGAGACAAAACTGTGACCAAATTGGGAAGGTCATGGAAACAAGACATGAAAGCTATATATCTATTTTAAATGGGAATTTATTGAAATATTTATAGCTAAGGCCAGAGTTGAAGAAACCTATACAAATATTATCATTTTGTGCTGCAGTGGACACCCATAGGTGCTCTTCTGAGAAACCAGGAAGAGTGTGGCAGTCTAAGATTTACATTGTTTTAGTCTATATAAATTACACTATTGAAACAAGCTTTTTAATTTACTCTCCATTCTATGTCTGTTGCTGGGTACACTGACTGTTTTTCTAGTGAAACTTAGTCACATAGTACAAATATTAGTAAGCAGAATGTGAAATATAATGAAAATATAATTTAGTTATGCTTGGCTCCACTAGGCTAAAGAATATCAAACATTATCAACAGAGGTTTTCCTTTTATGGTGGAATGTGATACAGTTGTAAAAGAAGGCATGGCAGGAAGAGTTTGAAGTTATGCTAAATTGGCCACAGCAGTTTAATTAGGGATTTGGACATAAAATTATTTTTATTAAGTCCATGCTTATTTTTAACAACTCCTTTAGCCTTTAAATTTGTGTAATACAGAGATGTTTTACAAGCATGTGTTATTTACTAAAGCATGTTTACTGTTGAAACACAGTAGATTTACTGCCAAATAATGCTCTCTAGCTGTTTTAAATGCCAATAAGTAACAGATATGTTTTTACTGAAGTCATTCACCACTGTTTGGGCTGCTGAAAATTTCACAAGGTGACTAGAGGTCTCCCAGAGGCCTCAGCTCATAGAAGTGAGAATCCAGATGTTTGTTCTTTCACCCAGCTTAGCTCAAGTTGGATGCAGGAGCTCACATCAAGAGTGCTTTTGAGCCTGAGTCCCCTATTTGGGAAGTTAGGGCTTCCTTGGATTAGGCAGCAGTGTTAAGCTATCATCACACTCAGCTGTCCTAACTGATCCTGTGCTGAAAATCATCACGGAGATAGCAGGTATGTCTGAAAACTCAGTCTGCCCCCTCCTCAGCCATCACAGCTCACAGTTACACCAAACCATAAAAGGGGGCTTCAGAAAAGGTGCTAGCAGAGTATCAGAATTGTGTTGAATATCTTTTCTGCTGTCCATGCTATGGCATCAGTAATTTACAGCAGAAGAGCCGGGCACATAGCAGTAGCCTGCCACCACCTTTACATTGCTAGATTAATCTGCTTAAGCCCTTGTTAAGAGCATGTCTGAAATGCATACATTTCACTTTGGTAGTGCAGTTTTATTGCAATGTTACTAGGCAAAAATTAATAATGTAATGTATTTTTTTGATGATCATTGTACTCAGACGCACAGCTGCAAGCTCAGGAAGTTCTTGAGCCACAAAATATTGGAGGCTAGAAGAGTATTTTGGAATGACTAAATCCCTGACTGAGTATATCACTGTATGTTTTGTCTGCTCTGAAATGCCTTCTGAGACATCTGGTTTTGGCCCTAGTAAAGGAGATGGAGTTGGTGGAGGTGGAATCAATGGGCTGTTTGGTCTTAGCACATTGTCGTGGTTTAGCCCCAGCCAGCAACGAAGCACCATGCAGCCGCTCGCTCACTCCCCCTACCCCAATGGGATGGGCGAGAGAATCAGAGGAGTAAGAGTGAGAAACACTCCTGGGTTGAGATAAGAACAGTTTAATAATTGAAATAAACTAAAATAGTAATGATAATAATAACAATATAATAATGATGATGATAATAATATACAAAGCAAGTGATGCACAATGCAATTGCTCACCACCCGCTGACCGATACCCAGACAGTTCCTGAGCAGCGATCGCTGCTCCCCTGCCAACCCCCACCCAGTTTATATACTGAGCATGATGTCATGTGGTATGGAATAGCCCTTTGGTCAGTTTGGATCAACTCTTCTGGCTGTGCCCCCTCCCAGTTTCTTGTGCACCTGGCAGAGCATGGGAAGCTGAAAAGTCCTTGACTAGCATGAGCAGTACTTAGCAACAACTAAAAACATCAGTGTGTTACCAACATTCTTCTCCTACTAAATCCAAACCACAGCACTATGCCTGCTACTAGGAATAAAATTAACTCTATCCCAGCCAAAACCAGGACACACATCAACCTCTCTTTTCTTTGAGCAAAGACACAGTGACAGCAGAGAGATCAAGCAGTGCTTGGCAACAAGAAATCAAGAAAAATAATGAAAAAAGAGGACCAGTTCCAGCAAAGGACATAGAAAACAAAGAGAACCAAGACCACACGGTAAGAAAGTATTTCTCAATCACATATCATAACCACACAGAAGGCAGGAGACCTACACATATAAAAGCTAACGCCCAAAAGAACAAAGAGCACCTAAAAGTAAGACGGGACTTGATCTTCACCTCAGTCTATAACCAGTCATTCTTGTAGTCATGATGAGGGTCTGTATGACCTTGCAAGAGACTTTAATGTAACCATTCTGTCACAGAAGATGGGCTTCCCTTATTGATAAATAATGGCAACAACTGAAACAGTACTGTAACTCAGAAAAGTGAACCAGGAAAGCAAAAGACTAAACAGTTTAAACAGCCATATCAGGATGGTTTTATACAAGAAGCAGAAGATGAATAGAGACTGGGAAAAGAATTTGTGAGCCACCACAACTATAATGATAAAAATACCACAATAAAAACCAAAACAAGTTGCTTGACCAGTAGTGTTTCATTTCGTGCTTACTGTATGGATGAATATGCACTCCCTACTAAGTTCCTAGAGGACACCAGTTACCACAGTTTTAATTCCACTTGCCTCAAGCACAGTCAAAGATTGTATCCCACTATATTGGTACTAATGATCATTACCAAGGTCCCAGCCTAGTGAGTTGTGTCATGTGGATGAACTCCTGAAGTCCTATAGAGATCTTTCCATGACAACCACACATCGATCTCAACACAGCTGTGCAGATCTGGAAACAGACGATGGCTAGACCTTGAAAATGCAATGTTCAAAATGTTAAGGGATGGAAGGCATATTCCCTGTCCTCAAGAGAGTCCTAGATAATTATAGAATCATAGAATAGAATCATAGAGTCGTTTAGGTTGGAAAAGACCTCTAAGATCATCCAGTCCAACCATTAACCTAACATTACCAAGTCCACTCTAAACCCATTAAGGGTAGACTAGACTAAACCATGTCCCAAAGTGCCATGTCTACCCATTATTTTTGAACACTTCCAGGGATGGTGACTCCACCACCTCTCTGGGCAGCCTGTTCCAATGCTTGACTACTCTTTCCGTGAAGAAATTTTTCCTACTAAGACAGTCACTTCAGTCAAATTTCAACAATTGCATGGCATGAATCTATGTCAGATTCTTTTAGTGAAGGGTACAAAGTGTAGTGATAATGATGGTATCACTGAGGGAAAATAGGAATCAATATGATAACAGATGGGTGAAATTAAACAAGCCTATAATTGTGCAGTCTAGTAGCTCATACTCTGATCTTACACAAATGCTGTCCTAGAATTAAACACACAATTGATTTGTCCATATTATAATGTGATCCAACAGAGGTTCTTTAGTAATTTGTTCAGTTGTTTCAAATGAAATCAGAATTCATTTTATTTGCCAGTCAGTGTCTGTTACAAAGCACCATAAAAAAATGCAGGTATCTTTAACTTTAGATATTTTTTACTTCTCTCTTTGCTGTAGTTTGAAGTCATAACACTGTCAGAATTCACAAGGAGTAGCTGCTTTTATTTTCATAGCAACTGCCTTTCACTACACAACGGCAACTGCAACTGTATTTCCTAATTAAGGCATAAATCTCCCTCCTCGCCCTCCACACCTGGCACCTGTCTAGAACTACCATTTCCTAATTATCTTTACCAATCTGACGTTCTGCAAAGGCACAAATAAGTTTCTTTTTCAACCCCTCCCTCCTTCACCCCTTTTTTGAGTGAAGCTCTGCTTTGAGCAGAAAGCTAAAGGGTGCACATTCTTTCCGCTTATATGCACCATTAACTGCAGCTCATTCACAGAACAAATCACCAACTGCTTCATAATCCTTGCTCTCTTAATGGGCATTTCCAAATGCTTTTCTTTCCACAGCACTGTCTTCTGCACCAGGAAGTGCAGGCGTTCGCCTTTAACCCCCTGCTTTTGCAGCGTCATGGCACTTAATCAGATCCCAAAATGGCTGACATCATCTGGGTCTTGCCATCCCACAACCTTAAAATGTCCAATCCTGGGAACAGAAACAAACAACTCCAACTTACTTTACAGAAATTGCAAGGGTGAAAGAAAAGCATTAAACAGTAAAGTAGCAAATGCTGAGGAAGAGTTTTAAGGATTTAGGAGGACTAGAGACTGTTTCTCCAGTCAGTTTTCCTGATGTTTTGTTTGTCTATTTATAATGAAGTGAAAAATGGTCTGAAAATAGACTGCAGGGTAACTGTGCTTAAATAGTTTTATACATTTTGCCTGTTATGTGAAAGTATCCTACAAGACATTGGAATGAAATGAGGTGCTTGCTTGCCCTCCAGCCTCACTTTGTTCTGACAGTAAAAATGGTCACAAATACATTTGATTCTACTGATTTCTTTTTGTAGGAAACAAAAAGATCAAACTAAGTTACCATACACTGAGCACAAATCTACTGTGTTACTGAGGTTGTTCCAATGAATCGGAAAAACGTACAATTGAATGGGTCATATTGTGAAAAGCAGTCTACTAAATGGAATTAATTCCCAAATCTCAAACAAAAACTAATTTATTGCATTATAATGTTTATTGTATTCAATTTTATAGAAAACTTTGCCAGATATACATTGTAAAAAGCTATTGTATATGATAACATAACATAAATCAGTCAAATACAATTTGGACAAGGAAAACCAGAAGGACGTGTGATGTCTGTACTGAGTTTGAGTATCTTATGCACTGGGAGCTTTTCTGATTTTGATTTTTATGAAAATGAAATCTGATTCTAAACAAATAAAAGCAGCCAAGCTAGCAAATGCATTATCTTGGCCATACTGTATAAGAAAGCTTTGGGATGCAAGCTTTAACCATTTAAGTGTCCAGTTTGGAATAGGAGATATCCCTTCATAAAAAAAATCATGACACTTCTTCCCCCTCACTTCTCCTTACTCCATTTCACTACAGTTCAAAATACTGTCATTTGAGAAAATCAAGGTTATTTTATTTATGTCTTTTGTTCCTTTGTAGAAAGCGTGAGATCTTCAGCTATTCTGGTGCTGAGGTGAAGGAGGGTACATTATTTCTAAAACAAAGTTTCCTTTAGCACACAGAGAATTAGTAAATGCACCAAAGACAGGTTCAGTGGTCACATTTAAATTTATGAGTGCAGACAAATTCATTTACCAGAATCACTTGGAATATTTAGCATTTTGTACACTTCCTCCTATACTCCTACACTCACACTTCAAACTCCAGAGAACACCTGATATTCTACAAACACAGGCACAATTACCTTATTTAATGCATTATAGCAAGAAACAGAGAAGTTTTAGGGAAAATGGACCACAGGATTGGAGGGGAACTCCCAGATTATAAAGTCCAACAGCCACATTACAAAATTCCTTTGTAATTTCTCAACTTTATCAAACACTATTGGGTCAGTAGACCAGAGCTGTTAGCCAGCAGAGCAGACTGATTTGCCAGATGCCCTGCAGAGTACTTGCACCACGCATATTACCAATATCACATGCCAGAGCCATGCAAGTAGCTTGCTTCAGCTCACTTGTACTAGAGACACAGACAGGATTGTAACAGCGATTTGCTGATCATGAGATAGACATGACCTTATGATAGTAGAGGCAGAGTTGAACGAATGAGAAAAGAGTGGAATAATTTGGCAGTGACTCAGATGAAGCTAAATCTTAGCAGTAACTTAGGCTGCCCATTTCCTTTCCTCTTCATGCAGGATAGCTGCCACAGAAGTGTCATACTAGTGGGTTTGGCCTAATGGCTTCTCTTAGGCACGTATTGCATCTAGGGGAATATTTTTAAATATTCCAAAGGCAGGAGTTGCACCAAGAAAATAGATAAGAGCAAGTAAGACAAAGTAACATTTTACATGTGCTTCCTGATCCTTTCCGGGTTAGGTCCATGAGCTTTATAAAGGTGAGCAATAAAAGCTGGTGTTGTTGAGTATCCTTATCCTGTACAGCATTCTTTGAATGGAAGTAAAACATTTGCAGTAATGGAAAATCAAAACAACACAATCTTGCCTTAGAGTATTTTTTAAATTATTTTACTGGGCCATTTGCAATGTTTCATTGCATTAACAGTAGACAACATAAAAGGTAATTTTTAAATTATTTCTTATTGATCTTCATGATTTTGTCACCAAAAACTTGCTGGTGACATCAGGAATATATTTCTATTGCACACCTCCATCACCTCACCCAGCTTGCAGCACTTTCTGGGGGGCCAGGTGTCTCCAATTTGGAAAAAATTATTAAAACCTGTTCAGCTGGTTCTGCATCAAAGAACTCTGTAATTGCTTGGTTCTAGGGCTTTCTGCCATCTGAGGCTGAAATGGTAACCATCTGTTAAGAATTCCTCTACTGAGTATTTTTTTTCATATTCTGCAGAACAACAGAAAAAAAATCTTTAAAAACCAAAAAACTTAGTTTTAGCCTGGTTTTGAATGAAGTTCTGAAAGATGCATCTCAGTGGTTCTTGTCAAGTTTCTGTGCTGGCTGATTGTACAGCAGAAACAATAATTTCCTTACCATGAACTATTACTACTTTATGCTAATCATAACTCACATGAAAAAGAAGCATTGTTTTGTTATTATTCATTCATCAATATAATGCCTACAAGGTGCTGAGAGCTCCATAGATTAAGCTAAAGAGAATTCCTGTTATAGGGACCACAGGATTTGAAGAATGGTCTTCTCTATAAAGTAGTTTCTGTAAAATGATTGTTCACATTCTACTGTCTAAGGTCACTTTGTCATTTAGGATAAGGTTTAACTTAAACAACTTGTGCCATCTCAAAGTCAGGTGTCTAATCAAAACCTAGTCCTCTAGGTTTCTTCAGTAGTCAATACTGGGGCACAAACACATCCACCAGACACTTCATCTTAAGGTTCATGTTTAAGCTGGAAGAGGAGAATCACCTTGTGAAAGTATGTCTCCTTCTACCCATCAGTATGCTGCAGAAATCCAACTTTGATCAGATTTGGGCCCTTTCTTTGTGCTTCAGATCTTGGTGCTCCAACTCTCTGTATTTTTTCCCACTTTTAGAACTAATGAGGCCACATACAGCTCCTTCATAGAACTAAATCCAAAACACAGCACTATGCCTGCTACTAGGAAGAAAATTAACTGTATTCCAGCTGAAACCAGGACACATGCATTTTAGATATATATAAAACCAGGAAAGGAGGGGCTTCAGTTTTCATTTGTCTTTTATCTATGCCTGAGTCATTACTGATCCCATAGGAAGACCAGCTGACCATATACTAATGTGGGTCTTATTCCTAGGCCCAGCAATATCGTAACAGTTCATAGAAGTCATTCATAACCTGACATTTTTTACAATGCCTTCCTGTCATATCATTATACCAACTTCTCTTTATTCTCCCTGGTGAAGACAAGCAATAAAAAGGTGTTTTCTACCACATCACTCTCTGAGCCATCATTAATTTCAGCCAGGGCCTTGGTCAAATGCCAAGACATTCTCACTCTTCTTCTACTGCAAGCAACAGGGGATTCAAAGTGACAGAGCGCCCAAGAGCTAGGAGGCACCCACAGACAGCCAAGGGGACAGGATGCATACCCTTTGGTTGCCAGTAAGATGATAATCTTCTCATAGAGGCATAACAAAATGCTGGACTCTCATGCAGAACAGTGTTCATCTGTCACTAGAGGGACAGATAGATGGCCATGAGCATGTGTTTTCAATCCATGTGTTTTATGACATTTGGAAAGTGTATTTCACTGGGGATTGGGGAACTGCTTTATCCCAAACTTCCTCTTCTCGATAGACCTCTCCTTACCAGCAAAGTCCAGTCTGCAATTCCTTCCCAGAGACCTCTGAACAAACAATCTTTTCTGTCCTGCCATTGTTTCAGGACTCCCAGCCCCTAACTAACAGCCTGTGAGTTAATGCCCAATCAAAGCAGACCACTCTCAGACAGCCCACTGAGTTGTGGTTAGCCCCAGGGCTAGACATTTACCAATACAGCCTGTACTTGTCCCACCTCAGGCAAAGTGTCCTCTGGGGACTGTGAACTAAGCCACATACTTCTTTATTAATTCATTAATGTTCTTTACGGCTCTCAGATCATTGTGGTAACAGAATTACTGTGACCGTGAATGCTGTTTTATGGCAAAAAATAAAACTGGAGCTAAATTGAGTGTGACAGTGACCATAGAGAAGAATAACATTGCTAATGGAGCTCTTGCACTGCTCAGACTCCACAGACAACACTGGGATTGTAAAACAAGACTCAATTTGGTTTTAAACTTAGCAACAACATCAAAACTGACAGAAACAAAGGCTGCAAGATAGAAACATACCAAAACCATGCTTGTGTCAGAACAGTTTTGGCTAATGAACTGAAGACAGGAGGTCTGCAGCAGCATTTTCAGCGCTAAGGTTAGTAGCAGCACCGTAACTTAGCCAAATATGCTTTTCTCAGCTCCATTTTGTTTCTGGTGAGGGAGATGCCTTGTTTCTTTGTTGTTGTTAAATTGAGGAGACAATACCAAAAGACACTGCTTTATGGAACAGTATTATCACAGTAAGCGAAACACTGAACGTTTGGCACTACACCATCATGCTCAGCCCTGCCATCTCCAGGGCATGGCATAAGGGACAATGGACCCAAGCATGCAAGGAGCCATCGCTAGCAGGTGGTAGAGCGCAGAACACCTGCATGACTTGTAAGAAGGAATCTCCCACAGCAATGTGGTTGGCAATGAACCAAGAAGCTGTCAGAGGTGTTTGCAGCTAGTTAACAGAAGTCACGTTAGTATCCTGGTTTGAATGAAGCCTGTTGCAATATGGAGAACTCCGTTACTGAAATTTAAAACAGCAATTGTAGCATGCAGGTTCAAATCAAAGACCTGATGTACTGGAAGATGGAAATGCATGAAGCAAGAACTGAGATTTGGTCAGTGCATAATGCACCATGCAAATATTGTCTTCATGTAATCACTTTTCAGGATTCAGAGAATACTGTAAACTTGCAATAACAATTGCTGAGATAATAACCAGGCAGTGCTTTACACAGAACATGGAATAAATTCTCCTTTCTTTTCAACAAAGATTTAAGTAAAAAAAGATACATCCAGCAGCAATCAAACTGATTGAACTTGCCAAAGTTCAAACAGGTAGATAAAAAATAGAAAAATTAAAAGATTATTTTTCAATTCTTAATATTGAGCTGTCAGTATCATCATAAAGAAAAGATAAATTCCAACTTTAATAACATCCAGTCATCCATGAACTGTGTTGGCACTGGTAGTGTCTTTTTTGGGAAGAGCAATAATCTGAAAGATTCAAACTTGGAAGTATTTGCAAAATTCTGCTAGCAAAAATATTGTAGAGCCTGAAATCCAAAGAAAAAAAAAAAATAAGTGAGAGAAGTAAATGTAGTAATCATAGTTGTGCATGTATAAACCTATGTAGAAAGTCTAATGCAGAACACTTGTACACTTCTATCAATTGCTTAGCTGACATGAAAACTTCCCCAAGGGAGATTTCCAACCCTTAAAATGCATCCACACCCTTCAGAAAAATCCCCCTCAGAATACAGTCAGATTAAAGGAGAATCCTGTAAAAAATAGTGTGCCATACATTGATGTAACTCATCATGCATGCACTCTCATTGGGAGCAAGTGAAGGCATAAGTGAAGCTGCCTGTGCAATTGAGTTTTTCCAGGGTTTTTTCTTGCTTGCTTGCATGCTTGCTTTTATTCAAACTATGGAAAGAGTAAACTGGAAGGAAGAGGTCTTCCTTCTGGGAGACCTAAAATTAATTTTTCTTTTTTTACTTTTACTTTCTAGGTGTTTGAGCTTTTTTCCCCTCCTTCTACAACTAAACAGGGTGCTGCCCGCTGGAGTTGTGCCTCTTCAGTGTCATGATGCCTCCAGTCCTAGGCTGCCTGCCTTCTGGGAAGATGGCATAGACAAGTTGCCTGAGAAGCCACTTCCCTGGGAGGACAAGAGCTGAGGGCACCCCAGCTTGAACGACAGGGCTGACACACTCCTGTGGAGCCAGCAGTATCCAGTGACCCTCCACATCTAGCTAGAGCCAGGGATGACACTGACACAGCAGAAAGCCATCTGCCTTACTTAGAAATGTTTCCACCAATATCTTTCCAAGCAGTACTTCAGGAACCAGTACTACATCTGTAAAAAGGGTGAAGGGGTTGTTTCTGAGCATGGAGGCTTCCCCAAAAGCCTGTAAAGGCATTTCATTTTCTTTAGTGTACTAGTTGATGCTGTCTGCAGGTGCACCAGGCCAGCTACTGGTGCACACATGTACCAAGACAGAGCATACCCCTTTATCTGCCAAGATTAAAAGACATCTCCAAATACAGGCATAACATTTATCTTTGAAAGAGTCTGCTAGTGTTACAAGCCAACTGCATGCTCAAAGACAAGTTCATCTAAGGGCAAATTTTGGCCCTAAATTGCATTACATGAAGGAAGTGCTATTGGGAGCAATTAAGAAATCAGCATCTGCCAACAAATACACAGTTATTTTCTGCTGGAAGTATAGGGAGGGAGTGATATATTAGGTACCATTTTGTAATGACAACCGCTGTACCAATGTGAAAGTTTTAAAACACGCAAGAGGTCTTTCACAAACTAAATCCAATGCCCTTTGTGTCATCAGAACAAATATATGGCACACAGAGGAAAAACCAGGACACATCAGAAACTGTGTGATTAAAGTAATTATGCTCAGACCAAAGTCACTGGGCAAGGTTGCATAAACATGAAGAAAACAAGACTGCATAATATACAATTTCACTTTTAAGGATTTATACTTATAGAGTGTTTATAATTAAAATTATAATACAGTTAGAAATTGCAAGTTTTCACCTTAGAGAAGTTGCAGTTGAAGTTCAAATCATATAAACAATTATAAAGTATTTTAACAGGAATGCTAGCAGACATTTTAGACATTTTGTGTGTTACCACTGAAAAGCCTCATGGCTTTATTAGTGAGTGTTAGTAACATTCAATCAGAAAGTCTAGTTCTGTCATGAAAAGACAACAGACAACTGCTTTTCTGATTTGGTTAGCTGGACCAAGGCCTCATTTTCACTAAGTCATAGATGCAAACATAGACTACTATGATTGTGAAGAATGGCCTAATACACAATCTTAGCCATATGACTTCATGAAGGTGTATTTTAACTGAACCTTGCTGATGAACAAGTATGATTTTATAATGTCCAGAGACAGAGATTTTTTATAAGCTTGGAGAATTTCCCATTATTGTTTAACTTTTCTGTCATCATATCCAACTATCATATTACTTCTGGACATCACATTACATTATCATATTGCTCCTATACATAAATATTCAGATTTTAAAATTAGTCACTCATAAATATTGACATTTTAAAGTGAATTTTCTTACTATTGACTTCTATCCATCTGATTTTATAATATCTTTTTCTGTTATGCTACAGCCATCTGCTAGTGAAATAGAGCTCTTATAGAATACTTAAAAACAGTGATCAATCACCATGTAATTTTCTCCTTGATAAACAGTCTATTTTTCAATCTCTCACTATAAAGTATAACTTTTCAAACCATTAATTACACTCTGAATTGTTTTTGGAACCTCATGCATCATTTCAATTACTTAAATTTCATATACTAACTATGAATATCTATGAAGAGTGCAGAAGCATGAAATACTAAGCTGTACATCACATACCCACCTCCATCTTAATATTTAGGTTTGTATATAAAAGATAAAGATTGCACTAGCAGCTTCAGTCAGAAAAAGGCTTCAAAACTTTACAGTGAATTGACAGCTTATCCACCATGACCAAGTCAATTTAGTCTTTGCTCCTTCAAAAAGTCATCAATATTGTAACCACTACCTACCTACCTTTTTGATTCTTGTGAGTATGCATTTCTCCTTTGGCCATGAAATAGATTTGCATACCGTAGCTTAGCTCTCATCTACAAGGTGATCCACATCACTCCAGTCAGTTACTTTATCTCTCACCTGAGCCTGGTATCATATGTAACTAAAATCAGTGATGACTTTAGGTTTCTTGTAAGTTATTTCTGATAATTTTTAAAAGCCTGGGACCAAGAATCATTCCAACAAAATGCATTTTAACACAAGCTCCCCTTCTATGCCAGTAAGAAATCCCAATTTACATTCACATTTAGGCAGGGTTTAATCCATTTAAAATATATCATTTGTAACACTCTAGTGCCCTAAATGAAACCACAATGCTGTAATAATTCAAATATTTAATAGAACATTCAATATACTATGTCATTAATATTCCATCTATTGACCAAAGAGATTATAAAATGTTAATATGAACAGATCTACAAACCCATGCTGACTATTGTTAATTTTACTGCTCACCCCTCTAATTCTTTATTAATTGATTACTATACCATCATTTGTCAAAGTTATGATGACAGGTTTATGAATTATTCAGATTTTTTCATATCACAGTTTTGGCTTGACATTAGCTTAGTTTGGACTTTTCTCAGTGTTCCCTGGTTTACTGAAAATAAATATGAATAAATGAGACAGCTCCCAAGCTGTATCTTTTAAATCTTTTGGACACAGTTTATTTGGACCAGTAATTTGAAAATACCTTAAATTTAGTGATTACCTTATGACCTCCTGCTAAGATTCTAGTGGAAAATAAAGTACATGTATACCATTATGTGATACAATCCCATTCTTTTATGCTAAAGATAAATAATAACTGAATTGACACTTTCAAATTTTCTGTATTATTATTGAATCCAATATTAGTATTCTAATTCTCATTGTTTCTGGCATACTGTATGAAAATTCCTTTGAGTTCTACTTTACTTTGCTTGGCTTATACTTTTCCTTTCATTTTTTCATTTCAATGGTTTCCTTTATGTTTTGTTCCAGGTATATGCTTCACAAAAGAAGAATCATTCTCTCCAATTCCTCACTCTTCATTTATAGCCGTTGCCATCAAATTCAATTTAGATAATTCAATTTCCTCTCTACACCAGGTTTTTATGCTTATGAGTTGGATTTTTTTAATGAGCCTAGACTTGTTTTTTTCCAGATTGTGGTTTCTGATGAATTCAGTAACATTTCCCTTTGCATTTTCAGATATGAATCGTATTTTTCTGTTCATACTTTATTGTGGATGATTTGACTGGTAATCAATTTCAGCTTTGAGAAATTAAAGTCCCTTGCCTTAATTCTTTCACAATCTTTATAATCTAAGTATCTACCAAATTTGACTTTGGGATTAATTCTTTCCTACCTGACAATATGGGAAGTAATAGAATTTCCTATATTTACTGCAGCTCATTCATTTAATAAAAATCATCTATCATTTCCAAAAATCGTGACATTTAAATATAGTCAACAAGACAGGACAAGCAGCTGCTCAGATTGAATTTCACCATTGTAATGTACATTTTACCTTCAGTTTGTAGTTTTGTATTCAGGTATAATTTGCTGGTTAATACTAGCTGCCACCTAAGTGACCATATTCTGTGGTATCTGTTGAAATACTCATCCTGAGCAGAAATGAAAGTAGACAATGTATCTTTCCTTTTCCCCTAACAGATTAGAGCTCATGATTTTTAATATTTCAGTCATGTAAAGCTTCTGAAGACATCTGATTAATGCTACAAGACAAATATCACTCTTCCCTTTTGCTCTTAGAGTAACACTTTTCTGCCTTATGCATCAATTTGTTCCCTCTGGAAAGGGAGATGCCGTTTCTGCTGAGCTGTGAATGGACTCAGACCACATAATTTCTATCAAAGTTCAAACCAAGAGTGAATTCAAGCATACAAGTCTACAAGTCTCAGGATTCACATCATCTCTTCTCATGCACCTGAAATTATTCTGTAACAATTTTGGGTGCCATAACAAGGAGTTTCTTAAAGAGGATCATGAAGTGCTTTGCATGGGGAGCTTGTCTAAGCCCTGGTGAAAGATACTAGATTTAAATCAAAATTCCCACAGGAAAACAGTCCAGTAGGTACACTTAAACTCCTAGCTCCCTTGGACAGAATTGAGACCAATGCAAAGTTCACTCTCTTTAATTGCAAAGCATGCACAGAGGAGCACAAAGAGAGGTGTTTACCTTGGAGCAATTACCAACGCATGAGAGCACATGCTCAGGAGATTGGAAAACAGGATTTTAGGTTCACTTCAGCCTTACATGGTTTGAATACACTTTGCTGAACAGTAAAGAGACAACTGCCAGGTTAGAAATTTTCCAACTTCAATTTCAAGGCTGGCACAGTACTATTTAGGACCAGAAATATGATAATTGAGAAGCCAAAGAAAGACTTAAACAAGAGGATCTTTAGCCTGTGTTGATCAAAGATTAATGATAATTTTGTTCCCTTAGACACTGGAGTAAGATCAGCACAGGAGAGCACAGGAGTGGGATCATCCCTGGTGCCTCAGCTTACCTAAAAAGCTATGGGGAAATATGTGACAAATGTGGGGTTATGCTGTTATAGGTGACAAATATCACAGCTCTCTATGGTTCGTTGCTAATTCCACAGATACACAATGTATTATGCTAAAACTCTTTATTTTTCTCCTGTAGCTATTCTCATTGTTACATTACCCAATATTTTATTTTGAAGCCTCTGTCTGATCGCTCCTCCCAAAGGGGAATAGTGCAGAAGCATGTACCTGTGGGCCCGCTGGGTAGCACAGCTGCTGTATGACAGCTCTGGGCTAGAAAGGGTTTAGACAGTGGGGTCTGAGGCAGAGAGGCCAAATTGCTCTCCCTTGAATGAGTTTATTTAAAGATACCAAAAGAAGGCAAAGATGGGACTGAACAGCAACACCCTGAACTTCTCACCATGTAAGGCAGTGTGAGTCTGCCAAAGTGTGACCCCACATGGAAACATGGCACTGGAAGACAAGCCCAAAACACAGAGGTATTCCTCCAGCCAGGGACTCCCACCGAGTCTCCTCATCTGTATTTGTCACAGACATGCTCTATGGCCATGAACAGGATGGTGACACACATCTCCCCCCACTCCCTACTCCCTGTAAGACATGTAGGAAATGACATAACGGGGTGTTAAAACCCCCAACGCAGCTGGGAAAGCATTCTTTCAGAGCGGGGAAGACAACATTGCACATACTCCAAGGATTCAGTCCAAAGCCTTGGAATAATTCAACCGCATGTTATGTTTTCCTCGACCCCAACTGACTCCTAAACTCAAGCACTTTCAGAGATGACAGCACAAACACCTCTGGGGCAAGCAAACACTCATGTAAAGGCATACTTACAATTTCCCTTTCTCCAAATATACTTTTGGATGGAATCTGAGATAAGAATTTCTAAAGGAGAACAATGTTAAAGAAAAATCTCTATTTTTATTCAAATGCGTGTTGAAAGATCTTTTCTTTGGTATTCAAAAGCTGAGTTCGTGACACTTAAAATAGGACTGCAGCTGACCTTGGAAATGAAACCATTGGTGAAAACCTGTGTTTCTAAACGGATGGACTACATGCAATGGTAGAAGAAAGAAACATAAATAAATGAATATTGAAAATGTTAGCCTGACCACGATATAGTGAGGCTATGTATGTATTAACAAAGAGAGAACACTATTTGGTAATAAAATAATGACACCAAAATTTATCTGATAAAAAGACTTTGAGAATGAGAGAAACCCACATCACAGAGACTATGTAAGATTCATTACTGTGTTTCGTAAACATTGTAAAAGAAAGATAAGGAGTGAGGCTGACTAGGGCTATATGGCACTTTTATTTATAACTTTTAACACAGTGTATACTGTGTGTATTTTTTGTGCCTATTAAAATGTGGGCTCACGATTTACCATCTAAAGCTATTCTCACTGAATTAAGCCTACTGAGAAATGCAAACACTGCCACATACGTTGTAATTAAGTACAGATGTGATTATTTGACAAATAATCATAACAAATAATTGTCACTTCCTTGTTTAGAAACCACTAATTTAAAACATGTGTGTGCTGACCTAACCTCACTAGTGCACCCTTTTCTAATGTGGGGAGAGAAGAGGGAGAGAGGTTCAAGCTGTTATCTTTTCTACAAGAAAACTAACCTTTTGTTCTCTGGTTCTAACTTCCTGCTTCACAGAGTTACTTTGCTCAGAAGCATGTTTCACACTGGCTTCTGTTTTGCAACACTTGTCACAAAAAGCCACTTTAGGAGAGTGGAGTGGAAGGACAGAGACACAAGACACGATGTGCTGTGATACTTTTTCTTCCAGCTATACCAATGACAGTCATTTACATCATTAGAGTGCTGCACTCTTCCAGACATGAAGAATACAGATATCTTTTCAGCAGGAAGAACCTTAGCTTAGATTAAGGCAACAACTAAACTGAGAAATATTTCATGAGCAAGAACATGGGTGCCTCATCTCAGGTTTTGCACTAAATACCAGCAACAAATTGACTTTGAACTGGGCATACAAGAATATTGCCCAGAACAGACTGGGGGCTCCCTGTCTATATTGTTGGAGAATGATCGCCTTGATGTTATAATATGGTTGTAGAAAACAAGCAGCCATAGAAACCTGTCGGTACAAGAGACTTCAAGCAACACACACAAGAAGAAATGAAACATTGCAAAGAGAGAGTGAGCCCCAAATCACCTTCTTGCTTCGCACATAAAACACCCGCAAGTTTTTGGTTTGTTCATGAGCCAGACATAAAGTCAGTACTGGCATTTAATAACACCTATCTTCATAAGAGCTGCATGAAACTTAGTTGTTTAAATATTAGGAATTAAGAATTTTAATTTGCCCATTTACATGCATAAAATCAAGAGTAATTTCACTTCAATTAATGATGTTATATCAAGGACAAACAAGCAGTGTCAGCGGTAATGATTAAAATAGTATATTCGTAAGGTTGCACATGTCATGTAGCAGTGTTTACTTTTAAGTATGTTGTTTATCTCTACTGAAAAATGTTAAACCCAGTCTTCAAACAATTTAATTTAGGTTCTCAATCAAGTGCTGGTGTGGCCTCTTTAGGAAAAAAGAGCAAGACTCTTGGTGAGTGTTTATGTAAAAAAGCACTGTTTACATTTCAGATTCCCCTCAGAATCTGTAATTTAATGTTTATGGAAAGCAGCCAGCAAAGTTGTATAATTTGATTATAATGAACAATAGTATTTTAATTAACTTTTACAACTTTCTCTCCTATCACTATTGTGAAAAATGGTGATAAAGGACATCTTGTATACTCACAGGTTGTGGACTTCTTTCAGTTTCTCTCTTTTTTTGTAGACACTTCCTATTATGCAATAGAAATCCAAGTTTTGATAAGTCATTAAGTTTGAAATCAACACATATTGCATTTATATTAGCTAAGACCTTGTTTAACCATTCATTTGAAACAATGTTACTTTCCAGGCCTTATCAGCCTTATGCTTGCTAAAAAGGATGCGGTGAGGACATAATATAGTCCCTTAGGAACAATTCTGCTTTCTGGGCAAAAGAACGGTGTCCAGGAAGGACACAGCATTCACTGTGGTAGCAGTAATGAGAGAGGCGTACTCCAAGGCCACAGAGCGCTCCTCTCCTGCAGTGAGGAAATGTGATGATTTGCTCTGACACTTCTTACCCTCCACAGACAGCTGATATCCCTGAGGACACTGCCAAGATCTTCTCTTCCTGGTGATGTCACGGCTGTTCTCCATGCAGAGGCCCTGGCTATGGCAGTCATCCAGGATGGTTACACCCTGCACCCCTGGTCCCCTGAATACTCTGTCTGGGAAGATATCAGAGCACATCACAAATTCCTCCATGTCCACACCCCCAGGTTGTTTTGAAAAGGAAACTAATGTACATAGGAATATGATGACCACACAGATCTCATCTTGGAGTTGAGTGAGAGTGAAGACGATCCTGGTAACAAAACAACCAGAACTGGGGAATGAGATGTGAACCACATCCTCTCGCTTTGCAAGGACACAACATGTTCTGTGGGTGCAGCTGGGCTTCTTCATGCATCTGAATCTTCCTAGAACAAGGGAGCATACACATAAAATGCTTTCCAACATGCATTAATACTTCAGAATACTCTTCTGCACTATGATTTAGAAAAATATATATTCAACTGGTCCCTCAAGGCAGCTTTAAAGAGCAAAACCAACCTAAGATGAGGGAAATATACTCTTCTAAGAAAAGTCCTCAGTCCTACTTCTGAATTTACGTGATGATCAAAATCTTCCATGGCTGCATTCTCAATGTTGATGTCATAGTTAAGTCCTCCAGACAGTGTGGACAGCTAATCTTCCATGCCTGGAAATGGTAGAGAGAACAATCCCAGATACATGAGCATGTATAGGACCACAGCACCACAGAAACATTCACCTTCGGAGGGACTGGGGAATCATACTCCAGTCTCCTCTTCTCTCCTACAACATGCCACGGCATTGACACTATCTTCATCCTGCCCCCTTCACACACCATCCTCCCCAGCCTTTTTCTCTCCTCCACTCTGTTTCTTCTCCCATGACTCTGCACTTACCCCATGGAGCAGCCCTAGAAGCCCACTCTAGGAGAGGCAGTGGGAGCACAGCTGGATACACCAGGTTGCAACCTCAGCTGTGGAACTGAGCCAGAGCCACAAAGCCAGCAGCTGTGGTTGTCCCAGCAGCTCTGACCATCCACCATGACCAAACAGCTGCTTTGGCTCCCGGGACCAGGAGTAAGCCCTGATTACCTCACTTGCTACTGCCTAACCTCTCCTCCCTTCTCTCCTCTCTTCTTTTTATCAAAGAGAGAAAAAGGACTAAAAACAACCCCCTGCTTCCAAGTGATTAATACTAATCACCAGCATTAACAGCTTATTCTTCTCTATTAAGAATGCTTCCCAGATCAAGAGCCCCCAGCTGACATCTCTGACAAAAAAGTCTCAGGAGACCCCCAAATACATTTGCTTTGCAAAATCATGCAGCTTCCTATCCTTTCAGCTTCAAAACCCCATAAGTTTTGTACTTTGCTTCGTTTTGGTTTGTTGGGTTTTTTCCTCCTGTACAGTCTAATCAACTTTTTTTTAGTGTTTGGCATGAATATTCCAGTCTATTTACCATGGGAATTAGCAATCCGAGGTCTCTGTACTCAAATAACTGAGCTACTTGTGACTGTTTTACAATATTATCAGGTTAACACCTTTGTGACCCTGGGTCCATTTACTCTGTCAAAATTAATACCACAGAGTTTGTTTCCATAATGATTTTACATGTTTTTAAATATGCCAGTTAAATGCATCCAATCTATAGGAGATATTTTGGCCTCATTTTATTCTAGAGAGAGTTTAATTTTCTGAATAAAGTAGACGATGTTTCCTCAGAGAAATTTACTATGGAAAAATATGTGGAAAGCTGAAATTCAGGAAATTTTCACAGCTTTTCTGACTGCATTGCGGCCAGGTAAGCTGGCTTGCTAGGGTACATCAACCTGATGTGAAACTTTTCTCAGTGTCCTTGATTAACATGTGTAGAATCAATCTTTATCAAATGCAACTCTCGTACACCTGCTCTGGCTTTGACAGCATGAGTTGATGGGGTAGCTATCGAGAAAAATATTGGTTGGTACTTGACTCATAAATTTCACTGACTAATGGTACTGCTCACACCAACCAGATTCTCACTTGCTCTCCTCAATCTATTTAGCTGATCTCTGGAGGGAAGATGTTCCTTTCACCCTCAGTCTCACTGAAATAGTCAGCAGTTCAAGTTGTCTCTTTCCTGCCTCCTACAATCCAGCTACAGGTTTGTCTCAGAAAACAAAGAAAAATACAATACCTCACCACTGCAAAGAAAAAAAAACCCAACAAACAAAAAAACCACAAAAAACCTACCAAGAACACAATCAATCATACTGAAAGCTCAATGTATGTGGTTACCTTGTTATAAAAGTCTTAGCACCTTACATTTCAACAGCTCCTTCACAGCAAGTCCCCTGTGTGCAACTTGTTTCTCGAAAGCTCAGATGTAATTTTTTACATTCCTTTAGGCTGGGACTCACTCTACAAGTGAAAGAGCTCATTTACACATCTTCTTACAGGTCAGAAGCAATAGGCCTGCAGAACTTTATTCACCATAGCTCATCCATGGATGAGAAAAAACTTACTGCAGAACTGTGCAACAAAACATTGGCATACAGGGAAGCTATGTTGTCTGATACACACTTCCTTCAGTGAATTTTTTTGCAAATTCCTTTAGAAACTGCTAGAAATACTTTTTGTAAACATGTCTTTTATACATTAAGAAATTATGTTGGTGCCTTTTACACACAAGGAAAAAAACTTATTGTGGTTTATCCATGAAAAATTGATTTTTAGAAATACTTTAGTATATCACGTTTTAAATGGTTCTTGAGTGAGTATTTTAGTTATTCCAGGATTTAATTATTTTTCTCTGTTGGTTGAATGCAATTTCAGTTTCTGTACTGCATTAGTTACGTCAAAATGCTTGCTGTATGACTTTGGGAAAGTAATTTTGATTAGTAACAGATGAGTAACAGTTGAGTAAGTCAACTAAGAGGCCTCACCAACAGTGTCCAAAATCCTATTGAAATAAAGATATCTTCATGTTTCCTTATTTTCTTTATCTCTAAGGATATTTTCCACTGTTATAGAGAGAAATTACATTGATTCAACAATCTCAGCGTTTGAGTAAGAGATATTTGCAGGAAACTACTGAAAGGTGGGTAGAAAAATGTTGAAAATTGTATTTAGCATATAGGTAATTATGACTTATGATCACTACATTTCAATTTAGGCAGAAATAATGGGGAAATCAAACCAAAATATTATCTAACAGTTCTGCAGAAACAATTGTGTATGTTATGGTGAATGACAAGCTGAACATGACAAGATAATATCACCTTGTTCCTTCCAGAAAAATATGTAACAGCTGGAGAGACTCCAGAAGAAAGTGTCAAAGATCAGAATATTGAAAAAGTCTTCACTGAGGAAGGGCTGAAAGAAATAGGATTGCACAACTTAAGGAAGAGGGGGATGGAGGAACAAGTGGAACATAGTAGTCTTCCAGTATGCAGATCATTGTTACAAGAGAAACAATTATAAAATATTGAAATATTAAAAAATATTGAAATATTAAAAAATATTGAATTTTTTTACAATGAGGGCGGTCAAGCACTGGAACAGGTTGCCCAGAGAGGTGGTGGAGGCCCCATCCCCGGCAACGTTCAAGGTCAGGTTGGATGGGGCTCTGAGCAACCTGATCTGGTTAAAGCTGTCCCTGCTCACTGCAGGGGGGTTGGGCTAGATGACCTCTAAAGGTCCCTTCCAACCCAAAACATTCTATGATTCTCTGATTCTCTGATTTCATTGGAGATTCTGCCATTAGCTATGTCCACAACAGACAGGAAAAGCAAAGAAGATCAGGGAAGTTATTCAAAAAGATTTTCTAGTGTTTACGATAATGACATATCATAATGCCTGGAGAGAGGCTTGGGAGAGGCCATTAATGGAGACTTTAAGGGCTGGTTATAGAAGTATCTGTCAGAAGGGATACAGGTTCAACAAGGTTAAGTGCCTGGTCCTGTACTTGGGTCACAACAACCCCATGCAAACCTATAAGCTTGGGGAAGAGTGGCTGGAAAGCTGTCTGGCAGAAAAGAACCTGGGAGTGTTGGCCAACAGCCAGGTGAATATGAGCCAGCAGTGTGCCCAGGTGGCCAAGAAGGCCAACAGCATCCTGGCTTGTATCAGGAATAGTGTGGCCAGCAGGAGCAGGGAGGCGATTGTCCCCCTGTACTCAGCACTGGTGAGGCCGCACCTGAATACTGTGTCCAGTTTTGGGCCCCTCAGCACGAGAAGGACACTGAGTTACTTGAGTATGTCCAAAGAAGAGCAACAAAGCTGGTGAAGGGCCTGGAGCACAGGTCTTATGAGGAGCAGCTGAGGGAACTGGGGTTGTTCAGCCTGGAGAAAAGGAGGCTGAGGGGAGACCTTATTGCTCTCTACAACTACCTGAAAGGAGGTTGTAGTGAGGTGGGTGCCTGTCTCTTCTCCCAAGTATCAAGCAATAGGACAAGAGGAAATAGGCTCAAGCTGTGTCAGGGAGGTTTAGAATGGATATTAGGAAAAATTTCTTCACCAAAAGGGTTAATAGGCATTGGAACAGGCTGTCCAGGAAAGTGGGTGATTGAGTTCCCATCCCTGGAGGCATTTAAAAGACATGTAGATATGGCGCATATATATAACAACATGGTTCAGTGGTGGACTTGGCAGTGTTAGGTTAACAGTTGGACTTGATGATCTTAAGGGTCTTTTCCAGCCTAAACAATTCTATGATTCTATGATACTATGAAGGTGTAAGAAATTTGGTCCAAATTCTGTGGTTCTATGTTACTCACCTACAAGATGAATGCTGCTGACTTTCTATTATTTACTGTCTGTGATCTATGATAGAAAAGCAGTAAGGTAGGATATAAGTGCTATGAAATGCTAAGTTGTGTATGGAATTAGAATTTCCCATCTCAGGGTCACTCATTAGTGTTTGCTTTAACCCTTCATTAGCTGTGTTGAGGGAAAGGTTACTCTGTATTCTTTCAGGTCCTCCATGGATAGCTTTGAATGCAGAAGAATAATGATCAAAATGACAATTAACAGAGCAAATAATACATTGTGACTAGAGAACACTCTTTCTTTTTGACAAATGTGCTTGTTTGCATGTGAATATGGGTATTGATAAAAATAGAAACCATTTATCAGTCTTGTGGAAAAGAAACCAGCTGTTTATTGGAAGAGAATAGGTTGCAAAATGGGTGAAGCAAAAGAGTATTCAGGATTCCACCCATGCTTACAGACTGTATTCAGGGTTCAGCCAGCTTCACCCTAGGATATGCAGGCAGGGCCAAGTCCACCACTGATGCAGGCACTATTCAGCACTTAATTACATTAGCTAAACACAGGTAAAGGTCACCAAAATTCATCATCTCATTAGGATGATTATGGGCTAAGCTGTATGTTCTCCCACTTACCTACTGGTTTTGTCAAAGACATTATACACTCACAAACCTGTCACTTCATGGAAGTGCAGCATTCTTTTCATCATGTATTACAGTGCTAAGGTCAGTTCTGGTTCACTAAGCCGGAGGAAAATCTATCATTTCCATATCTAAGAGTCACAGTGAAGTGTGTCATTTTTGGCTCCCTTTTTCTGATGTCTTCAGCCTTCTGTAAGACTCTTATTCCTATTTCTCTTATCAGCTCTTGTTTAGCTCATGTTTCTCTTGGTCTGAGATGCTCTTCACTCTGTCATTACTTCCACTGTCCTCCCACAGAATAGCCATTCCTGAGCAGCTTTTCATCTCTCTGTCTCTCTTTAACTTGAGCTGTTGGTAATTTATAAATGTGATAGCTGCTTTCAACAGAACTGAACTACTGGACATAGCACAACATGTGTTGGGGGACATCTACAGGCTGATTCCTGCTACAGAAAGTTAATGGAGATGTACTGCTAGGCAAATCAAGGACATCTCAGTCACACCTAGGTTATTGTCCTTTTTTCTTTTAATCAGTCAATCTTGAAAAAAGATATCCTCACTCAAAAAACAAAACCAATAAATCCTCGATTCCACATAACATATATGCAATTACCAGAAACTGCTTATTACCATCAAAATAGCTGGAAGGCAATTATTTGATCTCAGAGCACTAAACATGTTTTAAATAGTGATATGATGTAACATTATAGCTCTTACGTCTGAAGATTTTTGATCATTTGGATGTCATTTGGCAAAGAAAGAGCAAAAAATTTAAATACTGTCACCTCCAAAGCAACATGTTTTATATACAGTGTTCTGATATCATAACTGTGAGGTAAGCGATAGGTAAGTTTTTTACAAGGTAGTTGTTATAGCTTTTTTTTTTTCTTTTTTACTGGCTTCAAAAAGCCAAACTAGTGAAAGAAAGGGAAGTCTGCTTAACAGGGCAAGAATATAGGTAAATCTAGCTGAAAACTCAATTTCCCACACATAAAATGAATATATTTCTTCGTAGCCTATGAGAATGTCATTAAGACAGTGAGAATCAGATCTTCAAAGAAATGCGGGCAGCCCACTTCTAGTGAATCCAGAGATGCTGAGAAAAAGAGTAGGCATAATTAGCCTATAAGAAGATGCATACTGGAATAGATACAGTGTATCATATTTAATGTTTGCATGAAAAGATTTTGTGAGATGCAGAGTTATAGACACTTCCACAAAAACCCTATTTGATCTGTGGCTCCTGGTAGTGTCTGCTTAACTCTACACTTAACAGCCAAAAACATGTTTACAGAGGTAAAGGTTGCCTTATAATGAAATTTTCAGTAAAACCTAGTTTGTTGGGTTTTCAGTGGACAGGAGGAATCCAAACCTGATATTATCCTGAATACTTGTAAACAGGAGGAAAAGGCAAAGTTACATTCATAGCACCAAGTAGATCAGTCCTATTCTCTCCTCTGACAGCTCATACCCAGATTTCAGCAGCAACCCAGCTGCATGAGTGCCAAGCAACTAGCACAGACAAGGTTTGTGTGCTTTCAACAGATGTTCCTGACTGTGCTCCCAGTGCTTACGCAGCTGAGCCATTGGCAGCATCTCATTACACATTTTCCAGTATATATAATATTTTCCAGACCATTGATTTCTTTTTCTTCACATGTCCCAATGCATTCAAGTGGCTCCACGCAGGTGAAACAGTTTTCCCACACGAGGTTAAAGGATGTGGGTTTTAGGCTAGGACCCCTTTGTGGGATACAGACACCTCCTTCCTGTGACTGTGTTTGTTTAAATCACTGACTAATGCCAAGGTCATTTCATTTCCCTTTATCCTATATCTAGAAAGACTGAACTCTGCTGAAAGGTGACCAAAGGGACACAGAGCTGATAACTAATGGAGGAAGGGAGAGGAAATTTTGGGAAGAAGCCCTTAGTAGACTCTGATAGTCTATTTAGTCTTCTGAAACAGAAAGTTTGTGAAACACATCACAATTTCTTTGGGCTATGTTAAAAATATAATGCAGTATTCCCATTTGAATCTATCCTAGACCTGGAAGAAAAATACAAAGAAGTACAAATAAATTTTCAGTTTGTAGTTAAAGACTCTCGTCAACTAGGTTAAGGTGCTGTATTTTGCAATTTTCCCTAAAACACCACAGAATTTTTTTAAAGAGCCAAAGTGGTACTATTATTTGACATGAAGCTCATCATAGAGATTTCCAACCATAACTTAGTTGTTTATTCACTTTCTTCTTGTAATTATTCACTTTCCTTTCTGGTACACTTAAGAATTTCAATTTGCTTTCCTAACTGTTCTTGTTGAAACACAGTCAATGTATGTGAAAGACAAAAAGATCAAAAACATTTTCCTTGCGTCTGGAGTGAAAGGTGAGTTCAGTGGTGTGTTGGTGATATTCTTAGTTACTCCAAAAATATAATTCACACTTGGTCTCAGACCAAACTTCAGAAGGTTGCTTTAGTAATGAAATTTAACTCATACATCTAAATGTATCCTTCTCTAACAGCAACCTGTGCTAGACAGATTAAAGTGTGGGTCAGTTTTTAATATAATGATACTTTCTATGTTGAAAGTATTTAGCTGTGTTGCATGTTCACATTACAGCCACATATATAATAAAGCTATTCCTCACTCTCGAGGTTTTCAGTCAGCACACAATTCTTCTGAAGTTACTGAAAAATAGCTAACTTACAGACGTAAATATCTCAATTGCTAAATGAAGCCATATTCATTATTTATTTGTCTGGGAATCTAGAAAGTGACAGCACTCTGCAAGTCATACAGCAATATCAGAGGAGCAAAGCAGGAAGAGTGCCAATATGAGAGCTATGATGCCATTTCTGACCAGCTGGATTCTCTCTCAATTGGTGACAGTGACAGAAGGACCATTCACAAGCTGGGAGATGCTCTATATTTACCTTCAAAAATCACAATAATTTTAAAGGTAGATTTTTTTCTCTAAATCTTCTGATATGAGATTTAGGAAAAAATTTATCTTTTATATGTCTATAAATACTTTACTACCTTGAGGACATCATAAAACATGATGCAATATGCTGTGGTTCAGAAATTCAGAACACAGAACTATTGTATATTACGTTTCAATGTTAACATTTCAGCAGCC
This sequence comes from Pelecanus crispus, assembly GCF_030463565.1. Taxonomy (NCBI): domain Eukaryota; kingdom Metazoa; phylum Chordata; class Aves; order Pelecaniformes; family Pelecanidae; genus Pelecanus; species Pelecanus crispus. The sequence goes on along the minus strand of NC_134644.1, from coordinate 154,484,070 downwards.
ATTAATTACAGTGTTTCCTAATAGGGCACACACTGCAGTTCTCGGAGGATCACTTGTTTTCTGGACATCACGATGTTAAACTAGATGGGAGACCAGGTTGCGCAAATGCTCTGTCAAATCACAATATGCAACTATGGAAAGGGCAAGTGAAAAAAAGTCTTTGTCAGGCAGAAGGACGCCATTCTAGGATCAGTCAAGTGCTAGCCAAAGTCAGATCTGCTTCTGTTAGTTTTGCACCTCACAGGAGAAGTACCTAACAGGCCATCAAGCAACAACATCTCTTGGCATAGCTCCTTCCTCTCCTACAACAGAGATGGAAGCCCATCACTGCACTATGGAAGTAAATCCATGACTATAGTCATGGGCCCAGCTACCTTGTATTTCTTCACAAAATGCTTACTAAAATAGTGACTATCAAAAGCTAAGATTATACATCTACATCTTCAGTCTTGAAGTCATACTAAGGTGCCAGCATGGTATAGCATGCCTTTCTAAATTGAATCCCTGAGGATGTTCTTTTCACAGGGGTGAAAGCTATCAGCTTTCAGATTTTTTCCAAGAGAAACATTTGCCTCTGACAGCCCAAGACATGGTCTTAGGAGTGCCTCTGTCCCTCATCTGCCTCCTTCAGCAGATACAAAAATGTTTGAACCTCCATTAGATACTTACCTTTCTGAGAAGAGGTAAGGTTTTCAGGCATGGCAGACCTCTTTTTCAAAAGGTCTTTCTTCGTCAGCTCCTTTATTTTAGTATGGCATATGTGACTACAATGGTATAGTACCTGTTGTAATGCCATCCTGTGCAGTCTGATAACACAGCCTGCCTCTTCTACCCAAAAGCCAAGGTTACACTCCTGCATCAACACTGGCCATCAACACCCTGATGATCTAGTAGCTCTATATGTCATCTCAAACACTGCACAGACTGATTTCCTAGCCATCCTTGTCAGTGGATGATATGAACTGGTGTCTAGCCACTAGACTTTCTAGTACCCTATCATCTCCTACATCCTCTCATCAGGTGGAGACCTCACTCCACATCCCTCTCCCACAAAACCCATCTTTCTCAACATCCTACTGTGTCTGCTTCACTTGATTAGCAAAGGCAACCCCTGTGTCCCAAAAATTGTGCTCTTTTACTTCACTTGTATTATCCCTGCCCCAGTGTCCCTGAGAGAAATTTGGATCATAAGACTAGGGGGGTCCCCAAAGCAGGCACTATGAGCAGAATTACGACAAAGATCACAGCAGCAAGTTATCAGCATTCAAATGACCAGCACTCAATAAGACTATCTGCAATAACCGCTTGTATGTGTCTCTGTAGCACAGGTCATCTGAGCCTTGGGGTAAACTGAACACAGGAAGAAGCCACTGTTGTGGTTTAGCACGTCAGCAAACAAGCACCATCCAACCGCTCACTCCCCTTCCCCCTCTGGTGGGATGGGGGAGAGAATCGGAAGGGCAAAAGTAAGAAAACTCATTGATTGAGATAAGAACAGTTTAATAATTGAAATAAAATAATAATAATAACTGTAATGAAAAGGAGAACAATGAGAGAGAGAGAAACAAAACCCAGGAAAAAAACAAGTGATGCAACAACTCACCACCCGCTGACTGATGCCCAGCCGTTCCTCGAGCAGCGATTGCTGCCCCCCGGCCAACTTCCCCCCTCCACAGTTTATATACTGAGCATGATGTCATGTGGTATGGAATAGCCCTTTGGGCAGTTTGGATCAACTTTCTTGGTTGTGTCCCCTCCCAGCTTCTTGTGCACCTGGCAGAGCATGGGAAGCTGAAAAGTCCTTGACTAGCATAAGCAGTACTCAGCAACAACTAAAACATCAGTGTGTTATCAACATTCTTCTCCTACTAAATCCAAACCACAGCACTATGCCTGCTACTAGGAATAAAATTAACTCTATCCCAGCCAAAACCAGGACAGCCACAGACCAGAATATGCAGAAAACTGCTAGAGAAAAATCTGCTCCTCAAGTAAAAAGCCCCAAGCAGATAGGGATGTTGCTTTGCCAGGACAACAAGATGACTTTATGCAGTGAGATCATGCATAAAAGAAGTCTGCAAGGGAGGGGCTGCACCTACAGGGCAGGGGCTATATCTATCAGAGTAAACTCAGTTGCAACAAGGAATCTACCCAGACACAGAGACTCAGTTACCTTTTCTATTAAATTATTAAAATGGCCCCTGGAAATGTATTGGCCTCCCAAACAATCTGCTTTTCTCTCTCCTGTGTGTGTTTTTAGAGTCCAAATGGGCCACATGTCACTCCCAGCAGGCAGCTGTCCTGCAAGTGGGCACCTTGTTTTGAGGTGTGGCAGAGTATGATAATGAGAACACGGGCTGCTCCACACCAGGCAGTTTCAGTGCCAGAGAACGGATGCAGGCACATTTAGTCAGAGTGGCTGAGAAACCCAGGGACTGCAGCTACAGCACCAGCTTATAGAAGCAAGTCAGGAAAGCTGCCATGGGCAGAAAGCCCAGCTGAACAACAGGAGACAGGGATGCATCCTGCTGTATCCGGCACTCTCAGCTGCTCTCACTGTCCTCCAAGGCTGAACAGCCTCAATCAATTACAGGCCTCCCTCCCTTTGCTGCAGGCTCAGCAAGACTATCCCAAATGATCTCCTGAAAATAGTATTTCCTGTGCACTGAAGATTTGCCCCAGAACACTGTAACTCCATGCTGCACTGCTACATTCACTTTCAAGGGGTTCATGCATCATCAGTGCACCACAGTGTGGGAACTCTACTTCATGTATCATTAATCCTGCTTTGGGATAGGAAAATGGACTAGGTGACCTTCTGAGATCTTTCCTAGCACTTTCTTCTATGATAAATATGGATCCAGGATACAAACCTTCCATTTTCTTTTTTTTTTTTTTTTTTTTAAAGTAATTCCACAATTTCTGTACTTCACCAAAAGGAAAGAAAATATTTAGGGAGATAATCCAAGCCATGCTCATTTAATGCCTGAGAAAATATATGGGTCTGCCAAGCTCTGTCAGGCTCTGAGACCAATCAAGGAAGCCAATTTTAAATTCTGTGGATCTCCCATGAGAATGCCCTGCTAATATTTATATCTCTGCTCTGATTTGGGTGATTGCCCAACCTCCTCAGCTGAACTCATCCACTAACCCAATGTCCGGAGAAAAGAGACAGTTGTTTCTCCCTTGTGAAAGCTGCATCACAGGGCATCCAGTCCACTTCCAAGTCTCAAGCAGTAGCCACCAAGTCTAAAAGATGTATACGTCTAACTGCTCTTTTTGGTCAAGAGACTTGGGGTTTTGTTGTGCTGATGCTTGCTAAGTGAGACATCCAGTGATACTCAGAATAGCATAACAATTTAATTATGCTTTCATATCTAAATTCTGAGAGATATTCACTGAATATACAAACATGGACACTTTTCCTTGAAGATTCAGGGATTCCTCCTGGGTAGCATGATCAGAGTGCACCTTCTCAGACAGGATATGGAGTATCCATGACAGTTGCTTCCAGTGCTACTTCTCCAGCTGTCCATCAAGACACTGCTATTACCAGCATATGGGAGACAAATCATAATATAAGAAGATGCTGGTAGAAGACTTCTTTCTAGGTTCTTCATTAAGTTTCAACCATGGTCCATCTGTCTGCATTGTATAGATATACAATGGATCAAAAAGATTATAAAAACTTTTGAACTTCAAGAAAAAACTCAAACGAAACTCAAATTATTTACAACAATCAGGGACAAAAAAGAGCTTATCAGCATGGGGTTTATCAACAGTTATATGAAAAATCAAAACATCATAATGATCATAGCCAGTGAGCAACATTTCCAAACACCTGAAAGTCAAAAAAACTGCAATTCTTTTACATGGATATTGATCAAAGCCAACTCAAAGAAGAGAAAGAACGTGTTCTTTATTAAAGAGTATTATTTTAGGCCTTCTATATCTGTCTTTTTAAGAAAGCTGTTTGGAAAGCAGAACTGAGAAAGTTTGGTTTTGCTCAGCTTTAAGCAATAGGATCCTCATTTTCCCAGTTCCCTTAGCTTTTCCAGATAGTTTCATTTTTAACGCACCAAGTTTCTTAAAAGTAAGTGCTCTTTTTCAAGTCATATTGTAACACAGGCAAAAGAACAGTCAAAGTTCCACCATGTAAAGTGAAAGAATATGCTTCATAAATCAAAGGCTCTGCAGGTAAATGAAAGGAAGTCACAACTCTTTGTTCACCTACAAAAAAACCTACAATTGCAGGAAAATGGTTTTCACACCCTAACTACTGATTTTTTTAAACATCAGAATGACCACAAACTTTCCTGCTCTAAAATATTTATAGAAAAAATGCACTAAACTCCAAGAGAAAGAGCTACACATCCAAGTTGGTGGATAACTTCCGTACAAGTTGACTGAGTTTTTCCCAACATGAACACCACAAACTTAAACCACAGCACAACTGAAACTATAAATATGCATTGCAAACACAGTCCAAATCTACCATGGTTTTCTGGTCAGAAAATACAATATTTCATAATTCATTAGTAAGTGATTGATGGACTTCCCATCTTTTGCTTGAGACAGAAGTCCGCTTGTTTCTGGTAATTTGTTCTTTTTCAGCCCTAGGTCACAAGAATTTCATCTGCATCTGACAGCCATTCCTGACAGCCTCACTCTGTTAAGGTTTATTGAATTCTGTTAAAAACCTCACAGCAAAAACTTCATTGCCAGTTTGAAGTGGAACAAGGAAAAATAAATGTATTTTTTTCCTTACATCTAAGAAAAACAAATCCTATTACTCTGCAAACTATTCTGCAGTTACAGGTGTTTTTCATAGAAGAGCAGAAAACATTATTTTCATTTAAAAAACTGGTATGGACTTCAGTTGTACAGAATGTGATCCCACAGGTACTGCACTTAACCCTTGGGTTGTTTCCCCTCAAGAAATAAGTTGTTCCTAGCAAAGAGGTCTTGCTCATTTATGGCCACATAGACATTACACAAGACATCTTTAAGTAGCTCAACTTAAGTCAAAAGGCTGATTGATGCCAAAACCATACGGAGGTAATGGCAGGGAAGCATTCTTTCTAAGCACGGAACATTTTCTAGTGCATCAGGTCAGGAGTCCTAAAGAAAACTTCATAATTTGTATCAAATTTCCTCAAGTCTATTTCTGAGATAGATGTCTCAGTGTTTTAAGAGATTTCAGGAGAATAATACTTTCAAGTCCTTTGTGAGAGAACAAAGTTTAGTTCAAAAATTGCCTAAAGGGAAGAGTAAACAGAAGCTTCTCAAGAGTCAAATTCAGAAAAGATGAAATTAAGTTTTATTCTTCTAACATTAATTGTTGTTATATTGTGGCCTGATATTGGACTGGATAATCCTGTTCTACTGCAAATTGTTCTGACAAGTGGACCAGCTCACTGGTTTTATTTATCTTTAATAGAAAAGAAGATTGACAAGTGTCTGTCACTATTTCATTGTAATGCCCATTCCTTCAGGCACAGCTTTTTATGGTTTTGTTGCAAAGAAAGGGAGACCACTTTTCCATATATCCTATTCTTTGAACCCAAGCCGATCGCTTTTAAACTTTCCCAGACATGCACCCAACCTAGGAAAACCATTGCTTAACTTTCGGAAGACAGCATAGCAGGGAAGAAATGAATTCGTCTTAATTTACTAACAAGACTTCCATAACCACAATGACTTTACTTTCAAAGCACATTAAAGCTATAGCTATTTCAAAGGAATAGTCCCAAGATGCGAGCTGCTCTGGGTCTGATGTCACCCCTTCATGCCAGATTGGGGAAATTGTTTTGTCTCTTGTCTGAGTCTTTTGTATAATTATGCTTTTACACAAGCCTCTCTTTCTTTCTGTTTCCTACCATACTGGGGAGGCCTCGCTCTCCCCAGCCATACCTGCTTATGTGAGTCTGTACAAAAATGAAGTGTATTTTCCATTGGGATGAAGCACAAAGTCCAGGGTCCACCTGATGTCTCAGCATCAAGCAGTAGAAAAGAGGTCTGCATCAGTCACCATCCAGCTCAGAATATCTTATACTATGAAACTATGAAAAAAATGTTTGCATTTCTGGAGAGTTTCAGGTGGGGCTACCTTACTTCTCAGACTGTGGCCACACAAGCTGTTGCATTGGGTACAGATTTAATCATTCCAGTCTCCAGACTGTCCCTTAATGCACATTCCTGCTATTCAATTTCCGTGATGCCAGCATGATATACCATTTGTTTGACCATTTTATGAGCCAGATTGATAACAAAATGGTTTTTATAGCAGGCATAACTGGAGGAAGTTCAGGCAGGTGCAGAACTAACAGCTGGGGGTGAACTGAGGGTGAAAATAACATAAATCAGATCTTTAACGAAAAAAAAAAAAAAAGCTGTTGCACAGGCTATGAATGCATTTGGCAAGACAGTGGAAAAGCTGGCTAGAAAACTTCAAAAAGGAGACATCCTGGTATAGAGGTCAGGTTTACAGCTTGTCCAAAAGCAATTTTAGCAGCACAGATGAAGGGAGAGGGAGCTGTGGCATGGAATGGGAGACGTGACTGAGGATGGGAACAAGGAGGCAGGCAGAAAGGATTTCCTAAACCAGTGTCTCTGCCACGGCCACCACAGAACCTCATCATTTGCAGTGTTTCTTACCTTGGTTTACCCCAGCTCCAGTATCAGGTGCTCAGGAGTGACGCAGAGCTCTGTACCTGGGCCTGAGTTCACAGCACTGGGTTGCACAAACCTCAGCACCATGAAGCCTGTTTGCAGCTGCCCCCAGGGAGCACAGCCCCATCAGCCCACTGTCCGCAGAGCACCCACTGCCTTCCCCACAACAGTCCTTTGAGGAGATGGCAGGCTGCTTTCCTGGTCAGGGCTGCCACCTGCCAAACATCCACTCAGGCACTTCAGAGACTAACTTTGACAATTCAGAACCCAATCCCAAACAGAGTTTATAATTTCATACAGACATATCACCCTCTGTCACAGATTAGCTATCTCCTCACTTTACAGATGTCGGTCTCTCCCGTCGGATTGGTTCCTGTGTCCATACAGCTCTCCTGCACATGGCGAGAAGTACTTTGTTGTGACAGAGCTTTCTGTCCTTGCAAAGCTGGGGGCTGACTACACTCCAGCCAGTGTTTGCACAGTCAGCATACTAGGAGTGAAGACAGACTGGCTGACACTGCAAGTACACCAAAATTGCCAGAGTAGTTTGATCCCAAGAAAAGATGTAATTCCTCCGTAACGGTAGTATTCAAAAGCTGTTGAAAGCCATTTGAAAAATCACAGAAGACAGGGGCATCTCACAGCATAGAAAAGAGTGTGTTGAAAGTTGGAGCAAAGGAAGAGAGAGGGATGAAGGAAACAATTTTGTTCATATCTGTGTTCCTCTGCATTGCCAAGAGCTCCAGACTAACCTTGGTTCGTATTGCCACTACTCCCCATTTCTGTTACAATCCACATTACTTCATCTGGTAAATAATATGAGTAGGTAATAGCCCAAGAAAAGCAATGCTTCTAGCTGCAAGTGCTGGATCTGGCTTACAAGCAGAAAGATGAGTTTCCTCTCCCTTGCAGGTGGTCAGAATGTGCAGTGGGAGAGCCCTAAGGGGCACTGGTGGTCATAGACTTGTTAGGAAATGTAAGCCTATCGAAATCTATCTTAATCCCCAAAATTGAGATAGCACTACAAAGTACTCTGCCTAAAAGGGAGCTGGCCTTTCTACTTCTTTAATCCACACAAGGCAATGGTTTACAAGCTTTTTGGCATTAGTGCCAATGATCATTATTTCAAAATGTCAAGAATACTATTTAAATTCTTTCTCCCCTTACTTCCTCACTTCCCCTTACTTTTCTTTTTCTTGCATTCTTGAGAAATTGGAAACCTAAAGTCAGTTCCAGTTCACCTCCTCCTGTGACAGATTTCCGCTTCCTCGTAGCAATGCATCAGAGTGCCATGATCTGTCTGTCAGGCTGTTTAGTATAGGCCTAAGTTACATTAATTCAGTAATAGGACTGGGAGTAAATGCAAGAAGGAATGGGGAAAAAGATGACAACCAGATAGAAGATTCTTAGCAAAAACATCAAAGCAATGCATTTAATGTTGCTATTTTAGTTTATGTCTTCTGAGTATTATTAAACTAATTCATATGCCTCAGCTAAGACAGGAAAATAAAAGTCTTTGTTTATCTATAAAGATGCAGAGTAAGCAACAGAAATGACTGTGTAATAAACCAGCATACAGCCCACAGAAGTGAAAGGCTCCAGTCAGGTAGGCACTCATGTACTCATTTATAATTCTAGACTTAAAAAAACCCACTTTGTCATTTTATGTTGTGGTAAGAGTAAACTGCACTTTGTTTAAAGTGACTCCTCATTCTCCCAAACCAATCAAAGCTCCTACAGGAAAACATTAGCAAGAGTAATCTGGTTGATATTCTGGATGAACAGAGTTCAAACAGAAAAATACTATAGCCTTCACCCTAGTGTAAGAGCAGGAGAAACAGGGGGTTCCAACCTGGGAGGCAAAGGCACAAGGTCTATCCCCTGAGGGATGCACTTGGAGAAGCCAGATACGTGTATATATGGCACCAAATCCTAGCTTCAAAGCTCTTCACTTCCTTTCTCATATGGGTTTGAAGAAAGAAGTAAGGAAGAACTCTTTTTCAAATCCTGCTTTTAGTGTATCCTTCCTTCAAAATAAATGTATCAATCTATGTAAACAATCTCCATGGCCTCAGGCCCTAAGAAACACTTTCCTTTTCCAGAAGCTCCCACATCTGACATCCTCTGAGCAGCCCAGAGGATCTTGGCCAACTCCAGCCCTCTGGCAATCCCAGAAAAGTCTACTGGCAAGGCAAGACTCCTGCCCTGTTTCTTTTTTTTACTTGTAATAACCCACATGCCTTAAATGGTGTCCTTCTTGAAAGATCAGCACCTACTGTCCCAAACTGTTTCCTTATGCAACTTTCATATTTTTGTTTATTATTTTTGAGAAAGGAGCAACACTGAGCTCCTTGTATTATCCTACTCTTTCTTGTCACGGAGAAAAAAAAATGAAAAACACCCAAATGCAATTCTTAAATACAAATTACCATCTCATCTCAATTTTCTGCTAGCAATCAAAGCTTCTGCAGTGTCCATGTGGACCATACCTTCAAAACACCTTTCATTGTTTTGTAGTCCTTATGTAGTCCTTATAATTAAGAATAACTTTTAACATTTCCATAACATCATTAAAGAGATTAATTATCCTAGAGTTGCCTTTTTACCAAACAAGGTGTAGCCAGAAATAGAGATAAGGTGTAAAAATGAAGAACATAAATAAGCAAGGTTATAGGAAAACCTGGACAAAATGCACCACATTGTAAAGCTTTCTAGACAGTCAAGTCTACTGACAGTAGCAGTAGCCACTGAGTTCTAAACTTAAAGCAGGATGAAATTTTCTTCTCCTTATTCTGGGTGTGTCCCATTCTACTGTAGGTTCAAGTGATTTCTGAAAGAAAAGAGTAGATGTTACTTAACCTGCAGCAACATACCTATACAGCCCAACCGGCAAAAAAAGGCTCAACTATGGGGAAGAGTCTGAACAAGTGTAATGAAACAGTCTGTAACACAGAAGAATAATACAGCAAGCCATAACTGTAGTGAAACGTAACGTTGCTTTGTACTGAGCATTTTGCAAGCATTTCATAATGAATTAGAAGAACAAAAAATATTGCAGCTTCAGTTATGTCAAATTTAAGTTAGACCAGTTAAACAAATGGTTCAAGATCTCTGCATATTAAATGAAAGAATTTGGATGTCTCTAGTTGAGAAAATGGCAGGACCTGGCCAGAGCAGGAAGGATACATTCATCACCAGCAAAGTGTAAAAACTTTAAAGTAAACAAAAATGATGAAGGCTACCAAAACAAAGACTTTAAAATCAGTTTTCTAGGATCAAGGCAGTTAATGTCTGCAGGCAGGAAAGATGTTTGTCGTAAACACCTAGTTGGGGCCACAGAAAACAATACAGTTAACAGAGTTGTAAGAAATGGATAATTCTCCACTGCCTCTGTGGTTGTGGATTTAACCACATTGATACGCTACAGAGAAGGGATGCCATCCAGAGGGACCTTGACAGGCTTGAGGAGTGGGCCCATGCAAACCTCATGAAGTTTAACAACACCAAGTGCAAGGTCCTGCACCTAAATTGGGGCAATCCCCATTATCAGTACAGACTGGGGAAGGAATGGATTGAAAGCAGCCCTGTGGAAAAGGACTTGGGGATACTGGTGGATGAAAAATTTGATATGAGCCAGCAATGTGCACTTGCAGCTCAGAAAGCAAATCATATCCTGGGCTGCATCAAAAGAAGTGTGGCCAGCAAATCAAAGAAGGTGATTCTCCCTCTTTGCTCTGCTCTCGTGAGAACCCACCTGGAGTACTGCATCCAGCTATGGGGTCTTCAGTACAAGAAAGACATGGACCTGTTTGAGTGGGTCTAGAGGAGGGCCACAAAAATGATCAGAGGGCTGGAACACCTCTCCTATGAAGAAAGGCTGAGAGAGTTGGGGTTGTTCAGCCTGGAGGAGAGAAGGCTCCAGAGAGAACTTCAATACTTAAAGGGGGCTTGTAAGAAAGATGGAGAAAGACTTTTTACCAGAGCCTGTAGTGACAGAACAAGGAGCAATGGTTTTAAACTGAAAGAAGGATGTTTAGATTGGATATAAGGAAGAAATTTTTTACAATGTGTGTGGTAAGACACTGGAAGAGGTTGCCCAGACAAATTGTGGATGCCCCATCATTGGAATTGTTCGAGGTCATGTTGGACAGGGCTTTGAGCAACCTGATCTAGTGAAAGATGTCTCTGCCCATGGCAGGGGGCTTGGACTCAATGATCTTTAAAGGTCCCTTCCAACCCAAACCATTCTGTGCTTCTATGGTTCTATGACCTGGGTTCTCCAGCACCCCAGAGCAGTTTGCATAGCAGCCTCAAGTTTGGGAGGAAACATTCCTTGGTCTACCTGCCAAGTATGGCCTCTGTTCTTCTCACTAAATTAGATAAATGCTCCATTCAAAGGGTTTCTATCTTCTCCATACAGGTTTGAGGTGTGTACAGAACTCCGTACATGATGGCAGTGCTTGAGTGAGTACATTTGCTGCCAGGATAGAAACAATAAGTTACAACAAAGAAACGCAAAGAATTATTTTTGCAGCCAGCAGTGTACAGGCAGTAATAACACTGTGTGTGATAATTAATGAAAGACTTTTCTCCAGCTATCTAGAATGGTACTATAGAGTCAGTCTTGAACGAGGTAATGGATGGCAATTTGAATACGTAAGGAAGAATTTATTTGTTTAATCACTGAATGCAATAAATTAGGATTGCACCTTATTTTAATTCCATGGGAAACATGGTCCACTGCATTTACATTTTCAAAACTATGCTTACAAAAAGCCAGCTCTGTGGCCTAAGAACAGAACTTTTTGCTGCCAAACAAGGACATGCATCCAAATCCCAGGCTTGGTAGGAGTCAGATAATACGATCCAGGGTAGGAATGAATAATCTTGATTTACGACACAGAAATGTTATGAGCTCAGAAAGGTGGCATTAATTGTTTTGAAGAAAGTGTGGTAAGCCTTTCCAGAGATCCTCATGCAACATCAGTCTAAACTGTGTGTACAAAAACAGAATTAAAACAAATAGAAATAGAAGGAGGTTTCATCTTTCCATTTTATCTCATCATCAACTTAGTGATTCAACATCACTGCCTCTACCCAAAAATGCCCAGTACATGCTTATGCTTCCCTGGTGTAAGGAATCACACAGCAACTTACTCCATTGTAGTAGAGCATATCAGGGAGTAAATTAAGAGAATACTTGGAAGTGCTGAGTATCTACCAACTGCACTGGTCAAGCGTATCTTAAATGCTCAAGTCCTTTGAAAATAAAGCCAGCATGATTTAGTGGCTTTAATACGTGCTGAAAAGCCCATATATCTCATTTTATACATATACTTGAAAGCAGAATATCAGCCTCACCACAAAGAAATTTTCTCTTTTGATTGTTAACATAAGGCTTATTCTTAATACATTTCTTACCAAATTGCCTGAGGAATACCTTGATATACTGCAAGATACAGCATAGTGTTACTGTATTTAATTACTTATGCAGAATCCAGAATCCCAAGGGGAGAATTAAACTGGATGAAGTATGAAGGATTCATCTTCCCAACAGGTAGATACAAAGTAACTCCTAAGTCAGTCACTATTTGATATGGATACACAGATTTATCTTAGGGAAGTGAACTCCATGAGCTGTCATTCCTCTATAGTCAGGAACTTGGGTGATTTTTAACAGTGGTAAAATTGTCCTGCTGAGCTACCTGCCCCTTTTCCCAACTACCAGTTTTAAAAAGCAAGTGCTTTTTAAAGCATGTTCTGGGCTTAATTCTGGGAAAAAATAAAAATTGCAGTGGAAGGATGGACGCTGCAAGGTTATCATCATTTTGAAAGGTCTGGCCAAAAAATTATGGCCCCAGATATTGTCACTGTACTAGCAATCTGATAGATATTGCTAGATCCTTCTACCTTCTCTCATTAATATGTTAATATGTATTTCTGTTCATAATGATTTCTGCAATACAGCAAAATTTGGTGTTCTTTTTAATCCTACCTCCTTTTTTTCCAAATAGCACAAAATAGGAAAACAAAGCAGTTGAAAACTTGTCACAGGTTACAGCATGCTGAAGTTCAGGATAGAGTTTGTAACCGTAGGTTGCTCCTGCTGTCTAAGCTTCTCTGTTCCACTTCACAAAAAGACGCAAGTATTTAGGTGAGTCAAAGTAAATTTCCTTTATTCTTTTCAAGACCTTCAAGTGAAGTTATCTTGACTGGTTAATGGCCTTCCATAAACTAAAATAGCCTGTCTACATCTGCTTCTAGAACTGAATTTAAATAGTGGAAACCTGATTATGCATACTTTACAGTTAAAAGCTTGGATGTTTCTGGTATGTGGTTAGGATTGCAATTAGAGTGTTCCTTGATTCATGCATATAAGCATTAGCATACTAGCAAATGGGATAATGCGCAGATATAATTCAGATTTGTGTTTGCCTGTGTGCTGAGAGCTTCTCTATGGTTTTAAGAGCAGGTCAGACTGAACACTGTAATGAAGATTTCCTAATGACACAGTAAATACTACTTTTAGTTCTAGCCTGAAATATTTCTTTAACACCCACACTGCAGGTAATATAGTTTTTATGTTCAAATTAGGAAACTGAGACATGAGCTTCAGTCATATGAGACTGAAGAAATGGGAACATGGAATCACAGTCTAGCAAGGATTTTTAATATATTTATCAAATGAATGTACAGAAGAGAAAGTCTATTATGCATGTTTAAAAGAGAAAACTGTACACAGAACTACAGATCTCATTTTTCTCCCTCCCCCCATTTGTGTCTGAATGTGTTTTCTTACCCCAAAAACAACATTTGATAGGCTGACTATTTGAATATTAAAAGAAATAGAGGTGCCCAGTAAAGGGGTTAATGCATATGATTTCAAGGACAGACTGTGCCAAATTGAGCCCATGTCTTTCTTTGCTGATTTTCTTAGCAATCTGATCTATCTGGACTTCAGTGAATATGATAGACTATTGCATGAGACATTAGTAGATAAACAATAAAAATTAGAAACGATAAAAGAATTATGAAAGGCTGAAAACAGCTGTTGGTAGTGTTGAAACATGAAGTATCAGACTGGGAGAAGAAAAGGAGATACAGTACAGCCCTGCAAGGCTTTGTTTGGGGAGGAGTTTCATTAAAGGTGTTGGCACAACAAGTAGCATGCTTGTAAGACTTGTCAATGACACATAGTTGGAAACCAACACCTGAGGGACATCAAAATAGTATACAAGAAGAAGTGGCGATCACTGGCATTATATAGACATAAGGAACAGTACTGGGAACAGGATGAAATTCCAGTGCATGCCCAGGTACAAAAAAGACTAGTAAGAATTTCAGGTATGAACTGGGAGCCTCACAGTGTGAAATGAGAGGCAGTGAGACACTGTTAGGCAATCACAAAATGGCTAAGTGTTCTCAAATATCATAATCGAAATGTGAACCTACAATGTAGATAGGCAATTATCTCCAACACAGGGTGTGTCAATACCATTTCATAAGATGCCGATGACATGTGAAGGGAGATCTTGGGGCAGCTGTGTCTGACAGGAGGTTTGAATGCCTGCAAACCCTGAATAGAAAGAATGCATAGATTTTGCTAAGCTTGTGTAGAGCCTTTGAAAGGTACATAGTCCTTTTCCAACGAACTGTTGTCTATCTAGGAAAACAAAGCTTCCTTGTAACAAGTAATCATAGTAGATCATGTTTTACAGGGGAAAGGTAGATGATGTTCACTGTTCTCATTAATACATGTAAGGTTTAGTGAAGATAGTTATGTTTTGTAGTGAAACAGTGCTGGGTCTCAAGAGGATTACAGGAAAAGGCAGAGGTAGGAAGTTAAGAGTCTCTCTTGTGCTTATCAGTTACTACAAAACAAGGGCAGAAAAGCCAAACTGTTGCTGATGGAAATAAGACCAGATGAAGAGCGTCAGTGGCTCCTCTCTGGTCTTTCTCAGTGGTCTTTGAAGAAACACTTGAATGGCCCATTGTGTGGTGAGATGACTAAGTAAGCTCTAGCATGCCCCTAATTATACAGGGTAAGGCCTTCAGAAGGGTCAACTTAAACAAGAAATAAACAAGTTTGGTGCTGAGACACCTTAAGTTCCTAACTCAGCTTGGTTTCCTTCCCAGTACCACTTTAACAGCAGACAGTTTGAATTGTTTCCACAAGCCCAAGAACAAGTTACTATACTGTTTATTTAGTTGCATTAACATAAAGTGTTAACTCGACACAGCCAGTTGGATAAAGACTAAGATGACCATAAGTATTGTGCTTAAACTCCAAATTAAAAAACATGATGAGATTTTACAAGAGGTAGCTGATTTAGAAGCTGTGAGACACTGTCACAAACGTTGTGGTGAGGCAAGTTAAGGTCTGCATAAAGATGAGGTAAGGTCTCCATAGCGATAAATTGGGGTCTGCATAGCAACACAGGTGAGAAGCCAATTGGGACGGAGCCTGGAGGCGTGTTGGAGGATTCACAGTTCCGCTCTCTGATGGCCGAAGGTCACACAGAGTTCATTTGAGGAAGGGACTCATGACCACCCAAAAGACCCCTCGCAACCACCCCCCTCACAGTGGCACCTGCACAGAAGATGGAGAACGTTCTGGAACAAGCCTCAAGGTGGGTGAGACTAGAGGCAGGGACTGGCCTATAAAAGGCACAACTTCGAGGAGCCACGTGACGCACCCCCACCATCAGAGGACCACACTCTGCTGCCACCCCTGCTCTGAACCAGCCTCCCCCACCCGCTGCTTGTGCAGCCAGAGGCCCTGTGCTCCGGGAGCAGCGTGCCCACCGCTGGAGGACTGCCATGTTTGTCATCGTGGGATCCAAGGGTGGTGATCTCTCTCTCTCTCCCCCCTCTGTCTTCCTTTTCCTTTCCTCTTACAAGTATTTGAATTGGAAGCCATGTTGCTTATCGTTGTGCTTTCCTGGTTCGGGTTGCACTATACTTTCCAAGTTCAGGTTGGTGTTTACAGTCAATAAAGTGTTCAATTGATTGTTTGGTGGTGTTTCACCTTAATTTAGCCCAAGGGAATCACAGAACATCCATGTTGCTCTCTGGACAGCCCAGTTCAGGGCATGACAGAAGCCCAACTTGCTAGGTTTGCATTTAAGGAGCAACTGAAGTAAGAAGGCTTCTTTCTCAATCCCCTTAGCAGTAAACCCACAGAGATAACCCTTGTCAACACGGTTTTTCAAAATTCAGCATCCACCTGCTCATATACTAACATTTGCTGTTAGATTACTGCTAAAGCTCTGTAGAATTTCCATACAGCTGTCATCATGAAAAAATTGACCTGCTCTCTCAGGATCTCCCCATGTAGCTCACCTACAGGCATAAAGTTTTTATGGTTTATCTGTTACTTTTCTGATGCTCACAGACCTCAAGGATACCCTGTCTCTGCTAATTGTGCTGCTAATGGAATGTAGCAGAAATCAGATAAACTCCTCTCCAGGAGGCCTGCACAGTCTGGCTCTCAACAGGAACTTTGTAACAGGGAACAGAACTAAAACTGGCAAAGACATTTAGAGGAAAGTAAGCTTGACAGAACAAACTAAACCTTTCAGTATCCTTTGGGTGCTTGACAAGCAGAAGTAGGTGAGGACATGTGCTTTCAGTCTGTCTCATGGTTAGCAGCTACAGTGTTGTCACCTCAGGATTCTGGGCTTCCTTGAGGTCATGATAAAACCAGTGGGCCTACTCCTAAATACCAGCAGAAGTTTTCTCACAACAGTACCTCAGACGCAAAGCCCACCTTTCCAACATGAAGACATGCTCTGTGTCCTGGCTAAGGTGTTATGTTGCTTTGTAAGGCAATGTCTTCAATCTGGAAAAAATGCAGATGTTGACATACACTCTCCCTTATTTTTATCCAGATTTCTGGGTTAACAATCCAACTTTTTCGGTAGTCTTACTATCCTCTGTCTCTCCACTTACCATGATCAGAGACTCCATTACTGTACCTCCATACACTCATGGGGAACTGTTTTCTTCTGCCTAGGTGTTACGTACACTCAGTTTTATCACAAGGTCTTCATGTCCTTGAGTTTGGCTACCACTGGTAGCTCTCAAAAGGCAGAAGCTTAGGTAAGGATGTTGCTATACTTCCTGCTGCTACCTCAGTGGCTGGAAAAGACTCCTGTGTAATGTCGTAGGGGAAGATCCTTGGCCACACAAAAGGGGAATACTTTCTCTTGCTCATCAGTGGTAATGCTCATGATCATCTCTCATGTGAGATCTGTATGGATGCAATAAATTCTCAACAGCACATCTGGGATAGCCTCTTTAGACGTCACTGTACATCTCACTCTATATTTGTTCACTGGCAGGTGCAAGGAATGCAGCCATTGCTGGTGCACATAGGATCGATTACTTTGTGGATGACACAATGATGGACAGTACCAGCCTGCCTGCAGCAAGAATCCAGGAACAGAGCATCCCACTTTCCTTGCCCAGGGCAATCAGAAGGAGAGCAGATGAGGTTTTGCATACAGTCTTATCCATCTGGGTCTACTCATAGTCTGCTACTATAGCTCCTGTATTCAGTCATGCTTTTAGGAATTAGGAGGGAATGGGAAAACAGAAACTGGAAAAGCATCTCTGTGCTTCCAGTATTGGCAAGGACACTTCTTTGCCTGGTTGTACTAAGCATCCACATTCAACAAGAAAAAAAAAAAAAGCAATGAATTCAGATCCTCCAAAGAACCTACCAAGAGGCTTGGAGAAAGATGCCTGCTACCATCTGATTAACATCAATATCTTGTTTGTGGTTACCATATTTTGCATGCAAAATTACACAAAGATATTTTCTGTGTACAAGGCTGGTGCTCCTGGCTGCAAGATGTCCTGCTCCATGGCCAGTCAGCTCTGCTAGCTGCTGCAGACAAAGAATGGGTCACTGCTCCCACTGCTTCAGCGTCCTTTCAATGAGTTTGCAGTACTGCTGAAGCCAGAAAAACAGAGCTTATGGAAAAAGTGATTCATTTGTGTTAGTTAAAAACAAATAAAAAGAAAGTATGGAACTAGTTGCTACAAAGGAAATTATCTTTAATTAAGGAGTTTCCGAAGGTATAATAATTTTTTAAATGTCGTATAATTTTAGCCTCCTTTAGTGCAGTCTCAGTTCCCCACACAAGATGGCAGCTCTTCTTTCCTTCTGCTCAGCTATTCCTCAGCACGCTGAAAAGCATTTCCCTTTCACCCTGACACTGCAGGTGCTACCGCAACACAAGAATAACCAGCTAGGGACCAGCCCTGCAACTCCAGTCGTTATTGACTCCCAAAACAGCATGTAGCATGCTATAGCATGGTTTGTGATGAGCAACACTGTTTCACTGAATACTCCATTTGTCTAATTCCAGCAAGTAACAGTAACTGGTTTGTACTGCATGGCACAGTTTTTTGAGTGTTGAAACTGCCACATAAAAGGGAAAAAACAAACACTCCTGTTTCAATTCAGATTACAGGATATTCACATGCAGATAAGGACATGCAACCCCTATGCTCAAACTTTTGGACCATGTCTCCTACTACCCTGGCTGTCATTTAAAGAAGTGCAAAGTTATTTGCATTTCACTTTTGTTTTAGCACACTAAATAAGTGAGTATATTTCAGGCAAGGCAGCAGAGAATTAGGTCTTTGCATAACTCAGACTTGCCTGCAAACAAATACTGAATTTTATCAAGCCTAATGTCTGTTTGACCCCAGCATTGCACTGGGTGTCTCTATAAATTCAGAAATGCTGAAGTGGATCTAACAATTAATGGTTTGTAATTACCTGCCATAAATTATGCCAAATTGCCAGCACTACTAACTGTTTCATTTTGGAACAAATGATGAACAAATTCAAATTTTACAGCTTCTGCTCTGTTGAAGCTCTTGGCTCCCCGGGTAGGTTGTGAGATGCTTCACCCTGCAGCAAGCCAGCCACTCAGCTGGTGCTGCGGGTGTGGATCTCTGCTTCATCATCACCAGCACGGGCTGTCCTTCTTTAAGAAGCACCTAGAAGAAATGCTGAAGCACCTAAGGGTCACACTATGGTCCTTCTAGGTGCTGAGAAGAGCTATCCTGTACTCTTGTGCTATGCGCATGAAGGAATGTAGGCTTGGCCCAATAAATATTTGTTCCAAAGACATTAATCTCCTCTAAAGGTTCAGCAAGCAACAAGGCAGAGACTAAAAGGCAGCAGCAGCAGCAAGACAACAGGGCTAGCCCACTTTCCCCACCCAGATTTCCCCCAGCACCCTGAGTTTTGTGCGAGCAGGAGGCCAGCAGATGTCAGCAAGAGCTTGGGAATGGGACAGTCATTCACAGCCCCCAGGACTCCAGGAGAGGCAGAACCTGCTCACTGATGGAAAAAAAAGGCTTGCTTGCTGATGAAAAAAATTACTTAAGTGGGTGGTTAGCTTGAAAGAATTAACGAGCCCTTTCCTCTGGCTGACTTCAGAAAGCAGCGGAGCCACGCTGCAGGGCCCCTTTTCCCCGTGCTGGCACACGAGCTCATCCAGGCAGCCCCAGCTTTACACTGGGGAACGTACTGGAAAGATGTAGGCGTTTGACAGACCGGCTGAGTGCTGTGGGTTTGGGGACTGCCTGTGAGCGTGCTTCTAAGCCAAGGCCAGTGCTGAGGGTGCTGGGAGGGGACCAGGCAGCAGCTGCAGCAAGGGGAGAGGGCGGCTCTGGCTGCTCCGCTGAGCGCTGGAACTGCTGTGCCTCTCCTCTTTACCTCTCCACTCAATCCATGCCTGTGTACCCCATGGCAAATGTGAGCCAGCTAATTGAAAGTGACTTACTTCTCAATTAAGGTGGAAATTAATTTATTTTTCATCTCTTCAAGAGTGCCTGAGAGCTGAAAAACACACAAAGATAGTTACCATAGAGAAGCTAACATGTGGTAACTTGTCCTTTGATAGCTTGTTTGTATAGCAAAGTCTTTATTTCAGTCTCCGTCTTCAAAAGAAAACCCTGACAAGTCTGGCTAGAAAGACCTAACAGTTACTGCACTTCTAGATTAACTGTCAATCACCAGCCCTCTGCATGGGTCCCGCACCGCAGCTCTCACTTCCATAAACACTAAAAATACAGAACACTTCAGAACAAAATCAACACTAAGGCTACTTCAAAATTAATTCTCACAAACAGGAGCAAAAGGAGCCTTTTATAAGAAACAAATTTCTCATTTGGAGTATTTGACTACCAGTTACTAGAAATGGCCAAATAGATACGGTCTGTAACTGAGAAGAAACAGAAAGAACACTGCTTCCGATATTTTCAAGAAAAGACATGCTGTCCGGACATCCTAAACACAAAGCTTTACATAGGCAAAATCTCAAGGGTAGAAATGGCTAACAACAAGTAACAAAAGGTATCCCTTTTGTTCCAAACTATCCACCAGCAACTACAGCATATTAGCAGTGCACCAGACAGGTGAAATTCCACCGCATTATTCCCCAAAATGCTTATTCCAAATTGAATCAAATTGGGCCTTTTGATTCTTAATGAGTTCTGATTTGCTTTGCCTTTTTTTTTTTTTTTTCTTTCTTCTATACAGAAATACAGCAAGGCAGCAGTATAACCACTTTAAACAAAAACATGAAATTTACAATTAACTGGGATCTCAACCACTCAAAATATGTTACTTTAAGCATGTAAGTAGGTCTAATGTTACATCTTGAGGAAAAGGTGAGGAAAAGAACAACAAAACCATTTCAGTAACAAAAATCTCAGGTTATGAACACAAATAAAAATGTTATTTTTCTTGAAATATTTTGACCTGACATTTTCAGATAAATTTTTTGTGTTAGGAGAGGGTAGGTATAATAAGGTTTTCCAGCAGCTCTTCTGGAAGACTAAGTAGGGGTAGAGTGCAAGTTGTGTCACGTCACTTCTCTTCAGACTTTCCAGGATGTTGACGAGCCAGTCAGGCTCCGTGTGTAGCCTGTAACCAGGGGACGGTGAAAACTGTCCCACAACTCATGTAATTGCATTGGGAAAGGAAAAATGTTTCCTTATTTCAGCTGCCTTACACCAACCCATAAGTTATTGACAGTCTATGCATGTATATTTTTTACCTTTATTCTCAGTTTTACAGAAACATTTTTCATTACCAAATAGTAAAAATCCAATACCTATACAATTTAGGAACCTCACTAGTAGGGTGAAGTTTTGAGTGCCTAACTATTTTCATTGACAGACAGTGTCTTGGTGGGGAAAAAAAAAAAATCCATATAAAAAAATATATAAAAAATCCAAAAATAAATACCATAAAGTGCAAGAAGGTTCTTGTAGAAAACAGTGCAGGCTGTTCTCATTTAAAGGTCTGTCTCAGGGTGTGTTATGATCCTTTCCCTGAGATAGCTGTATGAAGTGTAAGGTAACACCGATTTAAATTTTTTTAATGCTAGATTTGAAAGCTCTATAGATAGCAACATTACAAACTCGAAACACAACCTGCTGCTTCTGGACAAGGTCGTGCAGCCAGTATGGCAAAGTGCAGGCACTCAGCCACAAAATGAAAATATCCGCTGACCTCAGGGGGAGTTGCACATTCTAGAAGTGAGTCTTGGGAACAACCCTGAGACAGGCTGCAGCCAGCCTCAGTGGCAGCTTAACATGCCCACCCCTCTGTTTACCTCCTGCTTCTACCTCATTTGAGTCCTCCTGAACTCTAAGATGATGTGGCCTGTCACAGAGAGAAGAAAGAGAAGCTGTGTGCTCACCCAGGCTTCAGAGGCTGAAGGAGAGGACTCAGGGCTGTCCACACAACACGTCTCCCAGTGCACACCTGTAGGCCCACCAGTGGAGCCTGATACTTGCCCGCATTTCCACAGTCCCTTCCAGTGAGCAGCAGAAGGGAAGAAACCACCTAGGGGAGTAGCTGCAGCTTCACCTGGAAAGGTACTAGCTCAAATAAGAACCCAAACTCCAGGAGAGAAAATTGTCCCTCCCCTTCCTCCAAACCTCTACCACCAGGGTGTCTCTTCCTGGAAAATTCCACCTTGCTGCACCAGAGTGGCAGCTCTACACACTTAGAAAGCTGTAAGAATTAGTTTAACACATCTAAAACCTTTTGTGCTCTCTCTGCTTGGAAAGAGCTGGGTCAGGTTTGCTGGGATTTTCCAATTAAGGCACCCAAAGGAAATGTCATGCTGAACAATGGGAGTTACAATACAGGGGATTGCCACTGGAAGTCTTGAGTAATCTTACAAAAAAGTGCTACCAACACTACCTTTAAAAAATGTGTGATCGACTTTGATCCAAGTTTATAGAAATACTTCAAAAATAATTGCTCCTTCATTTGCTTGACAAGCCAGGTTCAAAATTCTGTTTCCCTGGCAACAGCGGAGGACATTAAACTGTGCAATGTGTCTAGGAAAGAAAATAAATGGGCATGGAAAATTACTCCTGAAAGTTAGTTAAAAGGATATGCAGAGAGAAGGAAAAGCAAGAAGGGGCAAGCAGTTGTACATCAATAACCTCAAAGATCAAGTATTTCATCCAAGTTATGCACAAAATAAAAGGCTAAAGCTGGTAGTTGCTGCTGTTGCTTTTATCATCCAGTTGATTTGTTTGCTGCAGTTAGTGATACGTGCCAAAAACTGTTTTGGCTGCTTCTAAGAGACCAAAGAGGCTAAACACTGCATGTTTTCTTCTTTAAACACTGCTGGCCAAGGCAGCATTGCACAAGCTGTGCTAAGTCGCCATCTTCAGAAGCACCCACTGGTGTCTTTTTTTAAAAGATGACACCTAAATCTATGTGCAGGGATGAAATAGCCTGGGCAGCCATTCATGAGACTCTGAAGCTAATGATCAGAGAACATGGTGAGGGTGCTTAGGGTCCCACCTTGTGCCTCAGCACAGCCTCCTGCACATCCACCTTGTGCTGCACAGAGACCTGTGTGCAATGGAGGGAGGGAAGGTGAGTTGTGTCCCGCTGCTCCATGCAATGGAGGGAGGGAAGGCGAGTTGTGTCCCGCTGCTCCATGCAATGGAGGGAGGGAAGGCGAGTTGTGTCCCGCTGCTCCATCCAGCCTGGCATGAGCCGCAGCACCTGATGAACAGCTCTCCTTGCGATCGCAGAGCACTTCACAGGCAATATCCCAACAAAGCTACTGCCAAGCACCCTACAGCCAGATTAAAAGCTTGGCAGCACAACGTGCACAAAGTGGCACTGTTTGCAGTGTGGCCTTCTTCAGTTTTTCATTCCTATTAAATGTAGTCCCAAATTTATTAATCTTCCCCTTTACCTGAATTCTTGCCAAAGGACTCGCATAGCTCACTAGCTGAAATATTTCTGGGAAGTCACAGAAGATCAACTGATTAAGAGCTTTCAGAAATTGTTCTGTACTTTCCAAGAGTGAACAATCGCAGAAGGAAATAGGCAGAACCCAAACTACCCCCTGTTAAAGACAAGAGCAGGTTCTTTCTACACAGGATCACTTTTTTTTTATGTTGAATAAACCACTAGACCTTCCCCTACTGTCTGAACCACACCAAGAGGAGAATATTAGTGCAGAGCAGTGGTACAACACCTACACATCCTCCATATACCATTAATAATTACCTGGAAAGACAATCTTGAGAGAATGTGACTTGGTTTAGAATCAGACACCAGCTGTGGCATCCAAGATGATTTGTGTCCATCTGCCTCAGTGCTCAGCTCCGCTAGCTGAACAAAACAAAACAAAAAAAATCTGCAATTGCAACAAAGTACCAGGTATTTATTGAGACATTTATTGTGTTTCCAGCCTGTTTGTCTCTAGATTGATTTAGACACTTCTCTCCATCTTTTGTAAATTAAACTTTTTTCCTAACCTCATTTCACATTAAGAGTGATTTTAGAGTGATCTGGCATATTTAATGCCCCTTTCCTCAGGAAACTGCGAACATATTTAATGCGAACTAGATTACACTCAGTGTGAGCCATCTCCCTCAGCCACAGGAGTTTCTCTCTGTCCGTAGGGCATCTTCAAGTAGCCTGGCTGAGGGCTAACGACATCAATTGTCAGATTTCTGGTGAAATATCTCCCCTGTAACTGCTAGCCACTGCCAGTTGATAAAATGCAGGAAAGCAGAATGAAAACTGCCACAGCAAGGAACAAGTGGCTCTATGTATTTTCAAGTTGATAGTCCGGTATTACTGATGATGCTGGAGGGGGGCTGCTAATACCTCCTGTGCAATTGTCTATGGCTGTGACATTTTATTGTCAAGCTCTTTTTTATTGCATTTAGCAGGAGCCAGTAGGAAGAAATGAGTGCAGCACAACGTGCAAGATCCTCATTGATCATAGTTTGAAGTTTCTTTCAAGACAAGTTCCTATTTACACACACGCCCTCCCTCCATAAAAATCAGAGGAAGGAGATCAGATCCAACCCCTGAAAAGAAAGATCAGAGCCCTAGAATTGGGAAAAATTAAGCTAATGGAAAAAAGAAATAAAAAGAGCAGTCCTAAGGATCAGCCTCTGGCTGAGAAACCATTCAGGTGATAACCAGCTAGGATTTGACCTTGCTGTTGATATGAAACTCCCTCGGTCCTCAATTCTGTAGCCTTCAGGATGTTAGCACTAGAAAGGCTGCAGCTGGTGCTTGCAACGCTGAGTTATGTGCCACTGACAGAGAAACAACAGCAGCTTGTTCCAGCCACCAGCTTCAGTCACTAATAACGGGAGAGCAGCAACGGCTACCATTAAGGTAGCATGGCTGTGCCCACCTCTGCCCAGGGTCCAATTTCATGATCACTACATGGTGTGAAGTCATCTTCTGCCTCCAGCAAAACAACCATTGATGCCTTTTCTAGTAAGCAGATGGAGGAGCTTTCCACTTTTGTTTTTAACAGCCCTAGGTGATTGCTAGTTGGCCTAGTTCTGCCCTTAGTTGGAAATCAACATTGACTGAGACTGTTCCACCAAACTGATCATGCTTCCTTGACCTGTGCCTTTTAAACTTTAAAGGCTGCTCTGAGTTGCTTACAGAAGCAGTTTAGGTAAGCAGGAGCTGTATGTGAAACAGCAATACATGAACAGTCATTTGCGGAGGAAGGTGACAAGGGTTATCCTTTGCCCTTGTGGAAATTTATTTCACAGACAGAACAGCCCCAGGAAAGTCCTCTGCCTTCCACACATCATTATTACAGCAGAAGGCTTCCTTGTACCAGGGAAATTTTTTTTTTCAGTGATGAACTTCATCCTAGAGCTTCATGAAATCATTTAAAAAAACATTTTACTGTTTCCAAGATAAGAACAAGGTCTCCAATCCAACTTCTTTTCTATGGAAAGCCACTGTGGAGAAACAGGAGAGATTTGAGGTGCTTGTAAAAATATTTGGTGTTGGCAATCTGTGCAGCAGTGCTTTCTGCTGGCTAAAGCTTCCTAAATATGATTTCTGTATGTCCATTAAAGTAATCTGGTTCCTAAATAAGCATATAAGCTCAAATAAGGACAATACTTTATCCATCAGGTTGGAAAACAAGTGGTAGAAAACTTGTTTTATTAAAGCTGAGAGAGGACACATGTATTGTTTAAGGAGCCTTCATGTGTTGCCTTTCCCAGAAAATGGTGATAAACAGCTATAGGAGGAGAGAGGGAATGATAACATAACAGCCTTCAGCATCTGACTTCCAGCCACAACATTCATCCATTTCCTTCACAGCTTCATACAAGTTTTGATAGACTTGTGGAGAAAAAAAAAAAAAAAAGAGATTTACAGAATATGGCAGTAGGAAGAAGACGAGGTCTAGTGGCAGACATTCCTTCGAGGTCTAGTGGCAGACATTCCTTTCTTAACCTTTTGGAGACCCCCAAGAAGAATCTATCAGATTTTAGTACACTTCTCAAGGTCTTACTGTTTTTCTGTGGTCTGTAGAGAGGTCTAAGAACTGAGGATCAGTTCCTGCTCAGCATCTATTACCAACAGGGGACCATCCATCACTGACTCTAAAATTATTTCCATTCCTTGTCATGACCTGAATCCATGTTGTGACTGATCTAAAGTGTTACTTTCAATTAGAGAAACTTGTAACGATCTTAGCATTTTCTTTGTGATTGCTGGGGAATGGAAGGTTTGATACTCCATAGCAGTGCTAGGTGGCATTTCTTCAGAGCTGGCCCAGCTATGATGTATTAGCAATAGGAATAGGAAAGTCCTCCCTGAATGATGTGGTGCTTATTTTAATCAAATGTGGCAGCAGCTCTCCATGATCCTCACATCAGTTAAAAAGATCATGGAACAGAGTCACAAGGTTTGGGTCAAGATGCCATTGAGATAGTCTTTCATATCACATCACATCACATCACATCACATCACATCACATCACATCACATCACATCACATCACACATGATGTTTCTTTTTCTAAAATGTTTTGTGCATTTGGAAGACTTTAGAACCAATTTCTTTTTGGAGTAAAATGCAATTAAGAAATGTGTTGTTGCTTAACATTTGTAATCTAGTTTAAAGTACTTGATTGGAAATTTTAAGCCCAAGGCTCTATTTAACAAAACAAAAGTAAAAACCCCTCATCTTTGATGCTGATTCTGTTCATAAACTTTTTAGACTATCAGCCTTGTTCAAAGGACTACTGCAGAACAGCCCACAGAAATACTATATCAAATGGAAATGCCAATCAACAACAAAGAAGGAGCCAGCAAGGTGCAATAAAACAATTAAAAATCAACATAAAGCATGACCATAGCACTTTGTAAAATCTAAATTAATAATTGCACTAATGCACTAATGCACTAATAAACACTGCATTATTAAGTTTAAATTACCCTAAGACTTACTCAGGTCTGGTGAAAAACCACCCTGTGCAGCCAATGAGACAAGAAAAAGACAAAAGAAAGAGTCCACAGAGATACTGAGCAGCCTAACTTCAGTTAACAATCATCTGAGTTCACAGAGCTCTATTAGCCCAAGTCAAGATAAGAAAGGCTTAGAGAGGTGTGTGGAAATGAAGTTGCACTACATGTTATTATAGAAACCTATTCATAGGTTATTTCCTGGGATTTTCTGGGAAACTACAGAACTGCAGAGGTTTCAAAGGGCCTCACGACTGTTGACTGAAGGTACTGCAATTCTCATCAGTTTTATTTTGGAAAGACAAAGTCTGGTCAGTGTGGCAATGACAGTCAAGTGGAGGGTAGCAAGTCTGACAAGGACTCCAGTAACTTAGTTCAGCAGCTGGCAGTGCTTACAAAGTACATGTGTGAGAGACATTGGGAGATACAGGGAGAAAATAAGTGATTTCCTTTTTTAGATATAGCAAAAAATAATGTCTTCTGCTTTCTTTCCAAAATGAAAAATCAATGGAGGAAGCAGAAGTATTTAAGTAATTTAAAAAAAAAAATAAATAAAAGGGGAGGGTGATATTTGTTTCATTGCAGAATAAGGTTTACAGTGTGAGCTTACATTTAATATTACATATAGTAAATTCTGAAATAAAACACTGAAAATGCAACATTTTTCATTTTCAAGCTCCAAAAGGGAAATGTTTTGAATTTTTGCAAACTGTTTTCAGTTTTTCCTTACAAAATCTTTGGGCTTCAGGGGGGTAGGAGAAGGGTGGGGTCTTTCTTATGTGGCAGCAAAAAATGCAGTTTTGAAAATTCCTGATGTTCTGTCAGAATTTTGTTGAAACTGAACTATTTTCAAGAAACATTTGATTTTTATATAACTTAATATTCCAATAGAGAAAGTGCTCCATAGAAAATTTTCTGGTAAACTTCAAAAAATGTCTTGTGGAATGTTAAAAGCTGCTTTTGTTGAAGTTGCATAGTCAAGCACAGTATTAGGAATACTACTTTACAAAAGTAAAAGAGCTTATACTTCTGCAGCTCTGCTCCCTCTCTGCCCCAGGTGTCTGTCTCAACCCAAGGACTCTGTCCACCTTCCACAGAAACCTCTCCTCATTCAGTGCACAAGGCAGAAAGTATTTTGTAACAAGCCATTATACTTCATTTTTGTTATCTGAGGTTTGTTATGACACACTATCCAGAAAACACCATCAATAAAAAATATTCATGGCAGCATTCTTTCTAATGTGCAGTGTAAAATATGGCATTTTGAACATAGTTCAAATAGAGATGACTAACACCTAAGTGGAAAGTTTATAAGGGTTTTCAAACACAGTTTGCTACAATTCTGATAATCATTTTATCATTTAAAAAGGGGGAAGCTCTATTAGTGAATCTTTCTTCTTAACAAACTTGTTTACAAAAAACATGGAGGGAGATGGGCTAAGTGGTTTCACTTACAGAGGAACATATGTCTTCTGATGGTGTCATGCAGCAAGGTGATGGCTTGTGGAAGGTGGTTTCAGGTTTCTGGACAGAATGGTGCTGCGATGGTATTGCTGCTAAGCGAACGTGCCAGTCAGGATCAGAGCTGAGTCTTTCATGTTATAGTAAACCCAGACCGGACCCTGGCAGTATGACCTCATTAACCTCGTGACTCTTGATCTCTCAATTACGTCCAACTCTCCACTCACAGAAGAATTTGGGACAAGCCTGACTCCAACAGTAATTTGTTTATTTCCATAAATGATCTATTTAGGTTGATTTGGAGGTCAGCATCTTTTTTTAAAGACAGTCACACTGAGTAGGGATTATCTATTCTTACGAGATGCTGTAATGGTCTAATAACACAGATGGAGGACAGATAGTGTTGTACAAAGACATTTAAGCTGTGAATTCTTTTGCCATCCAGAATTTCAGCAAAAAATGAGAAAATGATGAGAAGTGGCAAAAGTGACACTTGAGACTTACTGCAATCATGCAATTATACAAACTAGTCCTGACTAGACTATGAAAATCCCCTTGTTCAGAAGGCAGCTGAAGTTTAGAGAAGAGCTAACCTGTACTGGGAATGTATCAAACATGAGAATGAATAGGTAATACCAGTGTGGAAAGAAAGGGAGGTCATAGCTCCATGCCTACACAGAAGTTACCCACAGCACTCATTAATGGGAGAACATTTCTGACTGGTTTTGTCCAGTAAGAATGCTCTGGATCAGTGCTGATGTCTTAATTCTACCATTATTTCTTCTGTAACCCCTGGTGTCATGGTTAAAGTAAAAACAGGTGCAAGGACCCTTGCTGCTTGTTCTGTCCTAGAGTCACAGAGAAAGCAAATCTCCCAAAGCAAAATCAGGGGTGCATTTGGCAGAGAAGTGTGCTGGCTATTGCTTCAAAGCTTCACATGCTTCTTACAAATTCTGTCCAAATGAAGCCACTGCATTTTCACTACAGAGGTACCTGAGCAACCTTGGATCGAGAGCTTCATTTTGATGAAAGATTAAAGCCCTCCTAGAGTTATGCATATATTTGACTGTGTACTGTATTTGATTGTACTATGGCAAATGCTCAACATTATTCATCACAGTAAAGACAGACAAATTAAGTTTTTATTAGAATGAAGTGGGCAGGAGCTAACTCATGTAACCTCTGAAGATATCTCCAAAAATGGCTTGTGGTACATTGATGCTCCTCTGATTTTCAGTGCCACTAAGGTACTTTTAAAACTATTGCCATTGTAACTCTCAAACACTTTAAAGATAACAGTTTCCAAATGAACCGGAAGAGCATTTCCCCAAAATTGTTATAATAAGATGTACCATGTCCTCAACAGGCAAAAACCATCCAGCACTCAGGAAAACATTGATCATATATTCAGATTTATTTGGATGATTATACAATGTTTATTTACCCTTCTGTTAGCGTGTGATACGTGCATTCATCACTGCCATCATTTAGCTCTGCACCTCTAGCCTGGGCTGCCATGAGCCTTTCAAGGTGGTGAATTCCATTCTGTGCCCTGCCTCCTGTGGCTTGTCCATACTTGTCCATATCCTCTAGTCCTAATAACATGGGCTTGTCTGCAGTTGTATATACTGTCTATATGGACTGTTTTTTTTAATTAAAATACAAGCTTTTTTTATCTTGCCAGTATGCTCACTGGTATTGTTGGGAGTCCCAATATAACAAGCCTTAATCAACAGCAATAGATCAGAATCTGACCCTTTCAGATTTCCCTAGATTTTAACTTCTTTCTGTACTAAAACATTAAATATGCATAAAGTAAGACATCCAGTTTTGTTTGTATGTAGAAAAAATGTAAGATTGTTTAAATAGGAGAGCTACAGCATTTTGATCTGTATCTAATACTGAGATTTCCAAAAATACTGTTTCACAGCTGGACTGTAGTCACTGCTCTACTTTTAATAAATGCCAAGGAACCATCCCAAACTAGAGGCAATAGTGCATGGAAGGTGCTGTAGCCCAGTATAATTATTTACTAAATATTAGATAAAATTATACCCAGAAATACTAAATATGCTTATGAGACACATATCTGAACAAGCTAAATAAATCACTAAATTTCCATAATCACCAAGAATTACTTTTAAAATAAACTGTGGAATTTCTGTAAGGAAAATAGAATATCATGTCATTTCCCCCCAAAATAGTGGAAAGAAGAAAGTGGCATTTATATTCCTTAGTGCAAGTTTAGTTTTCCCATAGTAGCCAATGGAATAAAGAGTTCTTAGCAGATGCTGCTTTCCCCATGTTGCAGCATTCCCTTGAACATCTGATTAGCACTTTCCAACAGTAGATAAGGGAAGCAGTTCTCACCGTCTTCTTTGTGTTGTCATATATAGGAGCTACAATCGTGCCTAACATATCCTTGGAGATCCAGAGAGTAACTCACCAGTCGGCGTGTCCTTTACAGCATGCGGGTCATGTCAATGCCTTCTGCAGTCTGCTAGCTCAGTCTGGCACTTAATTGCCGTGACCCAGCTTGGTTTTGGTCATGCCCATTTGTTCAGGCTGATGGAAAGCACAGCAAGTGCTTGCAGACAAGATTCTGGGTTGAGGACCTACACTGATAACTGATTGGATAAAATGCATAAATTACATTGGACATAGGGTGAAAACCCCAAATAGCTTTTCACAGTGCAAGTGTTCTCCTATGGTAGAGACTTTTGGGTTGTTCTTTGCCTTTTGAACACTGGGTGTTTCAGGTTACAATTTTGCCAGGAGGTGAGGGATGTGAAGAGTCATTACCTCCTCCCAACATCTTGGGTGACAGCTATTTCCTGGCAAGCCAGGGACTTCAGCTTGAGGAGTGCTTTAAAATGCTGAAGAACTTAAAGGAAACCTAATTTGGCACTGGTAAACTGGGGAGGAGCACCCTTGAAAGTGCCCCATACTAAACACAGCCCATGTGACCACCCTTCTCTTTCAAAGACTGGAGGCAGGGGGAGGCCCACATGTGAAATCAAACAAGAAGCAAGGAGTGGCAGCTGCACTGGCAAATAGTGGCAGCTGCACTGGCAAAATGGGAATGCACAAGAAACTCTCTCTTGGAACCACTCCTTCCTCTTCTAAGGTGATCACCAACCAAGGCAGACTTACTAAAAGAAGAGAAGATAATTTTAGCTTCTTCCACAAAACAGAGAGAGGAAAAACAGACATCTTCTGAGACCTTAGGAACAGAAGAATACCTCAAGAAAAAAAAAGTTACTTTATCAGTACTTTATCAGACAGTGTCTGTGGAAACAACTTAATGGAACAGAACATGAAGACATAAATAGCATGACATATTTAGGACTGATAGGAGCCTGAGGACCTAGGAGGACATCTAAGAGAAAGATTGAGAACAGTTAATGGATTTTTCTTCTGCAAGAGAAAAATGTAAAGAGTAACTAGTGATTTTGAAATCTTGTACTGAAATACAGGCCCCACCTCAGAATAATTTTTCTGCAGGAAGTAGCTGGTGTTATCAAATTTAATGGATTCTATGACCAAATAAGTTCAGTCATAGAAATCAAATCTTCCCTTAGAAGTCCTTCTCTATTGTTAACCTAATTTATTTACTATTAAATACTATTCCTGGTAACCAGCTCAGAATCAGAAGTTCTCATTATTAATTGTCAGAAGAAGGTCTTCCTCCCTTTTACCTCCTCAGCTGGCCACTTGTTGTGGACCCCTGCTCTGGGTACCTGACTCTTCCCATGACACTCCTGAAAGACCTTCGGCGCTGGGCACTGTGAACTCTGCTGCTGGTGCCAAGCCCAGGCGATTGCCAGCAGCAGTACTCAGCCTTGCTGGCCTCTGCGTGGATCCAGTCTCACCTGCATAACGCAGCACAAGCAGGACTCACAAGCAGCTCCAGCAGGGACGATCAGCACATGGAGCCAAAAGACTGTATGCTTCATGAGAGCGCAACGTGGGGGAAAGTGATAACAGAGGTGGAGGGGATAGGAGCTGCACTAAGCATTCATCACAGCACAATGCCTCCCTCATGTATCTTCATTGCGAATCTCTTGAGAAAGTGCCTTGAATGCTCATAACCAGCACCTCCAAAACAATGACAATGAGAAATCTTCCTCCTACATCCAACTATTTTTATTGTACTTTTAAAGTACACACAGCAGATACATTTCCTGCTAAGGATTTTTCCTAAGTTGATTGCCAAATGTGTGCAATATTGTAGCCCTGGGGCTCAACTAAACCTTGCCCTTTTCATTATTCAACTCACAAAATAGGAGAGCCCTTAAAAGAGGACTTGAGAGTAGGTATTCTGCCTCAGTGCATTGCCTGGTGCCAGCCTTTTCCTGTGGATTCCACTCACTGAAATGCTTCTTATGCAATTCTCAGTGGGTTTCAAAGTGTTTGACAAGAAGACTTTTATCTTTATTACTTCTCTCCTACCATTCAGAATCTCCCAGTCGCTTTCTCTTTCTTTCCTAAATGACTATGTGAAGAGAAATACCAAGAGAAATACAAAGACCAATGTTGATACAGTGCAGCAATTTCAGCAAAAAAACATTTATTGGCAGTCATCTGGCTAAGAAAAGAGCAAAACTAGATTACTTATGTCTGACTTGACTTAAGTTTCTTATATTGTTATTATATTGGAAAACCTGTTAAGCCCTCAGGGACAGGTCCATTGGCCTCTGCCACAAACCTTAACAGGCTCCACAAAGGAAAAAAGGATAATGCAGTAGCCCCAAAATTACCATACCCAGTCAGGTGATGTGGGTACCATAACACTCTTCAAAAGTAAACATGTGCTGCTTCTTTCTCTTTATTTTAAGAAAAGAGCTAGAAAATCTGAGGTTGCATTCTGGGGCTGTTAAATAATACTGAATTTGTTGTTGTTCCATCAAATCCCACTCCTAACCATCTCCTGAGATATACAACACTGGATTAAGTCAGCAGTGACTAGTAATGTAAGGAATGAGCTATAAAGGTCCAGTCCAGTGAGAGCTCTTGAAAATTCACCACCTCCTCAAATTTTTTGTGCTCAAATGGCTGACACCACCTCTGAGGGAAGTTGACTTGGTTCAGTCAAGAAAAGGAGGTGGGCAGTCTATTTTTCCCTCCAAATCTCTGTTAATACACTGATCTATATTTTAAATCACTAAATCATCCACTTGATTACTAAGCATACCTGTCTGTGTACTTAGGTGGAGCATGAGGAAGCCACACAATTAGCACAACAAACTGATGAGAAAATTGAGCTGCTATACCTGTGACCCCCTCCCAGAACAGTTCTTTCCAGTTTGGGTGCTGCTACCAGCAATTAGGTATCCTTGTATGCAAGAGGAAAGCATAGCTTGCTCCTGTACTGCAAATCAAATGGTGGGCGGCTTTAAATAATGCCTGTGGTGTATAGTCCTCAAGATCCCACTCCTCTGCTCTCTTCTCCTTCTTGCAAAGAATTTTATGTCTTAATCATGGGACATTAATTACTCTTACATAATGTAAGAAACAAGACAGATGTCTGAAGAGTAGTTTAAAATCGAGGTAGCCGTGTAACTTAATCTAACATGTTTTTGAAGTTTTTGATCAAAACTAACCCAAAAGAGCCTTGGGAATCTCAGCTCTAACTTCACCGGCAATTGAAGCCCAGTCGTGAGCCATGGAAATACCCATATGACAGTGTAAATACCACCTGGTCCCCTGGCAATTCCCATCACTCACTCCTTGACACCAAATGTCAGCCGGGCTCATGCAAGTAACTTCACAGAGAAGCGCTCCTCTCGTAGGCTGGCCACGGGACTTCAGCGTGGTTAAAGACAAGCAAAGTCAGGGGTCTACCTCTACTAACAATAACACAGCTGCATGCTGTTAAAGCACTTGGTGGTTAAGTGAGAACTAATAAATAACGGTATGTCCTGCCTGCTGCAGTGGAATGTGGCAGCGGGGGGAGCGGGCAGAGCCGACAGCACTCGGGAGACTCCGTTTGCATTACCCAAAGGTCAAGAATCACAGCCCCAGTTTACAGCTTCGGTATACTAGTAGAACTTTCAAAATGAGATCCCCTGTACTATGAGAAACAACGTGATGAACTAGTCAAGAGGATTTCTGCTTTCCACCACAGATACCTCCAAATCTGGGCCGTAACATCACTTATTTCAAACAATCCTTTGTGTCAGGACCTTTAAGGATACGGAATAACAGAGCTGAGCATGATTTTGACTGAAGCATTGAAAATATGCTAATTGCTTTAGCTAATTGATAGATTAAAAAAAAAAAAAGAGCGGTATTTGCCTAATTCAAGGTATTTCTCTCTTCATATTAAAAAACCTCACAATAAAATACTGAAAATATACTGAGATAGGCCTGTTTCCTCAGTTCTGAGCCTGGTCCCGAATTACAACACTTTAAAGTAAATAATGAAATATTGGAATTATTTTATATACAAACTCTGGTTTTCTGTATTTTTTTTTCTTTCTATGTGTAGGTTTTTCTGTGTTTGAAGAGCTTGGAACATGTTTCCTAAAATGTCCAGTCTGTTTTCTTCTCCCTCCTCAAATCATGATTTCAGAAACTAAGACTACTTTTTTTTTTTTTTTAAAGTTGCAAGACTTACAATATAATGACAATAATTACTAACTCTGTTACAAGTTAAATGTAAATTTTCAGCAATCCTTCAAAAACCTGTAGTAGGTCAACTATATGCATCAAAGGCACAATCCTGTATGTTTTATACTCTGTATTGTTATATTTTAAACAAAACTGGTAGACTGTAAAGATAATACAGGAGAACAAAGTGATGCACACCCAGTAATACCTGGAAGTAAATGCACTTTAAACAAACCGATGATAAAGCAAATACTTATATTCATTCAGTTCTGCTCTGTACTGCTCTCATTAAAGAAGACAGAAGACAATGTCTCCGAAAGGAAAAAATTTTGGAAAATTGTGAAAATTCTTTTTTCTTCTCAAATTTGTCACCTTGAAATCTGAGAAACACAAACAGAAACATGCAGTTAGTTTTAACAGAAAAAAATGAAAGCCATAAATGTATGGGAACACTGCCTTATTAATACCTGGAAGACGGTGATTTGATTATACCTCTTATCTCTGGTTTTATAACATCTTTTGTGTATATAGAACAGTGCTTTTTTTTTTTTTAACTTGTTATTCTTTCTTGTAGATGTTTAAAATACATTTATCATCTATCATATTATGTCTAGGTGTCTGATTTCAGGTTCTATTCTGGTATGGCTCCCATCTGTCTCATATTGCAAAGTTACGCGAAGACTTTAAATTCCTCGTATCCAATGTTCTGCTCAGGGACAGGTTTCAATAGCAGCCAATAATGTCATATTCTCAAAGCCATAAAACCATTTCTTGGTAAACTGTAAACTAAGTTACAACAGCAAGTTTGAAACGCAAAATTAAATTGCTCATAATACTAAGTAATTTTCTTAAAGATAATCATTCACTGACAAAGAGATATGATCAACATAAACTTGAATAGCAACATATTTGCAGGTATCTTTTAAAGGCTATCTTGTTTTCATGATTCCCTCATAATGCAAAGAGAACTGAAAGCCTAATGCAAATGATTTTCTGGAAATGTTTGCTTACACTTTTAAATGACATTGCTTCATTACTGCTTGTTCCTTTTTTCTGTTCACTCCCTACAGATGTTCAGATAAGAGATGTATTTACGCTTGAATGGGACAAAAAGCACCTGAACTTACCTCTGCTTTCTTTTCCTGTATAAATTTGATTAAAATGCATAGATTCCTTGCAGGCATCTAACTCCCAAGGAAAGTGGTGAGCACTATATGCAAAAGTAGGAAGAGTGCGCCAAAGTGCTTTTAAGGGTCTACATCCTAATCTTAGTTTTCTTCTTCTGTAAAGTGAAGACAACTTGAGAGGAGTAACATATTCAAGACAGCAGAGTTTTGTCGCTTCAGTAGCTGGGCTTGTATAGGAACTTGAAGATATACGGATGCACCTCTGCATCCTGAGTTGGGTTTCTCTCAGCTCTAACAGCTAGGTCTCTCTACCAGACTGTGGTGAAAAATCATGCTGAATTCTCATCCTCAGCCAGTTCAGATTCTACAAGGCTGTTTTCTATTATTTGGCTGGCTTGCATTTAAGTCCATCTCACTTAGAGTGAGAGGAGCTCTGGGGCTAGGCTCTACAATTCATTAGCTATTGCTGCTGCTACTGGAGGACGGGTCTTCCTTCTCCCCCCACTACCCTTCCACAGCTAAGAGTCTTTCAGCCCTGGTTCTCAGCAGGGTTTTCTTGGCAGTTTGTTGGGTATATTTTCTTCACAAAGCAGAGCTGTCGTGATAGGTCATGGAAAAGCCCCAATCTCTCATATAGTTAAATTCTGAAATGACATATAATCAAATGCAGATTCAGGATTCCCTGTTAATTCCACAGGGATAGGTTACTCAGTACAACACAATCTCAGACAGAAACACTATGCATATATATAGGACACAAACACAAGGAACTGCACCAATGAATACATAGACTGCTTTCTGTTAATGGCTGGAGAGGACTCAGTCCAAAGGCTCAGGATCGGTCCATTTCTTAGAACTCAGATTCCTAGATTGTACATGAAACTGCACACTGAATTAGACACAGTTGCTCATTACTATTGTTAGAAGTTATATATTTGATGTGAACTCTAAAAATAAGGAAATCCAGAACTCTAACCATTTGCCCAGGTTTTCTGTGATCACTGGCAACATATGATGTTCTAACACAGTGTACTTTAACAGTGCCTTGAAAAGAAAATTCAGTCTTGATGTTCCTATTCATAATGGCAGCTGGTTATACTTTAGCTTGAAACACAGCTTGTTTTTGTTATTCACCACTAACTTTGAGGACGAAGACAGCATCTTTCATACACTTACAATTGGTTGAAAATTAAATTCCTTGTTTTAAGACATCAAAAATATTGAATAACTTATATCAGTGTCTGACAAGGTAAGGCAATGGATGAAGGATACAATTCTACTTTTAAAATTACACATCCCCCAAAAAATAAAAAAATTAAAAAGCAATGACAAACTCATCTCTCAGAGACTGTTAATATTCCACAGCATGAGAGAGAAAATAAAAGAATTTTTAAATAGTGTATAACTATACAGAGAACAATCCATCCAGGGGGAAAAAAAACCCAAGCAACCCCAACAAACCAAAACACACAACAAAAAAAATCCCAACTTTTAACACTGATATTGGCAACCTCTCAGCTGGTCCTTCATAACTTTGGATTCAGGAAATCAGAGGTATTAAGTGAAATGCAGCAATCCAAAAGCAGCATCAAGGTACTAGGAGCATGAGCAGACTTGTCTGAAGATATCAAAAAGATTCAATCCCAGAACTGTATGCAGCCAGTGGCAAGGAAAAGGGAGTTTACAACTTTCAATATAAGTTTCAAGCCCACTCATCTATTTGCTTTCTCCAATTGTTATTCCTCCTATTCTGCAATAAATAGTCCCTCAACCCTGACCTCAAGCATAGGTTTTGAACTTCTGAAAGTGTGTGACAGTCACCCTCACCAAGCCTTGCTGTACATTGGAGTATACCTTGTGAGGTATGGAAGGCACATAGAAAATGTGGTCTAGGCTCAGCCAGCCTAAAACATACCCATGCCCTAAGGGCTGGCTATTGCCTTTCAGAAGTGCCAGTAGAAAGACTAGTAGAAAGACAGAAATTTAGGTATAGCTTTGGCTTGTTATTCCATTAAGAAGAAAAATTAAAGACCATGAAGTAATAAATTCTGCTCTTACTGCAGTAAAACATACACAAAGTAAGCAACCCTCAAAATATGAATCTGACTGGATGACTCAGACATTATTTATACTTTTCTTATGATTAACTTCTTGCTGGCAACATCACCATATAAAATAAGACACCATTCAACACTTTCAAGGCAACACCATTGTAGACCCTAAAATTAAGCATCATAAATTTAGTTATCCTCAAAATAATTACACTGAAGTTTCATTGGCACTTTGGACAAGTCTGTGATGTTATAACTTCAGCTTAAAATAGTGACTGATTTAAACTAAACATTTGTTTAACATTTTGTCATGCAACATGGATTTAATAGTAGTTTAGAACTGTAATCTTGGTGTTTTTCATTAGTCTGTAGCTTTTCATTGTCATTTATCTAAACTATGTAAGTATTAAGTCTGTGGGACTACGACCAGTACACCAAGGTCCAATCCATTAGAAAAAAGGAGTCTCTTTATTAAGAAGTTCTTTGAAACGTGTAGTAATTTCCAAATATTCCTCAGGAATGTAATTTTTTTTCAGTACCATGAATTTCAATAGAACTACTTGTAAATATGGTATGACAGTAGAAGTGCCCAAGAACCTCAAGAGTAATTACAGTAATAAACCTTTGTAACAAGGACAGTTACAAGCAATTTTGTTTTGACAAATTATATTAAACCAGTCTTAATTCTTTTTACAGCAAAGTGGCAGCTCTTGGACGATCACAGAATCACAGAGCAGTTGAGGTTGGAAGGAACCTCCAGAGGTCTTCTGGTCCAACCCCCAAAGATGGGCAAGAGCAGTAGATGCTATGTATCTAGATGCTGGTCAAATTTTTGATTTTTATATCATATGCAAAATTCATTGGAATAGTATAAAATTAACTGGAAAAACACATGAAAATAAATACCAATAGCTTTCTATGAAACTAGATGTGCTTGTTAACTGGGTGTACTTTATACTTACCTGCTATTTTCACTTGTGATTCCAAAAGTGGAATAAAGAGTACATTTATGAAATATGAATCAAGTTGCAAGAACACTGGAACAGGGATTAAAAAAATCAAATTAATCATGACAAATTGAAAAAGTTATCTGAACAAATCAGAACACAATTTGATACCAACAAAGGTGGTCACATACGAAGGAACAGTCAGCTCTGTGAATACAGATAGCCATTTAGTAGGAAAGTCTTTGCAAACTTCGGGGATTACAGGTAGGGTATGAACCCGGAGCACAATGTACATACAAGACATCTGTTCCTTTTAAGCAGTATGGGCAAGCTTAAACCAGAATACCATCCCCATTTTGGGCATCATGCTTGAAGAAATATGTGAACCTAGTGTAGGGAATCCAGAAGCTGGCAAAAGCATGATCAGGGGTCATGAAGACACAAGAAAAGTTGGGAAGAAGTGAGGTTGCTTAGAAGATTTAGGAGAAATACAGCAGTCTTTGCAAAGGAAGGCTGCCTCAGAAAGGGTGGGATTTGTCTGTTTTTGGCAGTGATAGAGGCTTAAAGTGCTGTGACAGAGGTGAAGGTTAGACCTCAGAAAAAGTTTAATTTAAGCCAGTTAACCTGTGGAACAGATTGCCTAGGCAGAGTGGGGAGTATCTACTGCTGGTGGTCTTTAAGAACAGGTAAACCAGGAACCTGAATAGATGCAGGTAGAGCTGATCCTGCCTTAGGACAGGGGTCCCTCTAGGTCTAGTTGTCCCTCTCGGACAACATCCATTGTTGTCCTTCCACAGTCTTTTCACTTAAGTGTCACTGCACTTCCCTGGCCTCATCCCTTACCTCCTTATTTAGCTTTCAGCTCATTCCTAAAGCCTTGGCCACCTTACACTCAAGAAATCATAGGGAATGATATAATGAGCTGGTATCATACTCCTACTCTTCATGTGCATTATTCTCTTCTTTCACTTACATCTTCCTTCTGTATTAGGGAACATGCACCACCCTGTGTGCATGCATGCATGAGCATGTGTACTTTTTAAACACAAGCTCCCATTCCTGGTTAGCCTTAAAAAGGCACCAAAATAAATGTTTGGTAACACATGCTTCTTAATCAAGTTGCATCAGTACATCTCAATGCCATTTCAGAGTTATGATGCAGTTGGTAATAGCTGAGATTGTACAGTATACAGAGGTGACACATTTCTTTCTAAAATAAAAGTACAAGTAAATATCAAATAGCAACACTAACTTACATTATGTCATCAGTTTTGAAGAGGAAATGAGCCACAGATTAATGAGGAATTCTGCCTAGAAGTCAGAGGTATGATACAGTCTTATATTATTAAACAAGAGCTAGATATGATCTAACCTACTTCAAACAGCCCAGTCTTTAATAGAGTGAAGAGAAAAAGACAGAGGACCAAGAATCTATGTTTATCTCTGGTGTAACACCAACGAAGCCAACAGGATTCCTTGAAGTTCAGTGTGCCTCAGAGCACCACATGGCAAGTGCCGCAGGTCATCCTGTAAGCTGCAAGGTATGATCGATGGAAAAAGCAATGCCATTTTCCGTTCCTATTTAGGAAACATTGTACTAAGAAATATGATACCACAGGACTGTATCTCAGATAACGTCTGCTTATTATTATGTAACAATTGATGTATTGATTCACTAAACGATTTTACAAATTCAAATAAGAACATACTCCAGGAAGTCCTCTGGAATGAAGAAATCACAAACTCTCCTAGGAAATTTGATTTTTTTTATACTGTACATACTAAACATAATTATGCTGTAATTAGTATACAAGTAAACACTAAGTTTTATATACAAGTTTCTTGAAAAGCAGGCAGGAATTAAATAGGCTATACTTTATGTTTTCAAAAATCCTAAAACTAGGAAATCATTCATCCATCTGATCAAGTCAGACTTACTATATTAATCCCCCGGCTAGAGATAGTGATTCCCTTATCCTTACTGCTGACACCAAACACGACACTGCTCCCCAATCCCCCGAAGGTATGTTCTAAATAGATAGACATTAATAGATAATGACTGGGAAGAGAGCACATAAATACCTTTTAAAAAATTAACAAATCTGGATTTCCTTGGGCATATAAGCAATAAGAAGAAATCACCTAGCATCTTTTTAGAAAATGCATCTAAAAATTTCTCATTCATAGTCTGCTTCTGGCCTTACACTCCATGACGAGGGCCACTATTTACTTGTGATGAC
This sequence comes from Pelecanus crispus, assembly GCF_030463565.1. Taxonomy (NCBI): domain Eukaryota; kingdom Metazoa; phylum Chordata; class Aves; order Pelecaniformes; family Pelecanidae; genus Pelecanus; species Pelecanus crispus. Next base: position 154,443,152 of record NC_134644.1, on the reverse strand, counting down.
GAGGGCTCTCTACTCTGGCCAAAGCTGTCAGCAACCGACAGCACTTCACATTTAGCAATTTCAGCCACTCTGTTCAGTATCTTTAATCCAAGTTTTGCACTTCCAGAAAAACAAGGCCCTTGCCAACAAATTGAGAACTGAGCAGTCCCAGGGAAGGGGGACTAAAGGAGCTGTTAATTTCCCACTATTTCCAGTGCAGGTCTGTGTCACCCTGCTTACATCATGCATCATTCATCTGCTGTGATGAAAGGCAACCCCATGATTTAAAAAAAGACCTCCGTAGCAGTGAGGATACTATATCTTTGTGAGAAGTGTTTCACATACTTTCCATGGGCACAAACTGCTCCTGCTTCTATTTAAATCTCCGTAGCTCTCTTCGGGGGACATTATTCACTTCAGGAAGTTCATTCAGAAGGTGCTTAGCATAAGAAGAGGAAAAGCCAGCATGGCAGCGGGCAGCAACATGGCTTCTGAAGAAAAGCCGAGCACTACTCCTGCAAAAAGGGCTGTCCACAAGATCCGAATGGCCAGCTTAGTCTTCAGCTTGGCACGAGGTTGGCAGCAGTGGGTATCTGACCACCATGTCAAGCAAGCCCAAGAGCCCCCTGGATGGGTCCCTGCTGCAGAAGACTCATCATCTCAGCCTGTACAAGAAAGATCCTTCAAAAAATGGCCAATTCCATCTGTCAAGAGGGACCAAGAAAAAGATGACGAAAAATCTTCAGCAAAGGAATCAGTGACAATAAGAGACGCTGAAAAAAATTCAAGGGAATCAGATGAAGCCCTCAAAAAGTTCAGCATTAAAAGCAAGGAGGTGACCAAAACAGTTGTAAGCAAAGCCTACGAACGAGGAGGTGATGTTAGCCTCCTCAGTGAAAGATATGAGAACAACAATAGTAGCCCAGAGATGACCAAGCTCAAAGAAGAAACAAGTGCTATTGACAAAATTCTTAGTGGCAAATTGTCTCCGACCATAAGGAGAAAGTGTTCAAACGTGGTATCAGAGCTGACCAAGGGCTGGAAACAGATGGAACAAGAGGATGAAGAGGGGGCTAAGGAAGAACTGCTGCTTAAGTGTCACGATGACAGCCTGGACGCAGAGGACAGTGGCTATGGGGAAGCAGAGGACAAACTGGAGCAAGAAGACAGTGACCGAGAGGTGACGGCTGTGAGGATTAAACGTCCTGTGCCATCTTTGTAAGTAAAACATCTTTATTACATTATCACAAATGGTCAGCAGACCCTGAGAGACATGTTGGTTTCCACAAGGAAAAGGAGAGGGGAAGAATGGTAGGAAGTGGTCAAAAAGAAACTACTACCCTTGATGAAAATAAAAAAAAGAAAAAAAAAAAAACAACTTTCACATATCTCTCTGTGCTTAAGTAGTTAGTCAACAACATCTGACTATAGCTTTGGGTTTTATGTGCTATATACATATTAGACACTGGAAGTTATATTTGGGAAATATTAATTATATTTAATTTTCACACTAGATTTACTGGTTCATCAAAATCACTACTTACTTTTTAGTACTTTAGTCCATATTTCAGAATAACAACTTTTACCTCATCAAAAGCCCATAGCTACTGATCAAAAGCCCATAGTTATTCATTTATTTCAGCAAATGTTAAGTCTAAAGCAATATACTTGAAAAATAATATTTCCAAATACTTATTCATTATTTTGCATTGAATAAATTGTAAATATTCTCAGGAGTAATTTGCAGAGAATGTCCAAAATAGACCTTGCAGGATTACTTTTAAGTACATCTCAACAAAAGCTGTGTTCACTGCTTCTCTTCGGAAGCTTCCCATGGATTTGGAATTCATCAAGTCAAAGAATGGAAACTTTCACAGGAGTTGGGACCCCAAACATACATTAGAAAGCATCCAGCCTGCCTTGACATCTGCAGGACTGATTGAATCATGCTGTATGTTATAAATCATTTGATGAAAAAGAACATTTGAATCACCAAGAGATCCTTCAAATTTAAGGTGTCCCTTTGGGTACACTATCATAAGGGGTGGGGAAGGGGAAGTACGTTCATTGAATATGTTATGGAAGTAGAAGTTCCTGCCATACAGACTTCCTTATGCCTGTAAATTGTGTGAAGAAAAAGGAAGCAGAATCTGTTACTTACCTACGGAGTTATTACAGGTGCTATTTAAAAGTTTGAATTAAGTAACAAATTAATTGCATCAGACAGTTTTGAGTAATACTTCTTTCAGTAAGAGGCTCACGCTTGAAGATTACTACGCAACAGCAGGCACATATTAAATTTGGAGCCCAGGTAGTAAACAAGTAGAGTTCAGCTGTAGCCATGCAGTCCTTGGGAAGTCTCCCAGAAGAGCAGAGGAGAGGTTGGTAGAAATTCTCCAGTTTTCTTTCACAGACATCTCCAGCAGAGCCACCTTTCCAGAAGACAGCTACAAACAGTTGTGCTGTGGCCAGACTTGCCAATGGGCAGATGCCAAACTGATTCATCACACTCTTGTTGGTAGAAGATTAAAAGATCCATATGTCCAATGCTGCAAGATGGGAAACTGTAGGTAGCTGTTACAGACACAACATGCTGTTTCCTCCAGTCCTGTTTTACAAACTTGGTAATTCCCCAGAACAAAGACAGCAGAAAGGAACATGTGCTTGAGCCTGAACCGTTTCGATGTGAAACCTCACATCTAGCTGTAAAATTGTGATGAAGGACAGTGCAGCCTCCGAGGCCAGGGTACCCCAAGCCATGGCCAAGGCGCAGCCCACGTTCCACCTGCTGGCTTTGCTGGGCAGGGAGGGCAGCTGGAGGTGTAACTCGAACCAAGGCAGGGTTCGGCAGAGCGCATCTGCCCGAGCCCACAGGGAGGGAAGAGGCTAGCAGCAGGGCATGGGTTCCTACCAGGAGCCATCCCGTGATGGGGCCCGAGTCTCCACTGCTTCTACTCTGTGTCCATCACCCGCACACACGCTACATGAGCTGAGCACAAGGCAATTTGAGACGAAAAGGCAGGGTTTTCACCCACCCAATTAGCCTGTGTGTACAGGACTAGCAAGGCAGCAGGAACCAGAGGACTGGGGCCAGTATGTTCATACCGTATCCTAATCGTCATTTCAGAAATGAAAAACTGGGACTAGCACTGACGAAATTGCCAAAAGACTTTGTGTCTGCAGACAGGCAGGCTGTACCATTCCTACTGCTCAGGTTTTATACCTCCCTACTAACGAGCATTTACTATGACCAACATTACACTGTGACTAACACACTAATGGATTTCAACCATATGGTACTTTTTAGCATAGCTATCTGAACACACACACGGTTCTTTTAACTATCCAGATTGGGGATTAGAATGCTTTGCTGCACAGCTCACCAGTCATCTACTGCAAGGAGCAAATGGTTAACAGCCAAACTGAAACCAGCTCTCCAGTAACCTAGAGCTGGAAAGTTTGTGGCCCCTGCTTTTGGGAGAGACCGTGTACACTGTCCTTTGACAGAAGTCAGGACCTCGAAACAAAGATTTCGCACATACAGTGGGGAAAGAAGATACATTTGCAGCAGATATTATCTGTAAATAACCCCAATTCAAACAAATTGCTCACTTTATAATGCTATATTAGAAACACAATAGCTATCATTCTGTTAAACTTTACATGCATTTTCTCCACATGTCTAATTTTAGTGCTGCTACCTAGGAAAAAAACGATCAGCCATATCTACTGAGGTGCAAAAGACTGAAACAACACCCTCTATGTTACTTACAGCTATCTCTTCCACTGCAATCTGACACAAAAGCCATTTTCTGCACTTATAATGATGTTACCAGGACTGGATTTTTTAACTACTTATTTTTTAAAGTTTATTTTATAGCCTCAGAACACATTATTTCAGCCTGCTACTTTTATGAACCTGTCAGTGTGGCTCGCTCTTCTTCAAAAAGGCCATAAGTATATGGTTGTTAAAGCAAAACTCCTATTTTCCTCTCTATATTCCAGGAAAAGAGCATCAGCACCTTTGTCACTTCCAGCTGCAATACTTACTGGAATAAAGTTACATCCTTAGCAGGAGGCACGGTAATGCCTACAGGCCTAGAAATACTGTTTCATTCCTGCTTAGGAGCCAAAGGGATGCAACAGTGATATGAAACTCAAAGCATTAAAAAAGGATCCATACTTTTCCCCTACAGAAATGATCATAGGGAGCACGGACATTGTTCTCCTAGAAGTTCAGAACGCATTTAGGGTGATCATTTTGGTTAACAGGTTAACTTATTCGATTGCTACAGGTAAAGCACTTCTTACGGTGGGTTAACGCTCACAACCTTTGTTTGGGATCCACAATCCATTGTGTAGGTGCTGTACAAACATGAAAAAAATGCTTCTGTGTATACAGTTTATTGTGTTAACTTGACATGTTTACTGTGTTAACTTCTCATTAGCTAAACAATGGGGAAAATTGTACTTCAGCCATCAGAAATGGCTAAATTAGAAGATGCATTAAAAAAAAAAAAAAAAAAGATAGTAACAGTAAGGTGTTTCCAAACCCATGTGGGGCATGATAAAAGCAAAAGGATAGATAGGATGGTGTTTTTCTCAGCCACTGACAAGATGATAAGGATAAGAAAGGTGATAACAGTATTCAGCTAGAAAAGAGAATTAAAGGTTTCAGTAGCAGAAGAAGAGAATACTTACTAAACTGTTCAACGAAGAGGTAACAAAGTCTTTACAGAATTACGCTATCTCACTCACTGGCTTCTTTCCCCTCAACCTGGGGAACTGAAGCTCCAGGACTTTCTCAGGGGTCACAGCCCTTGGAGAGAAGGGGGAGCAGCTGGCGGTGGCTGAGGGGTAAGGTCTCCACGATGGGATGCGCTCCTCAGCTCCACTGAGACTGTTGGTATCACTTCTTCTGAGCAATTTTGATTCACTTCGGGTTCGCCTCTCCCCCTTCACTGATACCTTCCCATGTGAAAAGCTGGGGAAGCAATCAGTCTGAGCTTCAGCTGGAGTTAGGACTGTGCTGGCACAGGGTTTTTACAGCTTTTGGGAGATCTGTAGGTTTCAGGAGACAAATTGCTTTGTGTAACCAAACCCTGTGCCTGCAGTTCCTCTGGGCAACGAAGCCACAATTCAGGGCAAGGGGCAAAGGATCACAGCTTTCCCTTTCTCTATAGGATAACAGCTTATGTACAGGAGGATTTGGCTTATCATTGGGAAACAAAATTGTCTAGCTTTACCCCACTGATATATTTTAATCCTTTCCTGCCAACAGCCACCTGTTAATCATTTATGTGCACAAAACCACAGGTACATACACACTGCCTACTCTCAGGATGCCACAGAAGAAAGGTGCGCTTACTTGGCAACGCTACGTGCTCGATTCTTCTGATGCTTTTCACCGTATTGATGGGGAAGGGTATTTTGGAGCTTTTTAAATACAGTTTCTCAATATAGCTAAGCCAAGCTAATGGCAACTCCACAGCTAAAAGAGTGGTCCTGCCCTCCTACTCCTTCCTCTACCCCTGGCACTAAGTGTCTGCACTTCTTGCTCTGGTGCTGTAGTGCTGCCCAGTACTGGCATCCTTCTGGTGCACAGACCTGAACTGGGAACATCTCTATCATTCCTATTCTCTCTTTCAACAAGCTTAGTAGAAAACAACAAAATGCCCAAACAGCAGGGAAACAACATTTTCTGCAGGTTTGCAGTCCTCGGTACTGTTTTGCTAACTGTATTTTGGTTCGCCGGTGTTACTGTTAACATTCAGCTGACATTACTGGTGAGGTTTCAGAGCAGCCTTCTGGGGAGTAAAAATATTAGAAAACAAATTACTTTGGCACAGCCACAGCACAGCATACTCCCTAGCCAAGCTCTGTACAGACACAATGACAAGATGTGGACAGTGCAGAGACTAGCTCAGACAATCTATAGCTCCCCCACAGCATGTGAGATTGGCCACTAAAGGAAAGAATATCAACAATTTGTCTGTCTGGAGTCATCCAGCAATATGATGTTGCTACGTGCACACACACGCACGGCGAGGGGGGAGGGAAGGGGGGGAAAAAAAAAAAAAATCAGTAAGACCTCTGAAGGTCTTTCCTCATCCTTTGACCTTGACACAAATCTCAGTAGCCCCAAGTTTCTTTCAGGATTGTACCCTGCCAGTGGGAACGTGAATTTAGGACTTCGACATTTGTTCAGAACCATACTTCAAACACACAAGCGTAGGCAGAGCTCCTGCACTCTATTAGATTTTTGTTGTTTTTTTTAAACATCGACATCTATTGCAGGGGACAGATTTTTATAGACACTACCCTCTGTTTTTCAGCCAAGAACAGCTGAGGGCCTAGTCCCTGCACTTACAGTTATTGTCATCTATAACATCAGGGCAGGCAGATTTCAGGCTCTGCCAGGCAGAAACGGGGAGCTGCGTGACTGACCAAAGGTATAGAATCATAGAATCATAGAATGCTTTGGGTTGGAAGGGACCTTGAGAGATCATCGAGCCCAACCCCCCTGCAGTGAGCAGGGATTGAACCTGTATAGAAAGCGCAGGTAATCAGCAACACACTGTTTCGCCCCCCCCCCCCCAGCATTAAGTCATTCTGGGCAAAAGTGTGTCAAAATGGGCTCAAATCTAGGCTGGCGGATGGTAACGTAGATGAGATCAAGCTGTGATCAGCAAATTTGCTTTCGAGTGCAATCTGGCCCCAAAGAACTGGTTTAGAAGTAGTGAACTCATGCCACCTGGTGGTTAGCATCTCTGAAAAAACATGGCAACCAAGCGAAGGGGAGAGAGCAGTAGCAGAACTGTGTAATTAAACGATGAAATGCAAAGCTCAGCCCCCCTTTTGGTTTCTTTCAGGGCAAGCAGGTTTAGCGAAGAAGCGAGCACCAAAGCCCGCAGGAAATACAGCCCCGTTAACAGCCTGAAGGACAGATGGCAGGAATGGGCCGACCAGCACATCATAACGCAGAAGCTGAATCCCTTCAGCGAGGAATTTGACCATGAGCTGGCCATGTCCACGCGCCTGCACAAAGGAGATGAAGGCTATGGCCGGCCAAAGGAAGGAACCAAAACTGCTGAAAGGGCCAAGAGGGCCGAGGCCCACATCCACCGGGAGATTAGAGACATGTGCTTCATCATTGAATCAATGGCTAAGCCACGGCGCGACGGCAAGATCCAAGTCACTTTTGGGGAACTCTTCGAGAGATATGTTCGTATTTCAGATAAGGTTGTTGGGATTCTCATGAGAGCCAGGAAACACGGGCTGGTGGACTTTGAGGGAGAAATGTTATGGCAAGGAAGGGATGATAATGTCATAATTACTTTATTAAAATAAGCACGTTACAACAAGAGCAACCTGGTTTGGAAAACCTTTCTCCACTTCTCCCTTGCTATTGGCTTTTGCACATTTTGAATACAAGATTCCCCCCTTTCACAGGCACAGAAAAAAACATTGAGCATTTTTCTGAATATGTATAACTGCTGCATGATAACGCAAGCATCTGAATGGATTCTTCTCTGTACCAGAAGGGCTTGCAGGACACTTCAATTAATTACTACATGAAAAATAAAGAGAAAAATCTATGTGGAATATAAAGCAGCTAAATATAAATATATAGAATATAGCAATATAAAGAGCTACAAATTAATTCCAATTTTTACTTGTTCTTACATTCAAGATCTTCCCAACTACTTAAACTGGGATATCGGTAATATAAACCATACCAGATCAGAAGCTGAATGACAATATAAACTCAGACCAAGTTTTTGATCTGTGAAAGTGATCTTGCACACATATTTCCTAATTAATCTATTTAAATGCATGTAAAAATAATTTTATTTGAACACAGAATCAAGGATACCACATTCATTTCCTTTACAAACTGGATTTGCAAATACTACTGCAGTGTTATCTTGTGACAATTATTGACAGAACTGTATCTTACATATCACAGACAAAGAGAAAATCCTTCTTTTTATAAATGAGGTTTTATATTTAATGTATTTATGTAACTTATTAGTTTCATAGTTATGCATGTTAGAAACAACACAATAGAATGTAATGCACAAAAAAGTTTTGAATAGATAGCCACGTAGAAAATACCTCCTATGCAACATTGTGCAACATATCCTCTGATTATCTATGTAAATACAGTTCTTATAAATATGGGGGAAAATAACATGTAACATAAAAACCAGTCAGGTACTTGTACTGTTGTGTATAGGAAAAAAGTGACTATGATCAGCATCTTCCATTGGCATGTACTTCTGTGAGAAAAGACACAGAAACAGTGTTCATAACTAAAATCAAGTAACTTTAAGGAAAATGGTGTTTCACATTACACAGAAACACTGCCCTATTTTACAGCATTTGCCATTTGAACCATTTTGATGCCACTGAAATAATATATTTCAGTCCAGGTGATGCTGAAGAGGAGCAAAGGCTAGTGAGCTGATACTTCTAGGTCTTAAAACCGTTTGTATTATGCACAAATCTGAGACCTCTGTAAGGTCTATAGTGGTTACTGGATTACATAGATCACCGTTTCTCTAAACTACTACTGTAAAAATAGCTATCCTGGTAGAAGTGTGCTTCATGCGAAAAACATTTGTTTCGGAGCCAGATGCCTGGGCAAGTAATTTCTATAATGAAAAATAAATGTTTTTTTTCCCCATAAGATTCTTTCAAACTGAAAGAGCAAATATCTTCTTACAGAAGAAAAGGTGTATGAACATCTTGTCTCTGTGATAAAACAAGCATTGCTAACATTATGAGAGTACAGGTACTCCACTTCGAAGCCCCAGTGAACACATAAATTAAATATTTTATAAGTTAGTCATACAAGAACTGATTATGTCTATTGTAAGTCTATGTAAATCATTAATATTTTAGGCACAGTTATATGTTGTAAATCTAAGGAAGAAAAAAAATTGTAAGATTGATGCAGTGGAACTTATTTAACATTCTCTTGAGATCTCTCAGACTACTCGAGTTGACCTGCAAAACTGACCTCTAAGTGTAATACTTGTATTTCAGAATATTTACCTGCATATTCTTACCTTAGTCTTTATGTCTTTATATAATGATCTTTACAGCTGTCTAAATTGTCTTGAGGAAATTTGGTTGTCAAAGGAATACACGAACTATAAATAAAACCCTGAATTGATTATTTCTTGGGTAATTCCTCCCACGCACTACAAAAGAAATACGTGCGCATATTCTGTGAAGTAATATATCAGTGAGTTTTTTCAAAATATAAGTACATTCTCTTGTTGACAGGCAGTTAAAGTATTTCCCTGTGACGGTTTCTCTGTCCAAAGCACCAGAACAAGGTTCCAGAGTACATGAAAATGAAACAGTTCTTATACAAAATACCCATACAAAAAATACGTGCTAAAGGCACATGTGTAAGTGCATTACACATTTCAGCTCACGAGAACTCTCACCCTACCACAGGACAACACAGCAGAGACACAGTTCACTACAGATGGTTTTTCCAGTGTTACGTTCATGTGTGACAAAGCCCAAGAGCACCTCACCATTGCATAAGGAATCATATACATCTACTTTCATTCACTGCCCCGAAACAGCAAGAGTGATGTATTTTTGTACTGACTGTGGTGGTGCACACCACCCCAGCCCTTCCTCTTTTTCTTCAACAGCTTTACAATCTCAGGAATTCCAGACCACCGCTTTTGTGTAGAGAGTTGGTCAGTTAAGCGCCCCTTAATTGTACCAGAAACTCCTACATGGCTGGAGCAGAGAGCAGCCCTGTCCTTACCAAAATCTTCATATTATGGCTAACGAGGGGAGCAAGAACAAAGAGCTACCCCTGACAGCCTTGAAACAGAGCGGTATCATCGTTACTGGAATTCCAGCAACTACCAATCCGAACTGTGGCTCGGGTGGAAATTTACTGGTGATTAAAGCCAATCATCTCACAATTCCATAAACAGCAGTCCTAAGCGAGGCCCTTTGAGCTCTCCTGGACTGCTGCGGGCTGCACCAGCATCTCCCTCTGATCGAAATGTCTCTCAGAGTCAGCGAACTCTGAAAGTTTGCTACAACCAGAAATCCATTCACTCCTCGAGGCTCAACCCTCGCCCATTGAGAAATGCCAAGACATTAGATGCGAGTATTTCATTGAACTCAAGGGGAATTTTTAACAGGTATACCATTTTTATGTATGTATTCATGTTTGTGTGTATGCATGTGTGAATCGGTTTAAGCAGTCTGTAGATGTACGATTTAATTTCAAAGTGAGTCTTATGCTACTGCATTATCCTTATTCCTATAAACTGTTCACCAAGTCTGAGACTAAGATTGGACCTAGCCACACCTGGACTCCTCTCTGAAAAGGAGTTTAGAAAGCAAGGGGGTCTGTTCTGAACATCATGAACATCATGGGAGGGTCCTCCTTATCCCCGGCATCTGCAATCTCTCTCACCCAAGTGTAACCTAATTTTCTTTTATGGACCACTTCTATGTACTAGATATACATATATATATATTATCCTTATTCACATAAACCATTGAGCAAGTCTGAGACTAAGAGTGGGCCCAGCCGCACCTAGACTCCTCTCTGAGAAGTTTAGAAAGCAAGGGGGTCTATTCTGAACCTCGTGACTCAACAGGAGGATCCTCCTTATCCCCTATATACGCAATCCCGTTGTGAATCATTCCAACTCAGTGTAATTTAATTTTCCTTTATGCACTTCCATGTAGTAATAGAGTGAACCTTACCATCTTCGAATCTGTACCTAAGTCACTGTTTTGATCAATTTTGTCTAATCACTTTATTAATCATTGATGTTTGAGTGCTATTAAAATATTACAATCAAATCTTGCAATTTGCTACAAGCAAATTCTAAACTGCTACTAAATCAAACTGTGTAAAGTCACTCATTCACAATAAATCGACATAATCAGCAGGATTCACAAACCTGCATTCATGACACTGACACACTCAAACTGTAATATACCACTAAGAGGTGCATTTCAATATTGTGCATGTTTATAGGATGTAATAAGAGCTTGTGCTTTGATGTGAAGTCTATGCCATCTACTTCGCCTTCAGGGAAACACCTGGAATCCAACTAGGCACATCCTGCTGAAGTAGGAATCAAAAAACCCCTTCCTGGCTTAGGTCTGGAGCCAACACATTAGCCTGTAGAAACTGAAGAGTAATTTAAGTTTTTCTACTGCTTCCTACCTGTTCGATAGGAACATGAAGTTTGAGTGCCTCTTCTACTTTATTTTCTACTTGCTGAGCACTGCTTCTAACAAAGAAATTGTCACATGAAAGGAAGGCAGCAATTGTTGCCAACAATTTTCATTCACAAGAGCTATGATCTCTGCCTTGTTGCATGTGTACTGACAAAAAACGCTGGGCTGACAGGATCACCAGCAGATCAAGCTCTGGCACTTTACTGCTCTCACCCCATATTGACGCACGGATGCAGACACCTGACTTGGACTGCATAAACTGCTGGCATTCTCAAATGCCGCCATCTTCCTCCAGGTTCATTAGGGCAAGTTAAGCCTTCACTTTGGAGGCAACAATTGCTCCTGACACAGTCTTAATGTCTGAAATGTAGGCGTATCTGCATCTAAGTTAATGCTGAAGTTCATGAAAATTTCAGCCACTTAAATATTTGCGAGCAACAGGTTATTGACTTTTGACTCTTCTGCAGGCTCTTGTATGCCCACTAGAAGTCATTGTGGACAAGACTACACTTAACAGTTTCATATCATGCATATACTGACACTGGGGACAAGAGAGGCAAGGACAGGCCTAAGCTGCAGGGCAACCTTCTCAGCTGAACTGTAATTTAGTGGCAGAGGAGATGAAGAACCTTCCCATTTTCTCGTTTATTGAACGTAGCAGAGAACTGAACTTCTGTAACTTTTATTCACACACATTCAGCAACAGAATGGACCAGTAGCACTCAACTTCTTGAATTTCAACATTTCATTTAGCTTATGTCTTCTTGCATATTGGAACACCCAGATATATGTGTATTTATGCTTACCATATAGAGTAAAACCAAGATTATAGGTTTAGAGAAAGGTAACATTAGATCAATTCACATTTGGGGGGGGTGGGTGGGGGGAAGACTAGCTTTCAAGCTTCCAAGCCCTCTTCAAATCTCTCCTTGCCTTTAAATCCTTAGATCAGCTGTGTAACAATGTAATACATCTATAGCTCACTGCAGATAACTTCTTAAGCTTCCCATTCAGAGTCACCCCAATGCAATGTTAAGAACTTTATGCAACAACAAAAACAGAAAACACCCAAAACTTTTTCCATATTTCCAATCAAAATATTTATTTCCAATTGGGTATGAAAACCACACATGTGATATGACTAATGATTTGCCTCATACTGTCCTCCACCATTTACCTTTGAGAAGGCAGTACCATGCAAAGCCTTGTGAAGTGTGAAAAGTATTTACAGTTTTTGTGCAAGAGAAACATCAAATATTGACATAATTTATGATGTAGGGAAGTGTTTCATGTAGGTTAAATGTTTTATTAAAAATCTGAATTCATTAAAAAACAACTAAACAAAAGCACTCCACAGATTATCCAGTCTAACTCTCCTACTATATTGTTACTGTTACATTCTTGTGAAACTAGAGTGACCTCTGCTGAATTTAAATATTCTACTTGAATTCTAAGTAGTAAGATGATAAAGGTCAGAAACTGCTTGATTAAAGCAGTCTTTGTAGATTTTATTTAAGACCTGCTTTCCTATTTCTGACTTGCTTCAAAACCAAAACCCTTAACCTTCAGATAAAGAGCGAGCAACTCTTCGTAACTCTCATGGTAGCTTAGCACACTATTTTCTTAAATACTGTATTCACCCCCAAAATGGTTCATTTGAAACAGATTTCCTTCTGATAAATAACATTTCCCTCATTTTCCTGTCTCAGGCTTGTGTCACTCTTGCAAGGGCTGTGTAGTTTGCTAGGAAAGCAAAGTTCCTTCCTTGGTATTGAAAAACTTGTCTCTCCTTCTGTAGGAACTGAGAGGTACATTTTCCATATTCTGAATGTCCCTTTCATGCTTAAGTGACACCATGGAATTTGTATCAGAAGAAATAAATTTGACTTTCACACCTTTATGTTTTTTTCAAGTCTTACAACAGTTGCTGTAGTGGCTTGAAGTGAGTGGGTGGTTCACTGGGTGCATATCCCACCCGCTGGAAATCAGCTCCTTCCTCCGTGGCAGCAATTCCTTCTTTAAAACATTCCTGTACACTCAGGATTCAGTATTATATATTATTTTTATATATATAAAATTATGTATCTTTTATATATGTCCAGTATATACATTATTCAGCTCATTTTTAAAACAATGGAAGGCTACTGAAATAAAATTAGCTGTAGTGGAAAGTATAACATTTGTGGTGAGCTGTTCAATCATCATTGACCACAGAACAAATATTGACAAGCCCTGTTGCCACAGCTACTTTAGCTGCTATGTACACATTGCACCACACCAACATCTCAGCTGAAGTCACTCCTGCCACCACAGGGCACACTGAAAGTAGTTTAGTGTTCAACAGCATGTGTACTAGTAGCTGTGTAACAACAGAAACTCGACACAGCTTGTCAGATAAGCAGATCAGCAGAAAGCAGAGCTTGAACAGACCTGACATTGGTGGTACCGCAGTGGGACAGCCAGCAGCACCACTTTGGTTTGTACATCCTACACTAAGTGTACACCATTCACTCAGCTGGACACTCTCTTCCTCTGCTCCAGTACCACAACATAGCCTATTTCATATTGCAGCAGCATGTACTCTGAAGGGGAGAAAGAGCAGAGGTTTACTCCCTTAACTGAGTTCCCTGTTGCTGTGACAACAGTAAAACACTCTGATGACATGTGCTCATTTACAAAGGAAGAACATAAAACTGAGATTGAAGATTCAAGTCCTGAATGAGGAATACTGGGGAGTATCCAAATCAAGATTATTATTATTTTTTTAACTTGAAATAGAGTGAGTACTAAATGGTCTTACTACTCTTCAAAGACTGGATTTTATGCAGACTTGCTAACTCCCATACAAAGAAAAAAAAAAAAATCTCTAACGTAGTATATATAGGTGAGCAGGAGGATGCAGGCACAAGCCATACCTGAGAAACTACGTCCTTTTTGCAGATTATACAAAAGCATTAATTAACATAAATAGGATTTAGAGCTGAAAGATGATGTGGTAAGAATCTCGGATATCCGAGCAAAACATCAAGTTAGTCCATGAATACACCTGAGTACTGTATGCCGAGATACAGTCTTTGGAACCAAACTCTTTCAAAAAAATGTAGCTCAAGGCCTTCAGCATATGTCAAACCTCAACTCTTTACAATCATACAGGCAAACCTTGCCAGGACAGATGGAAAGGAATTATACTGCAGAAAACTCATATTGAATTGAAGGCAGCAGGTACATCAAGACAGTGCCTTTGATCTCATCTACACAGTCTTTTATATGTGTCATACAGAAGTTAACTACACCTTTGGTTAACAAAATTCATGGTCTTTCATTAATGAACATGCATTACTCGTGGTGGATCCTTTACACAGCTAGTCACATCACTGTTACCACAGTCATTTATACTGTAACTTGAATGTCTTTCTGTTCCTTAACTTATTTAGTATTTATACAAGCGTAATTGCTATTGTACTGTTTACTATACTGTTCTTGATTTCCACTTTTTTTTTTTTTCCCCCATGTGCCTTTCCAAGATTGGTCCAAGACTCAGAGACGGTCAGCTACAGAACACTTTCTGTGCTTTTATATAATTCTTCAAAGTATAATTCTTTATAAAACTCTTCACAGTAGTATTTAAAATCTAAAATAGGCTTTACTTGCAATATGAGCTTAGGACAGAGACTAAGCACTTGAATTAATAGGTTTTGTCAGAAAGGATAATCTGAGACTTTCGCCCCCAACCCCCTCTTGAAAATGGCCAAAGACAGCGTATTTCACTTACTGCTTCCCATTTGGTTTTCAAAAACCAAAAATCCCCAAAAATGAGCAAATGCATCCTACATATTCAGTAAAGTTATTAAATGAACAACAATAATCTGCATTTGTGCTTCTAAGTAAACTCCAACTTCTAAATAAACTCCAACTCAAGTTTATTTTTACATATATTTAGATTTATTTGCTATACATCACTATGACCTTATAGTACTTAAAATCCATTACAGGATTTTTTTGTTGTTGTAATAATCAGTCTTAACTCCACAAAGACAATAATACTGCTGTGGAAGACCAAAGGGGAGAAAAGCCATTTCAATTTATTTACAGTTCCTTATTTTGTAAACATTTAGTCTACACATTGCACTAAGTTCTAATAAGGATAAAGAGCTATACATAGAGACAGGAAACAAAGCCCTGTATTTCTATTCATATTGAGCATTAGCATATTATAGATGAAACATCTGCCCTTTCTCATTACCATAGCAGTAAGCTGTCTTCAAATAAGTTTTTAAAACTTTCCAGAGATGTAAATATTTTGAAATAATATACAACTACATCTACTTAAGCCAACCCATTTGGCTTTTATTCCATTTCTAGAATAATTTAAAGTGCTATAAGCAACCCGTCAATCAACACTTTTCTATAATAACAAAACTACTTTAAACATTAATTTACAAGATAATATACAATGTTCATCTGAAATAGCTGAAATTTCAGCACAAAGTCAGTCACTGTCACACTTAACAGCAATTTTTTTTTGTTTTGTTTTGTTTTTTGCAGAACATAGAATAGAAGCTTTGAAACAAACAGTTTGTTGAGCTGTTATTGCCACAATGGCTTATCAATTTTCCTACAGAAGTGGACAAGAGCTACTGGAACTGTATTCTAGCCTGCCTTTTTTTTTTTTTTTTTTGAGGTCACATGACAGTAAGAAGTTTGCATATTCCACATGTCTACTGAATTACAATATTGTCTACCTATAGTACATTATCTCATTTTAATCAGAGCTGGTGCTAACTGTAAATTTACAACATAGACCCACTCAAAAACATCACAACTATTTTTTTCTTTGGACAGGAATAAGCTATATTCTTGGAGTTGATGTGCTACACGGCTACAACAGTATAACAGTATATATCTGACACTTTATGTTGAAGAAAGATGCATCTGTTTCTGTATTTTTAATGCCCTACTACAGCTACAAATTATTCACCGAGTTCTGCTTGCTTTAGCCGTTTAATTTTGTGAAACTATCATATTCTTACATTCCCTTGCTATTTTATAAGTCGTTGCCACGTAGCTCAATATTGTCAGTATTTGTCCCAAACCTGCAGATCATTAACAGCATGTGCAAAACACTCTTTCATACCATCAGCATGCAGCTAGAACACTATTAACTGACTTTTTTCTAAACATGAACAATAAACAAGACAAGTGGCACTGTTGACTTTGGATATCTTCTAACGTGTAATAGTATGTGCTAAGGAGGAATGCTAGGCTTCTCATCTATTTGTGGCACCATATGAATTAACCCATCATTGTCTGGACCAACCTCTGCGGTACTGCTGCCAAATACCCACACGCAGCTTTCTTATATAGGCTCACAGAGGGCAACTTCATTCATAGACATAATTTGAGTACAAAAATAATAACCTATATTCAATGAAGCAGCCCCCTAGCAGGATTGCAGAAAGGTGTGTGTGGGAAACCCGGGAGGCAACTGTAATAAGGATAAGAAAATTTTGTAGGCTGCAAGGCTCAAAGTAACTAATGTTAATTTTTAGTCCACATGGTCTGTATTTTGTAAAAGTGCCTACAGCTTAGAAAAAGTATGACAGTATATTACAGATGTGAGAGCATGAAAAAAGTCTGCTATTTCAAAATAAGAACTAGATGGCCATGCTGAAAACTTACAAAAAAAATCAAAAAGGTAAACGGTGCATTATATTGCTCCCAGGGATTTTTGAGCTGCACTGATTCTTGTCAGGTTTGGGACAATACCCTGTAGAAATAGTTAAATCCTCATTCAAAACCCCAGATTTCTATGTCTTGAATAATGAAATCTTCTCGCTTAGAAAGTGTATGATTCCCAAATGTTTTACATGAATGACTTCTTCCATGGTAGAGATCACCATCGAGCCAAAGAGCAAACTCTCCCCTGCAAGACAGACAATATATTAAATAAAAAGACTGAGGGAGTAAGCATTAAACTTATGAATGAATTTTTCATTCAGAATTCAGAAATGAGGAGGAATTACAGAATTCTTTTTTAACACAAGTACCTCACAGATGTTGATAAATTTGAAGCCGCAAAGACTTTTTTTTTTTTAACACTATTTATTACTAATTTGGCAATATCCCTCTTTCAGCTATTCTGAAATAAAAAGCTAACCAGAATTCCTCAGTTTTCTGCCCCTTCAATTTGTATTAAGAAAAAGGCATAACAGTACTCTTACATGTGAAGAGAATGCTGATAAGAAGTAGTGGAAACAGCTCAAAAGCTTATACACTTGCATGGGGGGAAAAAAAAGGGGTGAAACAACATAAAATTTCTGAAGACGTTGGCATGTCTTGGAATGGTACAGTTTCAATTCAAGCCTCTTCTAGTTACACATAATTTTCAGATCTACATACTTTCAGAATCATACTATCTTGTGTCCATTCTGAATATACCAACACATACACTCCAGTAGAGCATGCAAGACATCATAACCTTGCAGGGCTGAAACCTGATGCCACACTATGCTGAAGACAAACCTCCTGTTTAAGTTTCCTGAACATAGGAAGCTAAACATCTGACATACTAAAACTTTCTTGGCTGGTAACCATTGAGTCCTGAGCTATCAAACTGAAGTTAACTCCAAATTTTCTTTTCAAAGGTGTGCAAACATACACACTTTTAACAGACTCTAATGACAAAGAGAAATTATAACTTACCCTCCTCCACCAAAAGCAAGGGAGTCCATGTCTCCTTTAATGAAGAACATGTTGTCTCCTGTCCATTTGAAAACCTAATGAAAAAAATCAAAACAGACTACTAAGTTAAAATATCTGACCTTTTTGTTTGGGTGGAAGGGAAATCAAAACCAGTAAAGACACACTATGGGTGGCTAGAGGCCAATTTAATCAAGTCACCAAGTCTACACAGACACTTCAAGGACAAGATACATGCAGACAAAAATTCTCTTACAGTTTATGCTATTTAAAATAAGACCATTTCAAAATAGGTCGTCTTTGAGCACTGAAACCTCTACACAATGAAAAATACCAAGAAAATACGCTTAGGTTAAATGATATGCCCTTTAAAAGGATGCAATTTGTGAATTTTCAGACAGATACCTGGCAGAATTTAGAATAGTAGAAAAATCTTCAGTACAACAGAAGAGGTTGAATATGTTTTTCACTATGCAAACACTACCGATTTACTGTGCACTTACGGATTCTGTTGAAAAACCTAGTATGACAACATTTTTTGGGCCAACTCCTAGAATTTTTCAGATTATTTACTGTTAGATTTATTCAGTAATTACCCTAAGATAATGCATATGGAGGCAAAAAAGCAAAAGCATACAAAGTTATTATGACTTACCTCAAAATCTGGAGAAAAAGTGAACATAAAGGTCTCTCCAGTCCCATAAAAGCCATCACTCACTTTAAATGGTTCAGATGCTAGTGCACCAAAAACCTGCACGCAGAAATGGGCAAGAGGAAATACTTAAGAAAAACTGCACAGTACCTGAGAATCTCTCATGACAGTAACTGATAAACAAATTGGGTTGCAAACGTTGCCAGATTTGGAATTCACCACAAGGTAAGTCTTACATTGTACCACTGTTCCAAGCACGTTGATTGGATATGGTATGGTATCTTGTGGTAAAATAAAAAGAAGAGGACTCTTTCTTAATAAAAAGTTAACATAGTTCTAAAAAAGAAAATCAAAGGGATGAAAACTGAACTCAGGAAATTCTCAGAAACAATGTAGTTTTTTAAAATTTCAGATCAAAAGGTTCTGCTACCTCATATTAACTCCTCTTCCACCTCAACT
This sequence comes from Pelecanus crispus, assembly GCF_030463565.1. Lineage (NCBI taxonomy): Eukaryota > Metazoa > Chordata > Aves > Pelecaniformes > Pelecanidae > Pelecanus > Pelecanus crispus. Next base: position 154,424,122 of record NC_134644.1, on the reverse strand, counting down.
AGGCTATTTTCAGCAAGTTCCCAGCTGTAACTGAATTGTTATTTTTTATGTAATTTATTCATTCCAATCCAAGTAACAGGTAAGCAATGGTTACCCTGTCTTACAGAGACAGATTTTAAATAAGCCTTTGCTGGGTAGCAAAAGTATTTATAATATTCAGTAATAAGATCATTACAACAGTAGTTAAAAAGGTCTAAGGACCGATTATTAGATATTTAAACCTTAAAGTAGTATCAATTTCTCAGGAACAAGAATAACTGGGACACCCCCCCCCCCCAATTATACAAAATCAACTATACCCCATGAAGTACAACCCTCCCAAAATCCTATTCTAAGGAACTCCTTGGCTGTAGGTAGGTTTTCCAAGTATTCCTTTCCATGTTGAGCTCTATAGTAGCTGTTAATAAACACAAGACTAGGTGAGCATGAACTTCAGATCAGGAACTCAAGAATTATACACAGCTATCAAGCATCCAATAAAGACTGCCCTAGCTCAATTTTGAGTTACCAGTTCAGAACAACTGTTAGAAAATTCCTTGTTTCTCAGGAATTTTATGTGGTCCAGAAAGTTTCTTGTTCCGAAACTTCTAATTGAAATAGAAGATAGCAAGCCTGAGAGTCATGTAAAGAAAAAGATGTGCTCACAAAACTAAACACCCTTCTGCCTTCAATACACAATCTTACACTGACTTCTTATGAGAGAAAGGTTGCTAGTCTTCTAAAGAATATCAGGGATAATTTTCTTTAAACATCCTGATAACGCACATCAGACTGTCTTTATCAGATCAATCATGACAATAGCGGATGTTTTGAAATCTTTTTATTGAATTCAAGCACTAATATCTTGCAATAAACTTTTAATATTTTTGAAAAAGTATGCACAACAGCAAACAAAATTAATTTGATGCAGGTAGTACTGCACATTTTAAAAGTCACTGTTGCGACCCCATTGATACAGAGCAGGACAGAGGTAGGACTTACATACCGAACTTCCTTTAAGTCATAACATCTACAGAAGCTTCCTTATATTATTATTAATATTTTATTTAGTTATTTATTTATTTTTAAAAAGAACAAAATATCACTACACTGACAAGACACTTCCCTGTTCCTTTACTTAAATGAAAAGAATTACCTTTGAGCATACATGTGACCAGTATTTACACTCTAAAATCTGATTCTCTGGAGGAATTTTTAAACTTACTTGACAAAGTGATGAAATAAAGTATCACAGTCAGCTAAAAGTGCTCACTTCAAAGACCTGTATCAGTTTCAGATGCATTGTTAAACAGCAAATTCGGTCTAAAGGTTTGAAGTTCCATGCACTGAGGTCCAAGTTTTCTGTACCTCTGTTTTAATGCAAGCTCCCATGAGAACTAGCCCAATCCTTTTTTTGCACATTTATTTCATTGAACATATAGGATCAAACACTGGCAAGACATTTCTCTGTTATCCCACAGTCTAAATAACAAGAATAGGCTTAAGAGAAAGAAACTACCATTTATGTTTTGCTTTCTGGGGAAATAGATAAAAATCAGACCAAAATAAAAGAATTCTTTTAAGAAGAAGAAGAAGAAATGTTTGTGTTCCTGTTAACTTTCCAGAAGGCTTTTTGGTTTTGCCTTTTTTCTGTGTGTGTGTTTTTAAGGTAGACTTTAAATAAGTCCCCGTGTTATTAAGACCTGCAGCTTTTTATACTTTCCTTTTTTTAAGGCCATTACTAGTTAGATGGCCTTGTGGGTCAGAGAAAGTTCAAGTGAGCGCTGACCAAGTATAACACCCAACGCAAGATTTGTAGTAAGTCATGCTCAGAACATTAAATGATCACGTAGTCAAACAGCAGCAGTAATAATTTAAAAAAAAAAAAAAAAATCAGAGAAGTCCACCTCAATTCTGGCATGATAGGTAATTAAGTAACAACAATACAGGGAGAGGGGTGAAAAGAGGAAAATGAAATTAGGAATGAAGTAGATCTGAACATTGTTAATCAACATCTGTAGAAAATGAGCTGGCTTAAACATAATCACACTCATTTAGTCTAGTGCTACAAAGACATGCAGTGTTCTCTTCCCCCAAAATTTGTGAAGAATTCAATTTACCTTATAGACAAGGCAGTTAAAACTGCTGTTTGATTTCAGGTTTAAATTAAGAGAAGCAACAGTTGTCCTATTAGAAAGAATACTAGCTCTAAAATACTTTTTCTAAAAATAGGCTTGGCTCAGTTGAAATACGTTTTAAGTGAGAAGACTTGTGTTCAAAAAAACAGGTAGATGTGGCACTTCGGGACATGGTTTAGTTGACATGGTGGTGTTAGGTTGATGGTTGGACTGATGATCTTGGAGATCCTTTCCAACCTTAATGATTCCTGGTTTTTACTTTCATTAAAAAATTAATCCAGCCACCAAGCTAGGAAACATGAAATTGCTACTCTACCCTTAATTGGTTTAGTGGTGGACTTGGTAGTGTTAGGTTAATGGTTGGACTGGATGATCTTAAAGGTCTTTTCCAACCTAAATAATTCTATGATTCTATGACTTAACAGAGTGATTCAGACTACGTGATGACATTTTAGGTTGATAGTAGTCAATCATTCTAAGCTGGTACTTTGGGTATTGCTGAGAAGTCTCTACAAGTAAAGGCTGGGAGAGGGATTATTCTATGCATGCTTTACTTAGTTTTGGCTAAGGCTTTTAATGACCTCATTATAAAATCAGGTCTTCCATCAGGACTTTAAGAATTATTGATTCATTGTCCTTCAAAGACAACTGACCAAATATCCAAGCCTTAGATACTAGGTATTTGGTTACCCTAATCCTCAAGTTTCTATCAATTAAGTTGTTTAGCAACATAACATTTTTTTAGGGTTTTATTTGGTTACTTCAGCATCACAAAACAATTACCTCCAACCCTGACTTCATGCATATTTTCTGTGACAATAGAATTTGAACTTCAAGACAGTATTTCATTTTTACCTGATCTTTACTACCCATTTCATTAACTAACTGTTAAGGTTAAAAATTAAAGATGAGACTCCAAAAGAATGTGTAATTGCTGTAGTCTATTCTGTCTATTGATAGAGTTCTGCAGAAACCAGTACTCAACTTCCCCCCCGCCTTTTTTTGTTACCTTTGCACATGTCATCTCTAAAACGTAGAACAGGCGAGACTTTTTTTCCCCTCTTGTGATTTCAAGTGTCTGGGGCAGTAAGCTAGACTTCAGAAACCTGGGTGTAACTTTTCTCCGTCAAACATTTTATGACCTTCAACTTTGCTTACTATATGCAGGTAACTGAACTTAAATAGAGCATCTTTTAGGGTAAAAATCCATATTGAATTCAAATTAAGAAAGTGATTCATGAACAGAACAAAATGGGCTGCTGAAATAAAGAAAACCCTATGTTTAAATAACCACATGAATATCTTCTAGCAACTCCACAGCAATGTGAAGCCATTGAACCTTTCTGATTATCTCTTAATTTGTATGTAGCTTCAAACTACCTAAGTCTCTGGATCCCAACGTCTTTTAAGGGCTCAAGTTATTTGAAGAGCAGCTCTGGTAGCTACATTCAGGTAGCTTAGTCATGTCTTAGTTCAGATCAATACCCTCAGAGCTGACATTACATCTAGTTAAGCAAATATAGGTAAAAAATGAAGTACATATCAGATTTCATTAACAACTGACATTCCTTGAGAGGAATTAGCCTTCTGTTAGAACAACATAGAGTTGTGCTAATCCTAAACTATCTCAGTTCAGCCTTTACACAGGTATGAACTTGTCACACAAGACTTATTTCACTGTTTGTCTTGGATCATCTCAGGGCTGTTGTTTGTACACCAGCAAACCACAAAGCTAGCACATTCTAACTGTATGGAAAACCTTACATGTTTTATTTAAGAGACTCTGAAGCTTGCTTCATATACAGGAGTATTTTATTTCTAATTATAGAATAAATTAGGTTATGAAAAACCTCAGATGGTCTCTTGTACAGTTCCCTACTCAAAGGGGGACAAATTTTGAAGCTATCTTGGGTTGACTCAGAGTCTTGTCCACTTAGGCTCTGAGTACCTCCAGGAATAAGGATTCCACAGCCTCTCTATGTACATGTTCTACATACTTCCATCACCAAATCTGGGTCTTGAAAGATCACATTGCTGCTATAAGCAACATTAAAAGAATCAGGCTTTACAGCAAAAGAGCTATTTGCTTCCCATCAGTTATTTTAGTCCTTTGAGAAGTGATGTCTATAGGGTTTCTGCATGAGATTGGATTGTTGTGGCTCATTGGGAGTGGGTACCTAAAACTCCCAAGTTCTATGCTCCATATACACTTTTCCAGTGTATATAATACAAACTGAAGAATGACTTATTGTAAAACTACACAGTCCTTTGGGTGGTTAAGTGCATTAATTCTGCTTCTGGAACACTACTTGTTTAGTGACTCATGTTCAGGAATTAGGTATTAATTTCTTTTTAAATGACTGTCAGAGCAGACACCAGAGCTTGGTGTCTTCACTAACAGAAGCACATACCAGTAGTTATGGACTGGCTGCCTAACAACTGTAACATTTCTGTAGAATCTACATAACTCCTACTACATACATACATAACTACATAGATTTCTTGGGCACCTTTATTAGAGGATCTCCTAGAATTGACTACCGCAGGCAATTTAGGTGGCTTCAGATTCCAACCTTCAACTAGACAATGTTCAGCTTTTACACAAATAAAGCTTTAGTTTATGAAAGCTGAGTGTTTTGGCTAGGGTTTTTTTTGTCAGCACTTTAAGTAAAATTGTTAATTGATTTTAAAAAGAAATCAAGATTAGAGAAGGTTTTGGAAAAGAAAAGAAAAAATAGGGTGAGGCTTAACAGACTTTAATGAACCAGATTATGAAAAGTTACAAGGTACACTTGCTCCTTACTCAATGTCAACCTCAGATAAAGGCTGTCTTCATAAACATGGACAACAAAGAACAGGGTCTCACAGGAAGTAGCCCAGCAAATGAATTAATTCTAGTTTGAAGGAAACGTACCTCAACCGAGGTTAAGAAAAACACAGTATCTTTCATAAACATAGAAGCTATAAAGTGGGCAGAACAAGGAATGCCAAAAAAGAGTGAGGAGTTATGCTTAGCAAATGGCAAGAAACTATCTGGTCATAATTCTGTCATTCTTCAAAAAGGCTGAATCTCATTTGGGATCTTCCCTGAACTAGATAGCCTAGACAGGCAGTGATCTTGGGAGCATAAAATATGAAAACACCTGGTCTCCTGGTCTCTCTTAAAATGAATACTATTTATGCCCTTCCAGAATGTATCTTAGCATATTGCTAGTGAACTACTTCTGGATACACTCTCCTACAAAAAAAGTACTCAGATTCTTTTTCAGTCATGGAAAGCAGTTTTATAGTACTATCTGCCAGGAAGGTACAACGTATTAAAGATAAATTAACTGCTTTTGAAAAATCAATAGCTTCTCTAAAAAATGGATGACCCTGATTGATTACCAAAGGGCACAGTAGGCTACCATTGTCTTATTTTTCATGATTGTAGAACCTTGCATCAAGGGGAGAAAGAGTCTATACCGAACTTCCACAGGTTTTGAATTCAAAGAGTGTAAAATTTATTTTCAGCTGTCAAATGCAAAGACATTTCTCATTAATAGCTTGAAAGACAGAACTACTGAAAACACCGCTCACTACATTGGTGAAGGACTCAGCATGTAAAACTGGTCTGAATCTTTCTTTCTGTAGCATATGTTGCATGCTGAATACACATGGATTTCACTCACTCTCGCGTGGAACTCAGGTGAGATCTGCTGTACACTGTGAAAGATACAAGTTCAGGTGGCTACTTGTCCCAAAAGCCCAAGGAATGTTTTCATACATGTCCCTGGGCATGAGCCTGTAAGTTGAGATTTATCATGGTTTGTTTCACAAAAAAAAATATGACATGTCTCTTAATTCCCTGCTTTGTTTGGACAACCATGACACTTTTTGAACATGCAAGTTGAGATATTCATATATGGAAGGTCATCTGAATACTTCCAGCAACAGAACAATACTACATGCTGGTGGCAAGACAGCCCTGTCAGAAAAGGGACATTGTATTTCTGGGCCAGATAATCAGGTACTAGGAAGTAGATATCTTACAAATTAATCTTAAGAAGCTAATAAGGGAATCATAGAAGGATAGTTACCAAAGAACATTTAACAGGCTGATGGGTCTGTTGAGACATCTCAAGTCTATTGCATAGTTTTTTATCTTCAAGATTAAAAAGTAAATGAAGAAAAGTTCCCTTTTGAAAAACTTCTGGGAAAGAGAGTGCTCTAGTAGCAGAGATTTAGGAGGGAATTTTCTTCTTAAGGGATCCCTGAGGCAGGAAACAGAAGGAACAAACAAGTTGTGACTTGAATTAGAAAACGTACCCTTCATCTACAGTTTTCAGACCCCTTGAATAATATGAGCCCATGCTTCCTGAAAACAAAACAGTGATTACCAAAGCGGGACAGGTAAGTGAAGAAAACACCACAGACTTTGCAGTGGTTCTGTTAATTCTTCATGACAGCAGTAACTTGCTTCCACAAGAGAGCACAGAAGTTTCACAAAGAATGAATCAAAGTCTCATGCTGCCTGTAACGTTCACTTATTATCAGAACACTCAAGAGATGACGTTTGCTATTCAAATGGTGAGATGTGATCCACTTTCTGGAATTCATACCACAGTCAAAGGGGAATAGGGCACAACTACAGAGACTCAATGAACAAAAATTCATTATGCAGCAAAGACCCTGCAGCCCCTGAATGGGAAAAAGATGCTGGCTGCAGCCACAGAACGTACCAAGCAGCACTGGCCGCAGCTGGTAGTGACATTCCAACTCAACAAGATCTTCTGACACCAGAAAGTTTTAGAGACTATACTTCTTGTGCTTTAGGTGCATTAAAAAAAGAATAGTAAAAGTAAATTCAGTTATTGGGTATTATAAGACTCATGCATTTTGACAACGAACTTGTATCATTAAAGTAGATATGTAGTCGGTCAGAGGATTCCTTGACAGTGAAATATGTTTTTAAAAGCCTCTACGTAACTATCAAGGAGAAAATCAGCTTGATGCACACAATTTTGTCTTCCATGATGGACTGACATGTCAGCTACGCCTTTATACTCCTCAAGCATTTTTCTTGATGGGTCCCCTACCTCCACGCAAATATTTTCTTACCTGTCCATCACTGTCCTTGATAACCAACAGCACAGGTGTGTCTAATCCCAGCATAGTTCGATACAAAGTCTTCAAGCTCATGCCATGCTTTGCAGTACTGTATACAAGAGTCCATGGATATCCAATGGTCCGTGGTGGAAGAGACTTTGTGAGCTGTTACCAAGATAATGACAACTCTTATTTAAAAAAAAAAAAATATTACATATAAATGAAAGCTGATTATGTTCTTCTGAACTACTACAAGTGGCCCTATAAAAGCTAGTTTAAAACTTCAGACCAACTCTAAAGTTTCACATCTAAGTTTTCTATCCCTGGTCTCTCAAGCAGGTTTCTTTTCCTACCTCTACCAGTGATCTGCAGAAGAATGATTTAGCAACTGAAGAACATGTGTTTGGTGAGGTCTCTAAAAGGTTTATCTAAAGACAGTAAAACCACGTAGTTATTCTTGCATAAACAATACTATGCCTCAGTACTGGGGAACTAGAATACTCAAGTCAACAGGTAACAAGCTGGAGAGTAAAGGATGCTTGTTCTTCTGTTTCTGTGCCTTTGAACACAATCAGCCTTGATCCAAACCTTCAATCAACACATTTAATGAGATGACTTTGGAATGAACTGCAGTGAAAGCCAAGCTGTTTTCAGGGAAGAATGAAATAAAGGCACACAGACTAGTGTGGTCATGGTATATTGAAAGTTATGATAAGAAAAAAGCGCAACATTTTAGCTACGAATTATGTTGTGCTCATGCATTTAGTACCACACAAGGCCTTCCTACTGGTATGTTTTACACTATGGTCATAGCATTTGTAATATATTAACATAAAATACTAAAAAGTGACGTATATAAGTTAATACCTTTTCAATTTGTTCTGGCTGTAGTAGTTCACTGGGATCGCTAAGATTTGGCCGGAATGCTTCAGGCTCCAGGTCTGTTTTGATATCTGTTGCCTGTTTTGAATTGATATCTTCTCTTGTTGTTATCTACAAAAAGAACAAGAAAATGAGTATTCACAATTCTGTTAGCAGGGAAGAGAAACTCTGCAAGTTTAAGATCATGCAGTTGACTGATTTACAGTTACACAACTCCTTCAGAGTTAAGAAGTCCATTAGATTTGATCTGACCAAGATTTCCACTGCTTCCGCTAGCAAGCCGGTACTCGACTATATACTAAGAATAAATTACACAGGCACCTACTCAGAAGTAAGCTATGGTTTTATGGTTTAAAAAAAGAAGAAAAAAAAAAGAGAGAGTTCTCATACACAGCTGAAGGACTTCAAATGTTTTTCAGAGGCCAGCTTACAAAGTGCTTGCATTTTAATACTAACATAGCATTTACATTAAATGTAATTAAAAAACCCAGATGGAAAAGGAATTGAAACTTCAACATGGACATTTCTCAGTAGTTTCTGAATCAATACTCTAAAATTAGAGTACTTGCAAAAGTTTTCAGATATGTAATAGACATGTGGAAAAACTGCTGTCAAGTATTTTGAGTAAAGCATCTGAATGAAGCCCTAGGAATACTGCTGCTCCATAAACTGATCTGCTGGAGTACTTATGGGAATTGAAGAAGAAAGGATTGAGAGGATGGGGAGCAGAAAGCAGCATTAATACTTATGGTGCATAGTGAGCTTTGGCGTCTGGCACTATGCACGAAGATCCTGTAGTAGTTTAAACTAACTGTCCCATACACCCACCCTACTGAGCTGCTGTAGATCACCATTTAGTGGACGCAGCAGAAGGCCACAATACTCCTCATCAGATATCATAGTTTATGACAGCTTTTTACCCCAGTCCATATTCACTGGCACTTTCAAGCTGAAGTGCTATGTGTTGAGAACTAGACTAGCTGAGACCCAAACATGCTTTCTTTTACAAATCTTACGGCAGGGATAGTTAATACTTGCTGTGGGGATAGTGAAATCTGACAAAGTATGACAAAGTGAAGGAAGTCAGTAACTTAAGCCACTGCAGAAAAACTCATTAAAATGTTGAGAGATTTACTAAAAAAAAAAAAATCTTAACAAGAATGAGTGCATCTGAATAATTTATCAGCCTGAACCAAGTTTCACTGAAAGTCAGACTGTCCAAATTGTTTAAAGCCTGAATCCTGAGAATTTCAAGAAAATACCTGCCAAAACCACCTGCCAACTCCAGAACAACCACCAGTGTTTGCCACATGCCTCATACTCTAAACATACAGAACACAAGTATGGTATTTCACATACCACCATGATAAACTTTGCCAAGCTTTTGTGAAGAGAGCTTTCTTAGTTAACAAAAGAAAAGCCAAATCAAAGAAAATTCTGAAATACAGATAAAGCTATTTAAACAAATACAGACACCTGAGGAAAAAAAAGGTATCCCTCTCCTCTCCCTCAAGAACTATGAAAAAAGTTACTATCACAAACTCCTGTTACTTAAAAAAATAGGCCTATAAAGTTGAAATAAAGTATATTCATACCATAACTTAATTACAATATTAATTCTTAAGAAAAGGTGCACTTAAAGAAAGTGACTATCAAGCAAGCAAAAAGCTCAAGCCTTCCATTTTTCAATGGAAAGTAACAAGCATTTCCAATGTAAGCTATGCACTAATTTCCATATCACAACAAAAAAGTATATGCAGTTTTCCATACAGCTTCATGTACAAAAAGATGACCTACCATTACAGAGTGCTATCTGTAAAACATGTTATTTGGTAGTCCAACTCTTTTCCACCTCAAATGCCTTTTGTACATCACAGACTACTTCAACTCCATAAAATTTCAGCACTGTTCAAGTGTACAGCAGAAAGCTTATTTCCTTTGTTATTCTTTAATTGTGATTAGATTGCATCATGCAAAACATGAGTAATTTGGATTGAAGTGGTGGGGGGTGGGGTTTGTGTGGTTTTTGTTGGATTTTTCTCCATTTTTCATCATTATTATTATTACAGTAAAGCAACTTTCTTCTAGGAAGAACACTGCTTTGTAGAAGTGGACAAAGACACGTGTCTGTTCAAAGGTATCCATTTGACAGAACACAGTTTCAAAACTTGCAAATTTATTTCCCACTAAACTTTGACCTGTAGTCAGATTCCAGGGGCGTCCAAGGTTAGTGACAGCCATGCAGTCTATACCACAAATACTTAAATAGCCTCACAGCAGAGAGTTTATAGGCTCCAGCCCATCACATCAGATTTTTCAAGTCAGCCTAAACCCTGACTTTGGGCATTCCAGGTGAAAGGTATTTGGAAAGAGCTCTTGCACTTCCAGGATATTAATATAAGGATTTTCCACCACCACTTGCCAGAAACAGAACTGTTTTGTTCTAAAGTGGGAATGATTTTTTTTTTTTTTGGCAAAATTTCTGGTTTTCCCATAGAAATAGAACTGCAGCTTTGGGGTTCACACTCATTATTGATTTATGCAACCATACTGCCTACAAAACATTTTAAATCAATTAATTACTGATTATTAAACAAACAGAAATAAAAGCCCTACGAAAAAGTTTTCTTATATGTAATTACATAATAGGTGGAAAAAGGCACGATTAAAATAAAAAAAAAAAAAACCCACAAACAAAAGAACCAGAACCAAAAACTTTTTACAGTTCAGCAACCAATTACTACAGGGAAACAAAATACTCAATGCTTCTAAGGAGTTCTAAGCTATGCTTTCCATCAGTAAGTTATGCATGATGTACACAGCAGCTAACAATTTCATAGTCCCAAAGAACTAAGAAACACCTAAAGAGAATGCAAATATCAGTTTAAGTCCATATCAGTAAACTGTCAAAAATTCAAACTGAAGTACTGTTTTTGAAACAGACAGTTCCATTACCAGCTCCACGTGTATGACCTCTGCCATGTCAAACTGCCTCAGTTACCTGCTTGCATAATGGAAAAAATACTTACCTATTCCACAGAAGTTGTGAAGCTTCATACTTGCCAAGTACTGTGAGATTCTTGATGAAAGATTCCTATATAAAATTAAATACCCATGCAACAAGGTTTTGGATTCTTCACCTGGTTTGCATTCTTTTTAGGAAAGCTTCTATCTAACACAACACACCTGTCTAAAGTGGAAGTTAAAACACATCACTCTTGAGTCAAGCAGTACTGAGAACAAACTTTCAAATTCTGACAGAAAATTCCTGTTTGAAAAAGTTGGAAGTAATAATTCCATCATAAAATTACTAATTCCATCATAGCATTGCACAATTAAATACATCCAAAACAAAGGAATTTTCTGCTGGATCCTCGTAGTGCTGTAGATAAGACAAACCCACTGAGTGTGGGACTTGCCCTGATCAAAGACACTACAAAGAAAGATGTTTTGGTATCTGGAGATGGGATTTAAACTACTGAAGAGGGCACCTGGAGACGTCTGCAGAGTGTGCGCAGTTCTTCACTATTTAGAGCATCGATCCTGCGGTGATACTCAGCCACTGACACTACCTGAATATGGAGACAGGAAGACAATAATTCCACTGACAGTTGAAGAAAAGTAAAAAGGTAAGAAAGAAAAAAAGTGGAGGAGAGTAATGAAGGGAAAAAGTGCAATGATAACAAACAAACAAGAAGTGCTAAAAGATGTTTGTTTCTGCAAGGACAATGTGCATGTAGGTGATTTTAGACATATGAGTAGACACAGCAAAATTACAAATTAAACGCTAATGGCACTAGCAGTCAGATATATCTCACTGCTCTAGGATGAATACAGAAGTGATACAGGAGCGCATAAAGTTACCAGTATCAGGATGCTAAATTAGAAGTCAATCTGAGTTGCATGCCTTAACACAAACTCTTCAGCCCAAAGTACTCTCAAACACTCTACACCCAGATTAATGAGTCCTGTGAACCTGGTTTGCTTTCCTGGATAAAGAACAGAAGCAAACCTCAGGCTTCTCAGTAGGTTCTGACTCTTTTATCTGGCAGTGAAGATACAGTTAAGGACAAGGTGGCAAGACTAAAGTTTAACAAACTCCCCAATACCACCCCACAATATCTTTATCCTGTACATTCTATTCACCTCCAAAGCTTCAGCAGCTGCTCATCCGTTAACACATTCACTCCAAATGGCACCTCCACTTTGGCAGGAGGTGTACAGTCAGAAAGCTCTAGAACATGCTGCTCTGGTGCAACAAGCTGGCTAAAGGACTACAACAGTCATTTTGATGTAACTACAGCAAATAATGTGATTTTGAGAATGACTCAAAATCATCATTTTTATGAAAGCATCTTAAAACAGCTGGTGGAGAGATTAAATGGATGCCCCATGTAGTAAGAGTGTATTAAAAACTTCTAGAGCCTACCACAGTGCAAAGGAAGATAACCACAAGTCCAGCAGCTCCCCATCTACCTGCCCCTACTACAAGGAGTTTGGCCAGATACTCGCCACTGTCCTGAGTACAGAGCCCACAGTCATGCATGACTGGCTCTTGAGCAGCGATGGTTCACTCTACCCCATGCAACTGCAAGGCAAGAAAAAGGAATACTTGTGACATCCAGTTTTATTACTGAATAATCAGTAATTATTAGCACTCAGTTTATTTCCACCATTTTCTACTGTTCTCTTAAAAAAAAAAAAAATCAAGAAAATTGTTGTAAATTGTATTGGTTTGTGCATTCCCAGAGTCAAGTAGCTATATGCAAAGCTTTAACAATATTCCACTCAAGCGTGTAAGTAATAGTGTAGTTTTATCCTTTTATTTGCTATGACACGTCATTGTAGATTACATTGTTCACCCCAGCACCTTATAAACGTAATCTGAAAAACAATAATGTGAGGACCTTTTAGCCTTGTTGCTTCTTTAAGCTCAGCCCCTACCACATGAGAGGCAGTAGTTAACTTACAATGGGCCACAAATTTGTGGTTACTTAAGGAGATTCCTGAAAAAAAAAAAAAAAACAACCCCAAAAACCCCAAACCAAAAAAAAAAAACCCAAAACCAAACCCAACAACTCCTCCTCCCTGACACCATTATATATTTGCCCTTTCACATACTGGAATGTACATAATTTTATAGGCAATATCATCTTGCCTTTGACTTGTCAAACACATACTCTATCTAAACAGCCTGTACCTGGGAACTGCTTATCAACCCTTTTGCTCAGTGATCAAGATCTGACACACCTTTTCATAAGTCAGGGGATGCCTGCATCCTCAGAACAGGTGCACAAGGTATTCTGATAGATTTCTTACCTGAAACATGAATATTTATCCAAGTATGTACACAATAATAGCTCCTTGGCATCGTGAACCTATTGCACACCACCACATTACATCTTTACAGCTGTTTTGTGAACAAAAGCCTGCATACTGGCAGACCATTGGCATGCAATGACAAACGTCATAAAAAGCACATCACAGAATGTCAAACTATCAACAGGAAAATTAAGGGCAAGGAATCCACCCTCTCAAACCCAGTGCTTATTTTAAGTATACAGCCCATACTATATTCTGTAAGTAAACCACAAAACAAACTCAGTTATCCACTCATCACTGAAGTTGGCTTTCAATGAGTACATTAAGATACCTCAACAGTTCAGCTACAGTACTTGACCTTCTATAAAATGCTTACAGTTTAGGTCAACATGCTTTATTTTTGCTTTGCAGTGGACAAGATTATGTGCTTCAGGATTCTGTAGCTCGTTTAATCGCGAAGTCATGTCTGTCTAAGCCTCCTGGCAGCAACCTTCTACAGCTTCATGAAAGAAGTGATTGAAATACATCTTGAAAACAGCTAGCATTTTGTCCCTGCAAGGTCTGAGAGGGTTGTTTTGAAATGTTAGTAGTATCATTAGTTAGAAGTTTATTCTGGTTTATAACCTGGTTTAATTCATAGTCTGCTTATGCTGTTTCCTCTTCCATCAAGATGTCTTCATTTTCCTTCCTTGTAGTCATATTAATCCTCTATTCTATTTCACCAAGCTAGATAAACCAGTTATTTTCCTCCCTTCCCCCCAGCCCCTACCCCAGCTCTTTGTTCTCCTGATCATTTTAGAAGCTACTTTCTACCTCATTCCACGTTGAACTTTCATTCTTAAACACAGAACTTTATTAGTTTTTGACACAGTATTAGAAATACCTGGAAAGCAAGGTCTTTCATTTGTGAAAGACAGATGCAGTTTTCTATGCATCATACTGGTCTGTGGTTTTCAGTACAGAATGTTTCTTTGTAATAAAATTATTGTATTTTTGGGCAGGTAGCAGTGGATGCTATTTATCTGTGTTTCACCAAGGTTTTTGATGCTATCCTATAGTAGCCTTGCAATCAAATCAGTTATGTATCAAACGCATAAAGAACAAGGCTGAAAAAGCAGCTGGACCACTGGGCTCAAAGGGTTGATGCTATTGATGGTTAAGGACTGGAACAGGCTTCCTAGGGAGGCTGCAGAACCTCCAACCTTGGAGGCTCTCAAAGTTTGACTGAGCAAGGTCGAGTCAACCTGGACAAATTCTTACATTTAAGTCCTCAAGGTATAGGACAAGGCTTTCCAAATTCCAATACAGTCCACGTCCTTACACAGAAATTGCCAAATTGCCCAAAATTGTAGCAATCTAAGTATTCTGCCCAGGATTAAAATGCAGGCCTACCTGTACGAGTTTGCTATGTGCTTTATTTGCCACACACTCTTCGTTATGCTAGATCAGCATCCTGTTTCCTTGATACCCAAAGCTACTTTTTCAAGATCAGGAAGCATTCCTGACAGACCCTCTGTTCTCTCTCTAGTTATTTTCTGCTTCAAAGAGAATGCAGGAGGAAAGAACAGCAGCTAAACCTCTTATGGTTAACCTGGGCACTGGCTGGAATAGACCGAAACAAATAATGTATATGGCCAGGAGATCAGTGTGCTTCGGGGCAAAAATGATTCTGCTTATGGACTCAGAACAGTCTACCACAGGACAATTCCAAGGGCTAATCAAGTTTGAAATTATATGGGAGATATCCTTAGACATCTAATACTACCTGCTCTATTCATAATAGCAACATTGATGAGAAAACATGAGATAAGCCATATGACTTGTAGCATGAATGCCTTTCAACTTGACTCTCCACACCATGTATATGCAAGTTAGCCACTTAGCAGAACACACAACAGTTTTAATATTTACTGCAGTAAGTCAAATTGCAGGTTTGCATACTAATGATTCAACCAATCAAGAGGCTTAGGATTCTCCTTCTGGAGAAACTCATGTTTCTAAACCTTGTTTTTCTGAAAGTATGTTGGAGTACCTAACTCTTGCAAGCTATACTGGCATACACAGTGAGCAAAACAGAAATAAAAATTCCTAATAAGGAGTTTATTTGTCCTTCAGCAACACACATGAAAACAGTTACAACTGTTTGAATGCCCATGAAGGACAGTTTGCCATGCAGACAGTGACACACCAGCCCCTTCACAGCCACTGGTCATAACAATCTGTTACATGCAGCTGCAAATGTGAAAACTGCTTACACGGAGGCATTCCTCTGCCAGTTTAACAAAGCCAAGAGTGACCAACATGCATGCACCTAATGCATGTTTGCTAACAGGGTGGTGTAATTGCCAAGTATAAGACCAAGTATAGCTAAAATTTCAGAGTTAACAAGTAGCTGAAACTGTCTCCTTGGAGAAAGGGAGGGTCTTATCGGAGCCGAACAGTGCTTCTGAAAGATAAGAATGGAGAAAGCATAATGGTGTAAGTGGTTCTCTCCAACATAGGTTATCTATACCCTCATGATTAACTGTGAATATGAAATAAAAAAAACAAATATTAAGAAAGAGAATGAAAGCTGAACAATTTCACTTTGAATCTTAATACTTCTGTGTAAAATCAGGTGAACTGCAAGCTTCATAAACATTATTTCTTGAGAGTCAAAAAAAAAGTTTCACCTTAAAGTTCCAGGATATTTAATTGAAAAAATACATGCTAATGTAATTTTATCAGGCTATTGACAAAGTTACTCCAAAATATCAGTCCACCTCCAATTCATGAGTACATGGGGAGGGAAAAGAAAGGATCAAACCCTTTCTAAAGGCTGTAAATATCTTCCAATGAAAATAAAAGGTGCACTTACAAACTGAATGCTGTTATGAATATTTTAAGAGAAAACACTAACTTTCTTTTTCAGACAAATTTAGTTTCCTCCCAAAATGTTAGACACTGCTTGAGAGAAAGCCATATTGAAGCAGTCTTCTCTATCACAAATACGGTTATTTGGGACATACTGATGATACTACAGTAATGCATTAATTCATAGGGTTTACCACATCAGATAAACAGTTATGAGGTATCATTCTGAAAAAAAAAAACAACACCCTAAGACTAATTTAATTTGATTCATTTTTAATGAGAAGAAAAAAAATCCATGCATAATGTTTCCATGTGCCTCCTTGCTAATAGAATCATAGAATCATAGAATCATCTAGGTTGGAAAAGACCTTTAAGATCATCCAGTCCAACCATTAACCTACACTACCAAGCCCACTCTAGACTAATCAAGGGTAGACCAGACTAAACCATATCCCGAAGTGCCACATCTACCCGTTTTTTAAACGCCTCCAGGGATGGTGACTCCACCACCTCTCTGGGCAGCCTGTTCCAATCCCTGACCACCCTTTCCGTAAAGAAATTTTTCCTAATTTCCAGCCTAAACCTCCCCTGGCGCAGCTTAAGCCCATTTCCTCTTGTCCTATCGCTAGCTACTTGGGAGAAGAGACCAACACCCACCTCACTACAACCTCCTTTCAGGTAGTTGTAGAGAGCGATAAGGTCTCCCCTCAGCCTCCTCTTTTCCAGGCTAAACAACCCCAGTTCCCTCAGCCGCTCCTCATAAGACTTGTTCTCCAGACCCTTCACCAGCTTCGTTGCCCGCCTCTGAACACGCTGCAGCACCTCAATGTCTTTCTTGTAGTGAGGGGCCCAAAACTGGACACAGTATTCCAGGTGCGGCCTCACCAGCGCCGAGTACAGGGGGACAATCACCTCCCTGCTCCTGCTGGCCACACTATTCCTGATACAAGCCAGGATGCTGTTGGCCTTCTTGGCCACCTGGGCACACTGCTGGCTCATGTTCAGCCGGCTATCTACTAACACCCCCAGGTCCTTTTCGGCCAGGCAGCTTTCCAGCCACTCCTCCCCAAGCCTGTAGCGTTGCATGGGGTTGTTGTGACCGAAGTGCAGGACCCGGCACTTGGCCTTGTTGAACCTCATACAGTTGGCCACGGCCCATCGATCCAGTCTGTCCAGGTCCCTCTGCAGGGCCATCCTACCCTCGAGCAGATCGACACTCCCACCCAATTTGGTGTCGTCTGCAAACTTACTGAGGGTGCACTCGATCCCCTCATCCAGATCATTGATAAAGATATTGAACAAGACTGGCCCTAAAACAGAGCCCTGGGGAACACCGCTCGTGACCGGCCGCCAACTGGACTTAACACCATTTATCACTACTCTCTGGGCTCGGCCACCCAACCAGTTCTTTACCCAGCGAAGAGTATGCCTGTCTAAGCCGTGAGCTGCCAGCTTCCCGAGGAGGATATTATGCGAGACGGTGTCAAAAGCTTTGCTAAAGTCGAGGTAGATGACATCCACAGCCTTTCCATCATCTACCAGGCGGGTCACCAGGTCATAGAAGGAGATCAGGTTGGTCAAGCAGGACCTGCCTTTTGTGAACCCATGCTGGCTGGGCCTGATCCCCTGGTTGACCTGTACTTGCCTGTGGAGTTCGCTCAAGATGAACCTCTCCATAATCTTCCCCGGCACCGAGGTCAGGCTGACAGGCCTGTAGTTCCCCGGGTCCTCCTTCCGGCCCTTCTTGTAGATGGGCATCACATTGGCAAGCCTCCAGTCATCAGGGACCTCCCCTGTTAACCAGGACTGATGATAGATGATGGAAAGTGGCTTGGCAAGCTCCTCTGCCAGCTCCCTCAGTACTCTCGGGTGGATCCCATCCGGCCCCATAGACTTGTGAGCGTCCAGGTGGCATAGCAGGTCATTAACTGCTTCCTCCTGGACTATGAGGGCTCCATTCTGGTCCCTATCCCTATCCTCTTGCTCAAGGGCCTGAGTACCCTGGGGATGACCGGTCTGGCTGTTGAACACAGAGGCAAAGAAGGCGTTAAGTACTTCAGCCTTTTCCTTGTCCTCGGTGACAATGTTCCCCCCCACATCCAGCAAAGAATGGAGATCCTCCTTGGCTCTCCTTTTATTGCTGATGTACTTATAAAAGCATTTTTTATTGTCTTTTACAGCACTGGCCAGATTGAGTTCTAGCTGGGCTTTTGCCTTTCTAATTTCCTCCCTGCAGGACCTAACAAGATCCCTGTACTCCTCCTGAGCTGCCCGCCCCTTCTGCCAAAGTAAGCCTCAGTTTAACAAAATAGGTAATATGAAGAGTTCACAGCTGCAACTATCAGACTATTTACATGCTCATACCACCAGAAGTGTTCCTAGATATATTTTGAACTAGGACCCAAAAATACAAGTTACAGATGGAAGTGATTGTAGTGGCAGGTCCAGCCCTCCGCTACATGGAAGAGTTTAGGAAAAACAGATCAATTGAGGGAACTAGTATTTATTTGAATTCCAACAGCATCTAGGAATTCAAAATGTAGACCCCATTCTTTTACATGGGCTCTGCCTAAAACAAGACCACCCAAAACACCAAACTGCTACCTGCCCCCCCCCCCCCCCCCCGCAAAACCCCACCCCAAGAAAATAAAAGACAGACCCTCTAGGTTCTAGCCAGTCTAAGAAAAAAGTGAAATACAGATGGATGAGAAAGCAATTGGGCAGTATTGGTCATTCTGACAGCATTAACTAAACTGCAGAAAGTCTTAAGAGATGCACATGAGAGCAGGAATTAGCACTGAAGCGGAGTATGCTACAATGACACCCAGGCATACAATCTTAATATGGCTTTGCAGGACCACAGTGCGTGCAAGGTCTCCAGGTTCTGGACTCTCCTTACAGCCAGGAATGCAGTTCATGAGAGTCTGCTCAGGATGCTGGTGTGACAGCAAAGCTAAGCATTTTCTGTCTCATGTGGTCTTCAGCCAATTCAGCTCCCCATCACTCTGCTGGTGGCAAGGAAGGGAAGGTACACGAGCTAGCCATTTTAAGCAGAGGAGGGGGACTGGAGAATCACAGCAGTCCCCTGAATTAGCTGGCACTGTGGTTCTCTTTCTCTTTCAATAGCTTTAAAACTGGCCATCTCAGAACTGGTTTGCACACCAAGGTGTTTTCCAGAGCAGCGACAGAAGAGCTACATTACATGACAGCAACATTCTCCCTGTGATCAGTATTGTCCCCACAGCTTTGCAAGATGGGCTGTTGAATATCTGCCTCAAAGTGCTCTAAGCTCACAGCAACTGTACCAAAGCCATAATTAACATATACTGAAGATAAATTGAAATATCTGCAATAACTGGAATTATTAAATGAACTTGAGAAGAAAGCAATCAAAGCCTGCAGCACACAAACTGTTACACCGAGTCTGGAAACCTTTATAACAAGCTATTTTTTCTAGATATGAGAAATCACTAATTTGAGACGTATGATAATGCCAGCAAAGAACTAAATTTAACATGGGCAAACATTAAACAGAGTTTAGGATGTTTGTGCAGAAAACTAAGAATTAGATTTATGCACATTACTTTCTTGAAGAAGCTGGCCAGGCAACTTGACTCATTTTGTCAAAAGAAAAAAGATCCGTAGCAGCATTACCAATAAAACCCAGCTGTCCAGGCCCAGTCAATTTATCCTGCAAAATAATTTAAGGTATTTTCAGCACTAGCAAGCAGAGATACTAGAGGTTCAGCTGCCAAAACCACAGCACCTGGTGCCTGACCTCAAGCTGCCACCCCAGGAGAAGGCAGGCTGAGCAAGGTTACATCTCAGTCCTGACAGTGGCACGCAGAGATCCTCTCCTGTATGACAAGAAAGTACTGTACATGCTTAGAAGTAGGTAACTGAATCACAGCCCAGTATGGAAATATTTGTCTCTTTTTCATCAGGAAAAAGAATCAAAGACATACAGAGAAAATAAGCCTCTACTACTCATTTGTTTTCTTTCAGCTTATAAACAACCTTTTCAAATGTTCATCTGCTACTGTACTTTGACTGCAGTTGTAGTGAGGCCTAATATTTCACAATTATTGAAAATATAAGCAATCTAACACCTAATAATTAAATGAAAGATCTATTGAGGTATGATGCATAAACCCCCCTAATTATTTAGCACAGTGGGTAGGCCAAATATCTGTCATCAAGAAAAGCTTCTAGGCTTAGAGATCAGTGTAGGAAAGTACTGGACTGCAGTCTGCTTTTTTATTTTTAAAGAGCCTCAGATCATCAGTTCACTCTTTATTACTCTAAACCAAAACTTAGTATGGAAAGTTGACTTTTTAAAAGATCTTTGTAGCAGTATTATTGGATTGATGCAACCTCACAGTTCTGACATCCACAGGGATGAAGTACTAAATTCTCATCTTTCACATGTAATCCCCTATTATTGCATTTCCATATAGCCAAAGAACTATAGCCATTAGCTTACCAACTACAGTTAGGCAATAAATCAAGAACGTCAGAAGTTGTGCAAGTCTCAAACTATTCAAGCTATTCAAACCAACACCACTTTAAATCCCCTTGCATATCTTAAGACTATAAAAGCCAAAGATAAGTTTCCATTGTTTTTGTCCCCTTTGGCTACACTGCCTATCCAAGCTCTGCAAAGCATTCGGGGCAGGACAAGCATTCCAGAGAAGGCATTTCACCTTTTGTTCTCTTGCATTGTCTGATGTCTTTTGTCTAAAGTGCTTTAACAGAAGAATGGTTGCCAGCATTTTTGACATTCTAGAAACTGACTGGCATCTCTTCTGTTTTAGTACAATAAAGGGACACAGTAAATACCAAACAGATTTACTAAAAAAGTGGGATACCAGTATTACCAGCTTTTAGAAGGGGGAGCATAATAGCTTGGTTAGTTACTAAGATTTTTTTTTTTTTTTTAATTCTGAGAAAGTATCGAACCCCTACAATGCTCAGTCCAAATTTACTCTGTCACCATGAAAATAACAAAGGCCTTTCAGACAAGTAATCCAGGGCAACCTAGTAGCTTCAAGCAAGCATTCTTGTTTTATTATATCACTCCATTTCGTCCAGCAATTATGTTGTTTCACATCAGATGGGTTTTCATCCAAATTCAGAACAACCACTAATGAAACATTTAGTCAAAAACCTGTACTTCATATATCTGGCCAGTCTCTTTCATATGCTTCCTGCTTTGTCTTGCATAACACAGAAGTAATGGTACCTGTACTCCTTCCCTCTTTCCTGTAAGAAGGTTACACTTGCACATTATGCACTTTATGATCATTCATTGAAGGAAAGAAACCCAACTTCAAGAATAGTGCATGTCTTGTCGACATAGCAACATTTTAAAAATATTCCCATCTGTAGATACTTCTATACCCTTTTTCTGATTTGACTTGTTTTACACATTAAAATAGCCTATTCTCTACCTCTCTCACAGCAAAGAAGATTCTCATACAGTCATCTTCAGTTCAACCTCTCCTTAAGAGCTTATAACTATTGCTTTTATTAGCATAGTTGGACTCTGGCTAAAATGAAGTGTTGGTCCTAAGGGAAATAAGTTATAACACGGGATACTAGTACTTTTTTCATTAGCTGGGCAAGATATAGATATATATCTACATATATAAATATATATTAAAGAACACATCCTTGGTAAACTTCAGATACCTTTTACACTGCTACAGGGTATGCTCAAATTACATTTGAGTTAATTTAGGAATTACATCTCCATTCTACATTCTACTGCCACAGAAGAAAATTAAAAGCCTATTATTTCAAAAAATATTTTGTTAGGAACACACACTTACAAGAACCAGTTGCTGCCACATGACAATTTCATATTCTGCGAGTAACCTGGCTACAAATAAAGACCAAAATGAAAACCAAAGCCAACAGCACCTCTGAAAGAGGTATGCACCAAAACCCAGAGATCTAACTCTTAAAAAGATGGTAAAAAGCCTGTCTCAGGCAGAGTCTGAATGAAAAATATCTTCCAGATCTACCAGCTGGTAAAAGCACAACAAGTATACTGTCAAGATCACTTCCTCCCTATCCCCAAGATGTTACTGTTTTGCAAGGCTCACTGAGAACCATTTCCTTTACATACTACTACAAATTTAAGTCTTTTGGGGGAAATCAACACTGAAAAAACACCGGTTACTTTCATAAATCTAATAAACTGTAAAAACAGTGGTATTGGTCCCCCCTTCATTATAAATGTGTGTGGGACTAGAGCATACTCATCTCCATCAATTTAGAAGTATTATCAGACTTTCATATGGTTGAATGACTTCTGAGAAGGTATAATCAAACAGTAACTCAGGGGATTTTCACTTTTCTAATTAAATGCCAATGCAAACTACCATTCACGGTATTTAGCTATAAATCACATTTTTCTTGAAAGAATGGATTACTCCAAAGGGAAAAAAAAAAAAAAAACCAAACCAAAACCCACCCTAAAACTGTTGAACCCCTTAATGCTCAAAGTAGTTTCTCTTATCTAATGCCAATGGAATACCAGCAATTAGGTTATGCACTTGTAAGTAATGAAAATTTGTGACTTAACATCCTGTTTACACATTCAAAATTTAAACTTCCAGAAACTGTCTCTGCACCACAACACTACAAGAATGCAATAACAGAAATGAACATACTACACTGAAAATTACCAGAGCGTATTTATGATTAACTGGCTGGTGCTTTCTTCCCTTCTTCCCATACCAGAGACGAGACATTTCCCTTCTAAAAATAAAACGAGACTAAAAAAGAAAAAAAAAAAAATCATTCCAGGCTGTTTGAAAGCATTCTCTGTACCTGCTGTCAGTTCCAGGCACAGGCAGAGCCCCACGACAGCGACAGGATACTTTGCTAGATGCGCACATTTGACTGACACGGCAGGGAACAAATGAACGAGTGTACAGTAGGGGGATGTATCGCAAATGGTGACAGTACAGAAAAAGAAAGGTTTCCTGTATTCAAGTGTGGTTGCAGAGCACTAGTTTGTTAAAAAGGCTAAAATATTTAAAGATACAGAACAACTTAATTTTTCTTATACAATACTGAAGAATACAGAATCCCCCCAAGAACTACTTGCAATATTCTGTTACACTATAGCTGTTCATAAACAAGTTCTAATGGTAACAAATTTGCACTCAATATTAAAATAACAGTTTGTCTTATGTTGACAACTGTATATAAACCCTGTCAGCTATTTCTTAGAGTCCAGAATCAGTTAAAAAAGTGGTCAGTAAAGTTTTTTAAAAAATATTTTTTTTAAAAAAAGGTTTTAAAGGATTCAGAAACTGTTAGCCTCACAGCATTTTCAGTTTTGTAAGCTACAAGAAGAAAATGAATCCTTTTGTCTATAAGTTAAACTTGCTGTATGGGTTAAATGCTAGTCCCAGCAACAAAGTATTTTTGGAATCATGATTTAATTTTTTTTTTTTCTTAAGGAAGGATGTTTATTTAAACAGGCATGTGCAACAGTAATACACACAGCAACCCTTTAAGAACGTCCTTGTAGTAGGACTTGGTGGTGCCCCCCCTTCACCAAACCAAAAAACACCACCCAGTGCTCTGAGTCGTGGATAAAAGTATTCAATAGGCCAGGGCAGCAGCAGGCAGCAACACAACAACATTAAAACATTGCTCACTCGTGTGGTTGTGCTGTGATCTAAGAGCCAAGATGCCCAAGCACAGAAAACGAGTACCAGGACCTGTACTTAACTACACTGCAGACTGTGCACTGGGAAACCTCACCCTGCATTAGTAGCTAACTTGAAGTAACTCAGATGGATAAAGTGTTTTTCTTTTCAGTAAAAGCTTCCTCAGGAGCTGGTAACTCTAAAAAAATCAGTTTGTTCCAACTTACGAGAATTATTACGGTGAGGAGTAAGAACATTTTTATCACTGGGACATTGAAAACTAGGCTTTAGGAAACTCAAATATACAATATTACACTAGATACACAGCCAAATGGTGTAAGATTCAAACAATAAACCATATGCCTATTCATTTTATTTTTGTTTAAATAATAAGTGAGCTAATAGTGAGGTAAAACAAGAACAAAAAGTGGACAGCCTTAGAAAACTGTTTCAAATGAGAAAATATAAAAAAGAATGTAAATATAAAAAATAAATACAAAATATATCAATAAAATAAATATAAAATTTATCAATATAAAAAAGAAAATATGAGCTACAACCTCCCCCAAGTCTGACAAATCTTAAAGGAATGGAGAGTATGCAGAAAAACTATTTCAAAACTATCTGGACATGCAACTTCTAAGCCAAAAAGCAAAAAGCTAGCCACACAGCTAACTCCCCCACAGCCTATTTTAGCAGTCCCCCCCGCCACCCCCATTTTTTTCCCCCTCAGAAAAAACCCCCGAATTTTTCCCAAACACTAGCCAACACACCGTTTCTCCAAAACTGGGGGAGGAAGAAAAGAATCCGGGCCATCATATAGTTTTTTTATTTGTTCTAGAACATCTAATCTTAAACAATTCAAACAACTTACTTGCATGTTTTTAGCTTCTCTCTAAATAAAACTGGCTCCTCCCAGAGCTTCTCAAAAGGCTTTAAAAAACTTGCTCAAAACAAAAGAGAGAAATAAACGTCTTGTCAGATCTGACAACTCACTTCTTCACTAATTATAGCTGCAAAGTTTACCGGGAATAAACGCACTAGTAACTCCCTCCCTCAGCCCTCCTGCCAGCCTGTGTTGATGTCCAGTCTGCCAGGAGCAGCAGCTCCCACCAGCTGCTGGCTGCCCTGCAGCTGGGCACAGCTGGAGGCAGAGGGCAGGTGGAGAGCAGGTCAGGAGAGCCGAAGCACCATCGTGAAATGGTGCGGTCCTACAACAGGCGAAAGCTTTCTCTTGGGACTGACCTCCACCCCAGACCTTTAACAGTATTTTTTCCAAATTGGTGGAAGATACATTTCTATTAGCCAGAGAAAGGAGCTCAAACAAGAAGCTTGACCCCAGGAGCATCCCCTATTTAAAAGATAAATAAAATAAACTGCCCTTTTACTCTTTTGCGCACTTGGGGGTTATATTACTGATCTGTTAATTTGAATCAGAACCTCATATCTTGTCGCTAGCCAATATAAAAGTTTTTAATTAGGAAGATTCTAGTCAGGAGTACCAGCTCAGACTCGACATATGTGCAGAACAGCAGCACACACTTAAGAGCATCCACCTATTTGCTACCTAGACCAGAGCAAAACAAAGCGTATCTAATTACACTGAATGATAATCTTGTTATTGTCATTGTTAGTTTGTAACCAAGCTAAGTAACTCCACACAATCAATGTTCAAGGCAGAAGTGCATAGTTCTTTCAGTAATTGTTATTCGTGATGTTTTTTCTAATAAACCGATCTGTGTTAAAAATATTAAAAAGTATTAGCAGAGAAAAAGGAGAGTGCCAACAAATACAGGTACAACTTATGAAGTGTCTTATTTTCACTCCAAATCAATTATCTAGTTTATGCCTTTTCCCAGACCAGATTTAAAGTTACCAGCTGACAAGATCTCATAACCTAGAAACAGGACAGTAAGTACGATAACCCTCTATAAACTTGCGTAGGAAGACTGGATGCTGGGTGTGAAAGAACATATTTGCAGTTTGATTAGATGGCATTATTCTGTTTCACCTAGTAGCTAACACAATGTCCTGATAGCACAGTGACAGAGAAGTTGTGATGTTGAATTCTACAATCCCTGTATTTAATATGCATGCTTTTTGATCAATATTACATTAGTAAAAAGTAATTTATTTCCCCTGCTCCTTCCCTCTTAAGGGAGGGAGGTTAGCCCAGAGAAATGCTGATTTGGGGGGGGGGGGCAGGGGGGCATAATTACTCAGTTTATTTAGAACTTGCTGTTGATTTCACATGAAGCAGCTGTGTAGGTGACCAGATTTTGTCATGAAAAGCAACAAATGTGGTGCACTGAAGATAAGCAACCCCAGCATTTCCTGAGAAGATTATATGAGACATATGTATAAAATAAGATTGTTCTCAGAATTTAATAATTCAATTTCAGAAGCAGCCCTGAAAATTAAGAAAAACATGTAAATCACAGGAAACAACTCAAGTGCCTCAGTGCCATTCATAAGTCACTTGCATTTTTGACTGATGAGAAGAAAGCTTGTTTTCATGCTGTTGTATTGGTTTGCCTAGGAACAAACAAATGAATAAGCAATAACAGTAGTTTCACTTTCAGTAGCCTATCTGCTTGTTAGAATGTATTTTTCAACAGATGAGATTTCTATTTAATTACATCTAACAGGCTCGTTTCACAGATTATAATAAAAACTCCCATCACCAAAGAGCCCAAGAGAAAAAACTGAAAGCTGCCTCAAACAGTGTTTAAAATAGTGTAGTTTCAATACATATTAGTATAATAAGACAGAAAACAACTCTAGAATTAGAAACTCTTACAGTCTTTTACTATTTTTAATTTTAGAATAGCATTTTACAGCTCTGTTAAGAGATGTACAACCTGTATGTTTACGCCTTATAGTTTTAGGATATAAGTTGCCAAGAACTTCAAAGTTCAGAAGACACCCAATTTAGATGCTCAGGCCACCTAAATAGTCATCTTTGGAAGGAATCCCACTAGGTGAAAGGAAGGCAGTTTCATATTTTGATGATGTAAAGCATACAAAAGTCAGCTGAATTAAGGTCTGGTTTATCTTTAATAAAAGGCAGACAAGTTCTATTTGGTACAAAAAGCCTTTTAGGTGACTAAGGAAAGAGTGCCAAGTCCAGGAGTAATGAAGTTAGAATGCAAAAAAAAAAAAAAAAAAAAAAAAAAAAGAAAAAAATCAGGTACTGGCTCCTAAGCAAGACTACTACTTTGTCTTCTAGAACAACTGGACCTTTTTAAAAGTTGTTACATGTGAAACTAACATGGGATTACAGTTAACTGAGGTCTGATCCCTTCCCCCTTTCCTGCTACAAGGAACACACTAAACAGTACAAAAGCTACCTCCTGTGGTATCCAGTACAACAGGGACTGGCACAGCTGCTTAGTTGGCTGATATTTCTGTAAGAAAGGAAGTCTAATTCGAGAAGTCATCCTTTGTTTCCTTTCAACAGCTTAGGGGAAAGGGCAAAAAGCAGCATTTTTCCATCCCCGGAATTTTCCTCAGGATTTTCAAAGGTACACTGAAAGCCATTAAGAGTCTCAAAACCACAAGCTTTTTACTTGAATTATTCTGCTTCTACTCTCAGCAGAGGGGCTGCCCCAGTTCTCTCTATTAGATACATGAAATAACCATCAGTTACAATTCCAACTACAGGACAGCTCCAAGTAGTGAAAACATACGAATTGCACTTAATAGTTATAAATAGATTTAGTACAGAAAATAAATTAGAGCAAAGCAAGAAACATCCCATGCATGAAGTTGAGAGAGAGTACAGTATTTGCTCAAGTTAATTGCAAAAGCAATAATGAAAGTTACCAGTCTCTACAAAGGATACTGCATTATGTTAACGGGCACCAGTCTCTCTCTTCAATTACAATAAATTAATTTACCAGAAACATTTCTAGTATTGCACATGACTGCTGAAATTCAAGAGACTCATCATCCAGTACAAGAGCAAAGCCCATTAAACGTGCTTATTAATGCACGGCAGCACATGCACAGTGACACATCCAATTTCTTAACAGACAATGCATGATGTAGAAACCAAACAACAATCTAACTTGCATAACGAGTATACTATCATAAAGAGACAACCTTTCAAGAAACATATTGGAAAAATATTCTTATTTTGAGGACTGTTAATGCAGTGCATCTTTACATATCGTGTGCACCGTTTCATTCTAGAGGCCTACAATTTCCAGGCTTCCTCTTCTCTCTGCTGATCCGGTTTTATGCAGCTGTCATACAGCATTATGATCATACCACATTTTAAAGTGTAAGACACAACAAGCAGCTGTTTCACTAGCATCCGAGCACAGAAGTGTAGAGTAGGGAACAGAAGCAAGTTTATAGAAAAAACATGATTAAGAATACAAAAGCTTAAGACAACAGTGCATACTGAAACTGAAATGCCTCTACAGAAATGTTGTAGGTTGCAGTCCAGATCCAATAAAGAACTTAAGCACCTACATCCAGTACTCCAATCTTGAAAAACCTTCTTCAGATGTTGCCTGACCAGGAGACATAATCACTGTTTGTGACCTTCATGTTTCTACAAATACACAGAAATAGAATTTCTAGACACTCCGGAAGTTACAGTTTTGTTTATGTTGGAATGTTGAGTGTCTAACTCAAATACTATTTCAGGAAGGCAGAACTTCATTTGCAACAAATGGCTTGATCTAGTAAACATTCTCAAACCATGTCTAAAGTTCCAACTGAAATTCAGTTTGAGAAGTGAGTTACTACAGGGTATTGCTTTCCAGAAGTATTGTATCTGTATTTTCTATAGAAATTTAATATGCAAAACCAAAGGTAATGATTATGAAATGCAAGTCCAGAATTCCCAGTGAATCTGGGAAAAATTATTTGCAAATATCTATCAACTCATTCTTCGTTTTGGAAGTTAACTTCCAGACAGCTTTAAATCAAACTAATTCTCTGTATTTTCCAAACAATCGAAATGGAAAAAATAAAACAGATGAGCTTCCAGCTCCTTTAAGACCAGCTTGCAGTCCTAAGACAAGAAGTTTCCTGTTTTCAAATACCATGTGGATGACTATTTGTATTCATGTGGACCTGAACTGTTACTCAATCCTGAGTAACAGCAACAAATAAGATGAAATGACAGGGGGAACTGGGGGGGGGTGGGGGGGTGGGGGGGGGAATCAACACTTTAAATAATTAAGAATTATTCTAGTACAAAGCAATTTTGTTTCCTTAAGATATTTCAGGTTTAAATAGGAACTGATTTCTTTAACTGATTTCTTCACAAGTGCCCAAGATGAAATTTCTTTAATGGCTCTGAAACATTTAGCTGTGGCCACACTCAGTAATTACATTTTTTTGCATCAATACTCTGTCTGATGACCAGAGATATGATTCATGCAGCATAAATCCTGTAGTTCTAACACTGCATGATAAAGACACTTAACAGCTGTAGTACCTTAAATAGATATTTTGATTGTTCCAGATTCAAATCCAGAATCTAAAGCTAGATTAGCAGTCTATGTCAGTAAGTCATTATCACATACAGAAATGAAAAGTGTATCTATATACATAGAGTCCATATAATGGCGCATCCCAGTTTAACTTTGAGAATTAGCTTCACAGACCAACAGATGAAGCATTAAATAAGGAAATTAAGGTATTCTGATCTCTGATTTCTTGCCCTTCTCCCCTCCCTGCCAAGAGACCAACTAGTCCTTTAGTTAAATAGAAATAGAAGGTGCAAAAATTCTATGACAAAACTCACGTGGGAAAGCACAAATTGTGTCATTTCTTCTTTATGCACTAATGTTTCTTACACAACTAGTCATTTCCATTGTTTCCCCTCTAAGGCCCTCCTCCCTGCGCTGAATTGTTAGAGCACAGCAATTTCCTTTGCATCTAGCATTATTAAAACTGTAAAAACCTTCCTCGGAAAATTAGTTTCAGTTGTCCTTCCTCCCCATATATGATAAACTGATTCTCTAAGGCTTTTAACAGATTATTTACATGTGCATGCCAGCTTCTGTAGAAAAATATTTGAGCTTATCAGCACACTTTATATGCACACAAGTTCAGTGGAAAGTTGATTTACCTCATTTAACTCTATACTAGATCCCTGATATGGTTAATGACATTTCACATGAGCACTTGTTTTCCATGTCTTTTCCCTCCAACCATCAACTTCAAAATGCCACCCGACACTTTATACAGCAACAGCAACGGAAACGAGCCCGTCAAGGTTTTACAATCTGTTTTAGGAAAACAATAGTAGAATAACTGGATAACTGGAATTTCTGGGATCGATTAATCACAGAGATATTGCTTCCCACCCCTACCTCTTTTTTTTTTTTTTTTTAAAAGAGTACAGATTTTTTCCTGAATTAAAGAAGTTAGAGTCTACAAGAAAGGTTATAGAAAATAATGCATACTGGGCAGCACTTCTTATAATCTTTCTTCAAGTTGTTCTGTGACCAAGTGTGGTTCATAATTTGTGCTCTGATCAGTTGGGGTTTTTTTTTGGTTGGTTGGTTTAGATTTTTCAAAATATGCAATGTATATGCAATGGAATAACATTTATCCTTTACAGGGAATGTCAACAACACTTTTAGAAAAGCAATCTTTTATGCAGACATAAGAAACTATTAGCAGTTATTTTATAGAAGTAGGAAATAGTTGTATTACTTGAAAACTCATTTCTCAACCAGGATTTGGAGACTGTAGGAGAATTCAAGGAGTTTCTCCTTTTCACTCATCTTAAACTTCAAGCATAAGACCAATCCTATTAGCAGTGCTTAAGGACTCATCCTTGCTTTCAAATGTTATGGTACCATGCTTTTACCAACCCAAGGTGACAACTCCTAAATGCTTTCAATCTGTGGTACTAACTGGCACCAAAATTATGTTAATGCATCAGCAGCTATCTAACAGCAAGCACCTTAATACTACATCATTAATTTCTATACACATTACTATATAAACAACTTGAAAACAAAATTCAGCCGTAAAGTACTGATGGAAGCTGTTTCTGAGGCACTGCACAACAGAAACAATCAGCTTGCTGTTAAATCTTGCCATCCATATTTAGATGCAAGTACAGAATACGCTTTGGAGAAAGCATTTGTTTATCAACACATAGGGTTCTAAACAGCATTAATTATTTGTGCTAACAGATAAAGAAAGCTATTAGTACTTGAATTTATACACACGAAGTAAATGATAAATATACTTCTATACCCCCAAGGCTCAGTAGAGATGGTGTAAAAAAACTCAAACAACAACAGAAAACAAATCCAAAACTGCCCGCACCCAAACCAAAAACCCACACGCAACCCAAAATGCCCTCTTCCTTGGTGTATGCCCATTCACTTAAGTACAAGAAGGTAAGACAGCTATTTGAGGACAATGGATGGGGAGAACACCACTAAGAACCTAGCAGCACAGTTTCATTTCTTACATAATATATTAAATAAATTCTTGTCTATTCATTTCTAGTGGACTCCAGAGAAGTTTTTAGCATGGACTGATCTTAGTGAAAAAGTATCCTTTTTAGAGATCTTTGCCAATGGGACAGGCAGAGGCTTCTCAGGAAGGCAGATACTGAGGAACATCATCAGCAACAGAAGCTATGAGGTACACCACATAGAGTTTGTTTTAAACTAACTGAAGACTATGAATTAGTCACCTTTACTGATGGTAATGTTAGATAGTATTAGAAATAACCATGAATCTAAGTCAGTTATCTATCAAGTATGTAGCATATAATACAAAGAAAGTCAGCTAAAGGAGTCCCTGGATTTTTTTGAGTTTTGTGGACACTTCATACAGCGCAGTATTTGCTTAAACCAGTGTTTAATATGATGGCAGGAGTCTCAATCTCTTTGCCACTAGATCAGTTGAGGTTACATCTACCGGATTACTCCAGGGAAAAAGCTGACAGGAAATAGACTACTCTGTATAAACAGGTAGAAGAATAAAGCATAAGCAGATAAAAAAAAAAAATCAGAGTAAGTTCCGAGTAAGAGTTCAGTCCTCTTCATTGATCCATTTAATAAACTTACAAACCAACCCCTAACTACTTGTTTTGTATGTTACCGATCTTTGCTTTTGCTTGTTCCTTGTTCCCATAATTCCTTTTCCACTAATAAAGCACAGTACTTCCTTAAAGTCTCTTGATAAAAAGCTGCAGCTGAATGTGTTAACATAGGACTATCAAAGAAGCAAAAGCTGTCGCAGAGCACCACACCTGGGTTACCCATTAATCCTCTTCCCTGTTTCTCCTGTTTTAAGATACCGTACAATGATAGCAGAGAACACTTTTTGGAAAAGAAAGCTATTCCACTAGCTTCCTCTTTCGGTAAACCAACAGTACTTCGTGATGCATTTGTACATCAAGATTTTGCTTCCCGTTTCCCTTCCACCCTAAGATTTCCTATCACTTTGTTCTGAAGAAGGCAGCCTATTTTTCATCCCAATACCCACAAAAAGGTTTCAATGATACTGTTCACCTGCTATCTTGGATTACACCTGGATCAAGAGCTGACAGAGAAAAAGCTTTTGGGGTTCAAAGGAGGAAGTATATTGATTGAAAATAATGACTGAAATTCAATGGGAATAGGGGGTATGACAACAACTGCTACAATTTCCTGTATGTACTGATACTTTCTAGCATGTATGTTAAGAGCCACCAAAATGCAGTTGTAATGACAGGTTGAACCATCTGGTACTGTCAAACATTTCTGATTAAAAAGTTAGGTTTTTTAACAGCTTTCAGATTTGTGCTAGAAGTCAGTCATAAGAAGTCACACTACTCAAGTTAAAATGCACAGAAGACCACATTAGCATATTTCTTGTACTTACATAACATCTTTTTTTAAAAAAAAGTTATCCATCACACTAACTTCTAAATCTAGAAAATTATTATTTGACAATCTTAAGAAAAGCAAACTTGACATAATTTTCACTTTACACATATGGAAATAACATTTTTGAAATATGTCTTCTACAATTGTTTCCAGAGGAGACCGAAATAAAGGCTTAAGGCATGACCTCATTGTGCAGTAAATAACTTACAGATTTATACATACAGGAAAAGGACTACCTCTATCATCTTCAAAAATAACTACTAAAAAGTTACAACATTTAATCCTGAAGAAAAAGTTTACACTATTTTCTGTGGAAATTATTCTGTAATTATATTAAGGTGCAAAGTTACTGAAGAGCTTATTAAGAGAGAGACATACTGTGCCTTAAACCATAATATTGATTACTTGCCACTGATCCCCATATTCCAAAAGGCCAACTTTAAAAACACCGATTACTTGTAAAGGCTTTGAGCAAGAGCCAACACCAAAATACACTGCTGGTAAAAATACTCGAGCAATATATATGCTCAAAATACAAAGATTCAGAAGACATGCTTTTATGATACTAATTTCAATATCTCAAAGCAAAAACACTCCATGCAAAAAAACTCAGAGCTGCAGAGTGTGTTTTGTAACCACAGCCTAATACTTCAGCTAAGACAGTGAGAAGTTTGAAGTCAGAGTTCTGACTCTTGGAGCCAAGAAGAAAAACTATTACCTGTAGTTAGACTACTGCAGTTTTTTTAAAATTTCTTCTACATTCTACATAAAACACAAGTATAGACTTCCTTAATTTCAACATGCTCCATTGCAGGGTGGGGCGAGGGAGAAGAAAAAGGGAGGGGGGGAAAATCAGTCTTACAGTCAGAGATTGCAATTGCTGTCCTGAGACTCAAGTTAAACAGTGTTGATGGGATACTTCTACAATATATATGACAAGAATCATCAAGCTTTTGACTGACACTTGAATGCACAAGACTACAAGTGCTGTAACTGTATGTACACTACAAAACAAAACCATGTAGACATGTAAAGATGTGTCCATAGAAACACAGTGGACACAGATTCACATGGGAGAAATGTGTTTGTTATAAAAAAATAAAGAGACAGTTCCAGTTACAGTATATTACTAAAATCCATGCAACAGCATCTCAGTGTATGAAGAAGATATAACTGAAGTTAATTACTAGATTATTGGAAAAACATGTCATTAATCTATTAATTTTCCTTTTTTTGTTGTCTCATCCCTGTTTTGAGACTTACCAATCAGTATTCAACATTCTAGATTAAGGAAAAATAAATATCAGAGAACTGTCAGTTTACTTGGCTGAAAACTAGGTCTGCTTCATCAAAGTTACAACTTCTTTGCTATACTCACATTCCTTTCAACTTTGAGTTTTAAGTTCCAATTTGCTCTATACAAAAGTGACTTGTATTTGTGAAATGTTGCCCTGAACTGATGTTAGAGCAAAGCATTAGGATGGCATAAATTAAACTGTAATGATCATAGTAAGCAGACTAATAAAGCACATTGCTTTATTTTTCTTATTGGAAAGTATTAACAACACTTATTTTAACTATACTCCTATGAAAGTATTAAAAAAAGAAAAAAAAGAACTGTTCTTCCTTACCTCCCACTCTTTAGCAGCATCTTCAGTTGTAGATTCTTCACTAGTTTCAGGCTCTTCCTTCTTTTTTACCACTATAAATCCAGGTTCACGAAGAGATTCCCCAGTATCTTCTGCATATATCTCTGGACTCCACTGGATAAAGAAGACATACAAGTGATCTGTCCTAAAGAAGTCAAGTAATGATACAGAAGAGAAAAATAAGGTAAGTCTGTGATCTTTTGGGTCCTGTCTAATAATTATGAAACATTTAAGCTTAGAATGAAAATACTTACTATTTCATGTTTTACTAGATATTAGAGATACATTTGAAAAAAGCTAGTTAGTATGTTTTTTTCTTTTTAATTATATGAAGGAGGCACTGGAGGAAAAACAGGAAACAAGTTGGCAATTGACTAGCTGTGTCTTCATATGCAAGTACGGTCCTTCAACCACTTCTATCCCATTGGAAATCTCTGTTTACAGCTGAAATAACTTCCAAAATAAAACACTAAGATTTTTATTTTATTTAAAACAAGTTACATAAAAACATAAACAAAATTAGAATTTAAGACTGTCTACATGTCTGTTTTCCCCACCCCTGAAGAACAGCTGAACACTCCCAAGACATGTAACCAAAATTATACAGACTGTGAGAATTACTACAGATATGAAGAAATAAGGCTGAAAGCATGCATATAGCTAGATCGTAAACTACAGACTATTCTAACTGCAGTACTGCAGTAAGTACCAAGATTCAAAGTTACCTCCTTTTAAGCTATCTGCCACAAATGGCATGGTTCTCCAGTTTGGAAGAACAAAGTGCCCAAATTCCCAGATGAAAGTTATTTACAATCCTAACAGATGTCAGTCTGTACTGTTTAAGCATTTCCTATAGGTGCACACATGGAGCATTTAGAAAAAAGGACATGCAACGAATCCACCAGTATCTCTTCATCATGGAAGTCAGCTTCAGAGCTAGAGCTTTATGGCTCTGCTTACCAAGAGTCAGAATATTCCTTATGTCTCTCTTCAAAGATATTTGCTACAGTGAATCTGCATGCTGGATTAGCATGAAGAGCAATATTTGGACTTCTCCCCCCTGCCCTCCGCTTACTAAAGCCTTGCAAAACTCAATACTGGAAGAATAGCAAGAGATACAGAGCAGAAAAGTCTCTCAAAACTGCAGCTATCATTTTCATGTGCCTCTGTCTAAAAGCATGCAGCACACAGATATGTAATGATAGTCTCTGAACAGGGCCAGTTATTCAAAAATTAAGGTTCCTGGATAACATTGATGAAAGGAAAAAACACCCCAGAAAGAAACCTTTCTCTGACAGTAAGAGAGAATAAAACATTTCAGATGCATAAGGCTAGATAAGTTCTACGACAAAGTCAGAACAAGAAGCTGCAGACTCCTCATGCACCAAAAGAGGTATCAATTTTAAAAAGTCTTACAAGTAGGAAAATAATAAAAAAACCATCCCGATTTTAACTTTAAAAACTTGAAATCATGTATAATTACAGCAGTTAAAGTATATAAAACCTGATGTTTATGGAACTCTAAGACACTCCTTCCTAGACTGGCTGATTTGAGATTAAGAATACAGAAATAACACAGGTTTGTCAGATACCTACTTTTTTCTCTTTCTTAGCACTAGGTGACAAAGACAACTAGGTTGACACTAAATATTTTTACCTATGCAGAGTAGCACTCAGAAAGGTTAACACTGAATTAAGAAAACAAACACCCCACTACCACCACATGTGACTTTTTGCATACAAAAACAGGACACACACTGGATGGATATAGAACAGATTACTAATTCCCCATGCAGTCAGAGAGAGAAACCCTTCATAGGTGGAGTAATTTCCAAGGAGATCAGATACAGACTGTAAACTAAGAAATATTTCTTCTGAAATAGGTGATAAATTCTGCTTTATGCTTAAGATAAGTACTTGCTCTGCTACATTAAGAAAATGAACCAAAGAGACAGTGATCATTTTAATCAGCTGACCTAGACATCACTGCCGTATGTGAAACATTTATCTGTTTTCAAATTAAATGAGATACGAATAGAACAAGAAAATTTGAGTTGACTGTAACCACAACAGGTCACCTGGCCCAGCTCAGATTAACTATACCGGAATCAGTGGGACAGATATTTGTCTCAAGAAATTGCATAATCTCCACCACTTAGGGGTAGCAGGGGTGATGTTTAAAAGCAGGTTAGTGATGCACTAGCATAGACTCAATTCTCCGTGCTGGAAAACTGAACTATTTTGATGTAATTTCAGTCCATTACACATCTCCGTTCGCAGTGGACAGGAAAAAAAGACTACTGCCTTTCTTGTTGCAGCCAACTTTTAGGTATGAAATGATTTTATGTTTGTAATCAACCTTTTCTCCTTTAGATTAAAGAACCCCACTTACTTCTAATTTTCTTTATATGTTACACTTTCTAGGCATTAATTAGTCTTGCTGCTTTCCTCTGGACTCTCTCCAATTGATCCATATCTGTCCTCAACTGCAGTGCCCCAACTGGACATTCTATGCCATTCAGCTCAAAAGAAAAGATGGAAAAGTGACTTGATCATTGTGTGTAGGTATTTATACAAGATGATAGCTGA
Source organism: Pelecanus crispus (assembly GCF_030463565.1). NCBI lineage: Eukaryota > Metazoa > Chordata > Aves > Pelecaniformes > Pelecanidae > Pelecanus > Pelecanus crispus. The sequence continues at coordinate 154,387,094 of NC_134644.1, read as the reverse complement.
TAGTTTTTTGTTGTTGTTTCTTTCTTCCCCCCACCCCCTCTTCTGACAAGGACAGAATATCTCCAATACCCCCCAAAATCACAATCAACTGGAAAATAAGTCACAGTTTCCTAGCAGTAAAGATCATTTAAGAATTCAAGACTTTACCAGTGAACAGACATGGACATCTCGTGTCTTTGAATCACTGCAACAAATTTAGATTTTTTTTTCTGGTAGATATGCTTAAGTTGCTTCCTGGAAAAGTTCTATGTTCCATATATAAAGATAAGACAAAAGAACCCCAGCTAGCTCTTCCGAACTCAGAGCTCTAAGAAGTAGAGAGAATTTTTAGAAAGCTTCCAAATAATGGGAAGTACAGATAATGACAATAAAAACTTTGTTGCAGAACTCACTTCCTTCACCAGACACCACTTGAATCTTTCTTTCATTATTTACTTGCTACAAACACAAGCCTAAATAATTGCATGAGAAACCATTGACTGAACCTACAAGTAACTCAAGTACATCAGTAAAACTTCAGTATGGTAATGAGGTATTCCAGTGTTAAGTACAAGCCAATCATCAATATCCTCAGTTGTTGACCCTTTTTTTGTGCTGCTTTATAGACACAGTCACTGAAAAATTTTGAACGGTGCAAGGAAAAAAAAAAGCTCCAAGACCTATTGGAAAGTGTTCATTTTTGCAGTCCACCTCCTTCTTACCTTTCTTGTGGAACAGCAAACCAGTACTCGTGTTTTTTATCCCTCTGTGCATACTGTTGCATTGATGCACTTGCTTGTGAAACAAATGTTTTTCTCATGGGTTTTCCAACCCTGAGACACAGAAACTTGTGAGATCGATGTCGTCTTTTTTCTTTCGTAAGAGAAGAACCTGTTAGTAAAGAAAAAGTAAGCTATTGACAATGTACCAAAGAACTTAACAAAATTATTAGCCAATTTTTTTATTAGGCAATACAGGTATATAGGACATATATAAAAATAAGTAATAGGAGATGAGGTAACATAGGTAGTAATAATTACCTGTCCTTTTTCTATTATATAAATTGCATCAGCAGAATTAACTTCAGAGTACACCACATTCAAATGTTTCTAACATTCATTTCTGCTTCCAATCCCAGATCACATTATGACAGTCTTTCATCCATGCTTGAAAGTATTTCAGAAGGTATTCTCAATGCATATCCCTCAACACTGAATCAGACAACCCCCCCCACTGTTAAAAAGATATTCCATATACATGCAAAAGATACAGTGTTAAATAAGTACTTCGGCTTGATTCACGTATGTCAAAGCTGTCCATTAGTTACTTTTCATTTAAAAAAGAAGAGTTCTGGCACTACTAAGAGAGCATTGAGAAGAATTTTAATTTGTTAGCTATACCAAACACTTCAAAGGTGTGAACACCACTTCAGGATGAAGTACACTGGATGTTGCAGTATGGGATTTTTCCCTCCAGTAGTATATTTAATTGAACTAACAGAATTATATGATTACCCTCAAGGTCTGGATTGTCAAGTCAGCAAAAAGTAAAGGAAGAAGCCTTCTCAAAATTGTTTCTTTGCTAGGTTAATTGCCCAAATCCTAGAACATGAGCTCCAGCCACAAAAGACTTTTTAAAGCAAGAAAGGAAAATGTAAATTTAGGAGTTCTTACGATCATTTATGACAACAAAGGATTTATCCTCCCTCTGGTGTTACATGTACATACAGCTATGTTCCAACTTTGTAGGACACTCATCTTTACAGCTGAAGTTGTCCTTCAGTTTTTATGCAGACTACAGATACACTAAGCACAGAAAACATCACCTTCTTGACCTATAGACACCTCTACCATGTTTTCTCAATCAGATTTTCACCATAAAATTTAGAATAGCATTGTTCCACCAAATAATTTTTGTTTTCTGTAAATATTTAAATGTGCACCTCCTAATTTTCAGTTAGAACATTTTAGAATTATACCTGCAGTATACAGTATGGTAGAATAGTCATAATATGTATGATTTGGAAGTATTTTATAAATCTGTAAGCTCAAAGGTAAATTGTCAGAAAAAAGAACCCCACCAAACCAAAAGAACCCAAAATAAAAAAAAACTCCTCACCAAAAAAACCTGTTTCATAGGACTAGCACATGAACTTTGTGGCAACGTTAGAGAAGTACTAATAAAATGATCCGATATTTGAGATTTTGGTCCTTCAGATGCAGCAGTTTAGAACTTCTCTGACCTAGAGCTCAGAGAAGTGGGATTTGTACTATACCATAAAAAAGAAAAATGAGTGAGATTAAAGTGCCAACTAGCAGAAAGAATGCAAACAAACAATTTAGCCCTGCCCCCAAATCTTGAAAGGGCTATTTAAGATGCTCTTTTTTGGTGTGCTCTCCAATATATACTTTTTTTATACACTTGACACAGAACTCATCAGAAAAAAAAATATTTTAGTAATGGCTATTGTGCGTGTCATGCTTTTTTTTTCCTCTCAATCTCTGCCAATATCCAGCTAACTACACAGCAAACAGCCATGTTATCTTTAATGAGATTTCAGCTTATTTATACACACACAAAACTATACACCATTACAATTTCTCCAAAGTATCAACTACATCTAGCTTTTATTTCAGTCCAGTGGTTAACTTAAGTGTCTGTAAAAACAGAAGAGAATATAAGAGAGTCTTGGGTAATTAAAAAAAAAAAATCCAAGGGAGACCTTTTTAGCTACTCTAGTCCACTCAGTTATCAACTTGCATTGCATCACCTGTTCAACATTCAGAACAAATAGATCATTAATTCCAAACTCAGAAACGTTTGACCTCTGAGAGGAATGGTAGTTCCCAAAACCCTAGATGCTCAAAAATCACACAAAAGAGAAGAAATTAACTGAGTCCTTGCTCTATACACAAAATAAAAAGACTGTCTAGGTAACTTAATGATACAAAACTCATAGTATGACTACTTCAGAGTTTTAGTCTGATAGACAGGATATTAGAAAGTGTTTACAGTGTTTCAATTTTTTAATGACCTAGTGTTTTTAGTGATCTACTGTTAACAGACCTGTCATATTTAGTCTTTGATGACCTTCAAGAGTTAAGCAATAGATCTATGCTTTTACCATGGCTCTGTTTAAACTTGCCTGTAGACAAAGCCAGTAGAAGCTTCACCAAATCTATCTAGATTGAGAAATATTAATAATTTACTGTTTTATTTCCATTCCGCTAATATAACATGCAAGAATAAGAAACATACAATAATTCCAACTGAAGTTGGACTGAAGTCATTGGTACACATGTCCAAAAAGTAACCTGTACTTTTTTTGTTTAAATTTTTTTTTTCTATTTTGCCCCCACAACCTTCAGTGAGGCTGTAACACCATGTGCAGGAACTTTCTAGCCAGCACTCCTCTGTCTGATTGTATGTATACACTTTTTTGACGATATATGTATATACTCTGTGACTGTACAGCTCACATGCATGAAAAACCTGCAGTCACTCAATGATACAATCTTTTAGAAAACCAACAAAACTAAATAACCTAATACAACTGAATTACAAATAATATTCAATTGTAAGTAAAGCAGCAATTGTGGCAAAGAACACTTGGTGCTTGCATTTTTTAAAAGTCACAACCAGCAACTACTGCTAGCTGACATTTTTGACAGAGGATTTCCTCTAATATTTAAGGCATAAAAGCCAAACTTATCACAGAATGATGCAACTATTAATCTGCTTCAAATTTCAAAATTCAGTTACTTCCTTAACAGAAGGACACCCCCCCCCAAACTACCATATCAGATTCTGAAGCACAAGATGAATTTCTGTCAACCGAAGAATATACCTCTCTATTCAACCTCAACTATTAATAATTAACAGAAACAATTTGACCTACAAATGTACTTCACGTATAATCTATTATCACATATAATCTATTATATGACAGGCATTATAGATGTGTTTTCTTTCTAGCCCCAAAATATTGCACAATTAAAACTAGTAAGATGGTAAGGCATCAGATAGTAACCTATTAATTTTTTTTAAAAGGAAGATCAGATACATACATACAGAAACATTTAAGTCACTTAAAGTTACTTAAAGACACAGCATTTTTATATGACTTGAGTAACTTCAACAGACTTTCAAGATAACATCTAACTAATAATCCTAGGGCCTGATCTTTGCAGAGGATTAAAGGTAGTCAAGAAATAAACCTAGTTCCCCATATTCATATCATTAAGTTTCTTACCATCTAGGTCTTACTTATCCTGAGAAATGTTTTTTGTACGCTTAACCTTGTTCTAGTCAGCATGAAAGTATGACAAGATGCAAGTACAACAGAGTTCTGAAAGTATCAAACAGTATTAAGACTCTGGTGTTCATTGCTCACACCATAAACCTTAACCACAAGGCAGATATGCTATAAATAAGATTAAATTAATTCCCTGAAATTCATTCATACACATGTACACTGGGATCAAAATTAAGACACAGCTAACTGTTTGCTAAAGAACATTTTTAATTTTGAGCTCTACAGTGACCAATGAATCATGGATCTAATTTTACAGGGTCATTTAAGTCTCCCCTACAGAGATACTGTGTTTTAATATGATCACAAATATAATTTCAGTGAGAAGAAATGACAGTAACAAAGTTATCCACGCTTTCAAGTTTCCTGAGCGCTATTTTCCCCACTGGTTTATATAAGGTATACCTTAGGCATATCTTCAAGCCAATGAGAAATACAAGCAATATATGTGGAAATGTGTTCTACAGAATGGAAACCAATGAAAATTCTGATGAACTGGAGGGAGATACATTGTAAATTTGAAGCCTAACACTGTATCCATAAATACTGACTCACTCACCTTCTAACTGCCCATCTCCTGCCGCCACAGTTCTCTGACTGATTTCTTTTTGTGAATCCTGTTGCATGTTTTCTCTTTGTTGTTTGGTTTGTTGCATAGTGTGGGTCTTCCAGAGTTTGCGGAGTTCCTCAACTTCTGTCTCCGAGTCTTGAGTTCCCTCTCTCACTACTTTTCCTTTGCTAGTTGTCTCTCTCTTTTGAGAGTCCGTGGTATCTTCACAATGTGGACATTCCTCTCCTGTCTTACTCTCTCCTTCTGGTTCTTTTCCTAGCGAGGAATCTTGATCATTGCCCACTTCTGCCTCTTTGTCATGCTCTTCACTACCATGTGATCCTTGCAAAGACTGCTGGAGGACATCTGCAATATTTTCACTAGGTTCTTGTCCCCCCTTTGTAGACATTTCAGCACTTTCTGAACCCAAGCTGTGGGTACCAAACTGTTTAACATTTACAACCATTTCGGCACTGGGTTTTAAGTCACTGGCAGCTTCATTTGAGTCTGAAATGATTGTTAAACATTCAGCACTAGTCTGGTTTATTGTTTGGACAGATTCTGATGATGCTCCAGAAGATTTGTCTTGTCGAAGCTCATCTGAGGAAACAAGTTCCTCACGTATTGGAGAGAGTTCTGATTCTGTGAAGACATCTTCTGAAAGAGACTCCTCTGTGCTCCTTGGGGCAGTACTAGCACTGTCATTGCCTGTATCCCGAATCCTGGAATCCATTTCATCTGTGTTGCTCTTTGCAGCTTTCTTGGAATGGCAAAGTTCTCTTACAGACAGCTGTTCTACATCTCTGTTGAGCAAATAAGATTGTTGTTATAGCAGGTGCCTTTTACATCAAGCTCTTTTCTTTACTAAGTTTTGTTTAATGCTGAAAAAAATTAAAGGTGCTTTTAAAAAAAAAAAAACAAACCCACAACAAACCCCAAAACTTAATCCAGAGCATCAGTAATAAGAAACAAGCATAAAACACATTCTTGTAACAGTAAGCTTATGGCAGACCTTTTGCCAGTATGACATAGATAGGACTTCCCAACTGCATGACATTACTTTTGCAAGTAAAGAGAAAAGCTCTCCTATGAAACCAACAAGACTGTCTGAGATGCTTAAAGTGTGAAAATAAAATATAAAACAGGGGAAAACCAACAAAGCACTACACAAAACCATAATCTCTAAAGGTAGGAGTCTTCCACAATCGTTTAAGCTTTGCCTACTGAAGAGGCCAGTACAATTGTATAGATCTGTCCCATGCTATTATGAAGTTGACACCCAACCCACTAGTAAGAAAGGAATGGCAGAAGTCACCTGGTCTAACCTTAACTATCTAAGCTAGTCAATGCAGAACAACAGGAACCATCAAGGTAGATCTTACCAGTCTGCCCATGGGAAATGCCTAACAGTGATTAGTGCCTTCACCATTCCGGTAACTAACTTCAATGATGCAACTGTTAGGCAAAATAAATCCCAAACTACTTGGTACAACTGAACAATTTAAAAAGCAGACATCAAATGTTGATAAATAGTGTAAGGAAAAAACAAAAAATCAAGCATAAAAGAACTTATTTTCCCCAAAGGAAATAATCTTATTCAAACCTGCCTTTCAAAATAAGCTAACCAGAAATTCTATGAGTTTTAGAAGAGGAGGACTACAAGGGGACTGTGGACATGCTCAACTATATCTACAGGACTCAAACTTTCCCACTGTCATCAAAAAAACTGAGCAGTACACAACGTTCATAAAAAATTTCTCATGTTTAAACATACTTTTGACTAGAGTTATCAACGCCAACTCCCTTGCTACAACAAGCCCATTACACCTTCCATTACCGAGTATCAAATGCTTTTAAGAAGCTTGTACCTTAATCTCCCATCTTGAAGATAGATAAATCCACTCCACACTTCTACAAAACTTTTCATTCAGTTAGGTCATATTACTGACATTACTGAGACACTGCTAGAATTCAGGATGTTTGCAAAGCATATGCACCCTCTTACCCAAGCGTTAACATGAAGCTGATATTAAGCTTGTGCTGATGTAGTAATTTTGCTTACAAAGCATGTAGATTAGACTTCAGGATTTATCACCTATTAGACTGGGCCATTTCCTTAATTTTTCAGGATTATGCTGGTAATAGGTGCTCTTGGACAAGCACAACCTAAGGTTCATGAAATCTGTAAAACCCTATGTCTTCAGATACATTTTTTTTCCAGTTTCAGCATAGATTGTGGCTTATCTATAGAAACCATACAACATGAAATTGAAGTTTTAAGAACTGAAGAATCCATCCGGTTTGGATCAGTTTCCATTATACCAATAATGTTAGCGTCAGTATTCTGATTGTTTTTCCAAGTTTAAACAGGTTTGACAGTTGGCAAAATTAGGAGAGTAAAGGAGGGTTAAATTATAACAGTGGAATATTTATAAAAAAACAAATAGTGGGAAAACATGATTTAAGTCTCAAATACCTTGAGACACACAGGTCTTGTCAGGTCTAGCTGTAGCCGTTGGGAGTTCTGGTTAGAGAGTTAAGAAATTTGAATTTTATTTTCCCCAAAATTTACAAACATGCTTCAAATTTTGATGAGGTTAAGGCATAAAAGTGCTGGGACTGAAGAAAACACTAGAAGTTAGTGTTCCATTTAATAGTTTATAATGTTGACAAGAAAGATAAATCAGATTGGACATACAGGGCTCTGAACGCACAGTCTAACCTTTCATTATTAGACATGTTTTCATTCCATATGCATTTATATTATAAACAAAACGGAAAATGCAAGTGCTACAAGAGCACAAAAATCAACAGGGCACAGAAGGTAGATTTGTAAGTCTACACTGAGTCATTAAGAAACTAAACATGCAGTTGCAAAACAAGTCTTTTTCCTAGCAACATTGCGATTCAAACAGGCAGATTAAAGAGTCATCTGATTTTCATAACCTCATTACTTGCCCTATACATCAATTGGAGTAGGAACTACAAGCAACTTTTTAAAACTCAATCTGAAAAATAAACTTCCAGGAAGCAATCATGCTGAAGGCATCATCATTCTACATCAAAAGCCCCAAAAGTACTACCATAGTAATACATACATTAGTTGCTCTTTCAAGAAACACATGACTTCAGGCAGCAAACAAGACCATGCCAAGATACCAGTTTACTACCAGGTCTCTGCTGAAACTGAACTTAAAAATGGTATGAGACAAGTTATTTCTTCTGTGTGTCCAGATATGTTAGATTACCAAGAAAGATGTGCTTGGCACACTACCTGTAAGAACCATAAAAGGGCATTTTTCAGAGTTACTGAGTAAAATGGTTGGTTTTTTTCGGTTTTTTGTTCGTTTGTTTGGGGTTTTTTTTTAGAGTTGCAGATCAGGGGAACAGCTTTACTCTCTCATACATATAGACAACTCTACCTCGGTTAAAGCAATCCACTTCCCTGCAGTTAGATGGTCAAGGTAGTCTGCAAATGTTTGTGCTTTATGGGCTGTGATAGGTAAAGGTGGCATGTGGTTTGGTGGTTTTTTTTTTTAAATCCTTTTTGGCTTTAATGTTAGAATTCATCCTATTTCTGAGGACAGTACAAAAATTAGGCAACAGACAGAACAGAACAAAGATTTTTTTCATAATGTTGTTTGAAGTCAGTTTTAAATGCTAAACACCAGCAATTAAAGCTCACCGATCCAAATTCACTCTGTTCACCCCAAACAAGGCTACACCCAAAGGCAAATATGCAGTTCTTCTCCTAGCAAAAGAAGGAAAAAAAAATATACTCCTAATGCCATAAAAATATACACAAACCTCAAAAAATTAGTCTTACAGTAATTTATCAGAGCAACAAGAGGGTATGTGAAGCTAGTTTGAGAAGCAAGTGGAAAATTGTAAACAATGAAGATTTGCACCTAAAGCTGTTTAAGTTGGACTTTTCTATTCTGTACATCAGTTTTTAAATTACTAAAGAATCAAATGCATCTATTATTGTTTTCATAGTTGGGAAGGGGTAGAGGAAGTGGTGTGGTACCTTTTGCTGTACACTGATTTTTAAAAGATACTATTGGAGGAAATTAGAATCCATGTATATCAAAGAGGATTTATTCTATATCACACACAGAATGTGAGAACTTAAGGTAACGCAAGCTTTCTCAAGGGTCTTTCCAAGCCAATCTTTGATGGTCATCTTAAAAAGGAAAACAACAGAAGAAAATGTGGTTTTGCTAGTTTTGTATGGTCAGCAATATGACTACAGTTCATATTTACTCAAAGCTTTATCAATACTATTCTATCTTACATGGTTAATGATTCCTTAATTTTGCTGTCCACAATTTCCTTATACAGAGCAGCTGACATCACTTCTTCCATTGGACACATGATGCCATACTCTTCACAGCCGTTCTCTTGGACCAGAGGATCCATTTTATGAGGATCAAACATTATATTATTTGGCGTCACTAGCAGCACACCATTGACTGTACCCTAAAATGAGAGGGAAAAGAAGTGGTAAATTTTCTCCTTCATACTTCAGCTTATTCTCCATTTTTTTTTTTTGTAGGAAAAAAGTGTTTTCTGATTTGTTTTTAAAGCATCTTTATAATCTTTATTTAAGTAACTTCATACAGTTTCTTGTGTTTTGCAGTCATCTAGAAGCATAACCGTTTCTCTGGTGAAGCGAATTAATGCCACCTACTTTCCCCAAAAGAAACAGTTTTGTTTCTCAAAGCTACTTAATAGCTGAGTTGAGTAAAAGAAAAGAGAAACCCATGCACCCTAAAGGGTAGTCCAGGCAGCTCCTCTGAGGTAAAGATACATCCTTCCCAGATAACCACAGGGCTTACTGCTAGTTTTGCAAGAAGTTTCAAGCATTGTCTAAAACCTGACTCTTAACTCTTCTCACTTTCTACTATTTAATTAAAGAACAAAAAACAAGAAAAATCTTCAAAACCTGTCATTTATCTTCATTTTGTTTACACAAAAGCAACAGCAGTGTCCGATACAAGTCATTCTAACTTAATAGACTTGTTGACTGGTTGGACAAATACATTGATAGTATGAAACTAGATTAAAAATATTAAAGATTTTTAAAGATGCAGCTGCATCAAGATACTGCTTTGGATGGATTTAATCACAATCATATCGCTGCAGTACACAAACACAAGTAGATTTTAAACTTCTGGTATGAAAAAGTGTAAAGAAAGTTGACACTCATAGTATGAGCTCTAGGGTTCCTAAACAATACAGGTACCACACTAATTTACAGTATGTTAAACATGCTTTAACTGTGCTCTCAAAAGCAAGTTAAAAGACTGCTTCAGCTGGCACTCCAGGTCAAAAATTATTAAAGAATATTTTATTGCAAAATAATTTAAAAGTTTCATAAGTCAATTTTACATTGTTTATCTGAACACTAGAGTCACAACATTGGAATGATGTGTATGAAGAACCAGTTGCACATCATCTCATTTCAGTTACCTTGCTTCAGCTTCAATTTTAGCAGGTCAGAAAACACCAGTTTACCCCTCCCCAAAACCCAGAACCCAGGCTTGTCAGTATCTTAAAGAAATGCCATCATATCCAAGACAAGAGCCTGTTTTTGTGGCAAATTTGAACATGTTCAAAGAAATTGTATAGTACCTTGTGGTGTTTATTCTCAGACATTGAAGAATTTAGGTACAATCTTTCTACAGGGAAACGTTCACCCAAAGAAGTGTGCAAGACTACTGACTACATAAGGCAAACAAGTTTAAGAGACTTTCTATTGTAAATGGAAGCTTCCTAGAACAGTCTGACAATGACCCGTCTGATGGCAAAAAACCCCCAAACTTGTACATCAGGCAGCTGTCCTTGACATGTATGGAACATTCTAAAGCCTACCTCTGCAGCCTCAACAAAAGACACAGCTAGAAACCTGAAAGTTTGCTTATCTTGGTTTTAGAAGAAGCTCTCAATACCAATAGGTAAATATTCAACATAAAAATTCATCTGAAAGTGTAATTCCATTTAAAATTTATTACACTGATAAAGAAAGAGAGAATTAAACCTTCGGAACTATCAGGCTTTTATGTATACTTGACTAAGCAGCTGATCAAACACTTCACTTGCAATGACTACAAGCAATTGAAAGACTATACAGGTATCTTGGAAACACTGGCTTTATAGCTCCTCAATAAGAAATGACCTATTTCATTGTTATCTATTTGAAAAAAAAATGACACAAGGCAGACCAATGCAACATTTTTGGCTCATGAGTTATTTGATATGGTCCACAGTTACTACATGAACACTTCAGGGTAATTCTTTAGAGAAGAATTGCTACCCCAAGTTTACAGGCTAGAGAAATGAGATTCTTAACAATACACTAAACATCATTAATATTTCTGTAATTTTTTATTATTATTATTACCAAGAATCACTGAATGTTAACCTAGGTAGCTACGTAAAGCTCAGGGAAGAACCAGATAAAGACATTTCGTTTGGTCCCAAGTTTTAATTATTATTCTTCAGACATGCCAGTGTTTCTGCCACTTTCTCTAACAATTTCTGTGACTCTTTTGTAAGACAAATAGCTTATGTCTTTACCGCCTTCTAACTTGATTGCAGGAGAAAACTTTCCTTAAAAACCTGTGGAACATGTAATACTTAACAGATGGGATTTTTAGCATGGACAGAAACCAAGGGCTATTGATTCTGTGAGAATAAAAATGTATAACATCAGAATAAAACTTGTAAGTGGGAGCATACGTGCATCTAGCTGACCACGGGTCAAGAATAGCTCATTGCATTACACTAGTCTTCCCTGAAAGACAGAAACTGATGCAACTCCAGCCTTGGAGAGCTAACACCACAGTTTTGCGTAAGTAAAGATAAATATAACATATCCTCTTTAAAGGACAGTACCTGAAACTTCATTCCCTTGTGGGTTTGCCATTATAGATCAGACAGACTTCTGTGTTAGTATTCCTACAGTACATATACTTTAGAACTATTGCCTCAGAGTAAGCCAGCGATGAACTGAGCATTTTAGTACCACTGTGGTCAGTTGACCCTGGCTAGACACCAGGGGCCCACCACACTGCTCTATCACTCCCCCTCCTCAGCTGGACAGGGGAGAGAAGATATAATGAAAGGCTCATGGGTCAAGACAAGGACAGGGAGAAATCACTCAGCAATTACCATCATGGGCAAAACAGACTCAACTTGGGGAAAATGAATTTAATTTATTACCAATCAAATCAGAGTAGGATAATGAGAAAATAAAAAACGAAACACCTTCCCCCCCCACCCCTCCCTTCTTCCCAGGCTCAGCTTCACTCCCGATTTCTCTACCTCCTCCCTGCCAGTGGCACAGGTGGACAGGGAATGGGGGTTGTGGTCAGTTCATCACATGTTGTCTCTGCCACTCCTTCCTCCTCAGGGGGAGGGCTCCTCACACTCTTCCCCTGCTCCAGCACGGGGTCCCTCCCACGGGAGACAGTCCTCCATGAACTTCTCCAACATGGGCCCTTCCCACGGGCTACAGTTCTTCAGGAACTGCTCCAGCATGGGTCCCTTCCATGGGGTCCTAAGTCCTGCCAGCAAACCTGCTCCAGCACAGGCTCCTCTCTCTCCATGGGTCCATAGGTCCTGCCAGGAGCCTGCTCTAGCATAGGCTACCCATGGGGTCACAGCCTCCTTTGGGCATCCACCTGGTCCAGCATAGGGTCCTCCACAGGCTGCAGGAGGATAGCTGCTCCACTGTTAACCTCCATGCGATGCAGGGGGACAGCCTGCCTCACCATGGTCTTCACCACAGGCTGCAGGTGAATCTCTGCTCTGGTGCCTGGAGCACACCCTCCCCCTCCTTCATTGACCTTGGTGTCTGCAAGGTTGTTTCTCTCACATATTCTTGCTCCTCTGCTCTGACTGCTGCTGGTGTTGCGCACTTCCTCCCCCCACCCCTTTCTTAAATATGTTATCCCAGAGGCGATACCACTGTCACTGATGAGCTTGGCCTTGGACAGCCATGGGTCCATCTTGGAGCCAGCTGGCATTGGCTCTATTGGACACAGGGGAAGCTTCTAGCAGCTTCTCACAGAAGCCATCCCTGTATCACCCCCCACTACCAAAAACTTGCCACACAAAACCAACATACTCATTTCAGGTTCTGAACTGACTTTTCTGGTTACTTGTACACATTTATGCACTATGGCAGCTTATGTTACAGTTGTTCTACAAAATACCCAGAAATGGGTAACAACACTGATGCCAGGAAAAAAAAAACAAACAAAAAAACCCCCTACAGCATACTGTTCTTTAGTGACTTACTTTCAATAACCTGACCTCCCCTGCTATCTTACAAGCACTGAAGACTGAAGTCTGCTCCCCATAAAATCTTCTTGGTTCCTTGCTTCTGGAGCAGAGAGAAAGTTCCAAAGTTCCCTCTCTGGCCTGGCTGAGCAGCTGAAAATATTTCCAGCATGAATATATTTTTCAGAGTAAAGAATATCATGGAGGCTTACTTACTAAGTAAAGCCCTTCCTATGCCCTCACCTACCGATACCAGCACAGGGAGATGAGCCCAGCTTCTCCTTTGTGGTCATGCCCTGACACACTGTGTCTTCAGCACAGATCCCTTTGATGGTAATCAAGTATTTGTTGAACATTTTAGAAACAGCTTTTTTACTTTATTTTATACAAATTCAATTTTCAAATTGTTTTCAAAAAATTATTTGTACCAATAATGTAGCTAGAGACAGATCAGCAAATCAGAGCACAAGCATAAGTAAAGAGATTGGGCAACGGCATGCACACTACAGACTCCTACATGACTCCAGTATACTGCCAGTGTGGGCTCTAATCTCCAATTTGGGGGGGGGGGGGGGGAGGGGGGGGGCAGGGGAAGAAAGTCTATAAGCAGCGCAATTGTTGATAGAGTACCGTGGTAAACACTTTTTTCCCCTCAACAGCTAGTTAAAAGTATGGTCCAAGAGAAACCAGTCACTGGCTGTTTGGTGGAGGATGGCCTAAAAAACTATCAAAAACCTCTGTGAATGAAATGTAAGTAAAAATTACCCTGCATATAGCTACTAAGTAGTTCAACATGACACTGTTACAGGAAGTTCTGGTTCTTGAGCAAAACTAAGTGGTGTCTTGGGGAGAAGTCAAGTTTCTGGTATGTAAGACAGATTCTAAAGGCGTGAAGTAAGTTTCTGTTCAGGTGAAGTTGAAGATTTAACAGCCTCAATCACAGAGTCATAGAACAGTTTGGGTTGCAAGGGACCTTTAAAGGTCATCCACTCCAATCCCCAGGAGAAATGTCAAGCCGCTTTATTACTGAAAACCATGTGGACACACTAGGTTATTAGAAATAGATCCCTTTAGTCTTAAAGCTGGTCCAGAACATACTAATCTAGATAAGCAAAAACATGCACATTGAAAGTAGATTAAATTGCACCTGCCTGCAGATATTCAATTCTGAATTGGTTTGAACTTCTTTCCATTAAAGTTCCTTAAACCTCAGGAAGTAGGAGCTCTAAATAGCACACAATATCTGAGATAGAAATTTGAACAATCACGATAAAAGGGAGGATTAGAGCCAAACTTTATTACATTGGTAAACCCAAACATTAAGATTAGGCAGTTCAGTAAAACACACTTTTAAGATGGTTTGAGAGGACTTCCACCAAGAAGTTTTCAAACAGAAGTTACCTCTCAATAATTCCATTATGTTCTTGAACACACAAGGTAGAACAAAAACTGTAATTCACCATTTGTGAAGCCTTTATCATGAAGATAACAATTTACTTCTTTTTTTCTTGTAGAAGTCTTGAACCTCATCAGTGTCCTCCTTTTCACTTCATGAACAATATGTTTGTGCTTTTTGTGCCCATATTGCCAGGTTTTGTGGGCTTTTTTTTTTTCCTTTAAGCCTTAGTGTTAGTAATTTTCCTTTACCCACTACTTTAAAAACAAGGCAAGCAAACTAGCAAGCGTAAGAGAGAACAAAGAATTTCAAAGCTCCTCGATTACTTTGTTTCAATCAAGCAGACTGTTTAAGATACCTTTTTTTGCCTCCAACAAACAGTGCAAAGAACAAAAAACCAGAGCAGCATACTTTTGTAGAAAAGCAGCAAACAGTGTGGCTGCAAGAAAGGGCATGCCTACATGAGCAATAAACAGTGAGTTAAGGTGTGACTCTGCAGCACACTGGTTACTCTACTCTGATTTATTGTCTGACCAGGATGTGGCATATTCACACCACCCTGTTTTGTGCCCAACACCCTGTCTCTAACAGTAGCCATAACGAGGTAACAGAGAGCAAATATTATAACAAAGCAAGTGTTTCCAGACACTGTCTCTCAGAATTCCTGTGTGCGTGTCCAGAAAGTAACAGATGTGACTAAAACCAACTCCGAACGTTTACAGAATAAGCAGTCTTGAAAAGCGAGAAGTGAGACAGGCTTAACGCAAGCCCTTTCACATATGTGAAATTAAACACATGGAAAAAGAGGCTTTCACTAGATTTTAGTTTACAAGTACAGTGAGGACTGAGACTTCACATCTGAAGCCCTATAAAACAGTTAACAGTGAGCTTCAAAATCACTCCCAGAGCGGGAAGCAGAGGATGAATCTTTTAAGCTTTCTCCAGAAAACCTTTGAAGATTTATCATCCTGCATCATCTAGAAATATATCAAGGAGAGGATAAGACAACATGCCAGAGGACATTCCTACCACATGTGAGACAAAGGCTAAATTACATGCTAGACTTATGAAATCTAACACTCAAATCTGAGCGAGTTAGCATTCATTTCTCTCCCCACCCACCTCCCCAAGTATGGACCGATACTGCAGTGGATTATACAACTCTAGAAACAGGATTCTCCTTGAAGCTTTTAGAAAACAGGCTGTAAAGATGCAAGTCAAAGACAGATGCTGTGAACACTCCTCATAAAATTCTGATGAGGAATTACAGCATGTAAGTAATATGCTATAAATTTTAACCCTAGACTGCATTTTTCCAGTACAGTCAAGTTCTAACAGAGGCTCACAGTTCTCAATTCCTCTGCATCAGGAGAGGAGACTGAGAAGTAATGAGCTGTCTAGGATTAACATAAAGAGTCACCTAGGGACAGAATGCAAGGAGTGAGGCAAATTAACTGCATAAGTAGAACAAAGTAACAAACAAAGCCTTTCCAGTACTTGTCTCACCAACTTCTGAACACAACTGTTGGTAATATACATGTCAAAAGGCTTTAAGTCTAGACATACACAGGTCTGCAATCCTCTCCATCAGCGAAGAAAATAAACGCAGTTTTAGGAGATTCTTATTAATCTGTTTATCATTAGTGTAACTTATCTGCAAACCTATTGCTGAGCAACACAGAATCAGCAGTATTTGTATATACATACCCAAACTTCAGGTGAAAGAGAAAGTATTACAAGTACTTTGAGTTTCTTTGCATTTGTTCAGCTTGAGCGAAGGCAGGATTTTTCATGATTAAAGTGCCTAATAGTCATTTTCTGTGGGGTGGGAGAGCAATACATTTTGGTTTTTTCCTAAAGTGTTCTGAGGTAAAGTCTTTTGACATGATCTCAGTCCCTAAAAAACTGCACGAGACTTGTGCACCTATGAGCCGAATGGAAGTTAATTAAGTGCCACAAACTTAGAGGTGTCTGTGTAATGACAGAGAGAACTGTAACTACTGCTTCAAAGAAAAATCAAGATTTCTACCATATTATACCCAAAACAGAAGTGTTTGTTTACAGAATCAGAAGTTAATTTTGCTTGCGCTGTTCTGCTTTAGGAAAATGGAAGTGAAGCTACCAACCACATATTTCCTTATAGTTTAAGGCACGTTCTTCTCCACTGTAAGTAAAGAGAATTACTTATGAGAGATACTAACATAAGGAACAAACAGACCTCATGCTCTCAGCACAAGAGAGTCACTTAACAGTATGGCTACAGGGAAGTTTGTCACAGGTTAATTGCATATTAACTGCTTGCATCACATCTAAGAAACAAGTGGTCTGGTAATCCAAAGGAAATGGTGAATAAAAATATTAATATATAGATGTATAGATGTACATAAGCTGATCCATCTACCCATCATTAACTAAATTTTACTGTATGTTTATGGTTTAAACATACTTTATTTTTACATCCCATACAGTAACAGTAAAACCTGAACATTTAAGTACCTTGCCATTAGTGATGTACTTGCAATTAATTTTTAGAAATTTCTCTGTAAATGCTTCCTCCTCTTCGGAGGTGGATGATACCACTCTTGTAGGACGAACACATGCATGTGCTGGTGAAGCAGCTGACTCTTTCCGTTGGACTCCATCTGGATCCTAAAAGGGGGGGAAAAAACCCAAACAAAAAATTAGCAGCCTGCATTTTTCAGGATTAAGAGATTTTCTGTTGTGTAATTTTTTGTTCTTTTTCTTTGACATAGAAGTAAATGTAAAAATAGGGTTCCAAATCCTCTGCAGTTTAAAGGACTGCTTTGCTTTGACAGTGTATATAACTAATGAAGCACAACTTAACCAGCTCATAAGAAATACAAGTGGGCAAAGAATCAACCTGGGAATAAACAACAAAATAATGATCAGAACTCACATAAGGAAACTATCCAATATACTGTCATATGTAAAATTTGAGAAGTTAGCTGATAGGATTATTTTCAAACTTCATCAGAAGTCCTACTAAATGTATCCTGTTATCCTTCCATAATATTATACACTACTTTACATTGGAAGGTCAGCTAGTCCAAACCTGTGTTCAAAGCAGGCCTAAGCCTACATTAGATCAGGTTGCTCATGGCCCTTCCAGTTGAGTTTAAGTCTTCAAGGATGGAGAGTCCACAGCCTCTCCAAGAACCCTGCTCCAGCGTTTAACCACCCTCATTAGGAAAAATATTTTCCCATTATTTAACCAGGACCTCTTGTGCAGCAACTGGCAGCTGTTGCTGCCCATTGTTTTACTGTGAACTTCTGAAGCCCCCGACTCTTCTCCTCCCTCTAACCTGTCTGCTAGGTAGTACAACACAGAAATCAGGTTGTCCATTAGTATTTTGTCCTCTAGACTAAAAAAACCCCGCTCTCTCAGCCAATCCTTGTGCCTCATCTGTTTCCATTCCCTGATCATCTTAATGACCCTCCACTGGACTCTCTCCAGCATGTCAATCTTTGTGTTGTACTGGAGGTGCCAGAAGTAGACCCAACACTACAAATGCAGCTTCATAAGCCCCCTAGACAGGGGAATAATAATTTTCCTTAACCTGTTGGTATTCCTCTTTCATCTGCCACCTGGCATGTGATTAGCTTTCACCATCACTAGTAGACATTGTTCAACATGTCCACCAGGACACTAGCCTCAACATCTCGTTAGCATTTAGTCTTTTTCTGCAAAAACTGCTATGTAGCTCAAACTGCCATATGGGGACCTTTCTGTCCCAGGCAGGTCTTAGCTATTCTTGAGCTTCATAAGGCTTCTGTTACTTCATCTCTGCAGACTCCTGATGTCCCTGATGAGCAGCCCTTGCCCTTCCCTCCAGTGTATTGACCACTTTCCCTAATTTTTGCTGCCTGCCCCTCCCCCAAGCTTGCTGACAGTGCATTCTGTCCTCTGTCCCACCATTCAGGTCACTGATGGGAAGATTATAAACAATATTAGCCCCAATAGGGACTCTCAAGGATTTTTAACTGTCCATCACCACAGAAAACAAACAACAAAAAAAACCCAGCCACACACAAATGCTGAATCACTTTGAGCCCAAAGATCCTGCCAATTTTTTCAACCCATGTTGTAGCCTACCCATTCAGTTCACATTTCCCCATTATTGCAACAAGTCTGATTTGTGACAGTGTCAAGGGCCTGGCTCTAGTTAAGGTAAGTAACATGCCCTGCTGTTCCCTCATCTGCTGAGCCAGTCATCTCATCACAGAAAGCAATCACTTTGTCCAGGTGTGAGTGATAAACCCTTGCAAAATTCACTCTGGCTGTTCCGAACCATCTTTGTCTTTCACATGCCTGGATATAACTTCCAGAAAGTTTCCTTCATGACCTTCCTGGGCAGCTGGTAAGAAGAGTTATCTAACTTCCTGTCTAACAGCACATCCAACAAAGTAGTAAATGTGGAACCCTACCAGAGACAGGACAGACAGTGAAAAAATTATTTTCAGATAAAAGCTACATGTGTTGTAGCCAGACTGCACCTAAGCCTATTTTATAGTCATAGCAACCCTGTTTTGGAGCTTAGTCAACATTTAAGGACTTCCATTTCATACATAATTGCTATTTTTAGTTACTAATAAAATATTACTATTTATAAAAACTGTGAACTTCTACGTTCCCTTTTGTTTTCTGCTTTTCTGTTCAGTTCTAGTCACTAGTACAGATTGCAGTTAAATGCCTTTAATCATACGCAGGAACATTATGCACAACTGTTTTCAGTTCATCATCTCTCTGGCACTACTTTAGCCTTTGCCTGCATCTTTCAATTTCAGTTAGAAAGCAAACAAAAAAACCCAAAACAACTTACAGAACACTGAACTGAATTTTGCTGAAAAAGCTAATGAAGATATAATTAAAAGGCAGACTTCCTGGAGACAAGTTCTCCTTATCTATATGCCTTTCTCCTAAAACTTATGTGGTCACCTTTGTGACTGCATTTAACTTAGCAAGTGGCTGCAAAAGTCCCCAGCTGACATCCAAGCCCACTGTGAATAAGCCAGCTATTTCCCATTCATATTGGCACGTGACACAGAAGCAGGAATAATACTGGTGGCAGATTTTCAAATTTAATGACAGCACCCTTGTCTTCACATATTACTTTGAAGTGGATTTTCAGTTTTATAGGTAGCAAACCTTATTGGATCTTCTCAAATACGTGCATCTGACTGCTGAATGAAGAAACCCTTCACAAAATCCAGAAGGATAAGAAAGGCTTAAAAATGTAAGCTGAGTTCTTACACGAACACTGACACTAACAAACTTACTGAAATACACACTGAAATCTAAGCTTAAGTGTAGCAACGTAAAAAACTTAACAGGGTTATGCAGGTCTTCTATTAGCCACATGCTAGCTTATAGTTAGCCACACGGTTGTGGTAAGCTACTCCAATGTTTATCAAACACAAACAAAAGAACAAAGCACATCATAGTTTATATTTTGCCTCCACAGAGGTTCAGATGTTGGTTAGTCATCTCATTCAATTTCTGGCAAGAACTCATCAATTTCTATGACCATAGCACACAGAGAAGACCCCTTTACATTACAAAGGCAGAGTAACACATCCTCTTTACCTTGAACTGTACTTAAACTGCAAATCTAGAGTAAAAATTGGAGGAGAGTCAGACGACAGACATCAATACAGAGCATTAGAGAACATACGCTAGTATTTCTCTTGTTCTTAAGGATAGAAATCAGCAAAGAGAGAAAAGAGAAACATGGAAAACAGGTGCTGTAATGAAGAACAAAACCCTCCAGCCTTAACTACTCAAATAGAAGTGGAATGCTTTTTGTGTTTCTGGAGAGACTGTTTAAAAAACAAAACCAAACCACACACAGAGACACACACAGAGTCCACACTGACAAGTGCCAAGTGATTTCTGTTCTTTGCTTTCTTTTGACAAACTGTATCTAGGAGCATCCCTTCCCTCCTAAAAGACCTCAGGAACAGAAACTTCCATAAACACTTTTCTATATAGTCACACTGCTCATTTGTTTGACTTTCCCTGAAGCATTTAAGAACTGCTTGTAGTGATCCACGACATGTAATGAGATGCACAAAATAGTTCTGCAACAATACAGTGTTAGTAAAATGAAATTTAACACTCAAATTGTTGCCAACATCGAACTGCCTACGCTAAACAAAATAACCTTTTGCATAAGAGGATTTTAACTTTTAAAGTATTTTAATCTGCTTTGTTTCTTCTACACTTTCAAGCTTTTATCTCTGCTATATGCATATAGTCAATAAAAAAGTTTCAAAAAAATTACAGGTATGGTAACACTTATTAAGCCTCCTTATCTACTATATACAAACAAGCATATCCAAAATAGCATCATAGAATGCTTTGGGTTGGAAGGGACCTTTAGAGGCCATCTAGCCCAACCCCCCTGCAGTGAGCAGGGACAGCTTTAACCAGATCAGGTTGCTCAGAGCCCCGTCCAACCTGACCTTGAATGTTGCCAGGGATGGGGCCTCCACCACCTCTCTGGGCAACCTGTTCCAGTGCTTCACCACCCTCATTGTAAAAAACTTCTTTCTAATGTCTAGTCTAAATCTGTTCTTCTTTAGTTTAAATCCATTACTCCTTGTCCGGTCACAACAGGCTTTGCTAAAAAGATTGCGCCCTTCCTTCCTGTAGGCCCCCTTTAAGTACTGGAAGGTCGCAATAAGGTCTCCTCACAGCCTTCTCTTCTCCAGGATGAACAACCCCAGCTCTCTCAGCCTGGCCTCGTACGAGAGGTGTTCCAGCCCTCGGATCCACTCCAGCAGGTCCATGTCCTTCTTGTGCCGAGGACTCCAGAGCTGGATGCAGTATTCCAGGTGAGGTCTCACCAGAGCAGAGTATAGAGGCAGAATCACCTCCCTCGACCTGCTGGCCATGCTTCTTTTGATGCGGCCCAGGATACGGTTGGCTTTATGGGCTGCGAGTGCACATTGCCAGGTCACGTCCAGCTTTTTATCTACCAGTACCCCCAAGTCCTTCTCCGCAGGAGAAAATAATCCACAAAAGCAAGAAAAAGGTCTTTTTCTGACATGGGATCTAGTGCACTGTAGGAAGAACTCTAATTTCTAGTAGTAAAACTAACAATTTTCCCTTGAGTCACTTCTCACGGCATATGTTACATGGGTAGGCCTATCCTAGCATTTATAGTCATTCCCAGACAGATATAGAAGAATGTATTCTTGCAGACTAGTCTATTTACTGTGCTACAACATCTTCAGTTTGTCATAAAATATAAAAGAAATTATTCGGCACAAATGACAGCAGACACCTCACAAGAACAGGCATACTATGTCAGAATAAAGGTATAACACCAAAACCAAGAGTAATTTTCAGTAGAAGAGTCATCACAGCCTTTGTAATGCAGCTTGGCAACCTGTTCAGCAACAAAGCAATACCTTTATATTTAAACTTCTCTGGACCAAGCCATGCAAGCAAATAAATAAATGCTTAAAGTCTCAAACCGTCCTAAACTTTGAGCACACAAAACCCTGGTGTAGACAATCTGACAGTTTGAATGAGCACTATCAAGAAGTACTATCAGAAAATTTGTAATTTGAGAGAAAAGATAATAATAACTGGGAAAAGAATAGTAGTGACATGTTAAGAAACATCTGAATAAGGTCATCATTGCATAAATTGCAGAGAAGCTCAGGCTCCAATACAGCATCTTCCTGAGGCTCCAATACAGCATCTTCCTGGTTGGAGTTCTCCCCATGGAATTCTGTGACAGCAAACCAGTGTTTCTGGAAAGACATGCTTTTATAAAGCTAGCTCCTAGCCAAAACCTACATTCCAGCTGAATTACAGAGCAGCTTTGATGGCTAAACAATTTCAGTATTTGGAAGTCTACAAAGGTAGAACTAGTGAGCAGAAGTCAGTTATAATCAACTCTGTATTAACTTCACTGGAACAGACTTCCCTGCCCCCCCCCTTTACTTTGTTTTGCTAAATGAAACTAGAGAACCCCCTCCTGCACCTCTGCAGGGAGCAGGCAGAGCCCTTACCTTTTAGGTACTTCAGTATTCTTCCCTATCTATCATTGCTACAAAAACTATCAATAAGAGACAAATATTTAACTAGTTCTGCAAGGTAACAAATAGAGAAATGCAACAGGAGCTAGTATTTGAGGTATCGGTATGCAAGAATAGTATTTTGCTAAAAATAACTTGCCTTCAAATCAGTTTTCACATAGAAAACTCATTTACAAAGATTAAAAGCTTGTATTTACTTTAAAAAGTTGTTATTTTACTTTTCAACTCCAAGTGTTGTAAAGTACTTTCTCCTCAAAATGAAAGGATAGTTTAAGAAGAAAGCATAGCGTCTGTAACGTTTATCTTGTAAGGGAAAATTAATTTCAAGGACAACAGGTATACCTACATTTACTGTAGCCTTGTCAAGCTCTGCTTCGGAAGATGTAGGTGATAGGGGACTTATAGGACTTAGAGAGGGGGAGCTGTCCACACTAGAAATGTAGTCTGGATCAGGAACATACAAAATCTATAAAGAAGATATAATGTAGTTAGAAGTTATGCTTTCAGGTTTACTTTAGATTTCCCACTAGTTCAGGTATATTTGCTATGCTTTCTCAAAATAGGCTAAACAAAATCATTTCTGCTCCCATTAATTTTAAGAGAAATTATGAGTCAAGGGAATAAACAATACCAAAGTACTTTTTCATTTTAGCTTTTAAAGTTTTTAAGAGCTATCTTGAGATAAGACTGACCTTTAGTCATAATAATTGAGGAAAAAGTACAGAGAGAAAGCATTAAAAGTATACAGTATGCCAGGAACGCCCAGTATAGAGTCCAAGGAAGACCTGCCCAATTATTTCTCATGCTATTACTGTGCTATTTGAGCAATGAAGAAACAGGCTGGGGAACAAGTTCCTAGACATAGCTCATAGCACTGAATGTAAAAAAAGAAAGTCAATAGAAGTTATTCAGTCCTTAAATACATTATTTTGGCCATCACAGGCATTCAGGCTGCCTAGGCAAAGTTTTGCAGCAATCAGAAATAAACGCAGGATTTGTTCGAACAGAGGGCTAATACTGTAGCTGACTTATTACTTGTTTCCAGGCCTGACTTTCAAAGAGAAGTTAAAAGTGAAGACAAAAAAAAGGGAAAGAAAGATGTAAGCAACAGTGACCTACAAGAAATGAATGATAGTTCTTATACTGCCAGTAAAGACAGCAAGTTTTCAGGACAGAACAGAAACATTGTTCAATTGATTAAAATAGAATTGCAGGCAGTAACATGCAGTCAGGAATGTT
The DNA here is from genome assembly GCF_030463565.1 of Pelecanus crispus. NCBI lineage: Eukaryota > Metazoa > Chordata > Aves > Pelecaniformes > Pelecanidae > Pelecanus > Pelecanus crispus. The sequence continues at coordinate 154,363,262 of NC_134644.1, read as the reverse complement.
GTTTGTAAGCTGTACCCTGAATTTGTCTTCTGAACTAGAGTTGGTAAACAGCCTGCTATATTTGCAAAGTAACAATTTATCTTGTACCCAAGTGTTATTATGCCATTAAGTATATTTAGTTTTAAAAGTCCCCGATCTTATTTAAGAGACAGGTAGCTTCGTTACATGTTCCCTTTTAGGCAGTTATTAAATAGGCACAAGGAATTCACAAACTAAAGAAAAATGAGAAAGTCTTTTACAAAGCCAATAGGAAAACCCGTAAGAGAACTACTTTAACACTTTCTCTGGTAGAGGTGAGAAATATAGGGAAAAAGGTCTTTGTTGGTTAAGTAACATAGTGTCATAGTACCTGTCCAGGAACGACTGCTCTGGAGAAAAGCTTATTTAATTGAACCAGTTCATTGGGTGTTGTATCAAATTTCAAGGCAATACTGTTTAAAGTGTCTCTTGATTCCACCTGTATCAATTGGGGAAAAAAGAAAAAGAAAAACAAACCTGTAAGCAGTTAGTTCAAATAGTGGCTTACAAACTTTATCACATGTAGATTTACCGAGATTTTGATGAACTTCATATCCTATGATTGCCCCCCCCCAAAACCATCCCTATCCCCTAAATATTAGTCTATTGCAACCCGATATAAGGACACCTGCCTTCCCACTATGTTTTCAGGTGGCCAGAAGTGTCAGTCTCACACCCTGAGCTATAGGCTCAGCTATTGCACCAGAACTTCTGGTCTGTACATTCACTGCTGGGTACTACTAGACCAACACATGATTGACTGGTTTCACAGAAATCTTCATTCTCCCCTCTTCCAAGTCCTCTCTGTTCTTCATTTATAGAAAAGCTGAAGCAATCTTTATAAACACAAACACACTCTCTTCCTATTGAAATCATCTTCCGTTAACCTGACTTTCAAGTAAAATCCATCACTAAGATAAAAAGTAAAAATACTGAAGCAAAACAGGTCAACCAGTATAACAGCAGATGGAACATAAGCATTTTGAGCAGGTGATTCCCAAGTAAGGAAAGGATTTTTTCAAGCTCTTGTTTCCACCCCCGTCTCCCCAGATATATGCAATATGAACCAGCAGAAGAAAGCAAAAGGAAAAAGTTTCATTCACAGAGAGGATTTCAGAACAAAGAATTCATAGCAAGCATTTAAGAATGGTGAAGATCATGTAACAACGGAGCATACAACCAAAAGAAGTTATTGCACAATGGCACAGGGCTTCACAAACACTGTACCAGGAAAAATAAATCTTATCAGTTAAGATAAGATGAAGCAATATAAGCAAAGCTACATTTGTGTTGCTAAATATGGAGCACAGCTAGAAAAATTCCGGACTCCTGTCTTAAATGTCTTCTCATTTGTCCCTCTTATTACATCTGCAGAAGATATACACCTTCCACTCTATGTAAACAGTAGGTATTAGAGTAATTATTCAGGTTTAATTTTCCTTCTATTTTCAGGCGATTCACTTAACTAGGTTTTCTTGACAATTACAGAAAGAGAACGCTTTCTCATTTAAATTCCCTTTTCTTAATTTTCAAGGGAAAAGTAGGGAAGGGAGAAAAAAGTGAAAGACAAAAACACCACCATTTTTTTTTTCATAGTGTTATGTTCTACATACAACTGTTTTGAGAAAGCCAATGGATATCATTAGTTGACTACATACCCACTAGGTATCTTCTGCTCTTCACTCACTCACTTAACAAAACTGTGTGACCACCATGTCTTGTATGCCTTGTCAACAGTTTCTAGACTTAAAGGTAGATATCCCTTACTTCTGCTTGAACTGGTGCAGAAAAAAAAATTGAGGGTAGGGTAAGCGGAAGGAGGAAAAGTCTTGGAGCATACATGTTTTAATAACTTCTGGTACTGCTTGCTCTGAGAGTAGACCTTGACCTTACACAGTCACACAGGAAGAGGCAGCGTTTGGAACCAAAAGACTACACTGCTCTATTTCAGTAGCCATACTGCAGTGGAGGTAAGTAATAAAACATACATTGGGCTACCCTGCTTCCAGACATACTCTACTGTGGACTGTTCCAGTTGAATTAGTATATTCCATATAACTAATAAGCATTATATGTTTTGCTGTCAGTAGAACGTAATTATGCACATTCATTCTTTACAGAAGCAGCAAACATTTTGCCAGAGTGGAAGAATATGTATCTACATGTTATAGTGCTAGTTAATATTGCGTGATTAAATATTTAATATTGCAATACATTTTACTTGCATTGCGAGAATAGCTTGCAAACAGAGTTCCTATTGGCTGCAAAGCAAAAGTAGTACATGAAAAGTTAAATTAATTGCTCCTCAAAACCTATTCCCACTTAAATGTTCCAAAACTTAACACTGAAAAGAACACCAGCCCCAAAAGAATTTAGGAAAAGAACCACTTTGTCTTCATTAACTTTTTTCAAAGTTATGTCATGTTAGAGAACACATGTTGACAGCACAGGAACAAAAAAGTGTAACTGACAGATAGAGAAGCAAACTATATCCTTTAAATAGAGAAGTGGGTTGTCCTGCAAGAAAAAGTGCTATAAGTATAGTGTACTTTGAAGGCTGTTATAATTCAGCAGATAAAAATGGAGGGTGGTTTGGGATACTAACATAATTAAGGTTCACAAGTAAGATTTAAAGAATTCATTACCATTTGGTAAAGGTGCATTTGTCAGCCTAGATTCACTAAAGAAAAAAAGATAGGTATTGCCAAAGAAATGGCAATTAGCTTTTAAGATAAATTCCTAATTCTGACAACCCTCTATACAGGAAGCCATTAAGCTAAACAAAGCAGCAAAATCTCTCTCTCTCCTGGTATTCCAGCTATGAAAGACTGTATTGCAGTACCTCTTAGTAATTCAGTACTGTATGATAACATAGATATGCAAAAAATAAGAATATTCTTGTATGCCACTTTTAATTAGTATTAAGACAGAAATAAAAACAGGACCCTAACCTGACCAGATATGTACTACTTGTTCCATAGATGATAACAAAACTGACAACTAAAGCAACCAACAGTACTGCTTCCATCAGAAGCTCTACATAATACAAAGGTTTGCTAAAGCAAACTGTAAAGCAAGATTCAAAAGCTTTGTCTAATTCAAAAGTTTGCTCTCACGTAAGTGCTGGAAGACAACCGTTAGCTGCTAGGTAGATATTCCTTAGGCATCACTTCCAACTGAAATATTTGAGATTTTAGACTAACTTACGATATGACATAAAATAAATTAATTAAAAGCATTCATTTAAAAAACACAGAACTTAAGCCCTTTAAGAGTGCATTCACTCTTTTTCAGCCTTCAGAAATAAAACCATATGATGAGATCTCTTGGCAACTAAAGGGTTTATCTCACAAATCATGAACACAAGAATGGCAAATATAAGCTTATTTTTCTTATTTGGCTGCAAAGTTTGCACAGGCAAATCTCCACACTACATGGGATTTCAGGGACCAGGACTGATACCTTCTTAAAACAAAGCAGCTGTTAATGTAATAAAGACTTCAGTTTGGGTCAGCTGTCCTGGCTGTGCCCCCTCCCAACTTCTTGTGCACCTGGCAGAGCACAGGAAGCTAAGAAGTCCTTGACTTAGTGTAAACACTACTGTCCTGGTTTCGGCTGGGATAGAGTTAATTTTCTTCCTAGTAGCAGGCATAGTGCTGTGGTTTGGATTTAGTAGGAGAAGAATGTTGATAACATGCTGATGTTTGAGTTGTTGCTAAGTCCTGCTTATGCTAGTCAAGGACTTTTCAGCTTCCCATGCTCTGCCAGGTGCACAAGAAACTGGGAGGGGGCACAGCCAGAAGAGTTGATCCAAACTGCCCAAAGGGCTATTCCATACCATATGACGTCATGCTCAGTATATAAACGGGGGGGGGGGGGGGTTGGCCGGGGAGCGGAGATCGCTGCTCGGGAACTGTCTGGGTATCGGTCGGCGGGTGGTGAGCAATTGCATTGGGCATCACTTGCTTTGTATATTATTATCATCGTTATTATATTGTTATTATTATCATTACTATTTTACTTTATTTCAATTATTAAACTGTTCTTATCTCAACCCAGGAGTGTTTCTCACTCTTAGTCCTCCAATTCTCTCCCCCATCCCATCGGGGTAGAGGGAGTGAGCGAGTGGCTGTGTGGTGATTAGTTGCTAGCTGGGGCTAAACCACGACAACTACTTAGCAACAACTAAAACTTCAGTGGTTATCAACATTACTCTCATACTAAATCCAAAACACAGCTCTATACCAGCTACTAAGAAGAAAATTAACTCTATCCCAGCTGAAGCCAGGACACTCAGGTTTTCCACAATTTCAAAAAAATAGAATCTGAACAGCAAAAACTGGAAGAATAGCTTTGTGGAAAAGCATAGTTTAAGAACTAACAAAGAAAAAGCCATGCCACCACATACCACAGCCACCCCACAGCTTTTCCAATCATTTCCACCCCAACCCTCCCCCCCCCCAATTCAATACTTCTCTCCCAGGAAACAAACTTGCTAACAATATGCATGTAGTTTTTTAAATGCTATTTTGAATATTAAGAATTTTATGTAAATACCTGGATATTAAAGTACTATGCTGAATCTTCATGGGATAATTTCCCCTTTTGAGGAGAGAGAGGGATGATGAACAATGATTGCATTGTTTCATGATTTTAAGAGAACAGCAAGATTTGTTCAAATACAAGTAAACCTCTGAAAAACAACCAACAGACATATGAAAACACTATTTTATTCCTTGAAAGAATCTGAAATGGACTTGAGCAGGCCAGGTGGTGCTTTGAAGTGGTTCAATATGTATCATACATTGGTTTTGCTCCCTTCAGTATGCTGACTTGAGTATAAAGATCGAAAGATACCAATTAATGAAAACGTAAAAAGAAAACAAGAATCACTTAGGACTGTGTTAAACTTAATGCACACAAACTTCTGTCGAAAAAAAGCTTCTTAAAATATAAGTAGCTTTCCTGTATTCAGTAGCAAGAGCTTCTAGTCATCAACTCTGTTACGTGGAGATAAAATACATAAGGCCTTACTATGTAGTTACTTCTACCTTATGTCATCACTAACATATGTATACAAATAAGGCTAAAATTCTAAGTTAGTTAAAATCAGTTTTTACAGATATGTCTATATATCAAAAGAACCATATCTTCCATCTTCCTTTTCCAATAAAATCGCAAATCAAACACTCTTCAAATCATTGTGTCCCCATTTGAGCAGAGGTTCATCCCATTACCCTTTTTCCAGTTATGGAGCACTACTTATACACCCAATATTTGTCAGGTGTGCTTGTGTGCACCAGTAGACAAAATAGCTTTGGAGTCACCACTGACCATAGTTCAAACTGCCTTCATTTCTGTCAGTTTAGCAGCTGGCAAAGTTATTTAAAAGCCTTATTTAAAACCGAATTCTCTACTGATACTTTAATGAACTTTACTATCATTGCATCTCAACAACTGGAGTTCACTTATTTTTCCATTAAAAATTACACATTGAATACATATGAATCAGAGCACACAAAGAATTATTTAGGTGTTTTAAAGTATTTCAAGACTAATTGTCCAAGAACCAGAAAACAACAAAGCAATGGTTTAAGAGTATTAAAAGGAAGTAATAAAATTAAAGAAATGGGAAGACTAGAAGGAGGGGTGAGGACAAAGGGCAGAAGAGGACACAACAACAACTTTGGTGCTGTACCCAAGCCTTGAGAAATAACAGATTATGACTATACTAACTAATTGTTAATATGTCTAACTTCTATTATATGCAACATCAGGAAAACAGAACTTGTAAATATCATAAAAGCAACTCCAAAAATAATTTTAGAATTAGGCAAAAGATACAACAGAAAGTAATATGCCATCATTATGATCCACATTTTCTAAATTCCCCAAAATTGGGAAAAAGACTATGATAGTAGCACGGTCAACAAAAAGTGGCAGTCAGACAAGAACACAATCCCTGACTTTGAAATGCAAGCACCAAGAAAAAAAGAAAAAAAGAAAAAACTCCTAAGTGTGTAGTAGTCTAACCAGCACTTAAAGGCTTACAATGGCAATAAAACTAGCTGCACCAGAAGAGAGAACCTTTAGCACCCTTTATCCAAGTGTGGTGGTACATCTCCCCCCACCCCCCGATTTTCTGTTCTGTTTTTCCCCTTTACTTCGGCTGCTTTACAATCTCAGGAATTCCAGGCCGCAGCTTTTGCGTAGAGAGTTGGTCAGTTAAGCGCCCCTTAATTGTACCAGAAACTCCTACATGGCTGGAGCAGAGGGCGGCTCTGTTCTTATCAACATTCATATTATGGCTAACGAGGGGAACGAGAACAAACAGCTACCCCGGACAGCCTTGAAACTGGGTGGTATCATCACTGCTGGAATTCCAACAACAAGCCGACCCGAATTGTGGCTTGGATGGAAATTTACTGGTGATTAAAGTCAATCATCTCACAATCCTATAAACGGCAGTCCTAAGTGAGGCCCTTTGAGCTCCCCCGGACCACCGCGGGCCGCACCAGCATCTCCCTCTGATCGAAATGTCTCTCGGAGTCAGAGAAAACTAGCAGACTCCGAAAGTCTGCTGCTACCAGAACTCCATTGCCGGAGATCGACAACGGAGCCTGGGCTGCTGATATTCTTCACTCCTCGAGACTCTGCCCTCGCCCGTTGAGAAATGCCAAGGCATTAGACGTGAGTATTTCACTAAACTCGAGGGGAATTTTTAACAGGTATACGATTTTCATATATGCATTTATAGTTGTAAGTGTGCATGCGTGAATCAATTTAAGTAGTTTTGTAGATGTATGATTTAATTTTAAAAGGAGTTTTATATTGCTGTACTATTCTTACAGCATTACTCTCCTAAACCATTGACCAAGTCTGAGACTAAGAGTGGGCCCAGCCGCACCTCGGCTCCTCTCTGAGAAGGAGTTTAGAAAGCAAGGGCGTCCATTCTGAACCTCGTGACTCAACGGGAGGGTTTCCGTATCCCCTACATATGATTTCTCTTTCTCTCTCATATAATCCAATTTCCTTTATATATTTTTCCTATGTAGTAGATACACATATATGCATATATACATTATCCTTATCCATATAAACCATTGACCAAGTCTGAGACTAAGACTAGACCTAGCCACACCTAGGCTCCTCTCTGAGAAGGAGTTTAGAAAGCAAGGGGGTCTAGTCTAAACCTCGTGACTCAATGGGAGGGCCCTCCCCTCCTCCTTGCCTTTATTCCATATATACGCAATCCTTTTATGAATCATTTTAACTCATTGTGATTTAATTCTCTTTTATGTGCTTCTATGTAGTAATAGAGTGAACCTTGCCATCTTCGAATCTGTAACTAAGTCACTGTTTTGATCAATTTTGTCTAATCACTTTATTAATCATTGATGATGATGATGATTAAAATTGATGATTGAGCGCTATAGAAAATATTATAATCCAATTCTGCAATTTGCTACAAGTAAACTCTGACTTTTACTAAATCAAACTGTGTAAAGTCACTCATTCATAGTGAATTGACATAATCAGCAGGATTCACAAACCTGCATTTGTGACACCAAGCTACCCTAGGATTGAAAGCATAATCCAGTTACTCTAGAAAGATATTATCAAGTACTCACCATTTATCTACTCTCAAAATAAACATGTTCAGCAAGTCATTACAACAAGAAATTCCAAGTATTCATGTGGGTTCAAATTCTAGTGAACTTTCACCTCTTTGATGGTCACCACAAAAACCACTTGCCACCCATGCCCCTTGAGCTAATGAAAGATCAAAACTTCCTCCTTGCTTTACCTTAAGAAGCTGACTTCAGAAGCCCCTGCAGTTTTGTTCTCAGTATACTTAGCTAACTGGTTTCTAACTAAAAAAGAGTCAAGACCCGGTTTCCAGATGTTGGACTTAGCGCTAAGTAACAGGGAAAAGATCACATGCAGGAAGACCTGCAGTTCAACATTGAGGCTTAAAACTCAGTCTTAAGACTCTGGTCTATTACAGGCTTGTGTGACCTTCATTACTTGGTATCAGGCTCTTCTCATGATCTGGACAACATACTCCGTGTATTACGGTGCTTATCTGCTATTTCAGGAGAAGAGCACAGCCTTTGATCCCCAGAGAGTTAAAGGGGAGGGAGTGGGGCAGGGGAAGGGAAGTCTTACAGTGGAGTCTGCCACAGATATAAACCAGATCACCTGCCTCCATTGCTCACTTGTAATTTTTTTCCAACAAAAGTGCTTTCCCTGTATAGTCTATTGCACTTGAGAAAAAGCTATCTGTAAATAGCCACCATTATTTCCTTTTTCTCCTCAAGCGAAAGAGGGGTTAGAAGACTTCTGTTGAAGTCATGCAACTGCTACCATGCTAGTATCATTGGCAATTCATGGCTGACACTGTCTCTGCTTATGCTCCTTTATTTATCTGTAGTTGGCTCTTCTAACACCTGTAGACAGACACTGGTTGCGTTTGTACAACATTTAACACAAAATACTTCTAATGCAACAGTAATATAATGATGTCAAATAAGCAACATAAAAACACTGTTTTCATAAAAAGGACTAAGAGTTCTAGCTAGTAACAATAATTCACCTAAACTATCTGCTCTGTTGGTCCTTAAAGCCTGTTCACATGCATGAGTTGTGTGCAGAAGGGGAAAACAATTCGCTTGGAACACCAACTGAAAATCAATTTGCATCTAATCTGTTAATTGACATTCAGAAGAAGAGAAACTATATTAACTTTAAAAACCTTAAAAACTTTTAAAAAGCTTTAAAAAAAAATCTGTTCCGTGTCTAAGCAATGACAGTGAAAATAAACCAGAGTTTTCTGTATCCTTTAGAGGAAGTCACCGAAAATTAACTTAGTGACATTCTTTTAAACCTACTAACATGGGTAAGCTTAGGACTTGCTTCCTTCACTTAGTACCAAATCTGTTGACATCTTCTTGCTGGTGCTACATACAGAACAGCAGTTCCAAATTTTTATGTTTTGGGAATTTTAGATTAAAATCTTTAACATTAACTGCCTTTTGGCCTTATCTTAAAAGAGAAAATATATTTTATTGTTTATTTGTCCCCAAAGTAATGATTTTCTTTTTTAAAAAATTCTTGTGGCAGGTGTATTTTACCTTAAAAATCCACAGTTTACATCAGTGAGACTATCTCACTCTAAACTTCAGGAATACAAATAAGCCCTTCCCTCCTAAAACCATGTAGCCACTGGAAAAACTAATGCATTAAATTATTATTAAAAAAACAAAGCAGAAAACTCCACTAACTTTTCAACAATACTGGGGGGAGTCTAGTTTCTGCCTTCATCCTTCTACTACTTCTCAAAGCAGCAACACATGCAGACATATAAATATGTGTGTGTTGTTGCTTTGAGAGGTAGTAGGATGAAGGCAGAAACTAGACATAAGTTCATCTCTCCACACAATATAAAGTCATAAATAATAACAGTAGCAAATTATCACAAGTTACCAGACCTCTCTCATACATATAGTGAGCATAACCTTGGTTCCTAAAGGTTGTATCTGTGCATTTTATTAAGACATAGTACAAGACACATAACTGAAAGCTCTGAACACTTGATGTTACTTAAGTACTTCAGGAGTGAGAGGTACAGCAAGACCAGTCAGAATACTGCACTTGCGAAGCCGAAATGCACCATGTTCCGTACACACAACAGGCTCCTTTAGAATCTGAACTAAGTTTAAAGACAAAAAGTCTTTGATTCTTGTGAATCGGTCTTTTTGCCTCACAAGGAAATGATACATACCTTCAGTATGTACTAAGAAAGTTATTTTTGCAAATAAAACCCCACCTACTGGAACACAAAAACCTGCAGAGGTACATGACAACTTGACACAAACATACTAATTTAAAAAAGGAAAGCTTGCTGCTTTAGCTTTGCCTGGAATCTTACACACCAAGGTAAATGCACACACATGGTGGCAAGAGACAAGTTAAGGGATTTACTGACTGAAGAGGAACCCCAGTTTTACAGTTACACGTGAGCATTTTTTCCAATTATTGCAGACTAAATGAGGTTAATGTAATAGAAAGAAGTCACATTTACTTTACCATTCTTCAGCTGCTAGAATTTAAGCAGAAGAAATTTATTTTCTGAATTTCAGCTTCAAGGAAGTCTTTAGTATAGGCTAGAATGATACTCAAGTTCCCAATATAAGCCACATTAATGAAGTGCTTCTCGCTCCAATACACACATCCTCTGTCTCTCTCCAGATGACTATCACAGCCTTCTCAGTAGTTAAGCTGTACCACAGCTTGGCTTAATGTAATGTTAAGAGTTAAGTCTCCCCCATATCTCTTATTCTTGGAATAAGAGAACACCGAGAGGTGAAGTAAAGACTTTTTATAAAGTTCTCATTTTTATTTTATCATGTCCAGCTTCAAAAGCATTCAAAGATAATTGTGACAGACTTTCCCTATTTTAATGTCAACCCTATAAGCATTATTTATAGGCTTAATTATATTTCCAGTATATAACACAAGACAGATACTTCTCACTTCAGTTTCCCTTAGTAACCACAAATGTGAAAAGCTGACTGCAGCACAGTTTGAGGGTCATTTCAAGAACAGAACAGGCAGAGAAAGGCTCCATTTTCAGATACTGCTGTGGTAACAGATCTGTACAGTAAAAGGTATAGATCTATGAAAATTACTAGGAGAATGCCAGAATGCCAGTATCAAGATATAGCTCCCCCCCAACTTAATTTTGTTATTTCTCCTGATGTCAACAGTTTATGAATAATGCTGAAAGCAGGGAACTTGCACATGATTTTTGTAATTAATGTTATTTACCATTTCTCACTCGTTACCTAAAAGTGAACTAGTCAGATTGATTAGCTTGTTTTTGAAGGAAAAAAAAGTAACTTAAAGAAAAAAGCCAAATAAAAAAAAGCATTTTCAAGTACTACTAGCTAATTCCAGATTTAATTCCTGTCAAAATAAGCTATCAGATACACAGAATTCTAAGATTAAAAGGTAATACACATTACTGTTTTGCTTATATTTCATAATGAAACTAAGTCTGCACTTGCTTTGCAATGACATTCTAACAATAAAGCAGTAACTTACAGAATATTCAATAGTCCCTTTAGGCTTTTGAAAAGACATTCGTCGCCCATCTTTCTTGTCTGGGGTCTTCTTCTGGCCAGTGTCTGAAAAAAATTGAGGCAACGTGCGTGTTAAATTCATTTTCCTCTCTCAGTACTGTCACAGGCTGCTGACTACAGCCCCGTGGGCAGACATCTAATTCACCAGTTACACAGCTTGCTCCTGGTGACTCTGTCTAACAGACAACCAGCTGCTAGAATAGGGACTTCATTCCTCTGCAATGCTTCAAGAATTTGACCAATATAAACCACTGATAACTGGGACTCAATTAACTGCATAAGTACTTGCTGCTATCCAGGAAGCTATTAACGAAGGAAGACTAAATAGGAGATTGACCCCATGAGGCAAGCAACATTTAGAATCATAGAATTGTTTATCATCAAGTCCAACTGTTAACCTAACTAACTGCCAAATCCACCCCTAAACCACGTCCTTAAGTGCCACATCTACACGTCTTTCAATTACTTCCAGGGATGGGGACTCAAACCACTTCCCTGGGCAGCCTCTTCCAGTGCTTGACAACCCTTTCCATGAAGACATTTTTCCTAATACCCAATCTAAACCTCTCCTGGTGCAACTTGAGGCCGTTTCCTCTTGTCCTATTGCTTGTTACGTGGGAGAAGAGACTGACCCCCACCTCGCTACAACTGCCTGTCAGATAGTTAGTCTCCCCTCAGCCTCCTCTTCTCCAGGCTAAACAACCCCAGTTCCCTCAGCCGCTCCTCGTAAGGCCTGTGCTCCAGACCCTTCACCAGCTTCGTTGCCCTTCTCTGGACACGCTCCAGCACCTCAATGTCTGTCTTGTATTGAGGGGCCCAAAACTGGACACAGTATTCGGGGTGCAGCCTCACCAGTGCCCAGTACAGGGGAGTACATTTCTGGAACTACCACGTTTAATTGGTTTTATATCATACCCAGTCTGCTGTTGTCTAGAGGGGAGATGATCTAGAGTTCCTGCATGTTTGATCTAATCAGTGGGATTTTTTTGTCTAAATGCTGTTTGATAAGTACAGAGCATTTAAAACTTCTTTTATAAACCAAAAAGCATTAGTGTTTAACTTCGCATATCCTGTCTGTAGCAACCACATATAGCCTATGCATAAACAACAAAGATTCTAAATAAAAAACCCACAAGTTAAGAACTGTTCTTTTCATTGAGGCATTGTATTTTGATGATCTCCATTTCATAAGCCAAATCAATGACAATTTGTACCTGAAGGATACTCTACTTTTTGATACTAATTGGCTTGATATTTAGGATAAAGACCATGCAACAGTGTACTTACATGATTCAACAGAAAGCATTTAAATTCTACATTTCTAGAAAAGTGGTTTTTTAACATATCCATTTATATACACACATGCATTTTTTTGAGAATAACCTCTTAAGAAGTTAGGTCTCTGTCACAAGGCCTCCACCTTCAACAGTTAAATATCTGCTATTAAGGAGCCCAAAATACTTACATGAATGAGATGTTAGGTTTTCATGCTGCAATGGGATTAGTTATACTCCCATTTTGACACATTCAAATTTCTGTTACCATAACTGAATATATTTAGTCAAATATTTGAAGCCAAATTGAATAGAAGAAACCAACCTTACAAAATGTATTATTTCAAAATATTTTAGCATGGCTAGATTGAGAATGCAAAACATGCTGTACATCTATTTAGGCCTCGCCTGAGGTACTAAGGAAGTTTTTGATAAATTGACAGAAACTTCTGTGCATTACTATTTTTAATTAGCATCCTGACTGCAACACTGGAAAAGAGACTAGACAAATACTTGCATGAATTTCAAAACTAGGAGGTGTTTCAACTGTGAAAATAGGTCAGGGTAGCAGAGACATGAATTCAACCTGCCTGAGGGCATACTCCAAAGCCTCCAACTATCTCTTGCTGAATGAGCGGGCTATTTGTTTTTGAGAGGAAAGTAAATCTTTCAGCCATCCTTTTGCCCTAGTATTCTAGGAAGCACGTGAAAGTGGAAACAACTGCCAGCATAGGATGCAGTAGTCTGAAAAGACCTCAGCACCAATGGGAATCAGTCACATCCTTTTATTTTACTTATTTTCCTGATGATAACTCTGTTGCACATGAGCTCATCTTGTTAGGTTACATACATTCATTACCTCATCTGCCAGCACTAAGCCAGCAAGACTACCAAAGGCTGATGTTCTCAGACCACAGGTAGAAGGAAAAACCTGACCATGCTGTACACAACCTCAAGAGTCAACAGTAACTTGTTTAACAAGGGGATCTGTGGTGCTAGGTTATCAGATCTGTAGCTGTGCTGCTTTAGACACAAACAAGACCAGACCTGTTGTAACATCAGGGTTGATGCTTTACTTCTGAACTACCATTTTGCAGGACTGGGCCTCCACAACAGCCTGAAACAGTGAAGTGAAAAAGCACCCATCAGATCCACAAATTACAAGAAAATATTATAACTGTCCAGGATTTAAAAGACTAGAACTAGAAAGATACAGAAGGCAGTGTTCAAAATGACACCAAACCAATATTTAGTCTGAATGCTGGATGCATGCATACAGAAACTTAAGATTAAGTGACTGTAGTTATAAGAATGGTTACATATGATCATCAACATAACCAGAGAGGACTTACTGTTCCAACACATTTACACAAGACAGAAAAAGGTTTTTTTAGGAACATTATGTTTTAGAAACATACAGCTTTCAATGAGGCAGCTTTGACCTTAAAATATTTAAGTCAGTGGTATTATTCAACTGTAATCTGAAGACAACTGAAGTTAAATTAAAACATTTATAGGTGAGTTCTACTAACTGCCTCTGTGTGGCCCTGTGCCACTGAGTTTTGGCTGACCGAAAATATTCTTGTGGCACTGCTAGTTCAAATTGACATGACAAGAGTGACATTTCTCATTTCTTAGTATGCTGTCAGAGCTGAATTGTAGACCTTCAGTTTTCTGTTTGCTGATGCTTCTAGCACATCCTTTGGACTTCTGGCAATAAAAGCTGGTAAAGAGAACTCAAGATTTGTACTGTGAGTAACAATGCAATGATACTCCTAAGCAGTTCTTGGCATGTATGTTCAAGCTCTGCATAAAGCAAAATGTATTAAATTTTCCTTTACCCTACTATTTTTCTGCATGATAAACTTAAATTTCTAATAACTTGCAATGTTTCTCAGCTGCTGGTCTTCTATTAATTTCAGTGTTAACAGATATTACAAAGATCACTTTTTCCAGAGGAATGAATTGATAAACCAAACAAGTATCCTTTGAGATAAAGCAAGTAAGCTGGACAAGTCAACAATTAATGCAAATTGTTTACAATTAATAACTGAGCTTATTATGGTCAAGAAGATGAGAAAAAGGCGATTTACACACACCCCCCCACCCCCAACAGGAACTGCAAGTTATGCATTAGATTTACATGTGTTTAAGAAAAAGACAGAGGCGGCAGCCTTGTTAAATACTTGTCTAGGACACAATTTTTCACAGTTCTTAAAAAAAACCCACACAGCACATATGGGGTAAAGATTTTTAAAAACTGAATCACAAGAAGGTAAAGAAAGAAAACTAGTCTTTCTTTGAAGTATTCTTGAGTACATTGTTACTCAGTAGCACATGAAACAACTTTCTAATTGATAAAACAGAGGAAGCATAGATGTTACGTCTTTATTTGATTAGTTCTCCTCAATAACAGATCTTTATCATCTATTCATTAAGAAACTTACCATCTATTCATTATTCATAAAGAAACAAAAAAGACTGAAGCAGGAAATTTTTATATTCCATAAGGCTTGGTGATTTGGGGTTCCTAATAGCAGGGGGTACATCTCAACAGAGCAACTGTCTCATTGACCCTTCTCCCTCTCCTGCAGTTAGATATGCTTATGCTAATTACTGGAATATTATTTTCAGTTATCTTCCAATATCTTAGGAACCAGAATAAAAGAGGCCCTAATAGAAGCCTACAAGATGCTAGTAGCCTGCACTTTTCTAGCCAAAATGGTAGTTTTTTCAGACAAAGGCAGTGTCATAAACAATGTCCTCTTGCTAAGCAACTGCTACTTACTCTGTGATTGAGTCTTGCCTAGTAAGCCAAGTTCTCAAAACTCTTGATCCTTATCACTACTCTCCACACAATTCTTTTGTTCACATTTTTCTCAAGCAAAACCCCAAACTAAATGCATCTGAGACGTTGTTAATGTTGCATCAATACTTCAAACACACTAAAATAGCTTTTTTTCTGCAATACAGATTCAGCACTGATTCAAGTTCATTTTGTGATCCCCCAACACGTAACCATATTTTCTGCTATCCAGCCAGCTGCATAGCACACAGGCAGAAATAATTAAATGCATGATTTCAGGATGAAAGACAATTCAACAGAAACAAATATAAGGCAGGCCACTTCTCCAAATAGCTAGGAGACACCACCAGCTCCATGCATGACACTCCTGCTACGTGCATCACACAGGCTTTCTTCTAAAATAAGATTTCACATTCAGGGTAAACAGAAATGCTTCACCAGATTTTCAGATTATGCCACAGTATGTGTTAATAACAGTAAGATTCCTTCCCTGTTCCACCTAAAATACATATGTATACAGCTTAATACATTAGAGACTACCTAACTGCAATGTCCACCTGCTGTACAACCTCTCTGCAGACCAGATGTACATATTAATGAAAACTTGCAAAAATTATGACTGCTCTACTGAGACAGCACAGGAAGTCAACTTTTCCGATAATCATTGTCCTTCTGTTTCAGATATTGAATTCCATTTAGTTCTACATCTTCAAGACTACACAATACCCCATAGGCAGTTTAACCATCAAGCAGCAGTATCAAGTTATCCGTAGACATCTTTAAGAATTCACACTTTGCTTTATCACACTTAAGCCAATGGTACCTCTTTTTCTAAGAGCTCAAAATCAGTCAGCTTATCCTAATGATGCACTATCACTACATGCTACACTACATATCACAGACATGATCACGTCTACTATCACATCACTACATGTCTACTATCACATCACTACTATCACTACATATCACAGACATGCACCTCAACTGCTCTGCTAACATGCAAACAGATCTACTGTGTATGTGAAGTTAGACCCAATGCTGTGGTAAACATCCTACTGTACAAGTTTATTGCATTAGGTTTGCAAATGCCATTGAACTGGGGGGACCAGTCAACATACCTGAGGGCAGGGTTGCCATTCAGAGGGACCTGGACAAGCTGGAGGAACAGGCTGACAGGAACATTATAAAATTTAACAGGACAACAGTCCTCTGCATGGCAGGGAAGAGCCCCTTGTGTTGTACAGGCTGGCACTGCCCAGCCAGGGAGCAGCTCTGCTGAAAAAAAAACCTGGGGGTCCTCGTAGGCAGCAAGATGAACATGAGCCAGCAGCGTGCCCTGGCAGCAAGGAGGGCCAACAGCATCCTCAGCTGTATTAACAGGAGCATAGCCAGCAGACTGAAAGCGCCAGAGGGAAGCAGCTATTCTCCTTAACTTGGCACTCAGACTGCTTTTGGAATACTGGCTCTAGCGTCACCATCCCATTCCACCCCGCTCCCAGTCCCTTTTAATAGAAGAAAGGCATTAATAAACAGGAACTATTTCAGTGAAGGGCCAAGGTAGTTGGGGGCTGTGAGAAGAGGCTAAGAGAACAGAGATTCTCCAGCTTGAAGAAGATCTCTTCAGGTTTTGAGGGACTGTAACAGCAGCCTTCCTGTAACTTCTAGATAACTTGCCCACAGGTGCCAAGATGACAGAGCCAGGCTCTGCAGTGATATACAGTGGGAGAACAAAAGACAACAGACATAATGGAGAAACAGGAGAGCTTCTGACTGGATAAGAGGTAAAAATCTAATTGCCCACAGCAGTTGTACAGTTTCCATGCTTGGACGTTTTCAAGGCCCAGCTGGATAAAACACTGAGAAACCTAACCTGAAGTCATAGTCTTCCCTACTTTAAGCAGGGCTAAACAGTCTTCCTTGCCATTTCAGTTATCTGCAACTATGATTCCTCCCACTTTTTTTCTGACAAGCAACGCAGATGCATGAGGCCACCACCAAAGCAAGTTTTGCAGCTGTTTTTAAGGCCATCTCCAAACCAAGCCAGCGGGAGATCCATGCATATAACACAGTGAGGTGTGTTGCTTCCTGATGAACAGAAAGGTATTACTCATACATGTATAAGATGAAAGGCAGCCATGAACATGCAGGTTCTCAATAAAACATCAGCTTCAAAACTGTTTTAATGTTAGAAGCGGGAATTAACAAGGAAAATTAAGATAAAAATGCAACATGACACATTAAAATAAAAATGCAATATGGTCAAGGGATACCAGATTACTAGAATAAACCATATTTAGATTAGCAACTCATCTAGCAGATGACCGAAACAGATATAGACCAAACTTCAGTAAAACATCCAATACATCAGCATCCTACCAAACAGTAAAAAACGGACCAAGAATTGTAAACTATATCAAAAATTCACTAAAGGAGAGAGTGAAATAGAAACTAGCAGAATGGAGGGGTATATTAATGAGTTCCCAATGGACTAGTTTTTAAAACAGTTTAATTGCACATCAGCAAACTCAGAAGCACAATCAACAGCAAAGGCTGGGCAAAAGGACACACAAGGAATTCTGTAGCCCCAAGGATTCTGTAGCCTCAAGGCCTGGAGAAAAAAAAATCAGGGCAAGATGTAGCAGTACAAAGCATAACATAAGTAAAACATCATTTAACATCACATAAACCCAGAGAATAGTCAAGAATTTCTATATACTAGTAGTGCATAAGTCAGAAGAAGAGATTGTGCATAATTAACATATCACAAGATGACTGAGTCACCAGCCTGATACATTCCAAGATCACATTTGCTTCTTATGCCTGTACCAACTGAAGTATTTTCAGACATGAAAGCGAAGCATTAGCGTCTTTGTAAAGAGTGCTGGTACATTTCACATGCGTTTCATCCGGAACAGCACGTACAAGAAAACTTGCAGAATTGTGTCTGCCCAGTTTAAGCCTCTCTCATACTTTATCACACACCTGTTAAAAGTTAATTTCTTAAAAGTGAAGTACTGAATAATGATGAAGTGAGGAAATAACCTACCTTATTTTTACGTTGGCTTTATTCTGAGACAGATTTTTAGAAAGCAAGATACTAACTTTTACAGCAGGACTTGACAAATGTACTATAACTTGGCTATGCACATTTATCTTTCTAATGCACTGCTGCTACCTTCACTGTAGTACAGATGGCTGACAGGCCACATGGCTTACCGGATATACTGTGTATGGTTATCTTACCAATCAAGACTCAAAAGCTGATAGAAAAAAAATGTAAATAAACCCACAGGCCACATGGTTCAGAACTGAACAATCAAGTTGAGCCTGAGGGAGAAAAACAACCCCCCCAAAAATCTTTTAATAGAAAGCAGCTAGAACAATTTCCCTGACAGACTGATTAAGAGGATTCTCTTAACAAGGAGTTCTGAATGACTGATTTTCATTTCTTTAAACTTCAGTACTTAATGAGACACATACTGCCTGTGCAGTATATCTTCTCCCTCCATGAAGTGACCACAGACAGAAGCGAGGTGAAAATGTCTAGGAGGGAAGAAGCATGAGACTCCAGGTATGGAAGTATATCCTCACAGAACCAAAAAGTGTTATCTGTTAGAAACCTCTTGAGTACATCTATTCCAGCCTCTAGTTTGAAGCAGGAATATTGTCAACATCAGATTAGGTCAACTTAAAACTGTAACCTGTCCCATTGATGGACCACTTCCCTTGTGAAGTTTTTTCTATTGTCCGGTTTGAACGTCCTAAGCTAACTCGTGGCTGCTGCCCTTTCTTTTATCATCTCTTACTACTGAGAAAAGTGTGCCTCTTTAGGTAGATGTAGGTCACGATTAGATTGCCCCTAAACTGCCTTGGTCTCTTTGCAAGACTAAAGACCAGCTCCCTCAATCCCTCCTCACAGGTTATATGCCCTATGCCCCTAAACATACTGGCTGGACCCTCTGCACTTGCTCAGCAGCCTGCTTTAACAGTGGTGCACCAAACCAAAAAGCATATTCAAAGTATGGCCTCACCAGTGTCACAGAAAAGCAGCAAAACCATGTCCCTCACTGCCAGTCACACTCCCCCTTACACAGCAGACAAAGCAAACGGCATACTAAACTATGAGACATGCTGTTGGCTCATTTAAGCAAGAGGTTTGTATAGATGAGACTCAAATTAAACTGAACATTCAAGTTAATTCTGCAGTAAAGGTAATCCTTAATCACACATCCCCTAAAGCCTTGAGTTGCATCTTAAAGCAAATAAGAATACATGCAACTTCAGCACGCCACCACCTAAACAATATACAACAAGAAAACTACATTCTGTTCTAGCTAAAGTTTCTAGGTAAATCCAGGCCTTGAATACGTACATACATACAAGCTCTCTCTAGAAATTATCAACAGACTGTCTTCAGAAATTACATTTCAAAGCCCACAAGGCCTTTTTTTCTTTCTTTAAAAAAAAAAAAAAAAAAAAAAAAGGAATTTTGCACTCCAAAATTATTGGTAGCACCTTTACCAGAGCCAGATGCTTCTCTAGAATTTCTCGTTCTCCTTGCATTTTTACCTTCTACCACAATCATTAAAAGACAAAATACCTTTCTAAAGTTATTTCACCGACTTGGCTGCTGACACAAACAATGTAAACTGGTTAAACAGGTTTATGGCCTCCTATGGCACTACTCAGTCTCCCTACTAAGAAATACTATAAACTGTTCTGCATGTACCCAAAGAAGTACAGAGGCTCAGAACAGTGATTTAAAGTACAGCATTTGAACAAACTTGCCTCCCTGAACTTGGAAACCTTATAGAGCAGCTCTTCAACTGTTTAGAAAGCCAAGCAAGGAAACAGTAAACATAAATTTACTAATATTACATGAATAAAATTGAAATACCTTATTGTAGAAGTGAAATTAAA
The DNA here is from genome assembly GCF_030463565.1 of Pelecanus crispus. Classification (NCBI taxonomy): domain Eukaryota; kingdom Metazoa; phylum Chordata; class Aves; order Pelecaniformes; family Pelecanidae; genus Pelecanus; species Pelecanus crispus. The sequence goes on along the minus strand of NC_134644.1, from coordinate 154,343,100 downwards.
AATAATTAAGAATAAAAAAAGGTTGGTTTTTTGTTTCAGAAACATGGAAACAGGTTTTTAAGGTATTTATGAAGAACTACTCTTTTAAGAAGTAATGCATAGTCACAACTGAACCATGCAAATCAAATGAACACTGAAAAGATCCTCCTGAAAAGTCCTAAGTGGGGAAAAAAAGCCAGAGTAGGCCTGAATCCAGAACACCACATACAAAGATTAAACATTTGGAGTAGTCAGAATTTGCCATTAAGGTTTAAGTTAATGTCAGGGGACCCATCTCTAATTAAGAGAGAGGTTGGATTTCAACTGAACTATTGTAATCATTGTTGCAGCTTCCACAGCACCCACTACCAGGGGACAGGCAGTTTGTGAAAGCCAGCAAAATGCTTGCCAGAAGAAGAATTCTACAGTCACAAGAGTTTGTTTCTGCCCATAACTGACAGAAACCCCGTCAAGGAGAAGAAAGCATGGGAGGGGATCTAATCGCTTGGCACAGTGTGCTTTGCCTAGGTTAGGGAAAAACCCCAAGTATGGTTCTGTCAGAAAGGCACATCAGCTTCTGTACACACAGAAACCTACCCTGCATTCCAGAACTGCAGTCACTTTGCATTAACACAAATTAAGTATTACATTATGAAAGTATCTGAGGAAATACACTTCCTGCTCAAAGCTAGGGAAAAACCAAAACATTATAATGCAGTCTAAGTGGATCCTTTGTCCCAGAGCAAGAGGGGACGAACAGTCGTAGAGAGCTTCTTCCTCCAAGAAATCGCATGTATCACAGGAGATGCTTTAGATGAACAGCTGAACGCATGGCCTTGTAACTGATCAAAAGACCAGAAGATGTGAGTTTTGCTTCCATTTTGCTTCTGCAAAAGAGTGTAAGTAATCTTTGTCAACAAGCCTTTAACAGTTTGTAGAGGCCTTATTCAAGGTATTTCATCTCACTGCTCAAACACAAGTTGCTGTTTCTTTTCCTCCCTGTATGTCTTGGGGGAGAGGGACACGGAATAAAGAAAGAGTGGCACTGTAAATATAGCTGGTTACCTATTATCCTTTCTGTGCAAAAAGTGTGATCCAAGGCACACAAGGAGACATCATCTACATCTGACAGACTACATGGATATTCCTATTGCCTTGCCTACTACATTAAGTACCAGATCTTGTTTCTCTTGATAAAAAAAAGACTATTTTACTCTTCCAAAATAACCTAAAGTATCAATGACACTTAACGGTCTTTAATATTACCTTTCAGTAGAGACCTGACTTCAACCTTACCCACAGACAACGACAAACACGTGATCACCCACTTTGCACAGAGCTTCTTGAAACGGAAAAAAAAAAAAAAAATTTAGATTCACAGAATCATTTAGGTTGGAAAAGGCCTTTGAGATCATCCAGTCCAACCATTAACCTAACACTACCAAGTCCACCACTAAACCAATTAAGGGGAGAGTAAGAATTAATTTCACATTGCCTGGCTTGGTGGCTGGATTATTTTTTAATGAAAGTAAAACTAGGAATCATTAAGGCCGGAAAGCACCTCTAAGATCATCAGTCCAACCATCAACCGAACACCACCGTGCCCACTAAACCATGTCCCAAAGTGCCACATCTACACATTTTTTGAACACCTCCACAGATGGTGACTTCCATCACCTCTCTGGGCAGCCTGTTCCAATGCTTGACCACTCTTTCAGTAATTTTTCCTAATATCCAATCTAAACCTCCCCTGGCACAGCTTGAGCCTATTTCCTCTTGTCCTATCGCTAGCTACTTGGGAGAAGAGACCAACACCCACCTCACTACAACCTCCTTTCACGTAGTTGTAGAGAGCGATAAGGTCTCCCCTCAGCCTCCTCTTCTCCAGGCTAAGCAATCCCAGTTCCCTCAGCCACTCCTCATAAAACTTGTTCTCCAACAAGTCTACCATTCATTGTATATTGCTCTGCAGATTTTTAGAAAGCATTTTCACAAACCTAACTTCCTATGGCTTTTTCTTTCCAAGTAGTCCTTAGACCATGCTGCTTTTACTAGTTATGTCATGGTTTGTTTTTAATCTCCAATCAACAGCAGTACCTCCCCAGAGTCCTTATTGCCCAGTCCTCTTCTGCATACGCAGTCTGTGTACTTTCACTGTCCACCCCTCCAGTTTTCATGGTACTTCTTGCCAATCTGAACACTTACTTCAGATGAGTAGTTACAACACCCATACTTACAGCCCAACGACATTATGAAGAAGGCAGGTGACAAAAGCAGCCCTCTTACTCCCAGACACAGGACAAAAAGAGCCACTTACTGTCTCCTAACTGACCCGTTTGGCTACTGCAAGGCAGATGTAGTACTTCTGCCCTCACCAACACCAAACCTGCTTCCAAAGCGCTACTGCCTGTTCTCCGGGAGCACACGAAAGGCAGAAACCACCCTGTGCGCAAAGGAGATCTCGAACCAAGGAGCTTGTGCTCCAGCCGCTTTCCCTCACGCTGGTCAATAAAGGCAGCAGGGAAGCTAGTGGGGGAGGTAACGAAAGTACATGCAGTAGTACTGTCAGTGAAAGCAGGAAGACGCGCAGCAAGAGCAAAGTTGGTTTTGTTGTTTTTAGACCCGTCCGCTGGTGCAACCCCTTCGGGGCGCAGCCGCCGCCCGGGCAGGCGCCCCGGCAGGGCGGGCAGGCCGCGGCCCGGCTGCCGGCCCCCCACGCCCTCCCTTCGCCGTCTCCCACCGCCGCCGCCGTTCCGGGCCGCCCCGGAGCGGAGGGGAGCAGCCCGCTGCGGGTCTCCCTGCCAGGGCTCGGCCAGCCTGCGAGCCCGGGGCACGGCGGGCGCCCACGGACCGCTCCCTGCTGGGGCAGGGACACTATCCCCGTCCCGCTCCCGCTCCCCCGGAGCTCGCTCCCCTCCAGGGAGGCTCAGAGGGGACAAGAGACCCACCCCGGCGCCCACGGAGGCCCCTGACCGGCCGCTGCCCTGCCGCCCCCCGGCCCCTTCCCCGCCGGTACCTGGCGCCGGCTCGACGGGGCCCGCTGCCCCGCGGCTCCGGCCGTCCTGGAAGCGGACCTGGCGGAGGCCGCCGGGCACGGCGCCCCAGAGGCGGCTGGCGGTGCCGCGCAGGAGGCGGCCGCCCTTGCCGGTGAAGGCGGTGAGGTAGTCCATGGCGGCGGGAGGGAGCGGGGGCTCCTAACGGCCGGGGGGCCCCATGGCCGGGCCGAACACGCAGCTCCGCGCCGCCGCCGGCCCCGCTCCACAACTTGTGCAAACTTTGGGGCCCGGCCCGGCCCCGCCTCCATTTAAAGGGGCCGCGCCGCCGCCGCCGGCGCTGGGCGCGGACGGGCGCGACGCGGGGGCCGTGCGGGGAGCGGGCCGTGAGGGCCGCGGGGGGCCTGCGGCCACCCCCCCAAGCGTGCCGGCGCCGGGGCAGAGCCGGCGGGGCCCGGGCGGGCCCGGCGCCGTGCGGGGCTGTGAGGGCGCTGGGCCGCGCAGGCCGCGGCCGCCCTCCGGCGGAGGGGCAGCGTCTCCTCGGCTGGGCGCTCCCGCAGCCGCCTCGCCGCCCCCGTCCTCCCGAGGCTCCTCGGGCCCGCGGGGGAGCGCGGAGGCGCCGGGGCGGGCCCCAAACTTCTCTCTGCCTTGAGGAGGCGGCCCATCGGCTGCCGGAGAAGGCGCTGAGGGGGGTAGGCCCTGGGGGCGGTAGGCCCTGGGGGCGGCTTGGCCAGGGCCGCGAAGCGGAGCGGTGGACGCCTGGGTCGCCTCGCTGCCTCCTCAGCCGGGACGCCTGGGACATTGCTTCCTTTCAGTCTCAGGCAGGCTCACGGCCACCTGTACATCTCTGTGAACTTATCCGCAGGTTGGGGTTTTAGTTATGTTCTGTTCCGTTATGTACTTACTTCTGTATTGCTACGTTTTGTCATGTTTACATTTTTACTTGTGTTTCAGTGAAACCTCACTGCTTTACAGCGATGTGCTGCCGAGCTTTCTATTAACTTCTAGCTTTCGTGTCCCAGCTTCCCTTTACTAAGAAGCATGAAAATCAAGAACCAAGGCAGCATCTTACTTTTAAATCTTCTGACAGCCGTGGATATTAAGATGTTTTACCACTGTAACTGTAAAAGGAGACCAGCTGTGACACTCTGTGGTTTTGCTGCTCCGCTTTTGATCCCTCACGCTCTCAGACTTCCTGCCATCTGGGGAGCCGCCGGCCTTGCTGTGCTAGCCCAGCCATGCCCCCCATCCTCCTCTGAGCGTTTGCCAGCGTTGCTGCCTGACTGCCAGCGTTGCTGCCTGACCTGACCTTTGAACTGACTATCTCACTTGAGTCTTCCAGCAGAACTTACTGGGTATACAAGTGTTTCTTTCTTTTTGAAAAAGATGTTTGATTTGTGGTGTTCATTTGTACCCTCGCATTCTTTGTCCTCACAATTGATGGAACTTTTAAGGTTTAGAGAAATAAAACCAGTTAGAACATGATCCAGCATTTTAACAGAGAAAGAAATGTCTAAGGCATTGAATCTCATGATTCACCTTAGGAGGTGCTTTCTGCACATATTGAGGCTGGAAGAACAACATTTACTACCTGTGCCATAGACCTTAAGAACGCAGAACTGTAAGCTAATGTGCCTATATTCTAATCACAGTATGATGCAATTATATGCTGCATCTAGCTGCAAATGAAAGCATTGTTTAATAAAAAATGCTCTTGTTGAGCCAAATCTATTGTGTACATGCAGAACAGAGGAACAAAGTGCTGAGCTATCTCAACTCCTATTCAGTTGTAGCAGCTGCTCAATTAAATCAGTTTAACGTCAGCGTTTTGGAGTGCTGATTTCTGAGGGTTACTTGATGTAAACAGTACACTCAAATCAACCTTTCTACTACTTAAATCAGTTCCTGCTCAGGAGATAATGATGTTCAAGACTTTTTTCAAATAAAACCTTTTCACTGAAACAGAACAAGAAATTTTCAGCAGAATTAGCTCTCCCTCCCTCCCCCCAAAACCTGCCAGTAGAAATGGATGTGTAATCTGTCTGTTCCAAGACAAATGAATAAATCGGGAACTGCAGAGTCACTGCATGGTCTAAGTACCACTAGATATTTAGTATATAAACTATTCTGCCTACCAGATCTGTCTTGCCCTAAACACTGTAATTAGTTTTCATTTCATTACAGTGTTTCTGCTGTGAAGAAGTTACGGTTGGTCTTTTGCCCTGTTGATTCTATATTAGGCAAAATGTACCTACATCTTTGCACCAGCCATGAATTTACAACTGTAGTGCTCAGCACTTTTGAAACTTTGAGCTGGCTTGTCCACCAGTATTCTAGCCACATACGCACCTCTGTTATTTTATTGATTGCACGTATTTCCTCTGTGGTTTGAAATAGTTCTTTTTTTTCTCTTCCAAGTCCATATTATGCAGCGTTTATCATTATATTGCAGTGATAGAGGCTACAGATTCAGATTCAGCCAACATTTTGATGAAGTATTCAAGGTAAATGTTTTGATAACTATGAATTTGATACATTTTAGCTGCTTCCATCTGCTTTGTTCAGAAACAGTCTAACTGAAGTATAAAATGATCATCTATTACTGCAATGTGATTTTCATAGTATTGAAAATCATTCCCTGTACTCAAAAGCATCCATTTAGCAATGTTTTTACTTAGGAACAACAAATACTTCAATTGAACTGTCTCAACTGTAAAAACAAGATTTAGGTATCTGTGCTCAAAAGGTAACACTACTCTTTAAGATATGTGACACTTATTGACTACCGATAAAATTTCAAGGCATTGAGGTAATACAATTATTATAATACTATTAATACATTGTGAAGAACATAGAGCTATACTACTTCAGTAGGCATCTTCAACACAAACATCCAGTAGTAGTATTAGGCCACACCTATGATAGCAAGATTTTTGACAAAGATCTCTGGTCTGAAAACTGCCCAGGCTTAATCCTGTGTTATTTATAAAATCTAATATACTGGGATTTAAGATTATAGCCCACGTTTCCATCTGAAAACCTTTGCAGCATTCCTCAACTTTTTCATTGGTAGGAGTAGTATGTAGTAAACACTACATACATAAGCAATGTGTGTCCCTTTTGCCATAAAATTAAATATAAATATGTTCTACAATATTCATAAGAATTTTTTACACTTACATTGATAGTGAGCACCTTTACAGAAACTTGATCATACTGCCTTTATGTCCTCAATGTCTAGAAATAACCAGGGTTTTGCTGAGAGGGGCTAGTAAGTTTGTATCTGATCTCTGAATGTGCAACAACGATCTCTGGGTTTATTTTCTGGCCTGTGGTATCAGTGCAGAAAGTGTATCTCTGTAACTCAGTCCCTTAAAACTGGCCCTCCAAAAGGAGGAGCTGGTTCTACCTGCTCTTAATTGCCTGTGCCTGTTCCTGTGCTACCAGTGTGAGCATGAGCATTCATTTGGCAGGTGAATGAACTGTGCAGTAAAGCTGACCCATTTAAAAGTCTCTTTTAGTTCAGTCAAAACTAACTAAACTTTTTTTTTTTTTTTGTGGAGTTAATATTATCCCCAGTTAGATATCCAGATGTGGTTGAGTTGTGTGTAAACACCTGTGGAAGGACAAGTTGCAAAGCAACAGAAGAGGACAAGTGGCTGGAAGAGAGGAAAGGGAGGGAGGAAGCTGCAGCCCAGCAGTTTTGTCTTCAGTGCCAGTGTATGTTAGCTCAACGTGATAGCGAGATTGTGGCACAACTGGAGATGGCTTCATATCGGTATTACACACAAGAACACCTCCAGTAGCCACAGAAATGTCTGACAATCTGTCTGCATTTATGATGCAACACTTAATAACACATTATGCCAATCTGTTGCTGTAAATAAAGGCACAGCCTGGTCTTGTAGCTAGATCCCAATGTCCCAAACCAGAGCAGGCAGAGAGCTGTTTGAGCTGCATCCTAAAAGAGCTGGTGGTGGAGGGGAGAACAGGGATCAGTTTTGGTCAAACAGAAAAGGACACAATGAGGAAAGACTATTTCCAAGGTCTGAACATAGAATTATATATAAAAGTATTTCAAAGGAGAAAAAAAAGATAAAAACACAGGAAGTGGTAGTGACCTATCATTTCTTTGGGGACAGATTTGTTGCTTGTGAAAATAAGTGCAAATTGCAGCAACTAATCCAGGCAACATGCCAGCAGATGCTGTGCAAACTTCCTTAGGTCTTGGCCGGTTCACATGCCTGGTGTACAGAATATGGGCGTCTTGCAGTTCATCTTGCCAAATTTCCAGTGCTACCAAGCTGCAGGCAAAAGTACACTGGGCGCTAACAGAAAATCCCTATTTTATTTTGCGAGAAATGAGGTTTGTACGTGCTTTGCGAGGTGAAAATCTTGATGTCAGTCATTTGGCAATCAGTCAGTGTTCATTTGAATATAAGCAACCTATACACAAGTATGTAATTTTGACAGTTTGAACCAAATGCCTCATTTCAGCCTCCTTACTCATTCTGGAGGCACTGACTCTCATGTGATGCTATGAGGATGCTGTATGCCTTTGTTAAGTATTCTAAATTACTGGTCAAGACCCTACCATTTATGTGGTTGCAAAACCTATAATGAGTGGCTAAAATAGGGATTTGAATTAGAACATGCATAAAAGCTGAACCTCTCAATTTTTAATGAAACCTATTTATAGTCATGTAAAATAATTCAGGAATTGTTTTTTCCTAGTGAAAAAGCTAAACTCTTATGACACAGAAAAACAGACTGCAGTCTGTTTCCAACGCTGGTTCAGTAAAAATTAAATACAATGCAGAATGCACATGCAGTCCCTCAAGGAGGGACTAGAACTGAGGCATGCAGAACTCCCACATTCTCAGGCATATTTCCGTATGAACCCACTAATTTGAATGATGAAGTATGCTAGTACACAGTTCTAGAAGTAAAAACAGTTGCACAAATCTATTTTTGTGATTCAGAAGGTCCAAATAGTTCCAAATGGCAATTCAGTGTCACTATAAATTTGGGAGAAGTTGAAAAGAGATAACCAGTAGGTGACACTAAGTAAATGGGTGTGTTTAAAACAGGTTCTTTACAGAGAACTGTGGGTTAGGTGTGTTCGTCCATACAGGTTTCACAATACCGCATCTTCTTTTCAGATTAGACACTCGGCAAGAAGGAAGCTATCATCTGCAAACTAGCCTCAGAAATGGTAAACCTGGAATTTCAGACTTCAGCAGGTAGGGATTATAATTCCGTTTTTATTAACCAGCTCCCTGTAAGATTAAATGAAATGAGGGCCAGTCTCCACCTTGATACATTGATGCTGTTCACTGTTCAGCAGAAAATGTCACACTGAACGGACAATACAGAATAAACATGGGGAACAAAGGAATTTGGCAGTCCTTGGTTCTGGACTGGGATACTTCAAGTATAGGTTATGTTTTGTATCTGATTAGTCTTGAAATAACACTGAAAAAGACAGGAAGCTATTACAGCATCTCTTTTAGGGGAGTTGCTTTCTCAGTAGAAACTGAATCAGACTACCTACTTTATTAGTATTTTAAATCTAGCTCAAGAAATCTTTCATTTATTTTTGTAGAAGCTGTATAAAATAAAGGTACCACAACTAGACATTAGGTTTCTCCAGGCTGAGGAGAACATTTGGACCTTGGGCACCTCAGCCTCCCCCAACAATGCATTTAAGCATCAAAACATGCAGTCCTAAGCACTGCTCCTTAGGTTTAATTTCATAATATTTAAGTACCGTAACATTCGCTGTGTTTAGTTTTTGTCTTACCGAATCTAAAAAGTTTCAAGAGGACAAGTCATTCCTGTCAGATGCCACTGCAACATCTGACCTGTTTGTGCTTTGTCTGTTCTGATACAGTTGTAGTTAAATAAATGTTATGTTTTTGTTTGTTAGGTTGGTATCTAACCTAATCCAAGTCAGACTATCTATACTTAGGACAGCCCAACAAGTCCTTGTCACCTTTGAAGCTACAAAAGCAATTTCAAAAATCTTCATACCATAATTTAAATTAGATAGTAAAGATAAAAGCACCATACAAATGAAATGTACAATCAAATCTAGGACATTACTGAAACAGAAAAAAACCCCAAAAGTTAATTGATTCACAAGTGTCCTGTACTGGCATACACACCATAGTTGCAAAAATGCATACTGAGCATATGAAAGTCAATAGAAGTGAGTGTAAAGTGAGTGAGTGTATTTTACTCCATAAAATACACTTAACCTCATCCTGCAACATATTTTGATCAGATTTCAAAAGCATGCCACAATTTTTTGACACTTTTGGAAGCACCAAATTTCAGCTGCATCTGGTCTGAGTTTTCAGAGATTCAGGTAAATAACAACCTTTGTTGCAGTTACCCATCTTCTCTGAAAAATTATATCACATAGTCACTATCCAACTCTCATCTATGCTAGAAGTTTTTTTTCAAAAAGCAGCGATGGAATTAGCATTACAAAAATGTGTATTCTAAAACTAAGTCTGTATTTTTCTTATTTTCCCAAAGTATAATATTTATGCTTAGATGTTGAAATGGTCCACTCTATAATAACATACCATGTCAGCATTTGTTAGAATATCAAAGATATCAACACGGAAGTTTTCAAATATGGCCTTGAGGACAAATGCATATCATACTGGGACTTTCCCATGTGCAGCAGAACTGCAATTACATGGCTCTGTATATAGACTACCTTATCAAATAAACATGAAATGACCTCCAGGTCTTCAGTTCATACTTATTTGGTCAATAGTGGCTTATTATAAACAGAACATTCTGTTCTGTTCAGGGAATTTTATGAAAATTAATTTGGACCCTGAGGGGTATGCATGCATGTGCATGCACATACAGACACCCATGCAGCTTAAGGATGCTCACTAGGTGTAACACTAGCTGAACAAAGTTAATTTTCAGTAGACACAGATGTCTCCCTGTCTTCATGTCATCATCTCATTGACATTTTGTTCTTTCATCATGTGTTTTGAAAATGAATGTGGAAAACACTGACAGTATAATTGATGACTGTAGTATTTACTAGCTAATCCCATCCTCCACAGATGCATAAATTATGCAAATGATAAATAATTGCTTATAAAATGTGATCAGAAAATTGATTATTCATCAGGTATTTGAATCTCAGATAGTCTCGACTTAATCCTTTTTTTTTTTTTTCTTTTTCCAGTATAACTAACTATTCTTATCATGTTGTTAATGTACTGTATCCCTGTAGGAAGTTGCTGATGCTTGCTCAGAAACAATAGAACCAGATTCCAATTCTCAGTAGACCTTTTTATATTACCAGATTGGCTCATAATAAAATAGAATGTCCCTCCGGTAGGATGGAGTTGTTAAAGTTCAATTCTGTTGTACACCATTTCTGAAGACTAAGCAATGATAACACAACTGAAATTTCAAATCAAAGCATTGATTCAGATCATTAACTCAAAAAATGTCTGCTTTTAACTCAAAAAATGTCTGCTTTGTGATCAATATCTTGCCACCTCATGACCAGCCATATTCCTCATATTCATAGCAGGATCCACATACTTTAGAAAGCCATAGTCCTGTCTTGGGGGGATAAGCTTGCATTAATAATCACTGAAGTGACCCTATATATAATAAGTGACCCTATTATATAATGAAGAGGTTCTGTCTGTTTGAAGACAAAATTGACTGCTTGTCGCATGCTCCTGTTATATTCAGTTGGCACCAGATTAGTTTCCAATTCAGAAAACATCATGGCTTTTAGTTATACATTATGAGTTTTAGTTGCAGCTTTTAGACATGAAGTTATCTAAGATACAAGGATCCTTTTAATGGATCTGAACAAAGTGATTATTCTCAGACACCTGGAAAAAGCAGACTTAAGGACAGCTGATGAGCAGCCACATAATGCCAGTTCTAAGTAGGAATACCCTCTGAAGTACAGTGATATTCTTTAGATAAATGGGCCAAAATATCCTCAGAATTTATCAGGAGCCAGAATAAGGCTAATGGTGACAGCTAATCCTTCTGGTTGCAATTTTATTCTTGTAATAAGAATTACTGATTTTCTATTTTACTTGTTCCTGCTTAGGCAGTGCATTCTAAGATTAAGAATTAGTTAAAAAAGAGTGTATTCTGTTCCATTCTTTGCTACCTGTTTTTGTGGTTGTTTTACTTAAGTAAAATAAGTGTATGAAAGCCTTTTGTACATACCTTTTCCTGAGCCATCTAAATCTGTGTAGGACATTCCTGAAATTTTCTTTTGAATGAAAACCAAGAAGGAGTATGTTGATCTTATTAGGAGGAAGTTCTGCTCTTTCTTTCTTGTTAAATCTTGCTTCTTAAGGAACATCTGGTCTCTCTCTCCTTCCCTCCCCCACTGGCACCACATCACAAGCATATGCCTGATTCATTTGCTCCCATAGTATCATGTAGAAAACCTGTGGATGGTTACTCACTCTGTCCTTTTGGGGATAATTACTACAATTTATCCTCAAAAATCAAATACATTGCTTCGAGCTAGCTAAATCATTTGAAGGCTGTCCATTACTGTATTATCTCTGAATTAAGAAACTGTATCCTATACACATTAGTTTTCCCCCTAAGATTTAGCAGCTTAACTCTCGCCCCTCACATTTTAGTATCTTGTTTTTGATTACTGTCAGTTTTCCCCAGGAATGATTTGCAATATGTTGTCTCTCTTGCATTTAGCCACATTTGGCTGCAATGCTGTATACGCAACTGAGAACCTATGCACATACACAGCTTTACAGATCCTATTTGCCTCTGATTAATTTCCTTCTGTTTGTTTAAATGGATCTTCTGTAGGCTTCATTTAGAATGCCTAATGGCATATCTCACTGTCTTCCTCGTATTTCATCTGAGGATGAAATATTGTGTACATATATTGTGTACAAAATACCAAAGAAACACAATTGTTTTGTCAAGTAATTAATGGTTATCTGTCAAGGTTTTTTACTCCAGTGCCTCAGAATCAACACTCAGAATTGGTAAGTGATTTGGCTGACAGTGGTTAAATGTGAAGCACTAGTGACATGCTTCTCATCAAGGAAACAGGTTGCTGTGTTTTGCAAAAGTCAAAAGCTTATTTCCCCCAACTACAGGTCCTAATGCTAATGAATTATACTAGTTCCAGGTTGGAAAGATACAGAGGGTACTGGTTTAGCCATGAACCTTAGTAAGGTCAACAAACCTCAGTGAATGGAAAGGTGATGCTGAGAATAGAAGGGATAAAAAACTATTGTCTAGACTTGATCTGTTTTCTCATTAAATACAAAAGGAAAAATTCAGATATTTGAATAGTGATGGAACTTGCCTCTCAAGTTCCTGCTAATCTGATGTTGAAGGCCTGATCTTAAAGGTCTTTTCCAACCTAAACAATTCTATGATTCTGTGATTCTGTGGCTCAGAGCTCAAGGTTACTGAAGAAAGGTGTGCTTTCTAGTAGCACAGTACCCTAACTGTAGTGTAGTGCAGCTGTCTCATTTTTGTTCCAGAAGTCTGAATGGTTAGTCCAGATAATCAGCTGGGTTGACGCACTGGTGCAGAAATAAGGCAGTGATGTTGAGTGCCGAGATGTTGATGCTGTTGCAGGAAACCAGGGCCATATAAGTAAGTCTCACTCTGCATAAAATGCAATTGCTTAATTTTTACTAGTAACCCACCATAATACTGGTTGATTATAAAGACTCAGTTCTTCTTAAATATAGATTATTAAATACCCTGTTGTGGTCTTCCTCATCTGTCTCTTCAAGCACCAAAATTACAGCTGTTCATTTTGAAGTTCAGTAGTGCTGACAGATTCTTAATTGCTGTAATTAAATATAATCTTTATCAGGAGTCTGAAAACAATTCTGAAAAAAAAATTAATATTTTAGACTTGGTTTAGATCACCAGTAATTTTCCTTTTTTTGCACAGAAAGCTTTGATGGACTCTGTGGTAGTAAAGGACCTCTGGTGTCACTCAAGAATTCATGAAGAAATTAAATTGTGATAACAGAATTAGAAGACATCTGGATAAGTAAAATAGCGAAGTATCAACAAAATTTTTAAGTCTTGGTTTGTAAATCTATAGTTTTTCCTTGAAGGAGTCAATAAGCATGTGGATAAGAATAATCAGTTGATAGCAGTGTACTTATATTTTCAGAAAGCTTTTTACAAAGTCCCTCACCAAGGAAATGAAGCTGTTGTAGGATGAGAGGGCTCATCATTTAATATCCTTTAAAGTACAGTAACCAAGAGGTCAGATTTCACAACAGAGGAAGAAAGATTATCAGTGCAGCCCAACAGAGATCCATGCTTTTCAACTTACTGGATTATTAGGCTAAGAGGAGAGAACAAGAAGGTGACGAAGTTTGCTGATGATACAAAATGACGTGGGAAAGTCAAATCTACTGAAAAAAGTTAAAAATTATTTCATAATACAGATCATAAACAAAAAGACAGCTGAAATGCACTGCTGATAAATGCAAAGACAAGTTTTCCTCTGAGTGCATAACTATGTTTACACATACACATAGTGATGAGCTTTAAATGAGCTATTACCATCCAGTAAAATGATATATGAAAATGTCAGTCAACAGACATCTGAAAGGAAAAATAAATACGAATTATTAGAAGAATATAGTTACACTACTCCTTACATTCTTGTCATGAATATAGATTGTACTGCTGGTCACCCTGTCTCAAAAAAAAGATGCAATGTACTCAGAAAATGTACCGAGAAGAGCAACAAAGGTGTCAAGCTGCTTCTCTCTAGGAAAGCAGAGAAAAAAACACAATGTAGGTAAGTAGAAAATAGGTCAGAGAAAAACTACTCACTGTTTCTCATGATAAGAGAAGTAGGGGCATCTAATGAAATTACTAAGAAGGTTTAAAGAAAAGGAAACATTTTGTTACACAACATAATTGAATCACAGAATTCATTACCACAGGATGTTGTGTATGCCAAAACTATGAATGGTTCAGAAAGTATTTAGAAAAATTCATAGAAAGTCCATCAAGACCCATTAAGCACAAGAATGCAGATACAAACTCTGGTTTCTGGAAGTCCCTATGCCACAGACTGCCTAAAGCTCAGAGGAAATACCAGCAAAGCGTCTTTCCATACTTGTCCTCTTCTGTGTTCTTTCCCTAATTACCACCTGCTGCTGGCCACTGTGGGAAACAGGACACTAAGCTGGACATGAGCAAAACATTTCCTTTACTTCATCCCGCCTGGCCATTCTGATGTTAGGTCTTGCCATGACCCTGCCCCGGTCCCCTTGCTCCGGAACCAGGGTTAGTCCTCCACAGGTTCTTTCTTTGGGTCATTTGAAGTGTGAAGGGGGTGACCTCTACTGACTGAAGAAGCTCAGAAGAACAGGTCTGGGGGCTCAGAGAGACACGAGACACCTCAATTGCTACAGATCTTGAAGCACAAAGGGAGAAAGGCTATTACTTTGCTTTCATTTTTCTCCCTGTTTTAATCTCCTGAAGTGAATAGAAGTTGGTGTGGCTTCTCCCTCTCAGTTGCCTTATCCAGAAAATTGGAAATCTCACCAACTGCCGGTGTTGATAACTTTGTTTGAAGTGGAGTCATAAAGATAAAGTGTATGGAGTAGCAAAGTCAGGAACCTGTATGGAAAAGAATCCAAATGGACTGTCAGGAGATTCTCAAATGTCTAAGCATTAAGGGCTCTGAAGTTGCGCTCTACAGAGGAAAGCAAACATGGAAAAAAGAAAGAACTGAAGGACAACCACCAGATTTTGCCAAACATCACGAGTATATTACAGTGGCTGTACACTGGCCTGATAAGCAAACTGTGACTCTGAAAGGGCAGAGAATGTATCCTACAGCAGCTTTAGATTTAGCACAACAAATATCCCTCTGTGCTGGCACAGCTGCACTGCCAAGCTTGCTGGCAGGCAGGGAGAGGAGCCTGCCCACGCCCTGACTCCACAGATGCTGCTTCACACTCTGTAATACAAATGCTTGGCACAGGAGTTTCACAGCACTGTTCTTCCACGTGCAGACATAAGATAAGTGATTCTTTGGTTTCCAAAAATTAAAGTGAATCTTCAGAATTCAGGGCTTTTAGGAAGAGAGTTCATATTTTAAATTTTTTGTAATCCAAAATAATATTTTACTGTCATGCAATGTTATTGTTAGGAATGGAAGAACTGTTACAATTGAGAGATTAAGTGGCCTACAGAAGAGAGTGTTACTGAGAAAAGCCTGTAACCCAGTATGAATATTTCATCTTTTTAAAAAATGAACATGGAAACAGTCTATCATCAAGTATAATCTATTCATGTATAACTTACCAAACAGAATATGATACTTTACCAAAAGACAGCAGCAGCAATACCCAAGATTTGCTTGCCAAAGTCTTACAACTGTGTCAGAGTCAGTCCTCTAATAAGCTTGCAAAATGTACAAGATTGAGCTAAAATAGTTTTAAAACACAGTCAGAGGGAAGATATTCGTACTGTTGATGCACAGCACAAAGCACTAGGAGCTGTTACTTTGCTTTCTTTGGCCAAGCACAGAGACTATAAGCATGACCACAATTCTTTCCCAAAAAATTGTGTTCCATGCCCAAATGGAGAGAAATCTGAGGACTGTGCCAAACAGCTATGATCACTTGTGACTTAAGCTTCCAACGCTCGGGTGTTCTGATTGCTCAGCACTTTGAGAAATTGCCTAGGAACCGTGGTTCACTTTCTATTGATTTGGTTCAACCACCAGCTGTATCAACTGGTAAAAGGCTACATTTTACCTTACCTCTCTTACTGCTACTCGGTTTTCTCTCCTGACATACTTGTTGCTGATGGGACAGTATGGGATACCTGGAGAGTGCTGGCTGGGGTTTTTTTGAGCATCTTTCTGATAGCTCAGCAGCATAGTGCAACTGGAGTGACAGCACAGAACTAGCCCTTGCAGATCCTACAGGAGACCACAGGAATCAGATATTGAGTTATCAGAACGAATAAAGTATTTTAATAACTACCGTCATTATTCTGACTTCTGTTTTCAACACTTCTAGGAAAAGTGAAGAGAGGCAGAGAATTTGGATTTGTTTGGCATTGAGATTGTACTTGGCTCTTTAAAATACACAGATATAAAACAAACCAGTGGCCCAAACAATTAATAATCGAAACAGATTCCTGCAAACTGAAGTCATACTGGCTTCCTGATGCTGAAATCCTTTCTGATGAAATGATTTTGCTTCAAAGGTGAATACAGACATCACAGGCGTGATTTAGTAGATGCGTAATGTCCACTCACCTACAAATATTTTAAATTCTTAGTATCCTCCATGCTTCCCATGTCCTCTGGATTAAGAATATTCTACATGATTATTCTGTTTTGTATATAATTCTTTATTTGACTGTTTAACTTTGTTTGTATTTTTTAAGGGAATTGTATTTTCTCTGTTTTTATGAAATTCAACTGTCAGAAGCCCTAATAAATACATCTATATTTTTATTTAATGTAAGTGCACCACTTGTTTTCATATGATGCACATTTTCAATTTATAAGTAATGAGCAGTTCTTAAATTGAGGTATGTTCCTCTAAAAAATTCTTTTAGCCTCAGTACCATAAAGTTTCCAGGCTTTTTACTACGTAATTTGTATTCAGCATTCTCTGCATAAGGACATCAAACTCAACACCACTTCTGGCATTAAATATTTTATTTCAAGCTATTATTCTTTTAGTATCAGATGTATTTTGTTTTATAAGTCACAGAGAAACAGTATTCTTTCAAATGAGATGTAGAGTAAGTTTTACACTGAATACTATTGGCCTTTCCTTAATTTCTGTGAAGGCTAGTGTTTTGCCTTTACATTTTGAAGGTGGAAAACAAGACAGCAGAAAGTCTGATTTTTTAAAGTGTGCTTTATATGCTTTTTATGCATTCAGTGTTTACTTATGTGATCAAAAATGTTGAGGTCAATTAGAACTTGTAGACAGCATATTACAATTCACTATTTCTCAACAGGCTTAACATTTAATATTACTTTTAATAGGCGTGATGACATCAGGGAGCACAAGGTATAGCATTCACTTTCCAAGGTTATTCAGACTGGATGACACAAGGACTTGCTGGTACCATAAATATTCCCTGCCCCTCCTACATGGACTGCACGTAAGCCTGCAAAACAAGCTTGCAAGTGCTGCAGGGCCCTTGATGAGTGGTTTGGCAGATGCATAGAAAAGATTTTTACTGAGTGAAATGGCAGAGGGGAGTAAGCCTCTAGTGGTGATATAAACAGGGATTTCAGGAGCAATGTAATGATCTACGTCCACCATAACTAAGTGCTACCCGTGACACACTATGACCAAAATGCCCTGGATGTGGACGCTGTCTTTCCATTTTGTAAACTGGTCGGACTCAGGACAATGGTGTCTCAGTCAACAAACCAGCACCACTGGGTGGTTAGCCTAAATGATATTCTGTGACAGCACCACTGGCTGGTTAGCCTAGATGATACTCTGTGCCAGGAAACACAATTTATTACACATCTGATATACACAGCAGTGTTTTGACTGTTTAAACTCTTCTCCATTTGTTTGGACAGCAAGATATTGCTTCAAGTATCACCATTATTACCCTAAAGAAAAAGAATTAGGAACAGAAATTGTATGCAGCTTTCACAATCACACAAGTCTTTTGAAAGAGGTAATTAGACCTTAGAAGGCAGATTGCCATGGCATATTGCAGATAGGAAAATCTTGCTCAATTTTGTGGTCTGACATGCCTCTTGCATTTTACAAAGGCATTTTGCATCATTTGAGGATAAAAATTCTTATAACTATGAAAAAGCAGAGCAGCTATGGTTTGTTTTATTGCAAAGCACTATTGTCCTTTCCTCCTCCGAAATTGATTTTTTACCTTTTCTTAACAAAAACGTTCCTATAAGCAGATGTTAGTACCACTACATTCTCTGTCACTCCCCATAAAATGAACTGCTCTTCTAACATGTCGTGGTTTAGCCCCAGCCAGCAACTAAGCACCACGCAGCCACTCACTCACTCCCCCTGCCCCGGTGGGATGGAGGAGAGAATTGGAGGACTAAGAGTGAGAAACACTCCTGGGTTGAGAGAAGAACAGTTTAATAATTGAAATAAAGTTAAATAGTAATGATAATAGTAACAATATAATAATGATAATAATAATATACAAAGCAAGTGATGCCCAATGCAATTGCTCACCACCCGCCGACCGATACCCAGACAGTTCCCGAGCAGCGATCGCTGCCCCCAACCAACTCCCCCAGTTTATATACTGAGCATGACGTCATATGCTATGGAATAGCCCTTTGGGCAGTTTGGATCAACTCTTCTGGCTGTGCCCCCTCCCAGTTTCTTGTGCACCTGGCAGAGCATGGGAAGCTGAAAAGTCCTTGACTAGCATAAGCAGTACTTAGCAACAACTAAAACATCAGCGTGTTATCAACATTCTTCTCATACTAAATCCAAACCACAGCACTATGCCTGCTACTAGGAAGAAAATTAACTCTATCCCAGCCGAAACCAGGACATGACACTTTTCTAGACTTAGTGTCAAACAGAATCTTGCAGAAGTTCTGAGGTAATGAAAGCCTAACCATGCTGGCCAGTCACCCCTTCTGTGAGGGGCAGTATTTTATTGCCAGCTACATATATAATGCAGAGAGTTGGATTTCTGTAATATCAGGATCCTCAGACTGATCTCTAGTGTTTGAAAGTGCTTTGTTTGTAAGGTCTTTGCCTTTTGTTTTCCCGAACTCAGGCTTCAAGAAGAAAATCCAAATATTAGTCTAAGGTTAAGTGCAAACAGAACCACAGGGATGATCTCCAAACATTTTCAGATGATGCTCTTCATTCTTTCTTTCATACTGATAGACGCTCAACCACACCCAAACTTCCCTGAGAAACTACTCTTTACATTTACTCCCTGTTACAGGTAGTAATAATGTTTTTAGGAGGGGAAAAAAAGAAGTGAGTTCCAGAGAACAGTTACCAGTAAGTGCAATAAATCCTTCCATTAGTTAGCAGCTGAATGATCCCGTGAGCCACTTCATTACTTACAGCAAGGTAGCATGCGACTGATTCTGTTGTACTTTAGTAATTTACATTCCTCAGAAGTCTTTTTTTTTCCTCTTTCATGGTTTCATTTATATAAAACAGGAAATATTTTAACTAATGCCATTGTACTTCTCTAAGTTTTTAGGTGTTCAGTGGGCTGGTTCTGTAATGAAAATATGGTGCACTCAGGCAAAAGAGGGCATTACAGAAGTTGAGACTGAGCTCTTGCAGTGCTGGGGAAAGAATATTTGATTTCTCTAATAACTGATCAAACTCTCACAGCAAGGAGTCAGCAAAAAACTGTAAGTGGCAAAGTTTTCATGTATGACAATAAACAAATTGTGGACTGCGCACTTGGAAATGTTGTTCTTTACATAACCAGTGAGCAAAGTATTAAAAAGAAAGTCTACAAACAACCCCAAAAGAACAATTTTTCCCTTTCAAAATATAGCTGTCAATTAAAACAGCTTTACTAGAAAAAAGTAATAAACTGCCTGACTCACCCAGTTTTCTCAAGGAGACATTATGTTACCTGCCATGAACCAAGTACAGCTGTTTTTCAGAGTTACAATGCTAAATGCTTCAGTTTTTTCCCTCCCTTATCTTTGATATCCATGTTGATGAGAACAGTCTCTTTTCCCACATAACCACTGTCTGAGCTAATAAGAATAGTTTTATACAGCTGATGATATCG
Source organism: Pelecanus crispus (assembly GCF_030463565.1). NCBI lineage: Eukaryota > Metazoa > Chordata > Aves > Pelecaniformes > Pelecanidae > Pelecanus > Pelecanus crispus. The sequence goes on along the minus strand of NC_134644.1, from coordinate 154,323,337 downwards.
ATATACATAAAGTGCCTGAAGGTGCATTGAGGAGACGGTTACCAAAGTGTGTATTAGTTTAGTATCAAATTGCATCTTTAAAGGCTGCTTTTCTTAAACAACTGGCCTCACTTGATCCCTTTTGATATGAAGGACTGTGTACTGGATCATTCAGTGGGGATACTGCAGGGGAAGAAGCTAAGAACCATTCCACTCACAAGAAATGGAGTTCTGTGGCCTTTTTTTTTTACTGTTAAAAAGGTTTGCCAAAGAGCGTGAACATTTAAGGTCCTATCTTCCATTACAACCTGCGGCTATTGTTCTGCAGGACAAAATTTACAAGTGACGGAAGCAGTTATTTACCACATCTGATACGATTTTCCAAAGAAAGGACACAGTATCATGATTCACATACTCTGAATGAATTCCTTATATGTACAGAACAAATCTTGCATTGCTGACCTCTAAGAAGGTACAATCTCTGGGGGTAAGCTTTACAAATCATATCCTTGAAATTTCTCCAAAGGGCAGTCTCATGCTGGTACATTCCTCCAGTGCAGAAGTACTTGATCAGAGATGGTACTGGTGTAATGGCTTAACTCAAAGGCACTTAAGGCACGCAAATCTAGTCAATGGGCATGGTCAAAAATGAAAAAGGTGCTCTGGGCCAATTTCTTATGGTTTCTTGGGTCACACTCTTAACTCAGTTTTGTTTTCGGGTCAAGAGGGAAGTTGTTTGAAGAGCACAGAGTGAGATGTTTGGAAACCACTGAGTGGGGATCCATGAGATTTTACAGCAGAACCCCTGTGGTGCTAATGCAAGTCCTGCACTTTGCTTCTCTTATTCCACTACAAAATGTTATTTCCAAATGTTAATAAACTGGCTAGTACCCTGGGCAGAAGAGGGTTTATCAAGAGAAAAGTGAAAGGGGAACATTCTCTTGTTAATTGTTTTCAGAGCAAACCCAGCATGCAGTAGAAGAATTAAAATAAAGCATTTGACCAAGATTTGTTCATGCCAGACACACCTTTTCTTGCCTCCTTACCGAATACAGAAATGTGTGTCTCCCTGAGGGCATTCTGCAGAGTTTTGAGATGTAACATTTTGATGGTGGAAAAGTACAAGTCTAAATACAGTACATTTTGTCAAACTTCATTTAAAAGAATGTTCCAACAGATACCTGTTCAAAACTGTACCTTGCTCTTGGTTCCTATGCAAGACCCTTTTTAATGGGGATTCTGCAAACCAGTAATACCAGTATGCAGCCATAGAAGGGACTGATTGTTTTGGCAAGTATTCAGACCACACAATGGACCTTAGGTTCACATTTATCTTTGTCATAATCTGGAGTGTAGGAGGTCTTACTTTTTTATTTCTTGCTTTTTGTTTACTCACTGCTTCCTCTTCTCTGGCATATAAGAAACTATGTCTTTGAAAGTCACAAAAAGTACAGTTAGCTACTTTATTTCCAGAGCATTTCTTTCCATGGTGGATTCTAACCCACAGCTCACAAATTTCTATTTATATGGAAGGAGGAAAACCTAGCAGTGAGCAGGCAAAAAGAAGGAGACTATAACAAGTCTCTGCGGCATGGAAAATCAGTATCTGAAAATCCACACAGTATTGAAATAACAAATATCAGAGATGGAGAGTTTTAAGGAAAAAGAGTAGACCTAGTAAAAAGACCACTTTCTCTAGCAGTCTATGCTTGCAGCATTAGAGTTCCCTCATTATACATGAAATTGCATGATACCACACATTTCATACATAATCCTGTGAGGGGGCAGTGGAGGCATGGGCACAGTTACTGGAAGAGAAGGGAGGAAGCATGTCCATGCAATTTTTATTGCTCTCTTGAAAGGTTTTTCTTAATTCACAGATTCACACATGGCACTTCATTCTCTCCCCCACTTCTGATTTTGATGGAACCCCCTGAGCAGGAGAAGGTGACCTCTGGGAAACAGCATGCAGGGAGTAACAAGCAGGTCAGGATCTCCTCACAAATAACATCAACTACTGCGGGAAGCCTAAGAAGTGTGATTCTTCATACTTTACTGAAGCTCTTAAGTCCAACCTTTGAGTAAGTCCTCCTCTGTGACTGCAGGCATGTGTTCTGCCTCATCTGAGTACCCAGAAAATACTTTATTTTCCCCTCTCTGTTTGCTGATTTACTTTTAAAGCTACATATTCCTTGCAGTAGGTTTTTGCTCACATTGCATAAACAGCTCTTCAGGCACTGCTGTGATACAGTACATGCCTACTGGAATAAGAATGAGAGAATGATAAGAAAAAAATGATAAAGAGACAAGGAAAAATAGAGAAGAAGAAAATCTCAGCAGTGATGAAACATAATATGGTGCAATTCTGCACCATCTTAAATTATAAGATGAGATTTTAGATTTTAAAAATATTTTGGAGCAGAAATTATGTCTTCTGCGCCCTCTTTGATGACCGCAATTCTTTCTACTACCTTTCTTTGCAGCAGCCAAACTGTGCTGGAAGACACAACTCCAATTTCAATGTAGGAAACACGCAGTAGGGGGACACCCTCCTCCCACCTTCCACCAGCACTTGTTAATAGCAGGTGAAGACCCAGCAGGACATAGAAACTGAGCTGTTTTTTTCAGCTTTTCTTCCCTGTGTGTCCCCCCCATCATCCCACCAAGAAATGCTTAGAAAGCCCTCTGGCCCTTGACACCAGATTATCATTTTTCTACTGAGGAAGCACGAACATTTCAGTGTTCCCCATTCCTCTTTGGGAAATCCTGTGCTGGCACTGTGATGAGTTGACCTCTGTGGAAGGGCTTACAGCCTCCATCCACATGGGTTATGAGAAACTGATGCCACACGTGGCAACAACAATGGCACAACCCGAAAAGAAATAGCCAAATGCTCGTACATAACGTAACTTAGCAAAGCTGCAAGTCACCCCATGGCTCACGCTCTTCTCAGTGTCAACTGTGGAAGACTCAGTTATATTTAGCCAAGGATCATCCTCAATTTTTATTCTATCTTTTGTCATCAAACTTTGACTGCAGTGCCGCCTTCTGGGCAACTCTTCAACCTACAGGCAGTATAGCTCTGCCCCTGGCCCCTTGGACGCAGGGTGGGATTGGAAAAGATAAATAAACACTTAGAGAAATTTCTCCGGTATCCATAAACATGTATGATCATTTCTGTGAAAGAAGAACTGGAAAAGTGCAAAAGATTCTGGACGTTCTAGACATTTTTCCTCTGAGTCATTTCCACATCTGGGAATCTTTCCTTGCAGCCACACCGGAGACAGACCAGATCTTGCTCGGAACTCGAAATGAGGAACCCCTCAGGAAGAACTTTTTGTCCAGAATTTTATACTTCCAAGCAGCTCACACATGCAGCTCTCCCTTTGTAACTGACCTTCCATGTTTTTTTTTTTCTTTAAATAAACAAAATGTTATTTCTTTACTGGATGGAAAGTTGTTCTCTTTAAAAACACTGAACACTTATTATAGCCTTCAGAAAACATGTTCTTTTATCCCCTCAGAAATGGACTGCCAAAGAGAAGAGCCCCCAGTATGCAAGCCCTACGGAAACCAGCGGCCAGCAGCCATGCTGAGATGTGTTTTGAGAAGTCTTCTGTCACATCAAGTCCCAGCCGGCACATAGCTGATGTCCCCATCCAGCTGTGAAGGGTGGGGATCACAGAAGCCCAGCTAGAAGCTTCTTTTAGTTAGTGGCATGAAATCTGAAGTAATTTCTTAGAAATCCCTATGACCCTAAGCCACAGCATGGAGACTGCCAGTCCATGGCTTTTAGAAAAAACTAAAAATAAAAATCTCTGAAACCTCCTGAATCTCAGTGGGAAGGAGAAGTCCTCTGTCCCTTCCAACTGCAATGAAGGACGTTCCAGCCATATTATAGGGGAAAGTCCATACTTACATGGTTGAGAAAAATCATATAGCCCCCCTAACTTATATATGATTTTTTTTTTTCCAAAACCACCTAAAAGGCACCAACTCATGAAGCTCTGTTGATGAAGTAAATTATTTACAGTCCCTCATAATATCCTTGACATTAAATTGGAGAGATATGGGTTTGATGGATGGACTGTTAGATGGATAAGGAATTAGCTGGATGGCTGCATCCAAAGAGTTATAGTCAATGGCTCAATGTCCAACTGGAAACCAGTAATGAGTAGTGTCCTGCAAGGGCCCATACTGGGACCAATACTATTTAATACCTCCATTAACAACATAGACGGTGGGAATGAGTGGACCCTTAGCAAGTTTGCAGATGACACCAAGCTGAGTGGTTGTGGTGGTTTGACCCTGGCTGGATGCCAAGTGTCCACCGAAGCCGCTCTATCACTTCTCTTCTCAACTGGACAGGGGAGAGAAAATATAACGAAAAAGCTTGTGGGTTGAGATAAGGACAGGGAGATCACTCAGCAATTACCATCACGGGCAAAACAGACTCGACTTGGGGAAAATTAGTTTAATTTATTACCAATCAAAACTGAGTAGGAGAGAGGAGAACATGTGCAGGGTAATAAGAAATAAAACCAAATCTTAAAACACATTCTCCCCAGCCCTCCCTTCTTCCTGGGCTCAGCTTCACTCCTGATTTTCTCTGCCTCCTCCCCCCAAGCAGCACAGGGGGACGGGGAATGGGGGTTGTGGTCAGTTCATCACACGTTGTCTCTGCTGCCCCTTCCTCCTCAGTGGGGGAGGACGCACACTCTTCCCCTGATCCAGCATGGGGTCCCTCCCACAGGAGACAGTTCTCCACCAACTACTCCAATGTGAGTCCTTCCCACAGGCTGCAGTTCTTCATGAACTTCTCCAGTGGGGATCCCTTCCATGGGGTGCAGTCCTTCAGGAGCAGACTGCTCCAGTGTGGGTCCCCCATGGGGTCACAAGTCCTGCCAGAAAACCTGCTCCAGTGTGCGGTCCTCTCCACGAGTCCACAGGTCCTGTCAGGAGCCTGCTCCAGCGCGGGCTTCCCACAGGGTCACAACCTCCTTTGGGCACATCCCCTTGCTCCAGCGTGGGGTCCTCCCCGGGCTGCAGGTGGATATCTGCTCCACTGTGGACCTCCATGGGTGCAGGGGCACAGCTGCCTCACCATGGGCTGCACCATGGTCTGCAGGGGAATCTCTGCTCCGGTGCCTGGAGCACCTCCTGCCCCTCCTTCTGCACTGACCTTGGTGTCTGCAGAGTCGTTCCTCTCACATATTCTCACTCCTCACTACAGCTGCAGTTTGTGTCCCAGTGTTTTGGGTTGTGGGTTCCCCCGCCGGCCCTTCTTAATTATATTATCACAGAGGTGCTATCACTGTCACTGATTGGCTCAGCCTTGGCCAGCAGCGGGTGCGTCTTGGAGCCGACTGACATTGGCTCTGTCGGACACAGGGAAAGCTTCTAGCAGCTTCTCACAGAAGCCACCCCTGTAGCCCCCCTGCTACTGAAATCTTGCCACACAAACCCAAGACAGTGGTGCAGTTGATTCACTTGGGGAAAGGGATGCCATCCAGAGGGACCTTGACAGGCTTGAGGAGTAGGCCCATGCAAACCTCATGAAGTTCAACAAGGCCAAGTGCAAGGTCCGGTACCTGAGTTTGTGCAATCCCCAATATCAATACAGACTCGGGGATTGAGAGCAGCCCTGTGGAAAAGGACTTGGGGATACTGGTGGATGAAAAATTGGACATGATCTGGCAATGTGCATTTGCAGCCCAGAAAGCCAATCATATCCTGGGCTGCATCAAAAGCAGCGTGGCCAGCAGGTCGAGGGAGGTGATTCTGCCCCTCTGCTCTGCTCTGGTGAGACTTCACCAGGAGCCCTGCGTCCAGCTATGGGATCCCTCAGCACAGGAAAGACATGGACCTGTTGGAGCAGGTCCAGAGGAGGGCCACCAAAATGATCCGAGGGCTGGAGCACCTCTCCTATTAAGAAAGGCTGAGAGAGTTGGGGTTGTTCAGCCTGGAGAAGAGAAGGCTCCAGAGAGACCTTTAATATATAAAGGGGGTTTATAAGAAAGATGGAGAGAGACTTTTTACCAAGGCTTGTAGTGACAGTACAAGGGGCAATGATTTTAAACTGAAAGAGGGTAGGTTTGGATTGGACATAAGGAAGAAAGTTTTTATGATGAGGGTGGTGAGATACTGGACCAGGTTGCCCAGAGAAGCTGTGGATGCCCCATCACTGGAAGTGTTCAAGGTCAGGTTGGATGGAGCTTTGAGCAACCTGATCTAGTGAAAGATGTCCCTGCCCATGGCAGGGGGTTGGACTAGATGATCTTAAAAGGTCCTTTCCAACCCAAATCATTCTACAATTCTATGATTTGCATCCCATTGCTCCAGTAATATTTCATTTGGTGTGAAGTTCCTACTAGGTCTGGCTGGTGGGCTACATAACAGACAAAAGGCAAAGTGAATCTAATCCCATTTTTCTGGAGGTGGTTTCCTTTCCTGTCCTACTGCATGGGTCTCAAAGTCTTTGAACTCTTACAATTTTATTCAGGAACATATGCAATACAGGCCTACACAGTGTCCTTTCAGTTTTCCTCAAAATGCATTCACCACTGGTCCCTCTTTTTTTCCTTCTTTTTTTCTCATTTTTTCCTCCTCAAAGATTAGTAAATTATATTGCTTGCAATCAACTTCAAAAAGAACAAAATCTTCAGATTTATAATCATGTCTCTAATCTTCTGAAGAAAAGGCTAAGACTCTAAAGCAAAAGCCCTATATGACCTGTCTGTCCCAAAATCAGACATGAATGAGGGTAAAACATGAAGGCTGTTTGTATATAAGACAGCACTGTACACAAAAACCCCTACCACACCTTGTAAAGCATAAGTTATATATTTGCTCTCCACTTGGCTTTAAGGTAGCGATCACTTATCAAAGTGTAAGTGTATTCTAAGGACATGATGTTCTCATTTATTATGCTTCTGAAAGAGTGCTCTGTAATTTCCTTAGTAATGGGTGCAGATAAATATGCCTACCAAACCGACAGGCAGGAGCTGAAGATCATCTCCGACTCAACTTGGATTCCAATAGTGTGAACCCTAACAATTCTGGCTTCAGTCTGTTATTGTAGAAACTCTTGGTCCACCAGAGGCAGATCCTTCAGGAAAGACACTGCACCGAGAACTTCAGTCTTGCAAGCTGTATCCCATGACAATCACAGTTTTATATAAAGAAACTAGAATCACAAGCTATACCTGCTATGTTCTTCCACAGATTTTGCCAGTAAGTAAAGACATAAGCTGTCAAAGGGGCTTTTGACAAGAGTAGTAATTTCTCCCTGCTCTCCTCCAGTCCCTTTTACCTTCCAGAGAGACACTCTTCACTGCAGTTTGAATCTGCAGGTGATCTTTTTGATGTTACTTCCCTTAAATTTCTGCATTGTACCTATATGCCTACAGAAGGAGCATATTTGCCAGTAGTTGAAAAATGACATTTGGGAGTCCATGGAAGCTGTACACAGCTTCTCTTCATTTGGAGCTTTTCAAACCTTGGCTAAATTGCTTTATCAGGATGAAAAGCACCTCATAAATTGAGTTCTCAGGAAGGATATTTAACAGAATACATTTGCTTTCTCTATGACAAAATTATTTTTTTCTTAAAATAGTAATTGGTTAACCAAATATTTCATAGCAATAGAGGATAAATGATATGCAGTACTACATAAGGAAAGCACATTTAAAAATAGGAGCTGTGGTTCCTGTCTATCAACAATGAACTTAAATAAAAGCAACAAGCAATCTTTTTGATAACTTTCCAACCCCTGAATTTAAGTTAGCATTGAAGTAAAAGACTACATCCATTTTAATTGACTTCTCATTTTTATTTAAAGGTAATTGAATCCTTCTCCTGTAATGCATGAAGCAGTGCAATAGAACCTATACTCAAGCACTAAGAGCAGCCTGACTGTGATGGTGGTGTAACTCTGGTTCTAACAGTGACTTCAGAGTACTGTGGATGAAAGCTCTAAGTTTTGACTGCAAATTGTTTGCGCAATATTGATGCTAGAAGGGATGCCCATCAGGACAAAGTCAGTTGAAGCAAAGCACATTTTAATCTCACAAGGTGGCCAGACCTTGGAACCATATGAAAATACAACCCAAAAGTTGCAGGCAATGGAGGAACTGCATGAGAATCCCTCATCACTAAGGCGAGCACTATCATCCTCAGCCCCAGATTCCCCTCATCAGACTTTTGCCAATGTGCAGATTTTTCACATGACCTTGGTCTGTTTATTGCAAATCACAGCAAAACTACATTTCAGCTTCACAGATGGTAGGTTTGGTCTTCTGGCTGAAAGTATTACAACTTGTCTTGGAAATGTTAGATCTGGGCTCGCTTTCAAGGGAATCTCAAGTGTATGTTCCAGCAAACACATCAATTTCATTAACTAGCCAAGCCTCCAGTATTAAAACTCAACCCCAGTCTTCCTTCTGTGGCAGAATGTGTTGACATTCTGATTAAATCCAAACATCCTAGGGATGTAAAATGAAACCATAAGAATAGAGACTTGTAGGAATAAATCTGTATAGCAGTGAGGAATTCAAAGCCACAAATACAACTGTTCTAATTACACAGTGCAATAAAACTACATTTTCTGGAGAGATTATATGCTTGCAGCTATTTGTGACATTAACAGTAGCAATGTAGTCCTTAATTCATATTTATAAACCTGACATCCTCATTCTTGGTGATTCAGTAGATTGCAAAAGTGTTTTTTTAAAAAAGCTATCTCAATAAACCCTAAGATATATTTTAATCCTTTGAAGGTAAATTGAATAATTCTCCAGTGAAAATATACTACCTTGACATGGAGAGGAATGAGAAACTGAAAATTCTAGTTGAAACTTTATGTTAGAACACTGGCCTACCCGAACTTTTATAATTAGGTTATTTTTCTTGCTCTTGCTGTCTTACTAAGGAAGAGTTTCAAGTTACTACTTCCATACATTTAGATTTCATATTTGAAAATGCTGCTGTCTCGAAGAGTTCTTTCTAATAGATGGTACCAAGCTCACACTTAGACCTGCTGCCAGATGCCAAAGAGATCGAAAATGCCCCCAGATGAAGGGGGCTGGACTAGATGACCTTTAAAGGTCCCCTCCAACCCAAACTATTCTATGATTCATAGAATCTGTCATCTGTTCATCTGTCACAGACTATCCTAGATTGGAAATGTTCAATAAGTCTAATGTATATAGATATCACAATCATTTTTAAAGGCAACTTGCACATACTAGAATGGAACAAAATAATGAAACATATATGGTACATAAAAGTTGTTTAGGGAACAAAATAAACATTCCCTCCTGGGAAAGGAGGAAGAAGATTTAGAAGAGAAATGTTTCCTACATTGCTGCTTGTAATTAAAAAACTTAAGCAATCATTCAGTAAAGCCTCTTTTTGCCCCAAGATCTTCTTTGCCATTTCAGGTATCACTTATAACTGAACATTATAATAATTTATAGTGAGGTTATTATACACTCATGGAGATTCGTATTTTAATCTTTTTTTTTTCCCATAGCAGATTGTTTCTAATTATACTAATATAGTATTTTGAGCACTAAACTCTTTTGCTAATCTTTTGTAATACCTGGTATTCTGGAAATAATTATTTCAATTTTTTCTTTTCTGTTTTTTGCATTCATAGCTACACAGCTTTATATAGGAGATAAAATCGCTATATAAAACTCTGAAATGCCAGAGATATTCCTGAAACACTTGAGCACAGTCCCAAAGCAAGCTATGGTTATCACCATTACTTTTATACAAACTAAGTGTGTGTTAGGCACTTTACAAAAATAGGGTTAAATTCTAAACCACATCTACAGTCTGCTGAATCACTGTTACTCTAAGGATGGTTCATCAAGAGCCCCAGTCTACAGTAATCAAACAACTATTCTGAACTATGCCTGCTGGGAATGCCACTAAAATGCCAGCCACCAGCTGGGAACAGCTAAAGCACAGTAGCTACTGCTCTGATCCCTTCTGTTCCTCCACTTTTCTTCAGCAGAAAAAAAACCCAACCACCAACGAACCTACCTCAATAACGTTATTTAATTTACGAGTATCTGCTCTTAGTGTTTTGTCTAGCTTTGTAAAGTGTCTCTTGTTATTTCGATTGGCTCCAAGTTATCCCTAGCTTTCCCATTCTGACCTGGTTTATGTCTATGTCTTCACCCCTATCAGCTCAATGAGAGGGATCCAAAGGCACTTTCAGGGCCGCGTTCCCTGGACATCCACGTAATGCACAGGCTTGGGGTGCTCTCAGTAGCACTAGAAGAAAGCCCCAACAGGTATAAGGGACTGACTAAGACATCGGGAGTGCTGATCCTTTGCAGCACTCTCCATTGGATATTCATTGGCAACCTGGGATAAAAATTTGCATCTGAGAGTGCCTTAGGTCACTCCCATGCACCTCCTTTGGTATCTGCTTTCTTTGGGGGAAAGGTGAGGCTTCTGTAGAGGACAAGATGCTGATCTTGATATTGGTGATGAATCACATACAAAACAGGGAATCACATATAAAAGTAGGCTTGAAAAGAAAATGTTTCCTTTCCTGCCAGACTTGCCAAGTGAGCTCAAGGCACTTTAACAAGAGATCTCTAACATGGTCTTCAGAATACGTGAACCTGAACAAGAGACTGGTTGGTAGAATGTGAGATTTATAGGAACTTTGGGTTTTGTCATGTGTGTTTCCAAAGTTTATACTAAATTGTGACACAGTAACATATAGACGTAGTTCATCTCAGACAAAGCATTATCTAAAAAGGCAGGGCATATACAGCAAAATCAATTAAAAGTACCAAAAATGACTGAACAGTCTTGCTTTGTTACTCTGCTCTGTGTTCCAGTGAGCACAACGTGCTTTGGGGTTTGAAAGTACTGATTTACAATTATATCAGAACTAATCAATTTAGCACATTTAAATGGAGTTCTTTTGCAGGTATATATGCTACTTATTCACTCTTTGATATTCTGAACTTAATTCTTGTTATCTGGCTTTCACATCTGGTCCAGATTAGAAATAACAGCAACAAATTTGACAAGAAACTAGTCTATTGCAAACATATATTTCCTGGTTGCATACACAGTGCAAAGGAGCCTGTTATCCCCAAATATAGGTGCCTATGGAACTGAAACCTTAAAAGTCAACCTTTCCTTTATGTAAGGAAAATCATTTTGCAACGAACTCAATATCCTCCAGTTGGGTTCACATTTCAGAAAATCTTCTACAGTCAGTGGAGTTTTAATATCCCAGCACATCGGTCTGCAGTGAACTCCAAGCATATGAGCCATGGGCTGAAGCAAAATCCCACTAAAGCTAACGCAGTGTCATGATCTGCACTGTAACGCCATGAATGAGGAAAAGATGGTAAATTATGCGCACAAAAAGAATGCAACCCAATGTAACATTCATTCCCTCTCCTCACAGCTGAGTAATTTCTACAAGCATCATGCAATAACTCTGGTTGCTCTAGCCAAAAGGCAGTATGCATCCTGCCCACACCTTCCTGCACTGGATATGTTAGTGAATCAACTGCAATTTCATTAATCAGCAGCGATTCCCTCTCCACAGGTTTAACAAACTTCTAAAAATTACTAATCAGAAAATAGCTTTTCATTTTCACAGCGAGGTAAAAATTCCATCTTTTATTTAAGCATACAACTTAAATAAATTCACAAGAACTTTTTTTACACAAGGCTATGAATGCACATACGTGGATCTGCAACTAAAACAACTAGCTTGACTTTGCATTATCCCTGCTGAAGTTAGTTAGACATTTAACTGACTGTACATTTCAAAGAACAATAAAAAGCATTTTTCTGAGATGAGGAATTTAAATTACTAAATTCTTTTCTTTTTAAGGATTAGAACTTTTATATCCATTTTGAAATCAGATGAAGGAATATATGTTTTGGAATTCATAAGCAAGTTCACTTAGAAAAATTAGTGTTCCTTCCTTTAAGAAGCAAGGTAAAAACAGATTTTCTTGTATATATGCAGAGAGTTATTGGTAAAGAATTTATTCTGTATCTTGGAAACGCAACAAATGCTGAGCCAGGTGAAAACCAAAAACAAAACAGATAATGGAGTTAGCAATATTGAACTGATGTTGTCTTGTTTTGTTTACCAATCAAAAAACCCTGCAATAACAAATCAATCACAATATTACTTGATCTTTATTAACAGACCATTAAAATTGTTGTCGGTGGATTTGCTGACTCTTTGGCAGGGCAGGCTGCAAACTGCTTTTGCGGTCACGTATTGAATGATTTCCCAGTTTTTTAAGGATAAGGTATGTTCAGGCGCATTTTGTAAAATACCAAAATTGACTGTAATACATAAAAATAGCCATAATGGGTAGTTCAACTTTTTAATGAAAGATGCATCGTCCTCCTTCAGCCAAAAAGGTCCTTGATTTTAAAGACAGCCACTTCCTGGCAATTTTACTGAAGAGAAATGTGCAGTTCTCCTGCCCACTTACAACCGAGTGCTAAATTACATTCAAATCTCTGAAGTTTTCCACACAGTTCTTTTTTTTAAGCTAAAATAAATCAAATTCTGTCTTTTTTTTTTTTTAATCTTTCCGTCCTGCAGTATAAAACTACCACAAAAAATGGTGGTGTCCTTCTTCTTTCTTCCTTCAAAGAGGAACAGAAAGATTATTCCTCTGAGTCCAGCATAATGCAGCAAACCTCTTATTTATGGTACAAGTATTTTCGGTACAGCAGTTTCCTTGTAATCATGGGTGTGCTGCCAGCAGCAGTATGGCAGGCTGCAGGCAAGGCATGAAGAGCTAATGCTGAAGCACTAAGTGCCTCCTGACAAGCAACCCTCTAGTTGGCCCATCCTTCCCCCAGCCATGGGGCAGGGACCAGCCACCAGCCTGCGGCACCCATACACACGTTGGGAGGGATAGGTACAAGGCGGTGGAGATGAAGAAGTCCAGAAGAACGGGATGCCCTGGGAGAGGAGAAGGCTCTGAGGGGAGAGGCAGGGCACAACATGGGTGCTCTAGTTCTGACCTGTGCCTTGCTCGCTAAAACACAGACGTGTGAACAGTACTTACAGAGTCACCTACTTGTACAGTGACCTAATTTGTACTGAATTATGCTCAGATTCTTATGGAGTTCATCTGAACTAATTTTTCCTGTAAGCATGTCTTCGGCTTGATTCTGCACTTACTTCACTTCTGAAGGGAAGCAGATGACACCAGAACACACCCATTCCTAACCAGGATTTACCGATTTACACAGTACCGGAAGGAAGGGGTAGAGGTTGGAAAGATGTAGTCATACAGAAATTTGGAAGAATGATATATGATAATGAAATCTTATTGACTCCTTAAGTGTTCAGCATTTTTTTTTATCAGAACCAGCCTCGCCTTAAGTCATCATCACTACCTCATATGACAACCCATATCCTTTTTCTGGTAAGTTATCTTGCCTTCATGTACCTGTTTACTTTCCAGAGTGAAAAAGGTGGTAACTTCTTCTAATGATTCATTCTCAGTGCGTTTTACAAAACACTATTTTTTCAGTTTTTTTCCTGCATGGCTTTTGAAGATAGAGTTAAAAATATAAATACCAGTGTATATATATACACACACACACACACATATAAACATATGTCTCTCCAGTACATTCTAAATGACTAATCTGAAGGGACATGATTCTCCTAAAATAACAATGTCTCCAATGAAGTACAGCAAAGCAGTACACTAAGGATCACCAGACAAGTCAGGAAGTAGCACCAGAAATAATCTGGCAGGACATAAGAGAAACAAGCATGCTATGAGGGGTCAGACACTTCAAACCCTGGAAATGTGAAGGGCAAGTCATATTCTTATTCAATATTCATGTTCCTTCAGAGTTTGAACCACAGCACATGTTAATACTACTGTTGTTGCTACAACAATTTAGGATAAGTGAGAAATTGAAAGAGTCTGATCTAAACTAGGCAAACATCAGCTGTTAACAAAGACAAAGGAATAATGGAAAAAGTAATTGTAAAAAGAACTGGTATCATCTACACAGGCAGAAATCTGCCCCCATTGGTGTCTTGTAACAGGGAACAGCTGCAGTGGACGGCAACCAACACCCCGTAAGCAGAACCCCTGACGGTGTCACCCTGCTCTGAATGCCTTCTTACGCCTCAGGAGAGCCACAACACCGACACCTGTCAGCCTGTATTTCAGGTTGTACGTAAGAGGAAGCAAAAGACTCAAAGGGGGAATGCTCACAGCAAGAAAGAGCAGCTGAGCAGGGAAGTTGCCTGCGTGCAGAGCCGCTGGCAAGGCTGTGAGGATCCACACCAGTGCCTCCTGGGACGTGCAGTGAGGAAGGTGCTGCCCCACCACCACGGCCCCAACAGCAGACAGCAGTGATTGAAGCTATGGGCACTTCAATACGCATGTGAGGCGAGAAGTGGGTCATGAGCTGTATGGCGGGAGCTGCTGAAGAAATGGGATCTACCTGACAGCTAGGAGCAGTGACACAGAAGAGGTTTTGAAGAGATACTGATGTAGTCTTTTACAATATGTCTGCATTATTTGAGAAACTGAGAAGCTACATATGCTGCCTGCTAGGGCTCTGCCTGATTGCCAACTATATCTACGGATGACTTGCTGTAGAACTATCTACAATCTGTAGTCTGGGGAGGTAGGCAAGATCAGCACTACACACTAGCTCGGACTTGCCCAATTTTCCTTTAATTAAACTCCACTGAAATTTTACAAAATATCGCTCATGCAGCCACCTATATCACTGAAAGCAAATCCCAAACTCCTTCACCCATGCTTTTTAGAAATGGAAACCAAAATCAGTACACCCACAAAAGCAGTGGATTTTACAGTTGAGCGGCCCAGGATATTCCTTGCTATTTTCCTAAGGACCTCTTTGCAGAAGGAAGTTTCCCTGTAAAATATAGCAACCACAGTATTTTGTCTGCACTCAGCTGATGGACACCAAACTTCTTCCTACTACTCATGCTTCACTTCCCTAAAGTTAAATTTGTGATAAAGACAACCCTTATGACACTCTTACTCTGTCTGAGTAATACTTTGTAAGCAGTGATCAGCTTAAGCCACATTCAAGAGCCACATTTAATCTTCCATGGTGCCTCCAACAGAGGAAGCCGCCTGGCAAGCAGGCCCAGGTAGGGAGGAAAGCTGTAGCAGACTGACCCGCTTGTTTGTCCTGAGGAGGGGTGAGAACAAGACATGAGACTGCTAAAAGTAGAGGGTAGGCACGAAGGGAAATTTAGGGGGGAGCCTCCTCTCCCGCCTTTGTGTTGGCAGCCACAGCATATCCAAGATCAAGCCCATCTGGGGGTACAGGCAAAGAAGGGCCAAAGGGCAATGGTGAGAAGAGGCAAGGGCAGGACCTTGCTTAAGGGAGATGCTCCAGGGACCACCTGGAGAAAAAAAAAAAGAGACAGTGGTATGCGAGCATGAAGAAAGGTAAAAAGTCCAAGAAGGTCTCTTTTGAGGAAGATCATATGGTGTCCATACTTTAAAAAAAAGATGTATTACAGAAACATTTTACTCAATTCACTGAACTTGTACAAGAAATTCTGAAAATTTACCAATTGGGCTTGCAGTCAGAGTCCCAGGATTTATTGTATCAATCTTAAGCTGTAAAGTTTATACAGTTGGAGCCACCACATTTTTTCTTTAATTGTGACCATTTTGTGAGGGTTGTCTAGCCTTGTAACTTGATTGTTTGTATTAGGATTGTTTTCCCATTTTGCAATATAAAGCAGACACTCTGGCCACCTCCTGCCTCTCTAAAACAAAAATACAAGCAGAGGAGCAAGGCAGAAATGGCTTTTGTAGGGTCACTCACTGCACCAGTACACTGCAGAGTTATGCAATGCACTCACTGTTTTGTAAAGTGTTGAAATTATCTGTGTTAAGTTGCTGAGTTAAAGGCTGGGGTTGAGCAGGAAAAGGGAAGATTGAGTTTGCACATTGAGGAATTACTCAGTATTAATAAAACTTCCAACTTAGCGTAAACCAATTTTATCTACCCTTAAAATCAAAGTCTAAAACTGTCTTGCATTATGCAGGAAGAAAAAAATAGTAGAGTTTTACTTTGTTGCTGCAGCCAATGGAAACACTGAAAAGTGAATTAAATCAGCTTTCTAATGGTACTAACCCACCAGGAAAACATAGTTTCATAATTAAAAAGAAGTAATTTCCCCTGTTTTCGACCTTTTTATAGGAACAACCTGATTGATGGAAAATAATTCACAGTGATGCTTTTTAGCTGAGGAGCCGCTCCCAAGGAGCTGCCAGCTGGGAGGCAGCAGGGACAGCCCAACACCAGCTGCTCGACCTCCCTCGCCACCGGCCGCCACGCATTTCAGTCACCTGCCAGGTATTGACCATGCAACGAGGGGGAACAGGTTTGGCTCTTTCAAAGTACAAAGTGAAAGGCAGGCTCCTCTCACCTTTCATCTGAACAGCGACAGCAGCAGGAAAATCCCTGCGTTCCCCCTGCGCTGACAGCACATCAGGCCTTCCAGTACAAAATACAGAGGAAAATTTGATGTGCATTCACGTAAATGGGTTGTCACGAGTACACACTCTCTGCCTGTTGTATTAAAATTTCAGGGTGATCAGCATCTGAGTATAATGAACATGCTGAAAACTCAGTTGCTTAATTGAACCAAACCTCTCTGACACAACTGGATTTATTCCTGGATGCAAGTCAGAACTAATCAAAAACTAAGATCTTCAAACACTCCAAATCCAAGTAATGGTTCAGCTCATGAAAGCAAGGCTAGAGATCTTTTTTCCATATTAAATACGTTATTTGTCTTTGACCACCTAAATGTAAGTCACACCAGCTGTAAGCAAACCCAGCCACATGAATTGGACACCTAAACAAGATCCAATCTCGCTGTCTTTTTTCTGGGAATTATATGTTTGTTTCTCCTTGCAGAAATGCATTATTCCAGCATCACTGCAAATACAATGAGCCAGCTCCAAGCACTGGTGTGATCCTATAAACACCTTTCTGCACCTTAGCAAAAAGTTTCAGGCCAGTAGAGTCTCAGCTCTTGGAGCAAGGGCTTTCAGACACCCGAAGACCACAGCAGCACGGGGAACCTCCTGAGGCTGCAAGCACCCGGCACTCAGCGTCAGGAGCCTCCTGGATGTCGGACGCTGACCCTTCATCCCAGTCTGACCTGGCACACACATGTGTCTTGATGTGCAAAGATACGCTTTGGATCTGAACATACCCTTTCGGCCAACCTGTTTGCAAGATGGACTCATGACAGAAAGAGATTCAGTAAGAAGGACTTTCTGTCCCAAATTAACTGTCATCAAATATGGGTGCAAAAGACTTTAATTAGTAGTTTCTTAAGCAACACTTCATTAAAGAGAGAGGGGAAAAGAGAAAGAACAAAGCAAGCTTATCTCCTGAATCATGAAAGGAACAAATTCACAAATGCTGACAAATTTCTTCTAATTAGTCTTTAGTAAACAGCTGATGCCTCATTAAAAAAGGAAAAAAAAAAAGAACCCAACAAATAGCCCCCCAAAATACTCATTCTGCTTAGTAACGAATCTGCCCTATCTCCCATAGTCTTCCCTGAGGGCAGAAAACTGTTCTCTTCTGATGTTACCAAGGTTATTTACATAGGCATTTATCATCATTTTTTTGAAGTTCATGTGAAAAAGATCCTAAAAGGTCCAGAAAGGATACCATCTATATTTTACCATTAGTGACTACAGAGGGTTAGTGACTCATTCTTGATCTCACCCTAATCAATGGCATTACTCATTCACTTTGATAGGCCCAAGATGAAACTCTAAAGTTGAAATCTTAATTTCCTGAAATCAACAGAACTTTTCTATCCATTTTACTGAGTTCAGGATTTCAGCCTGAACTTTGAAGAGAATGGAAGTTATTCACTCCTTTGCAGAGGCCTAACACAGTGTCTGTGTGCCTTAAATTCCTCTTAAATCTGGTCTGAGGGCTCTGGTAATGTATAGCGCTTGCAACTCTCACCTGAATAATGGCCAGCTTGTCCCCAGACAGTAATAGAGCCACATACATTTCTGGCATATTTTAAAATGAAAAAGTCTACAGAAAGAGATACAAGTCTGCTTTTTTTTTTTTCACACAAGGCTGCATACCCTGTACGCGCACCTAGTTAGCAGTCTACACTCATATTTAGCCCTGTGTTGAATGCCCAAATCTGTTTCCTACTCACACTGCAGTATCATTTACAGACATTGAGGTATCAGCTTCATGGATTACACATGTGCTGCCCTGGGTCCCTTGTTTAACAACTAGCCCCAGGAGCAAACAACTGCTATTTAGAAAAAAAAGCAGGAACATATTCCTTTTATAAAGACAGTTGTCTAGACAGCATGCAATATAAACACACCAAAACATTCTCTTCCATATATATTTCTGATTCTCATTTGGTTAAATAGGAAGAAGAGAATCCCAAAGACTTAAGTGTTTTTATATATATTAGATATTCAAATTATATCTTGTACACTTCAGAGTCAGTCTAAATCACATATAACAAACATCAGTGAACTTACTGTCCCACATTTAAATGCTGCATAAATCTCATTTGCACAGCTCCAACCTCCTGGACTGAGCTGGTCCATCCCCCTTTTAGAAGTTTTTGCTATATGCTAGGTTAGCATTTCCTGCCAGACAAAAAGCACTGATGTGCCACATATCTCTAGAGAGTCTTCTTGGGGGAAAAAAAAATGAGAAGGAAAGTATTTACTTTTCAAATAGACTAATTAGCATTGGGCATGCATACTTTCCAGTTTCATTTCTTCTAAAAATTTTCAGATGGCTTTGGATTTGAGAACAGGACTATTAAACAAATTGACAAAAGACAGTGGTAAACTAAAAATCCAACTTCAAAATCCAAGTTATTCATTTACCTAAGGAAGAATCAGAAGCATTTTTGCTCTACAATAAAAAAACCTCAGGATACAGTATCGTGGCTTTGTACAATTCCCCTTCATATATTTTTATTTATAGTTTAAGCTTTTCTATGTTGTGTTATTTTCCATCTGCAATCATTACCTAGAACCACAAGATGAATTTTCAGATTCAGAAACACAGAGATCCAAAATATAGTCTGTCATTTGCCTGGTAGCTGCTTCTTGTGATACCCCTCCTCTCCAAACAGCTCCCAGCCTCAGCGGTAGGTCTCTTTTAATTACTAGCCCTCAAAACCTCTTCTGTTTCTCCCCTTCACCGATGGGGGAAATGCTGACACTGAAGTCACTGATGCACGTAAGTGCTGACAGTACTCTAGTCAGAACAGCATGGACAAAGTACTGACCCTCTTGGCCATGCTTTTCTGCAGGTACCAGTGTCCCAACTACGTGGCCCACAGGACTTCAAGCTACTCTGGATAGGTCTCCCATGAGCTGAGTCACCATTAAAGACAGGAGGTGTCAAGATCCTCAGTCCACGGGCCATAGCATCCCACATCGCTACTGTAATTATTCAGCAGACTCAAGACTATTTTAAGTCTTCACCAGTAATATGCAGGGTGACCCAAACAGCTTTTTCACAACAAGGTATTGTCTAACCACAGCAGTACGATGGGAACATAACAAAAGAGTGAGGTGTTAAAAACAGCCAGTTCACAGCAAAATTTGTTACTTTTTAATTGAAGACAAAATAAAACACTATGGTTTTTTCAGTGGTGGACCAAGGCCAGTATCTTCAGGAAGAACAAGTCTCAGGTATACAGTTTAAGACCTAAACCTTCATTGCTATGTGAGTATCCTAAGAGCTTTGCATGGATCCACAAGAGTCCATGGACTATAAGCTCAAAACCACAGAATAATTTAGGTCAGGAGTAGCCTCTGGAGGTCACTCCAAAATATCCACTGCTCTCCCTTCATCCAGTGAGCCAGACATCTCATTAGAGGATGCATTCAGTTTGCTCAGACACTATTTGCTCTTGGTAAATCCATGCTGGGTGTTCCCAGTCATCACCTTATCCCTTGTGGGCCTGGACATGGCTTCCATTTGCTCCATCCCAGGGACTGAGGTGAGTCTGACTGGCCTAGATCCTCCTTCCTGAAGACGGGTGTGACATTTGCTTTTTTCCAGTCCTCAGGAACCTCTCTGATCTGCATGACCTTTCAAAGATGACAGAGAGGCCTTACAATTGTCCAGCTCCCTCAGCACCTTCAGATGCATCCTGCCTGGTCCCATGGATTCGTGTATACCCTGGTACATTCTGCATATTTAATAAAAAAAAATGTCTTTTGACAGGTTGACTTTGACCTTACAGATTGGACATTTAAGGCATGATCTTGTGTATTTACAAAAAACCACTTATGTTCTTACTTGGTTAAGCATACGTGAAAATGTAAGGAATATATATAAACCTGCTTTAACACTAAGTTACGTAGATTCAGTTTATCCCGGGCATCCTAGCCCCTGGAGTATGAGGTCTACTCAGTTTCCTATTCATCTCTTCTACCTTTTTTTCTTTGCTTTTCTGCTCTTTACTTCTGTTTTTACCTGTCCCAAAGCTTGGGGATATTTTTTCCCTGTCCCTCACCACACCCCAGCCACTGCTACTGATATTACAAGCCGTACCCCTAAACTCAGGAAGGATGAGACGAGCTTTCAATACACTGCAGAAATGAAGGCATCTTTGTAATTAACCTTTTGTAATCATATAATAAACAAGCTAAGAACAGAAACCATAACACATAACTCTTCCATCCTTCAAAAAAATAGTAAGTAAATTTCTTAATTAAGGGATAATATTAAATTGTAAACAAACTTTTGTGGTAATAGATGTCACAATTCTAGTGTTGCATTCATCTAGTCCTGGCACATGGGGCATCCAGATGATGGTACTACAGTAATTCTTAATCCATGCACTTTAACTATATAAATGGGAAGCCCTTTATCTTATTTGTAAAATACTGCAAAGAAGCAATGCAGAATCTCTCAATCAGTTCCACGCCTACAGACACCGTTCCTCCACAGCATGGCACCATGGCTTGACTTCAAAGTGTCCTTACTGGTACCAATGAAAGGACAGAGCCTGGAAGAGTGACACTGGCATTGTCGGGGAAGCCCCAGAGGACAGTCCTAGCGTAAGCCAGCCACAAACTGAGTAACACCAATGAAACAGTTCAGCTGTCTTCCCAGCCCAGGGGTGAACACAGATGCAGGATCACATAGGTTAACTGAAAAGATATTGAACCTGTTGGTCTGGATAGACTATGTGGACATGAAGATATCTTAACGTGAGATGGTGTTAATGGCTACCATCAATCAAGGCTTTGATCTCCAGACAATGTTAGATATTGTCTCTAGGCAATGACAGTTCTTAAACTTAATGGGTATGCTAACAGCCTTCATTCAGGCTACATGAAAGAGCAGCTGAATACTTCAATGCACTGAGATAACGAGACAATAGAAGCTACTGCCCAAGGCAATCCTGCACATGATAAAACCTAAGTAAGGCGATACTTTTAATATCCCCAACTATCTTATTTGAAAAAATGTTTAATTCGTTCTCCATTTATCCAGGGAGAATAGAAATCAGCACATCCATTAGCTTCCACTGTATCTGAAATTGCCTAAAAAAAAAGCACAGAAGAGCCAGCACAGCTTATTAACTCAAGGGCAATAATACTGCTGTTGCTTCCAGGATCTGTGGACAACCTGACCACTTCATGTTACCCAGGGCAAGCAGCTCACAGGCACACTGGACAACTGACTAACATGGATATACAAATGGCACTGCATAGTCAGCTAAATCCAATGAGGTTTTCTTAGCTCTGCTCAGCCTAGCAGAATCACTGTTTTGCACCAATTTTCTCAGCATGTATGGCTTCATCACCCTTCTCTCAGCTGGGTCCGAGCCAGTTCAAGCTAATGAAGTCTTCCAGAAATGGGAGCACTGAAAACTAAAGTGAAGAGATGCCGAACGGCTCTGTGAGAGCCAGGCTGTGCTTGGCAAGGATGGCAGGCACATCCAGCTGCATCCTAAGCAGCTCCACACAATGCTGCTCACACACCTTTGCATCATACTTCCCATCCAGGCCTTCCCTATCCAGGTGCCACAGGTCCCTCTTTCCCCTCCCATTAGCCCGGGGAGATAAAAGCAAGCTGCTGGAGGAAAGTCCTCAAGCAGCCTCTTTGCCAGAGAGACAGCACAGGCTGCTTGGTTTTTTTGTGGGGTCAAATTAATTTTTTTTCTCCTTGTTCCTTCAGGGTCTGCTGGTTTTGCTAATATTGTTTCATAAAGAAAATCTTAGACTTACTCTAGCATGGAGTAGTAAAATACTCACCAGTCCTGTGAAAGTTCAAAATCGTCACAGTCAATGAATACAAAGAGAAGATATATAAATGAACAACAAAAAAAACCCCACAACAACCCAACAACAAAAAAACCCAAATTATTGAGAGAAAACAAATGAACTCATATTTGTTCCTGATTTTGTCTAATGTGTTTTTCTCTATCAAAAATTGAAGGAAAAAAAACCCTTTCTGGATTTACATAGTGAAACTGTGAGATTCTCAAGCCATATGAATATTACCAGTAATTACTGCTATATTATAAACTACTACTATTGTATACAGATTTTAAAAGAAAAAAGGCAATGACAAGTTATTTATTATGTTCCTAGAAGCCTAATGCATAGATTTATTTAAAACACACTGTAACATGATTGTTTCCTCAGAATTATTATACAGCTAACATCTCATATAAAACTGAATGATTAACATGGTAAAACAAACTCACTTAGCAAAAGAAAAGCTCTGTCACAACATTGTATTTTAGGCACAACACTGTATTTATAAACTCTCCCCAAAACATACTGGAAGTGCCAAATCTATGCTTGACACACAATTCATATAGCCTTGCTAAGAAGTGAGTGAAACCAGGCAGTGCTAGGGATGTAGGCGTGCAAATACCATCTGAAGTCATCTTTGTGGGAAAGTGCCATTTTGATTGTGTAACTGGAGGCCCAGAATTCACATTAACGAATAATTATATTCTCTATCACAGTGGCAGTAATCTGATTAATTCAATCTAGTTGATAGATGTCGCTGGTGATTTTTATTAGCAAATTGGCCCCATTGTATTTGCAGATATGACATTAATGCTATTTGGGGACCAAGCCATGTCAAAAGAGCAGGATTTGTGCCTGACCTATGTCTGAGAAAGTCATCCACATAATATGTCAAGAAGGAAGCTTGCTGAACACACTGTGCCCTTAAAAATGCTATTCTAGGAAGAATCAGTCACCATACAAGTTCACCACTGCAGCTGAATTTCATAGGCTAATAGGAATGATCTCATTTGGAGTACAAAACTAAAAGAGAAAGTAGGAGTAAAAGATCCAGCAAGGAATCAGTCATAAAAAAAACCCGGGATGTTTGTGTGTTAGTTTTAAAGGTTAAAAATATTTTCAGGCAGAGTGACAGCGTTCTGTGTGCTTTTGCAGCCGGTCAGAATCTTTGTGGTTGCTGCAAACACATATATAACAAACATGACACAGACTTCTTTTTATTTTAGATCATCTTTCCATTATTCAGTTCTTTTTGCATGCTTAGAGATCACAGATCCCTCATCACCTCACTTCTGTTCATTTTGTATCATCACATAAATCTCCAATCTGTTGTGCCTGAAGACCTTGTATCCATTTAAATATATAACCGAACCCTGAAGGCCTAACTGTGTGCGCCAAGGGCAGAATAAAGCTACACAAAAAGATTGTGCATGCTGAGAAGACACTTTATCTAAGGAACACTCAAATGTCCCAGTCTTTGGGAGTGACTGCTGCAGGGATTGCGAGGCAGAGCAGGCAGCTCGCTCACTCCGCTCCCTGGGCACCAGCAGCGTGCTCTGTATGAGCCTGAACGGGTCTTGTTCCAGCTTCATCCCAGGAGGATGGTTCTGGGCAAAAAATAAAAGGAAGGTCCTCAAGCAATCTTCTCCCTCATATAACCAGTCTGAGGCTGGAAGCAGGTTGTCTCTGAATCCCTACACACATTCATAAATGATGCATCACTTCTGAATTAACGTACCATAAAGTCGTAAGTGCATAGATGCTTTCTCTTTAACTGTACAGTAACCAAATATTTGGAAAAAGGAAACAAAAAGGCATGTTCTGTTGATTTTTTGCCTGTTTTCAGGGTGCTTATATGCTCAAAGTTTGGGCAAGCGCCAATTAGAATCATAGAATCATTTAGGTTGGAAAAGACCTTTAAGATCATCAAGTCCAACCATTAACCTAACATTACCAAGTCCACCACTAAACCAATTAAGGGTAGAGTAGCAAACCCACGCCTCCTGGCTTGGTGGCTGGATCATTTATAATGAAAGTAAAAAATAGGAATCATTAAGATTGGAAAGGACCTCTAAGATCATCATTCCAATCATCAACCCAACACCACCATGCCCACTAAACCACGTCACAAAGTGCCACGTCCACCCATTTTTTGAACTCTTCCAGGGATGGTGACTCCACCACCTCTCTACCTAAGCACCACATCTACACATCTTCTAAATACCTCTAGGGATGGGGACTCAATCACTTCCCTGGTTCCACTAGCCTCTTCCTTCCAGTGCTTGACAACCCTTTTGGTGAAGAAATTTTTCCTAATATCCAATCTAAACTTCCCCTGGCACAACTTGAGGCCATTTCCTCTTGTCCTATCACTTGTTACTTGGGAGAAGAGACCAACACCCACCTTGCTACAACCTCCTGTCAGGTAGTTGTAGAGAGCAATAAGGTCTCCTCTCAGCCTCCTCTTCTCCAGACTAAACAACCCCAGTTACCTCAGCCGCACGCATAAGACCTGTGCTCCAGACCCTTCACCAGCTTTGTTGCTCTTCTTTGGACATGCTCCAGCACCTCCACATCTGTCTTGTAGAAATTATGCCTGACAGCCTTCCAAGGTATAAGCACAGGTTAGGCAATCTTCAAATTGAACTGTAGGTTTTGTCGCCATGAGTAAATAAAATGCTTCCTTGTGCCACACACCACTGATTTTGTAGTTGTTCTCCATGACTTGTGATAGAATGTAATGGCAATGATGGGTACATTAGACTGGAGCACTGAAGACTGGAGACCCTGCTTTATTAGCATGACAGATAGACTGCACAACCACAGCCAGAGCGTATTGTCAGTACCTTCTTACCAATTAGGTTAAACGCAGCTCTGGAGAGATCATTTTGCGGGTGAGAGACTAATGTTTACTTTATTCCTCACCTTTCAGTCTCTGTACCATGGCTGCTACTACAGCAGCTCATTAGTATTAATTGGGATAGTCTTTTATGACACACTTGACCAGTAGAAATCATTCCCATTATCACCAGTTAATTCCAGAGGCACATATCCCCACTCAGAGCCACCAGCCCGAATTAGTTCTGGGCTAGTGACCAGAATGGAAAAGCTCAATATCCTCTTGTTAATTCAATGAGCTTTTACTAGCAGAATTGCAGCATATTAGTGCAAATAAGGGTAACATTACTTTTCCTAAGAGTTTAAGGTTTGGGGTTTTTTGTTTGGGGTTTTTTTTCATTTTTACTAAGTCAGTGTTCAGTTGGGAAGCTAGTTATATTCTCTTCAGTATCACAGAATGATATGTAACCTCTCAAGAATAAATTATAAGTACTTCTGCAAATTCAAAATATCATAACACTGAGTTATCTTTACACCAAAAAAAAGACATAGATCCTGCAGTTTAATATTTCAGAAGAAAAAAACATTTGCTAGAGGACATGCATGGCTATAACATGAGATTGTAAGGTGAATTGCTGTTTGTCTTTTCACAATGGAGGACAATTAGGCCAACTTCAATTAACTACTTTTAATTCCCCAGTACTTTTGTTCTTCTTCTGGTGCTGCTCCTTGGAAGGATTTTCCTAAGCATACTTCCAAATCTCCACTAAGCTGCTGCTTAAGTCTCTTGCTGTACTGCCTATAACAATGTTGAGAACGGTAAAGAGAAGCTGCGGTCATTACCTGCCTAGCATGTAACACAGCACTGTGCCCAGATCTCCAAACTCGTATTAATCTGCTTTGGTAAACGCATATGCTACAGCAAAGCTTTGTGCAGACAAGCAAAGGGTGATGTGGAATCAGAAGAGACGCAGTTCTGCGCAGCCACAACTTGCACCTTGATGTCTATGGTTGGATCCCCTTGGCTCAGTTTATCACCTTATTACACAAACCCAGATACCTACAGGCAGGGCAGGTGTCTTCAGACCAGCCTTCTGGGCTGGTTCTTGCTCCCACAGGGCCAGCTCCAGCACAGCATGGACACGCTCACTGTGTCCTCCGTGCTGCTCATCCCTGTGCCTTCCTCGGCAGCCTCTCAGAATGGAAATCCTTTGAAGCAGGGACTACATCTTTTGTCCTGTTTGTAACCCACCAAGCACAGGAGGTTTGCTAATGGGACTCCCATGTGTCACAGTAATTAAGAGTTGGATCACTCACTATTAGTCATAAACTACTATATGAGATAGCTACTGGGAAGACACTGTGTTCATTCAAGATACTGTCATTGCTTAATAAAGTAATGTTATAATTAGTTTGAATCAGTCAAAATTTTTAACTCAGAAGTAAATCATGTGCTTTAACAATGCCAAGGTGTCCTCACTATCAAATTTCAGTAAGTGTCCCATCTTTGAGAAACTTTGCATGAAGAGGGAAGTAGTTAATTCATTATGTGCTCATTAGTAAAATATTTAGAGAGAAAGATGTTCTTAATCGGAATCTTCTAGGGTTTGAGAACAGAACATGCAGAAGTATTTTTAACTCTTGGAATGAGCCACTTTTCCACATTTACATCCCTTTTCTAGATAACAGAAATAGTTTATGTTCATATTTATCAATGCTATGAAAAATCACAGCATTTATTTACATGATAGACATAGAGCTTGTGTCTCACAAGTTGGACTTTCAGTGACAATCTAGAGCAGGAGCTGTAACAGAAGACCTACACTTACATCTTGAAAAAGTATTTTTGCTGCCACATTAACGTTACAGCAGAAGTTAAAATCTCTTTGATTTGGTTACACATAGGCACAAGACAGATGTCTACAGATGGTTTTGGGTGGATGGCTGCAAAACCACAACAACTGTGCAACCGCATGCAAGAAAGATCTGGAGCAAAGAGGTTTACTTCCTTTGCTGCTGCTGATTGCTTTGCACAGCAACCAGAACCTCATTTCCACTCCAGTTTGTGCCTTGAGAAGTTTTACTTCAGTCATCAGATCCCGATTCACAACGTTATTAGAAATTCACAGATAGTGTGCTCTCACTGCACATTTTTATTTGAAAAGAGGTCAGTGGTCTCCAAGAGGGCCACATATTAGCTCTACTAACAGTACAAACTGCTCCTTCCTAGGTTAGCTTCAATACTGTCAAGTAGTTTGGCTGAATTCTTTCCTGAGTGTTGTTCAAGGTTAGGGGTTTTTTAAAGGAAAAATTAACACAACACACAGAGTAAATAATTATTAAAAAGCACCTGTTTATTAAAAATAAATATTTGGAGGGTCCAAAAGCAGATGTGGACACCATTTGGGCACCACAAAAAAAGCTACACAAAGCAGAACTGAACGTTTCCAATTAAGTTAGCAAATCATTAAAGCTGTAAGAGGCATTTCAGTTCTTGGATTGAAGCTGTGGACTCAGCAGGGCTAATTTACTATTCCACTGTTGGTGCGTATCTGTTGGGGCAAGAAGTGCGGGAAGAAGCAAGCAAGTTGCATCTCCTTCTCTCCCACACACCTCTCTGCTCGAGCACTACACTATGCACACACGTGTCCTGGCTGGAAGGTAGGGAGCTGTCGGGCTGTTCCTGCTACCAACATAATTCCATGCTGCTATTTGAATCACATCCTAACACAACACCTTTATGCAGGTGAAGCCAATTTCCCCCGTACTCCATACAGCCTACTGAATAGCATTGTGCAGAAGTGATGGGCCACATTCTGCTTAAAGCTTTGATGAAGTAAATAAACTCAGAGTAAAATTCACAAACACTGAGAGCTTGTGCAGATTTATACTTTTACCTAGGGATCATGACTCAGTGTAGTAGTGTAGATTATATTTGCATTGTACATTAAATAAATTATACATTTTTGTATCTGCCCTCAAATTTTGTGAAGCTTACTTGTTTTTAAATTATCTGTGTTCACAAATTCTATGTGGCTAAGTGGAAGGCATTTAATCTAATTCAATAATCAGATTTGTAGGCATTGATATTTTGAAGTGGCTAACTGACTAACAGCTAATTTTCCTGTGGAATGTGCAATGCACTAACTATCGTCTCCTCCCCCCAAGTAACTGCAGCATACAAATATCTGCTGCATTTGAAAAACTCTTAAATCACTAGCCATCAAGAAACACTAAACTTGACTGGTGTCATACATAATTTATTATGAAGAACCTCCTACAGCCTGTATCAGAGCATGTGCGCGACCTCTGAAACTTGTGGTTTCTTCCCAACTTCAGTGACTTCTGCTAGGATTTCCAGTCAGTACAAACTACCAGGCTGCCAGTACTGCCATTTACCAGGAAATTTTACTTCTCTGATTAGGACGGTCTGCCCTCATATATCTGTATGGTTGCTCACAGACAGTAATCAGAAATGTGAGCTGGAATCAGGAACAAGGAATGTTGTAAGATACCAGAGCAGATAATGTGCTTTGCAAAGCAACTAATTTACCTGCTGATACTGCTGGCATTATGAAAACAAAGGGGATCAGCATTCATACAAGAGAAGCAAGCTACCCATTCATTTCAGCCCATGGTCATAGTGACTGAATTTGAATTTCACCAGAGTAGTTCAGTTTACTTGAACAGGAATTTGTGTATATTTCAATACAAAACTTAGAGCATTGTGGAACTGGAAGACAGACACTTGGTTTCTGAATAAATTAAATTATATCATCAATTACAACAGCCTTTTTGTAGGGTTCTGCTAAGAAATTTGGCAAATTGCTAGATCTTGCTTGCACCAGTGAAAGAAAATCTCCTGAAACAAGATTTTAAACCATATTGAGATGAACAGAAATTATTTGTATTGACTAGTTTGTGCTGAACCTGTTTGTGCAGCATTGATGGCAGCGGGATTACAACTGTTTGTCCAACTACAGCCTAAACAGACCAAAAACATTCTCATCAAGATGGCTTTGACTACATCACACAAATAGAACAACACAGAAGTACATTTAAACCCTCCACCCCACCAACTACTACAGAAGTTTACAAATTATGCTTCTGTCAAGTTGTGTTTACTAAGAGAAGGAAGAGGCTTTAGAATGCCTTTATCTTGCATACAATCCCACTTTTTCAAGTGAAGAAGGATCTGCTCCAAAATTCACAGAAAATAACAAAATGATGGGTAAGGACTCTCACAAACTTTAGGACATGTAGCATGAATTATACTGTTTATAGAAGTTTACAAAAAGAAAGTAATTCTCCACCAATTCTTTGCTGTGAATTTGAAGCTGATTAAAAAGGCAAACATCTTCTTCCCTCCCTCTCCTGAACTCCTGACTTCAAAGAGTGGGAAGAGTTGTTCTCTGTTTCTTTAAATCCTTACACCCTAGCAAAGCAGAAGCTCTGGTAGAAGGAATACAAGTATGAAACTGAGAACACATTGCTTCCTCCACCCTCCATTAATTCAGCAATTTGCAGCACTTCCCTGAGTGGGATATGCATTGGGGTCAGGTTGCTTGAAGCAAAGAAATCCAATTACACTTTAACTGAAGACGCTGTTTTTATTAACAAACACAAATATAGCAAAAGACAAAATTATTTACAACCTTAATCATCCTGTATTACCTTTATCAGTGCTTCCTGAATATACTGTGTTTGTAAGGGGCTCCTGTTTATTTAATTTGCTCTTGCTGTGATGGTAGACTGCATGACAACAGCTTTCCCATTATGCTAACATGTCTTAAGTGTTAGCAAACAAGTAACACTAGTTAGCTAACAAACTCCTCAGAGTTGCAAATATCTTCTTTTATTATTATGAATTTCTCCACTAGGATGGAATCACATTCCTAGCAACTTTCCTACATAAATCACTCCAGCAGGATCATCACAGATGTCACATATAAATTAAATTTGCTTTCAAATAACATTACTTGATGCTAAATAACCTAGATTCAAACTGGCATCAGTAACAATTAATACATTTATCCCGTATGCCTTGGGGTTTCACATAAATAACATTAGACTGATATTTGTTAGAATATTGTCCTGATTCTTCTCTCATCTGTGCTGTATCAGAAGTAAACAAACTCAGAGAGACGGATCCTTCTGCCACAACCTGAACATGCCTCTCTGAAATACACAAAAATTGCAAAGAATTCCAAAAGCAACCCACTCTCCCCCGCAACAAACCCACCAATAAAACCCCTATACATAGACACAGTCTTTATGATGGATCTTATAGCAAAGATGGGTTAGCTATGTCTGAAGATCTACACACACACTAGCCTAGGGAGGAAAATTATGCTTTATGCTTTACAACAGAGTCAACCTGCAAATAATTGTTCAATTGAATTACTCTGGCAGCAAACCCTAAATTTTATGCTATCACCTGGTGGCACTGTTATACAGCCTTCTAAAGCTCTGTTTTCAGTGCCTGGCTCGTGGGAAGGTTCAGTGCCGGCGTTACACAGGGCCTCCGCAGGAAGCTTTGGGATGGAAGAAGCCAACTGACCCAGACATTGTTTTTTGCTTTGGACCTTAAAACAGTGCTGCCCTCTCCAGGCACGTTGCTGGCTTGACATTTGGGGAAGAACACATACCTACATTGCATCTCAGGGTTGATGTTGGTATAAATAATAGCAGTTTGCACATATGCTCCATATTTCTGATACTTCTGCCTTAAGCAACCAACCAGCAAGCTAACTGAAGACCTGGGAGGTTTCAACAGGATAAGTATCAGAAGAAAGCTGTAGTATTACTGCAGATGGTTTGAAGACGAACTTGCTTCACTGAGCAGCTGAGCATGAAGATCATGGAATATAACCCCCAGAAAATAAGAATAATTGCAAATCTTAACAATCTGTCCTGTTTGTAGAAATAATATTTTTTTTCACTGCTTCATTTAGCAAAGATAAAATAATCCATACATTGTGATTAAAAAAAAAAAGAAAAAGAAAAAGAACTCACAAAACCACCATAATATGAACCTCCTGTCTTCCAGAGCACAGAGATAGTATACTAATTTACAGGTAGCTTATGAACATTCAACTGAAACATCAGTTGTGCTGTTAAGCAACAGATGCTACTATACATAGTTTTGTATTCATACATATTATGTGCATTGGTTAGAAAAACATAATCCCACTGAAGTCTCTAGCAACTAAAAATCAAATTATATTTAGGTTTTTTCCTCTCTATTTTTACGTCATACTCACACATCCTGACAGCAGAAAAGGGGCAAGTATCAAGTCTACAAGTGGGTGGGTATCTAAAACATGCTAAATGTTTCCACCTTTTCCTCCTCACAAGAGTATAACTGAAGGAAAGCACTTCTTATCAATATATTTGAAATGGGACTTCTGTATTTTTACTAATAAAGTAAATTAGCTAGAAGTTCTCTCCCTGTTCTTTAAAATTAAAAATGTCTTAATACCAAATGTGATTGACAGGAACAACATCAGCAGAACAAGAATCAGAAGTACAATGGCTGATTTTATCAACAGAATATTGGATTATGGCCTGAGACGGGGCTTTTTTGGTATACTGCATCAGTACTTACACTCTTCTCAAGTGAACTTTTTTGTAGCTCCTCTCCTCCTTGCTCCTTGGGCTCCTTTCTCATTTGCTTACACTCCTACCCTTTTGCAGCTTTCTTCTTGTGTTGGTGCTTCACTGCACATATGTAAGAGGGAACTGCACAGGCAGTGGAAACAGGGACAGGTGTCCTGGGGGGAATACAGGGAAACGGCCTGGTTGTGTAGGGAGGAGGTCAGGAAGGCCAAGGCGAGGATGGAGCTGAATTTGGCAAGGGACGTAAAGAATAACAAGAAGGGCTTCTACAGGTATGTCAACCAGAAAAGGAAGGTTAAAGAAAGCATACCCCCACGATGAACAAGAAAGGCGAACTTGTATCAACGGACGAGGAGAAGGCTGAGGTACTCAACAACTTCTTTGCCTCGGTCTTCACCGGCAACTTCTCTCCTCACCCCTCCCGAATCGATGGACCAAAAGATGGGGAGCAGGGGGGTAAAGCCCCTCCCACTGTAAAGGAAGATCAGGTTCGAGACCACCTAAAGAACCTCAATGTACACAAGTCTATGGGACCTGATGAGATGCACCCCAGAGTCCTGAGGGAATTGGCTGATGTAGTTGCCAAGCTACTCTCCATGATATTTGAAAAGTCATGGCAGTCAGGTGAAGTCCCTGCTGACTGGAAAAAAGGGAATGTTGTGCCCATTTTTAAAAAGGGAAGAAAGGAGGACCCTGGGAACTATTGACCTGTCAGCCTCACCTCTGTGCCTGGGAAGATCATGGAGCAGATCCTCCTAGAAGATATGCTCAAGCACATGGAGGACAGGGAGGCCATTCCAGACAGCCAGCACAGATTCAGCAAGGGCAAGTCCTGCCTGACCAACGTAGTGGCTTTCTATGAAGGAGTAGCTGCATCAGTGGACAAGGGAAAAGCAATGGATGTCATCTACTTGGACTTCTGTAAAGCGTTCAACACGGTCCCCCACAACATCCTTCTCTCTAAATTGGGGAGTTATGGGTTTGATGGGTGGACTGTTCGATGGATAAGGAATTGGCGGGATGGTTGCATCCAGAGGGTCGTGGTCAACGGCTCGATGTCCACATGGAGACTGGTGACAAGTGGGGTCCCTCAGGGGTCTGTACTGGGACCGGTGCTATTTAACATCTTCATCAATGACATAGACAGGGGGATCAAGTGCACCCTCAGCAAGTTTGCAGATGACACCAAGCTGAGTGGTTCCGTTGACACACCAGGAGGACGAGATGTCATCCAGAGGGACCTGGACAAGCTGGAGAGGTGGGCCTGTGTGAACCTCATGAGGTTCAACAAGGCCAAGTGCAAGGTCCTGCACCCGGGATGGAGCAACCCCTGATATCAATACAGGCTGGGGGAGGAAGGGATTGAGAGCAGCCCTGTGGAGAAGTACTTGGGGGTGCTGGCAAATGAAAAGCTGGACATGAGCCGGCAATGTGCGCTTGCAGCCCAGAAAGCCAACCGTATCCTGGGCTGCATCAAAAGAAGCGTGGCCAGCAGGTCGAGGGAGGTGATTCTGCCCCTCTGCTCTGCTCTGGTGAGACCTCAACTGGAGCACTGCATCCAGCTCTGGAGCCCTCAGCACAAGAAGGACGTGGACCTGTTGGAGTGGGTCCAGAGGAAGGCCACCAAAATGATCCGAGGGCTGGAGCACCTCTCCTACGAGGACAGGCTGAGAGAGTTGGGGTTGTTCAGCCTGGAGAAGAGAAGGCTGCGGGGAGACCTTATTGCGACCTTCCAGTACTTAAAGGGGGCCTACAGGAAAGATGGGGAGAATCTTTTTAATAAGGCCTGTTGTGACAGGACAATGAATAACGGATTTAAACTAAAGAAGAATAGATTTAGACTAGACATTAGAAAGAAGTTTTTTACAATGAGGGTGGTGAAGCACTGGAACAGGTTGGCCAGAGAGGTGGTGGAGGCCCCATCCCTGGCAACATTCAAGGCCAGGTTGGACGGGGCTCTGAGCAACCTGATCTGGTTAAAGCTGTCCCTGCTCACTGCAGGGGGGTTGGGCTAGATGATCTCCAAAGGTCCCTTCCAACCCAAAGCATTCTGTGATTCTATGGTTCACTGACCCTACATTCTTCATACCTGCAGTGCTGCCCACTCCTCATCTCCAACACTTCTACCTCTGCGATCGGATATGTCTTCCTGTACACAAGCAGAGCTTATTAACTCATGGTTTATTCAGATGAATTGTAGATTCCTCAGACATATGATTTCAACCATATGAAATAATCTCTCAGCCTTTCTTCTCTAAGCAATATAGATACAAGTTGTAATGAAGAATTTATTAAAGAATTGTGTCTCCCAACGTAAGACAGCTTACCATTCATGTTTAAAAAATAAAATTAAACATCCTGTTTTCAAGTTGTCCCTGTCATTTAGCAAACCATCACAGAAAAATACAAAAATCCAATCATTACAAAAGAACGAACTTAGAGCATGTTGGTTTTGCCAGTATAGAGAAAATTGTTTATTGCCCCAAAGAAGAAATTGGCAAACTATCCAAAAGAAAATGACATTACGCATTTTCTGTCTCTGGTAAATGCAATAAGAAAATCCATTTGATGGTGTTATGGCAGTAAAATAGTGAAGGAGATGGGGCTTCTAAAAGACCATCAAACACAGGAACCCTGTTCAATGAATACCGAGACACTGAGCTGTACCCAATCCACCTTCATTAATGGAGCTTATTGGAAAAAGTGTTTTATAGCAGGTTAGTTACAATCAAGTGTAATAAGGACATGCTATTCCTAAGAATATGCTATTTCACTGAGCGTATTCTCATTTAAAAAGCCAATCTTTCAGAACAACCTTGTCACAGAAAAACATATTCTTCCTCTCTTGCAGAAGACTTCTGTAGGGTTTGAGGTTAGTGCTTTACTTCTTGTATTATCTAACTTAAGTCTCATGCTTTTTACTTGTGAGGAGTTACAATCCCATCTGTAACCCTTAAAGAGAAATGTAGTATGTAAAAAAGGCCAAACTACTTGTCTTACTTGGCTTGGTTTGTTTTTCCAGCAGACAATGAAATCTTTGCTAATAAGAAATAAGCTTTATCTTTTAAAATCCTTATATTATCCTCTTCTATCTGATAGGTTTGGAACGTATGTATTTAATATTGATTAAAAAACCCACAACAAATCAGTATAGGATTAGATCAATGTCAGATAACGTGAGAAAGTTGTTCTACCTTACCTAAAAACTGTCAAATCAAACTCAGCTGTGGATTGTGTAGTTTTAACCCTGTGTGGATTCACCACCTTCTACTAAACTTGAGTTTGGGCCACACCAGTATGTGACTTTTTGTTAGCTCAGCATCGGCAGTGGTGTCATTCAGTATTTTCTCAGGATTCACACGGGCGCTGGTTTCTCTCCGAGATCCCAGCAGGCTTCAATACCCAGCTGACGTTAATGTTAGCAGCTACATTGGAAAATCTTGATCTGTGAACAATCAGTGTTTCATGTTTTATTAAAACAAGAGTTTCTAGTTCTCAGGTAGAACATTTGTCATTTAATTTGTAGAATGAATTTAAGCCAATTTCTCAAGACATCATTTAATTTTCTTAGTCCAGTTAAGTTGTATGTTTTCAAAAATGACTGCATGGAGGACCTATTTTCTCTCAGTCTTATGCAGAGCAAGAATATCAGAAGCTTGGCAAACTATCGAAGAACCAATCTCAACACTGGTTTACATACAATGAAAAGGGAACAACATAATTTAAACTGTAGGTAGATCACAAAAGCACCTAATTATATAGCCAAGTAGTCACACATGTTCTTAAGCAAATATATGGCTACGGTGGCTGAGAAACTGCAAATCAACAACTCTTAGAACAAATCATGGTTGCCACATTTCCTCTGGCAGAGGAAAGAGACTGTCATTCTATCTTCTGCAAATTAAAAGAATAAAAGATTCTCTGAAGCATATTAATTAATCAGATTCATTGGAAACATAGTGGGCTGCTGCCACTATTTAGTTTTCATGAACATATCTGGCCAATTAGTATCTAAATTTATAAAAAGACTTCTTTCATAAATGTTGAATATTTTACACTTTTAAATTCTTTGTATACTCCTATATGCATACTAATGCTCTGTAATTGTGGAACGTTCAACAGTACAATAACTCCATGATAAAATCCAACTGTTCTTCACAGCCCAAGATAAAAATCAAGGTTTGGCAACAACACTCAGTTCCCATAGGATCGGGGCGGGGGGGGAAGAGCATAATAACAAGCCAGTTTGTTAAAATCCAAAAGGAACTTCATAGCAAGCTGTCCTGGAGATGAACCTAACCCAGCACCTCGTGTCTCCTGAAGATCACATCTCATTCTTATTTTCCTAGCAATATAAAGAGAAAGCTTGAATACAGGAAAGGGTAAAAATTAGTTGAAAAAAAGAAAAAAAAATTGGCAGCAGAAGAGGAAGCTTTTCAAACAGCTCATTTGGAGCCCAGTATGCGCTGGGACACATTTGGTAGCCCCTCATGTTCAGGACCCAGAAATATGGAACGGTGGGTAGGGTCTGTCCCAGTGTGTCCCAGAATGGCGTGAATTAGATCATTGCCAGACTCACAGAAAAACAGTCTGCTTGTACAGGAGGGAGACAGTCCCACCCCACCAGCACAGGCCACCTTGCCTGGACACAACCGCAGTATTCGAAACACTGTTCATGGCAACAGAGACTGGTCGTGCCTCCTACACTTTAAAAAAAAGAAAAAAAAAAAAAAAAGGTTAAGAGTGGGGAATCAGAAAACCAGGTAATTATTTCAGCTACTTTAAACTTTTTAATTTAAAAAAATCACAAATTTTTATAATCAGTTTTAGTGTGTTTTTTTAGCTGTCTAGAATTATCAAGCTGTTTGGAAATCTCACATTTGACTTCAGAAGGAATAAAATATGAATAATCACAACAGGTGCTTTGGTGTGATAATATTGCCTCTTCTCGTAGAGAACTTTACCAGATAAAATAACTGGAAATCAATGTAGCCTAGCAGTCCATGATGAAGACTGCAAAATTTGGGCTCTTACAAGTGGCTGAGGAGAGCATTCTCTGCTGATGAAAGTGGTAAGCTAGGAACGGCCCTCTGCCCATGCGCTAAAATTCACTTCCTTGAATTTCAAGTTTGAATCAGGCAGGGAAGGACCTCAGGGGGTCTGAAGTCTAATCACCTGCTCAAAGCAGTGTCATCTATGAGATCAGACCCAGTTGTTCAGGGCTTTACCTTGTTGGGTCTTGAAAACCTCTAAGGACAGAGACCACACAACCTCTCTGTACATCCTGATGCACTCCTTGACTCTCCCCATGGGAAAAAGTTTTTCCTTATATCAAGTCTGAACCTCTTATATTTCAATTTAGGCCAATTGTCTCCCATCATTCTGCCATGCACCACTGCAAAAATCAGACTACTAGATATCTTCTTGGTAGCCTCCTTGCAGGTAGTGGCAGGCCGCTGTAAGGTTCCCCTGGATCTGTCTCTTCTCCAGCTCCCTCAGCCTTTCCTCACAGGGCCCCTGATCGTCTTGGTAACTATTGCCTTTTGAGTTTTTCCAGCCATCAAGTAGTCCAACCACCTAAGCCATAATGCTCCAACATGGACACAGGGATGCGTTGGAAGATGATGACCATGACAAAACATGGTATTTGCTAAAAGTAATGTTGATGGTATCTACCAGTCTCACATCATCCATAGATCTCTTCACTTCTTCCCATGGGGCAATAAAGTTTGAAAAGCTTTCCCAAGATTTACCCATGGTAAAGCCACACGGGCTATTTCCAAATCACCTTCTCCTTCACTTGTCCAGAAATAGCTTCAAAGAGTATCTGCCCCACTATCTTCCTAAGGACTAAAAGGGAAGCTGAACAGTCTATAGTTCCCTGGATAATCCTTCTTGCCGTTTTTGAAAAGCAGTGCAGCATTTGCGTTTCTCCAGTCATCATGGACCTCACATGGCCTCTGTGACCTTTCAAAGATGATAGAGAGCAGCCTCACAATGACCTCAGCCAGCTCCTTCAGCATCCTTCGTATGTATCCTGTTGGGTCCCATGAACTTGTATGGATCAAGATTTTTCTCAAGAGATCCCTGACTTGGCCCTTTCCCACTACCAGTAATTATTGTCATCCCTGAACCCTGTCTCCAGGCTCAATAGCCTCAGCCTTATCTGCACCTTCTATCACTAAATCACCCAACTATTTCAGCAATGAATCCACATTTTCCTTGTTTATTCTTTTACTGTCAGAAGAAAGACTCCACTATTTCACAATATTCAAAAGAATGGTGCTCAAGGCACATCTGAAGTATTAGAAATCACATCCTTTTTTTCAGTCATTTTTCCGTTATACAGAAGATCTCCAATGACAGGGAGACTGAAGGTGATGTGCACCTCTATCAGCCTAGAGCATACAGGTCAAATCAGTTTCTCTTTTTCCCTCCCCCAGAGATTCAAATTTTTTTTAGTACATACTGTTAGCTGATCTTGTAAGTTGAGTAGCTTGACTATAGAACTATAAAAGATTTCAGCTTTGTCCTCATGTAAAGCAGGGAAATCATAAAATCATGAAATACTTCTTGCCCAAAATGACTCAGCAGATGATATGATAGCATTCTATACGATGAAAAACAAAACCAGGATGCTAAGAAAAGGGACATGCTGAGATGAAAGGACATTAATGAGCATCACTCTTCTGGTGGATGCTGTTTCTATAGCTCAGAACTCATTTATATTCAAAGGATACACAGTATCTGTAAAGGACAAAAGAAGGATACAACACTAAAAAACGGCTTTTAATGGCTCCAAGTTTTAAATTCTAAAAAAGAGAAAAACAAAGACATGAACAAACGCTTGCTTGCTCATCCAGAGTAGCTATGTGATCGGAATCAGTAATAAAAATCTTCATGAGAGGTGAATGAGTAAGAATTTTGCATAGTTACTGTTGCTATGAAAGCCACTTCCCTTATTATCCACACGTTCCACAAATTATTTCCCTTTCCTTATCACTCACAAACAGGTAATGAGGTGCTAGAAAAATGGCCTCCTCCTCTAAAAGTTTCTGAGATTGTATTTGAAAGGAAGCAGTCAGAATGGTGTTCCTCAAAAAACAGTGAGTGTTCAATAAGGAAATTGTAAGTGCATTGAATGGGACAGAGTCAGACTCTGCAAATGTGTGTGAACAGCACCTGGATCCTCTGAGAGAGAGCTGGCAGCTTCATCTCCCATCTGTCCTTCTCTGAAACGGAGAGGATGCATCCCAGATTTACAGCATCTACTGCACCAAACTCCACTGCTTATCCAACAACTTCTAATATGCCCACCTATGTTTCATGCTTTGCTAGTTTTAGCAACAAACAAGAAAATGCGCAAATAGGAGAAAAATTGGATATTCAGGAGCTACTACAGAAAGGAACCACATTCAGTTATGTAGAAGAGGAGAAGCAACTATATTCAATTGCCAAATGACAAGAAGAACCTTTCAAAGACATGTTTGGAAAGAAAGTGGAGTATTCTTTGCAGGAAAACCTCTCTACAGTAAATACACCAATTATCAGATAATGTCCCCTACAAGGAGTAAGGTATTTCTAGAGCACCCCAAATAAAATCTCTCAGAGCAGGAAGGGATTTGAGCATGAAAAAAAGAAACAACCACAATGCCACAATGTCTGCCCTTCAAGTAAGGTTGATGCTTATTTTTGAGGAGAAGGCAAGAGGAAGCCCCCAAGTTTGTTTTTAATCAGTGACTACAATAGCAAGTAGTCCCATGAGACAAACCCTGTAAGATTCTCAGCTTGGTTGTAAATGAGCATGTATTTTCAGGTGCAACAATGTTCTCCTTTTCCAGTTTTGAGTCCAATAGCAGATTCACTGTGATATCTGACCAACGGTGTACAGTGCTCTCACACTGCCTCTCCAAAATGGCTAAGCTGGTCCATGAGTGACAAAGCTCCAT
Source organism: Pelecanus crispus (assembly GCF_030463565.1). Lineage (NCBI taxonomy): Eukaryota > Metazoa > Chordata > Aves > Pelecaniformes > Pelecanidae > Pelecanus > Pelecanus crispus. Next base: position 154,283,616 of record NC_134644.1, on the reverse strand, counting down.
CAGGACAAGAGATCTCTGACATATAAAATTACCACTCAAACTGATGTTAGTTCTGCATAATAACTCTATATTAGCAGATAGTGTGACACCATATAAATTTAGTAACAAGTGTGGATGAATTCACACTTAATCTTGTAGCTCTGACATATTTTAAAGGATGTAATAATTTTATGGAAGCGGCCCGGAATGTATGTAAACAGAAAAAAAAGTGAATCTACTGCACGTATAAACAATGTGACATTTATTTATGCTTCCAAATCATTGTAAAAGTCATGACTTAGATTACCTCAATCGAAAGCATATAGCACAAGGGTTAGGTATAGTTATAGCCACTAAATAGTAGCTCATCAGTTTTCATTTAGTTCTCCCTTTCATAACAGGAGGAACAGACTATGACTTACTAATCACTCGGAAAAAAGTTTTTGTTTTAGGTTTCCTCATAAAATCTTCTCTATTATACTCTCAATCACTCTATAAACACTGTCTTATACTGTTTTGTGCATTAATAATAGATCTTCTGACCAGTCATTACTTACATTTATATGCCATTGAATTCTTTGGAAGATCCATCTTCTTTTCACAATAATACATTTTGAAGTACTAAATTAGTAGTAGTGACTAAACTAATCCCAACTAAATTTAAAGTGACTACCCACTGAAACTTTCTCACAAACAAGATTAGTGTGGTGGTACATCTCCCCCGCCCCGCTCCCCCTTTTTCTGTTCTGTTTTTCCCCTTTACTTCGGCTGCTTTACAATCTCAGGAATTCCAGGTCGCAGCTTTTGCGTAGAGAGTTGGTCAGTTAAGCGCCCCTTAATTGTACCAGAAACTCCTACATGGCTGGAGCAGAGGGCGGCTCTGTTCTTATCAACATTCATATTATGGCTAACGAGGGGAGCGAGAACAAACAGCTACCCCGGACAGCCTTGAAACTGGGTGGTATCATCACTGCTGGAATTCCAGCAACAAGCCGACCCGAATTGTGGCTCGGGTGGAAATTTACTGGTGATTAAAGCCAATCATCTCACAATCCTATAAACGGCAGTCCTAAGTGAGGCCCTTTGAGCTCTCCTGGACCACCGCGGGCCGCACCAGCATCTCCCTCTGATCGAAATGTCTCTCAGAGTCAGAGAAAACTAGCAGACTCCGAAAGTCTGCTGCTACCAGAACTCCATTGCCGGAGATCGACAACGGAGCCTGGGCTGCTGATATTCTTCACTCCTCGAGACTCTACTCTTGCCCGTTGAGAAATGCCAAGGCATTAGACGTGAGTATTTCACTAAACTCGAGGGGAATTTTTAACAGGTATACGATTTTCATATATGCATTTATAGTTGTAAGTGTGCATGCGTGAATCAATTTAAGTAGTTTTGTAGATGTATGATTTAATTTTAAAAGGAGTTTTATATTGCTGTACTATTCTTACAGCATTACTCTCCTAAACCATTGACTAAGTCTGAGACTGAGAGTGGGCCCAGCCGCACCTCGGCTCCTCTCTGAGAAGGAGTTTAGAAAGCAAGGGGGTCCATTCTGAACCTCGTGACTCAACGGGAGCCCCCCCCCTTGCCTTTATTCCATATATACGCAATGCTTTTGTGAATCATTTTAACTCGTCGTGATTTAATTCTCTTTTATGTAGTAATAGAGTGAACCTTGCCATCTTCGAATCTGTAACTAAGTCATTGTTTTGATCAATTTTGTCTGATCACTTTATTAATCATTGATGATTGAGTGCTATAGAAAATATTATAATCAAATTCTGCAATTTGCTACAAGTAAATTCTAACTGTTACTAAATCAAACTGTGTAAAGTCATTCATTCATAGTGAATTGACATAATCAGCAGGATTCACAAACCTGCATTCGTGACAATTAGGAACCCACAAGAAAGTCTGTCTTTTCCTATTTATCACTTTGCCATTAGTTAGTAGACACTTGTTTTGGAAACTCAGTCAATTAATATGTATTTATTCAGATGCTGCTTATCCCAAAAGCTTCATTTTTCTTCCACGCTATTTTTTTTTATATCAGTTAATTCCACTGCTCTGAATAGGTAACATGTCGATATTCAAGGAATATAGAAGTCTAGAGTACTAATATGGTCAGGTCAAGTGAGCAGAAAATATTTTCTCTATTAAGATTTCTGCTGACCTCATTTGCAAGACAGATTGGAGAAGAAAAGAAGAAAGCCAACCATATCCTGGGCTGCATCAAAAGAAGCGTGGCCAGCAGGTCGAGGGAGGTGATTCTGCCCCTCTGCTCTGCTCTGGCGAGACCTCACCTGGAGCACTGTGTCCAGCTCTGGGGCCCTCAGCACAAGAAGGACATGGACCTGCTGGAGCGGGTCCAGAGGAGGGCCACAAAAATGATCCGAGGGCTGGAGCACCTCTCCTACGAGGACAGGCTGAGAGAGTTGGGGTTGTTCAGCCTGGAGAAGAGAAGGCTGCGAGGAGACCTTATTGCGACCTTCCAGTACTTAAAGGGGGCCTACAGGAAAGATGGGGAGAATCTTTTTAATAAGGCCTCTTGTGACAGAACAAGGAATAATGGATTTAAACTCAAGAAGAATAGATTTAGACTAGACATTAGAAAGAAGTTTTTTACAGTGAGGGTGGTGAAGCACTGGAACAGGTTGCCCAGAGAGGTGGTGGAGGCCCCATCCCTGGCAACATTCAAGGTCAGGTTGGACGGGGCTCTGAGCACCCTGATCTGGTTAAAGCTGTCCCTGCTCACTGCAGGGGGGTTGGGCTAGATGATCTCCAAAGGTCCCTTCCAACCCAAAGCACTCTATGATTATATGATTCTAAGCTAGCAGAAGCAACATTTTGCATTAAGGTTTTTATAAGATATTAGAAGATACAGTAAAAATTGCTGCATTCCTCCTCTCTCCACCAGCACTGTACTCTAACAACATTTCCTAGTATGAACTACTGTCCTGCTTTGTGATTTCTTTTGCCCTATTCCTAGAATCAGGAAAATATTTTTATTCAACCACCTTATTTTTAAATAACGTACTTACGCTATACCAGTGCTGCAGTTTTATTTTAATGGCAAACAGAACAAATGAAGGCCTTTTACATCTACAAAACTAGGGTTACTAGGTAGATAGCCTAGTGGGTATATCCTCTTAGAGGTATCTAAGCACTGTACACCGGGCTTTCATGGCTTAATGAGAACCAGAGTATAAACCTCAAGTGCATCTCTTTATAGGGTAACAACATTAGCTACTTCAGTCACCTTAATAAATTGCTAAACATATATCCTGAGGCATCATACCATGAAGCACGGTCCTATAACCCTTCAGTTTGGTCCTACAAGCAACACAGCTGTGATGCTGCACCCGGGCTAACTGCAAGCCAGCTAAAAAGAGCTAGTTGTAGCCTGGACACAGCATTAAGCTGATACAGCCTTACTGCTTTGAATTCAGGTTACCCATATAATTCTCCATTGTATAATATTCCAGCCCACTTTTTAGAGTGCTGAAGACCCAGATACCTTCTTTTTCTCTTTTGAGGGAGTTGCTCAACAATAAGCACTTCAGAAATAAGTGGCCTGAATTTTTAAGTGCCTGAAGCATCTAAAAAGTCTAATTTTAGTTTTTTATTTTTAAGTGTCTTGGGTGCTGTTTCTAGAGTTCTCCAAAAAACTTCATCCAACCCACCATGCAGACTGTTTTTCTTACACTCGCCTTATTAATCTAGGAGTTCCCACTCAATTTCTTCACACCAGTTCAGCACTGGAGGTGCAGGAGCCTTCCTGCCTGCTGAGCCTGCCATATGGAAGAATTACTTCTCCCCCTCACCAACTCTCCATTTTCTGTTTCATTTCATCCAAGCACACAACTTGTTCCCCAATGCCTATTCCTCAGTTCTTCTCTCTCTTACCTACTTTTTCCCCACTTTTTAAAAGTACAACTGCACTCATTAAGTTTGGGAAGCATCTGAGATACACTCTGTGGGAAAGATGAAATGCAAAATAAGTACCTTATGGATAGCTCTCTAAGGTAGGAGCAGTGCTGATGAAATTTTAAAATCTCTTGGAATTACCAGGAAGGAAATACCTTCCTTATTACACATTCACTTTCAGAAGGTCCAAGGTAAATCTGTGTACACATAAGGTGATACAAAAATTTAAAAAATGTTCTGATGCTACAGAGTATTTAGGAACACAGTCTGTTAGACAGTTGCCTGCATCTGCTCACAGTAGCTGCAAGCATACACAAGCTGCTACAATTTCTTCTGCAAAGCATGCGTGTGCAAGGTAAATGCTGATGTGTCTTTGGGTCTGCAAAGCAGAGTGAGATTTATATAAAGACCTCTGAAGTGCTTTCCGCATAGCAAACTAAAAAAACATTTTTTAAAATAATTTTCATTTTAGTCTTTTCATGAGTTGATAAAGTAAAGCTGGTTACACATTTCTTTATACATAATTTTAAGCTGCATGGCTATTCAATAAAATGGGCAGCCATTAACAAATCTGGCTAGGCATTGAAGTTAAGTTTTAATAAGCAATGTGATGCTGACATTTACATTTTAAAACATAAAAACTGTATGTATGTACATGTCTAAATACAGATGTCATACTTCTTTGGTATATCCAGATTTGAGCTCAGTTCTCATATCTACAAAGTACACTGAAGATCATGGTAATTACTGAAAATAAGTTGTTAAGGAAAATGAGAGTAACACAAAACACAATTGGCATTTGTTTGCTCAAGCTCCATTAGTCATGACCATAAACACTGTCATTTGCCAATTTGGTCTGAGGTTAATGTAACAGAATACTAATTTTAAAACAAAAGAAGCAAAGCCAGCTGAGAGCATTAGTCTTCTAACACATTTTCTTAATCCATTTATCACAGTAATGATTAGTTCATGTTACTCGATCTTGGACACAGATTGCTTTTAATAGAGAACAACATGCAAACAAGGGCAAAGCAAGGTAAAACCCTGTGTAATTGTATTAGGCTGGCAACAGGTCTGATGTGCTTGTTTAAGCCATTTAACAGCCAACAGTACACAAAACATCACTAAAATCCAGTATTTTTTTATTTGAGTCCCAGCCCATTTCAGGTGTGTCAGTACATTCATCCTCAGAAAGTAACGAACTATTTTATTGGACTGACTATTAGAAATAATTTTTGAGACAAGTCATAGGAAATTACTTTCAAATCAAGTTAAAGTATGCTGAAGTTGATGGGAGCTCTAAGAAAATAATTATTGTTTCTGTCAGGTTATCAAAGCCATAGACTCAATATCAGAACAACTCAGCCAGTACAGTAAACATGTTCACCTGCTATCAGTACTGTGCTATCCAAGATTAAACCTTTCATTTTCACAATATTCAGGAATGTGTGCCATTAAACATTTGTAAAGATACAGAGAAACTCTTGTTTCTTCAATTTGCCTGTCAGCAAACTGCAAACATTATGTAGTGTGCAGTAACGCTAGCTCTAAAAACTTATTCCTTGTGATTTATACATTCCACATAGACAAGGCTGTATATATAAGAACATAAAACCAATACATCTCCCATACTGGGTCAATCCAGCCAGGCCACCTCACCTGGTACTCTGTACAAGGATAACGGAAGACAATATTTAAGAAAAATATGTAAGCTTGGCCACCTTCTGTGGTCTGTTCCCTTCATAGTTCCCCAGGGTCTACAACTGTTGTTCACAAACGTTAGCATCTGTTTATGGGCAAGTTGCCCGTGAATGCTGTTATCTATGGACACGCTGTCCATGTTCCAGCACGATACGCAGAGAGGCTACGAAGTATCCACCCCTGGAGATTGTCAAGACTAGGCAAGACAAAGCTTTGGCTGTTCTGATCTAGTGCTGGCTGAAGTCCCACTTCAAGCAGGACACCAGACTATATAACCTTCAGAGGTCTTTTCCAGTCAACAAGTCTGTCAAATCAAGTGCTGCACAACATTCAAACAAATTAATCAAATGGATGAACAACATTCTGTTATTCCAGCACTGAGGTTAGATCCTGAGCAACTGCTGCTCAGACCTTGTGATCACTAGAAGCACATCTAGGTTACTAACGTTGATGGAGTTCACGTTATAAGGATTTTGTAAAGGTTCCCAAAAGAAAATGCAGGTGAGTCAAATTTAACAAATAGATAAATGTGAACCTGAGTCTGTGCTTCCACACAGATTGTGTTTTGGGTGATCACAGAAGAACATTCATATATGGTCAATTTACCAATAATATTTTTTAATCCTGAGTTAGATTAAGAACTCATTTTGATGATGTGGTGGATTTCTACTTTCATTACTACTCCTATGCAAAACTCCCCCATTCCATGCCCTGCTTTAGCTATGAAGCAATCTTGGCACGTCTTTGATATTCCTTTAAGATTATTTGGAGGGAGGAGGAGAAAAAAAGCCATAGAGCAATATTTCTTGGAGAATACATTTCAAAGTAAAAAGCCACTCAAGTGCACTGATTTAACTAAGCTTTGTCAGAAAACATGTTCTATACTTAAGTATAAAATATTTATTTTAGGGCGCTATTCTCCCACATGATACGATAGAATCTTCTTTAAAGAAGGATTATGCAAGTTGCGATTTTTAAAGTAAAATTTTAGACCTATTGTCCAAGATACTAATGAACCCATCAATGCCTTCACTTTGTCTCATTTTTATTTACTTTGCGGTAGACAGGATTGAGTGATAATTGAAACTTTTATGACTTTCCAGAAGGCAGTTGTGCAGCCCAATTTGAATGCAGGGCATCAAAAAATGCAAACACATAAAATCATTCACCACTTAAAATACAGCCCAGCCTTCATTATTAAAATGTGTAGATTGCTAATGCAGTTTCCTTCTTTAAAAACAACATAACTTACAATGACAGCCAACTTCAAGGGTTCAGACATAGCACAATGAAAGATGTTTAAGGCAACGCATTTTTCTTTACCTTTTAGACAAGTTAAAGACACACAAATAGTTACCTTGGAGCAGAAGAAATGATCACATTATACTGCAATAATTTAACAGCACAGAAACGTACAATTAAAATACATAACTTCTTTTTCTTAAATCTACTGACATTTTGTCTCTTCAAAAAACAGCACTAGCATCCATCCCTCGTTTGTACCTCTCCCATTAGCACATCTGCCTCTGACAAGCACTAATGAACCCAACATCACAAAGCCAATCCTCACTCAGTTTTAATCAGGTGAGAAGCAAAATGTTGCCAAAGGAATCAGTCAGGCCCAGCTCCAAAACGATATATGGGGAAGCGAGTTATGAAGCATTTTCTAGGGTGCCTAATATGGTTTTATAAGAATCATGTAGATGCTGAAATCCCAGAAGAATATAGAGAAAACCAAAATATTCAGGGAAAGATACCCAGAAACCCCCCTAATTAATCCTTCAAACTCAGCAGGCTTCCTCCCTCTCCAAACTGGAAATCCTTTCTAACCAGGAGCCTTCTAAACAATCTCTGCCAAAACTCAGATGCAATACATTGTCAAAGGCAACTATGTTCTTCCTACATCCTTCCTCCCAAAATTGCTTTTATGCTTTCTTCAATACTTGTTCTTAAGAAAAAAAAAGGCAGAAGAAGGAATTCTTGTAAACAGTGCAGGATAAATAAAGCAGGTTAATTCTTCAGGATAGTTTGACATCAGCATGAAGATATGACATCTTAAAGCTCACTGTGGGCATTTGTAATCTTAGTAGCCAACTGCAATTAGCCAAAAGAAATAAAACATAAATAAACAGGAAGACCTTGCCTTTTTAATAAGTATATTTGATTTTTTCTGTGAAAGAAAACTCACCAATGGTGTAATATCTCTTCAACTCACTCCTCCGTGGATTGCGCCTTTGGGTGTTTGTGGCGTTGTTCTGTTCCTCCTCAGAAGCAGCTGTCTTAGTGGCAAGCAAAGATTTACTGGGCTGAGGTGTCTGAGCTTCAGCTGCCACTGGGTTGCATCCTGGCCCACTAATATCCACTGACTGGGACTTTTTCTTTAATCTAAAGGCAATTTAAGGCAATAAAGTATTACTAATCATCATCCTATACCTAGATTATGTATAGAATAACAGCAATATATTAATTGTACAACAATTCGTGCATGTCACAGCAGAACACAGAACAGCAGTGATAAATTAGGCCTTGTATTGATTTCCCTCTTCAGCTCCCGCTAAATCAGTTAAAGCACTTCCATCTCACATGTAGCTACAAATGGTAAACTGCCCTCAGATCCGCCTGCTTGAAGGATCAGTCCCTAATCTATTTCAGAGAAGATGAGCTGCCCACAATTAACCTACCATTCAGTTGCCTGGATTAAGTTTCCACAGACAACGGGAGCACAAAGAAATTAAATAATTTGCACAAAGTTGCTGAAAGTCTCAAGAGAAAAGAACTGACTTACAATCTTCTGAATTGAGATGCAGCTCTACAACTGCATTTCTCATTCTGCAACAGATTCAAGATGTTGTTTCTCACCAAAACTCAAGAACCCCAGTAACCCCAAGTACCATTTTGTGCACTGCAACAGCACTGGACAGAGGAAAAGAAATTCTCTGTCCTGCAGAAGAAATCAGTGTTACTCAACTCATTACTGGTATCCAGGTAGAGTATGACTTATTAGCTGCTATCCTCTGAGCCCAACCATCCAACCAGTTTTTTACCCATCTAGCTGTCCACACATCCAGCCATAGCATCGTAACTTAGGTACAAGTATACTGTGAGAGACAGTGTCAAAAGCCTTGCTAAAGTCAAGGCAAATGACATTATCACTCTCCAGTCCTCCCCAAATCTAGTCATTTTATCAGAGTTCTGTGGGAGAGAGACTTAGAAAAACTCTCAAATCCTACTTCAGAGCGGTGGTGAGTATACTGCCACCACTGAATCACCATAGTTCTGGCATCTCCTCTATCTCTAGCAACATAAAATAGAGGTTATTATGCTACCAGAGCTATTGAATAGGGACAAATGCTCTGTTACAATGAAGCTCACTTACATACACATTGGATTTTGTCAACACTTTTCTTAAATTAAGTCTCTATAAATGTATATAGTTGACTACATGATTTGATCCTGGAAAAAAAAAAAAGGTTTATGGCATTGCAGTGAGATCTTGATCTGAGACGAAGGGGTCATAATAATTCTGAAATTTTGAAGTAAGTGAAGTAAAATGATGAAGTTCTGTAATGCCAAAGGATAATTTTATTAGGGTAACAATTTAATGCTAAGCAGCCTCCCTCTTAACTCTGTGTTTCCTTATTTTTAAAACATTTTCTCCACGTATTGGTTGCACTTAAACAGTATGGATTCCTGCACTGAGAATGGAATCTGCTAGTTTAAGAGATTAACTGATTAAATATCTTAATAATAATTACTGCTATTAGTAGACTGGAAAATCTTCAGGTCATGATCAAGCTCTGGAAGATTATATTAAAGTATCAAAATGTATGTAGAATTTTATGAATGACACTATGAAAGTGAAATTACTACACTCACGTGGGGTATTGCTAGTCCAGGGGATGTTAGAAAGTTAGCAGTTAAAAATTAACTTCTCTAGGTGGTCCAATGAGAAAGACTACTTCCACTATAACCTTTTCCCTAGACTGGCCCAGGGTGTCTTGTCTTTGAACCAACACTCCTCAGCTCCAATGCCTCTGCACAAACAGTTCAGGATGACAGGGATCTTGATCCCTCCTACATATAAGAAAGGCTGTACTGGGTCAAAGCAGATGTTCATCTAGACACATGTCTTGTCTCTAATAACTCCATCAATGGAAAGAGTACAGGCAGGTGCACAGTGCCACCTCCCCCAGGATATCCTTCCCACCTCCAGCAAACTCTGGTTTACAGGTGTCCTGAGTTAGATGATGCACCTTTTTTAGCTCTTAGAGTTATTTTTCTTGGCTTGTCCTTAATTACTCCTGAACTCATCTAAACTTCTGATATAGGCGGCATCCTGCCTTGACGGGTTCTGATTTAACTATGCACTGTGTTCATTTTAGTGTACAGTAACCACAGTAGCTTATTTTAATGACTTCTAAGAGTGGCATTATGAGAAACAATTAACTACTACTCCATATATACCAGCTGCTTACATTAGCTCCTGCTAATGTAGAGAGCCCTACAGATATAGGATGAACAACTTGTCACTGTGATGAAACTATCTTTACGTTGAGGATCTTGGTCGATGGACCCATATATGGAGTCAGTGTGGACACCATTCTGAACAGCTTGGGATGAACTAACTGAGTACTTCTATGAGCACTGATACATATAAAAATCAAGGTAAGACTGGGCAGGGCATCCTCTCTGAGTAAACATTGTGAGAAGAAAAGAAAGCTCCGTTGTTTGAAATGATGCTCCAGAAACAGAGAGCTTGTTTTGAGCAGTTCTAGCTTTAAGCCTACAGCTGGTCCAATGTATTTACCTAAAATGAAGGCTGGAATATTTCAGTGATTCATTAACAATGAAATGGTGTTCCATTATGATGTTAAATTCTGCTATGTTGTTGAATATGCCATATTTCAGGTGATACAAAAGATCTCTCAGTTCCCTACCACTTGAAATCTTTTAAGATTTAAAGGATGACTTTTGGGAAAAAAAATCACTAGTTTTCAAGAAGTGATGCTCTACCTCAGACCAAAGCTTCCACTGTGATTACAGTGTCTTGCTTCTGTGTTGTGCAAGATATTTGTGGGCAAAGAAGCTACAAAATGTTTAGTACCTCCATAATCTCAAACCAAGGCAAGTGAGGCCTAAGGATCGATAAGTCATATGTCCTGCATGATGTATTTCTGTGCTCTGCCCCAGAGGACAGACAGCAGGTGAGTTGAAATAAATTGTACAAATTGAAAAATACCAGTATGATTTATATTCTCAACTATGTTATGAACGCATTCTTCACCACCAAGGCTGCCTGAAGGACAGTCCAATTAATAAAGCTGTGAATTACAGTGTGGAGGTAGCCAATAAAATAGCTTGCTGCACTGTGGGGAACACGAGATTGTTGTTACAAATACACTGTGTCTATTCTTCTAGAATCACATAGGAATAAAGGGATAATACCTGTCATCGGAGCACTAAAAATGTCACATGGCCTTTTTCAGGTGACTTATGATTAATAAAAGACTCGGTCAAAATGCTTATAGCAAATTAATGCCCAAAAAGTTATCTACTCTTGCAATCCAGAATCATTTAAATGCAAGACTTCCAGAGTCATAGGTACTTGAGTACTAAAATTAAAGAACAGGAGCATGAAAGGCAAGCAAGTGCACATAGTATTGTCAAACTGTTCTTGAGAGAGCATGGTGACAGTGCTTTTGCTGCCAGGAAAGACAGAAAGATACAGGGTCTGAATTAATCCAGACTCTGCAATAACAGGGTCAGCTGAGTAGGACACAGGTTCAAGTAAGGACACAACTTTATAGGAATGACTTGACAAAAACAAGCAACTTACTCAAATGCATCTTCCTTCAGCCTACCTGAACTGTATATTGATATATGTTGATATGTTTGAAAAAACACTGCAGCCTTTGAACTGCATCTTCACTAGACCACCATGTCTTGCAAAGAGAGCCTGAGTTCTGTGCATGTTTTGAAGCCAAGAAAATGAATTCATTTTAAGCCTGACCCTTTTCCAGCACCTTACTTTATTACTAGCTTTGAGTTGCATTTGGTTTTGTTTTTTTTTTTATATTAAAGCTGCACAGTGAGGCTGAAACAAGATATATTCTTTGACAGAAAGGAATCTGAATGTGAAATGCCTTGGGATCACATTCCTGATTCTTGCTTTGTCTGTCTGCTTGTAGAAAAATAAATAAAAGATATAAGAAATACTGTGGCAAATCTTTTTTATCTTTTACTCTATGTAGTCTGTAGTAGCCTTCAACTAACTTTTAAACAATGGGCAACAGAGGTCTTCCAATATTGCCTGGTGTGACCCAAAATGACACTGCTGCAGACATCTGGCAGACAGCATGCCAGTGAGGATTTCAGTCAGCACTGCACCAGTCAGGCTTGGAAATGCATATATGATATCAAGGACAAAGTCCTAACTTGACAGAGATCTGAAGTAGAAGGGGCGAAATTTTCTTTTTCTGCATCTGTCTTTAAATTATAGGAGTCCCAGGGGAGGGAAAACTATGCAGCAAAAAAAGGAAAATCTGCAGCCTTTGAGAGGTGTGAAACCTTGAGCTGGTCACTACTGTTGTCTTCTGGCTACTGGCAGCTTCTGTGAAATAATGGTTGTGCTCTCACTTGGCTGTTAAAACAGACAGGCACCTTCACAGCAAAAGCGGTAAGTTCAGAGGAGATAGAATGACTATGAAGGCCCAATTGTTGATAATTAATTGGGACAACCCATCCTGGGTCAAAGTTCAAGTAGGGCCAGAGGAGGGGTTATTCAGCTGCTGCTGAGTGGATCTGGAAATGCCGTGTTTGCTTGGAACATGGCTGAGCAGCACCTTGGTTTTAGACAACCCTGCTCAAACACGCATTTCACACACCTATTTGTGTAATTCAGTCGCACTGTTGCTAATAACCCATTAAACCCCCATTTGCTGCATTTATATCTTGCTGTATTTTCCTAGAACAGACGTCGTTCACCCCAATGTCATGCTTTAACCCCAGTGGGCAACTAAGCACCACACAGCCGCTCGCTCACCTCCCGCCCTGGTGGAATGGGGGAGAGAATCGGAAAAAAAAAGTAAAACCCATGGGTTGAGATAAAGGCAGTTTGATAGGACAGCAGAGGAAGAGAAAATAATAATAATAAGAATGATAAAATAATATACAAAGCAAGTGATGCACAATGCAATTGCTCACCACCCACTGACAGATACCCAGACAGTTCCCGAGCAGCGATCGCTGCTCCCAACCAACTCCCCCCCAGCTTATATACTGAGCATGATGTCATATGGTATGGAATAGCCCTTTGGGCAGTTTGGGTCAGCTGTCCTGGCTGTGCCCCGTCCCAGCTTCTTGTGCACCTGGCAGAGCATGGGAAGCTGAAAAGTCCTTGACTAGCATAAGCAGTACTTAGCAACAACTAAAACATCAGTGTGTTATCAACATTCTTCTCCTACTAAATCCAAACCACAGCACTATGCCTGCTACTAGGAAGAAAATTAACTCTATCCCAGCTGAAACCAGGACACCCAGTAACTCCAGCCATCTAAGACCTTCTATGCAGTCACTCCTTGGTGCCTCTAACCTACCAGACAGAGGCACAAAACCCAAATCTGCCTCTCAGCACCCTGTAAGTTACTGATTGCAGAGGACTTGCTCATCTAGCTCATCCAGGAGGAATGTGCATCTCCAAGCTGTGTGATATGACATACCTGTAGGCAGATACACTGACTAGCTTTTGAACTTGCACTTTATTTCTCCTTCCATCCTCTGCATACAACTGCAAAGTTTTCTACGGCATCTTAAAAACAGCCTAACAGATGGCTCCAGCTTTTACCTCCTGCTGACCAGCTGGCACCCTGCACTCCCCAGCAGCACCTCCCAGGAACGGGTCACTTTGAACAGATTCTTACCATTTCCCTCAGAAAGAAAATGTGGTCAGGTGGTTGGGTGTTTGAGCATTGACCACCAAGTCTTCTGGGCAGTCCATACATATAGGAAGTCCTCAAATCCTGGGACTAGTGAATTCTCTGGGAAATCTGCTATAGATTTTAAGAACATTAGGATTTCATCTCTGTCATTCACTATCGCAAACCTATTCTATTCCTAATACAATCCACGCACTTTTTCATGTTATAATTGCAAACTGAAATTTGTAAAGCAGCATGGAAAAAAAATAAGGCATTATTCTCTAAACAAGCATGGCTGGCAGTCCAGTCTGAAAGAAAAGGGGAAAAGCATTTAAACCATTTATGGTGGAAACAAACAAGCATACGAAGTGTCCCAGGGGCTGGGAATCTGTACAATTCAGTCTTTGTGACTTTCTAAGTAAAAATCCCTTACTGCAACAAAGATTTGGAGGAAAGCCTAGCTCATTCTTATCTACTGAATACAAAAAAATCTTCCTGTGCCCCTTGTGACTATTGCAGAGATTTTACTACACAGTTAACAGGAGAAGCAAAAGCATTCATTTGAAGAGTTATGCTTATTCTTCAGAGATGCATTTAGTATTTTTGAATGCCCAGAAGAGCTGGTTATGAATTTGTGATTTAAACTGATGTTGACAGCCAGGATTTATCTGATTCTGGAAAAAAGTAAACTTCTCTTTTCAACACAGCACTGCAAAGGTCTGACAACTTATACACAGGAGAAGGCCTAACCCCCCGGCATCTGCACAGACTAGCCCCAAAACCAGTTACTTTATTCCCCTGTGGACACACTGTCCCCCACCGCAGCCTCCACACAAATCCACATTTGCACATGGCCAGCATTTTTTGGCTGCTATGGCAATTTGGAGGGATCAGGTAAAAGGCTTGTGGCCTGCAGTCAGGCTCCATTTACTGCCTGAGGCTCCTTCTGCACTCTTGCAGCGTGAGGCAATGCCATGGAGGGCTGCTGGAAATTTTTTTGTTTAATGCTCTTGAATACCACCTGCAGCTCTGGCCACCCTCCCCCCCCCCCCCCCCCCCGCCCCCACCCCGAAAAGAAGATAAGAAGATAGCAGGATTAGACTGATACAGACAAAAACCACCCGTGATAACAATGAATCGGTTCCTCATGGGGCGAGACGAAACAGACTGTGGGAAGGAGCTGCCAGCGGGAGACCAGCGCAGGGACCTCTACAGCCATCAGCCACGGGAAAGGGGGGTGGCAAATGGTTTTTCACCATGGACCATTTAAGAAGCACCAAATGAAGGCAAGCAGCAAGTTGGAAATAAACACAAAGAAGTACTTCTTTAAACGGTACAAAATTGCATGATGGAAATAATTGTGCAGGCTAGGAGTATCGCTCGGTACATAAATGAATGACACGAGTCAGGCAGAAAACATCCATTAGGGGCTGTGAAGCATGCAGGTACTTCAGCTCACAAATTCCTCGAGCCAAGGATTGCTGGAAGGAGGAGCGGTTTCACAGGGAAAGAGCCACTAAATACATGCTCTCTCTTCTATTATCCCCAAGTATCCACTACCATATAAGTAGGACACACAACTGAGTGTAACATACTTGCAATGCAAACCTGAATTGGTCATTATGAATTGCAGAGGGGAACAAAAGCAACGACCACAAAGCAGCTAGAAAATACCACACCGCTGAACTAGATGTCTATCAGTAAACAAACAAACAAAAAAAACCCAGAGAAGCCCTTCAAACTGTTACTTTACATGTTGAACATGCATCAGAGTTTTCTGATAATGCAAGCAGCTATGAGACCATTTAATGGCGGAGAACAGGAACAAGACAACCTTCACACGGGCAGCGTTATGAAAGGATTAGGAATGATTTCACACCTACATGGCCCAAATAGCAATTCGAAGTGGCAGGTATGTATCAACAACACAACCTAGCTTCAGGAAAGAAAACAGTGCTGGCACAAAAGCTATGTGGAAAAAAATAGTGGCATTTCAACATCATTCAACTCTATACCCCCCAGCATATGTATCTGAGCATGTAGAGCAAGCATATAAAACACTTTTTTTTTCCTTTACACACACTATCAAAAATTACCATGCAAATTAAAGACACAACAGTTGTTAATTACCAGAGTACCAGAAAGCAAACCAAAACCACCCTCTTTCTACTTCCCAGTCACCCTTAAGGAAGTGGTCCCAGCACATCCAAGAAAACTGACACCACCCCTCATTCTGTAAAAAAAGTTAATACCAAACCAGAAGTTTCCACCAGGGCAAAAGATGAGGAGTATCTAACTGACTGAAAAATTGTTTTTGTGATGTGTGGAATAGGCAACCCACACCCTCTTAACAAAACTCTACCAACAACACTGGCGCCTTGTGTTTCAAGAGCACATCACAGAATAAAGACTTAGGAAAATGAACACAAACCTTGTGATTATTCCTGGGAGCATGACAGCACTGCTACAGGTAAACCCTTGGAGGACCATTTACAGAAGACATATAGATTGGTTGCTGCCAGGTTACATCCATGAACTCCAAGCGGGAGAATCCAGAATCCACTTGTGGTTCAAGTGTGACAAGGCATACTCACTGCCTGGGAGAGAAGCGTTAGTGAGTCCGCGGGCAAAGGAGTCAAAGCGCTCTACACACCACAGATGGGCCTGGAGATGTACATTCGCAGGAGGATGGGGCATGGCAGAAGTGGGGAGGGAGGTGATGATGATGATGGAGAGGAAGATGGCAGCGGTCACGCTAAATACACAATGTAACTCAGATAGTCGCAGCATATACAATTCATTCTTTTTTTCCTGCCTAAGTTTTTGTAAGGATTAAGAGCTCAAGATCATATGGCTTCGCCATGGCTGTATAATATTTTACAGCTGCTTTACATGGTGGAAGTAATACGCTTTGCAACTAGGGTGTGTGTTTTGTCAGGGATGACAATTTCTTGATTTTTTCTTTTAGGATTTTGAGAGCTGGGGTTGCAATGCTGTACTATTTGCTGACAGTTATCTTGATTCTGGACATGTTTTAGAAGAGATGTGTAAAGTAAATTACTATTTTGAATCTTGCTATTTTGTTAATAGCTGCTATACTGTTATTTAAATAACTCCCACTAGTTCCATTTTCACAAAAGCTCTTCCAATGCTTTATGCAGATCTACTTTAGTACAATTTGCATGGGTCTTGAAATTTCCAGCTCTGTCATATTCAGCACAGAAAAATTTTGCATAATGGTTTTAAAATGATGATAATTTCTATTTCATTCTTATTTGTCTCATTAATGCTGTAGCATTATATCTAATGCAACTTTATTTATAAGGATGGATTCGAACTCTTCAAACTATTTTAAGGTTGTATCACTAAGAAAAGTCTTTACTTCACCTGATTAGAAGGAGCTATTTCTGAAATCTCATTATAGGCCATGCAACGAGCACCCAGATCCTATTCCCCTGAAAATTACTGTGAGATTTTCACACAATCTATAATATGCAGGACCACATCCTACATTACCATCTTCTCTCTCCCAAACACTGAATCCAGAGTTTTCAAAAGCAGGTGTAACCAGTGGTCTGGGAGCTGCGTGGCATACCCTGAGACATACGGAATACCTCACGTACAGTGAAGCCATATAAACTTGTAGCATTTTTCCATAAAAGTAACTTTGTCATAATATCAATTATTTTCTGTGCTAGCTGCAAGTAATTTATATACCAACAAAGCTGTTTTATCCATAGCCTTTAATTTAGGCAATTGCATTTACATTTCTGATTCCAACCCTAGGCTTGACTGTTTTCCAAGTTGTTTACAAGTCAGCTGCAATACCCCTGCGCATTTAATGTTCCTGAGATTGCTACAGTATATGCAATCATAACATGCATACATTTATGTAGTCGAATTTGGAAGCAAAAGGGCCTTTTAACTTCTCAAAGAGATGGCAGAGGAGGCTGGAAGTTACAATGCTCTTACAGTACCAGAGATTTGTGTGTTCTAGTTCTACCATCTCAACAAATAGGCATCAGAACAGCAGGCAACCGCTGCTCAGTTTTGAAGAACATGCTGTGGATATAGAATTAGAATCGTTTAGGTTGGAAAAGACCTTTAAGATCATCCAGTCCAACCATTAACCTACACTACCAAGTCCACACTAAACCAATTAAGGGTAGACTAGACTAAACCATGTCCCGAAGACATGGAAATGCAAATCTGCACATTCTTCTGCCTTGCCTGGTAGCTCATACAACTTGAAATGTACACAGTGAAACAACTTAAAGACTTCTTTCAAAATATAAAACCATCATTATTATCTGTATTCCACAAGACATACATGGGATAAGACATTCTGATCTCATCATTGAAAATTCAGTGAGTTGTAAAGGTATTTTGTAAAAGGGGAAAAGAGAATAAATAAACAGTGAGTGAGATCCAGCCAGGAGCATCCCTTTGTGCAACAGCCCATCAGCTGGAGCGCCTTCAGGCAAGTGGGGACCTTCCGGTCTGGCCTTCCTCCTGCAGCTAGGCAGCCTGCCCTGTCACGCCATGACATGCCACTGTCATGTTACACAGTACTGCTTGGCAGCTGTGAAAGCCAGTCCTGGGACCAGAGCTGCAGCAAGCAAGAGAGCCTCCATCTTTAGTCTGAGCATTAGGACATGCTGCAGAAAGTGCAAAGACCGTGCTCTGCGACCTGCCACCAGAGCATGGGGCTGGGGAAGGGGGGTCAGTCCAAGGCAGCAGAAGACACAAATCTCACAGGTGATCATCCAAACTCTCCCCATGCTCCTTCCCAAACGGAGCTCCCCCTCCTCTTCCTAGAGCCACAAGACTCATCCCCACACTGGTTTGAAGTGCCCTTTGGGCAAAGCTGTCTGCTTCCCACCAGGCATGGGGGCTATGGGGCTGCACTGTGAAAGCCATTAAGGCTGTTTCACTTCTCTAAGAACCAGGCACAGCACATTACACAGATGTTAGGACTGAAAAAATATCTAATACTTAGAAGTCTTTGGAAGCACCCACCTGTCTTCATTGAATACAGGTCAATGACAAGACTGGACAAAGGCTAGCAACTTAAACTGTAAACCAAACAGGCAACTAAGTTATCCAATTTGTACAAATACCATGTCTTCATACTTTTGCAATATAGGTTAGCCTTGAAACCAAGATTACACAGATTTGCAATGTGTGCATAATATATTCTTCTATAAGTCCTCACAGGACGAAAAGCAACTGTCATAAAATAAAGCAATTAGCACCAACTCACAAAGGGCAGACTCTCGTTACAGTGAAGAGAGAGACAGAAGCTGTTCCTTGAGGAGACTAAAACATCTAGCATTTCTCCTTGCTAGGAACATAAATTGGTTCTTAGAGTGCTCTGCAGGATATAATAATATCGGATAAATCTCTGTGGAAGCACCTAACTTGTCAAAGGCAAATTAGAAACTAGACAAAATGAGAAATCTTTCATCATCATAGCCAAAGGAGAATTGTGTTTTTGCCTTTCAACTCATGCATAACTCCAGTATTTTGAATAGTAAGTATAAGTTTAGCATTTTAATGAAATGTGCTGAAAATGTATAGATTGTATAAAATGAGCTTTATATTGGTTGGCTTTTTTTACTATTATTTGATACATACACCACACCCTCCACTGAAAACACGTTCAACCAAGCTACTTTTTCTTGAAGGGAGTTTCACTTGGCACTAGCCATGCAGGTTTGAAAAAGTGCTTGCCCTGTTCTTTTTGCATTTATGATTCATAAACCAGGTTAGCCAAGCTTATACCAGATGGGAGAGAAACATCTTCAAAGATCCAAGAATATTTTGTACTTAAACAAGACAAAATTATCCTCCTACCCTTCTGGCAGGAGACCATCCTGCTCTGTGTTCAGCTCTGACTAACCCCGACCAGCTTGCACTTTTCACCTGGGGTCAGTAACATGGCAAAGTAGTACCAGCATTCCTTCCAGAGCTCCAAGAACAGCCCAAAGGGCTGACTGGGGCTGCCTGTCCATACTTTATTCACTCAGATGCTGCAGCCACACAGGAAATAGAGATATAGAGCCTTGTTAAGGTCCCATCAGACACAATTAGAAAATCGGAAGTCTGTTAATTGCACCTATTGAGAAAACACTATCTCGAGCATATATGTTTTCATGTCTTGTCATCCCAAGAAGTAAGCAATGCCACTTGATAAGCTGATTAATAACAGGTTGTACTAAGAGAATCTATATATAAAGGAGAAACATACAGCTGAACAGATAGCTTGTGAAATAGTGCCTACATATTTAAAAACAAACGGAAAACCCACATAAGTATTTTGTTTCTCAGTTCTGTGGTAGTAGGAGGAACATTTTTAACAACTTTTTACTTTGTGCCCACAAGAGTGTAAAGGTTGTAAAGACATTACTTCACGTCTTCACCCTCCAAGCACAGCCCACAAGCACCGACGATACACCGCCTTGGTCGTAGATGGGGCTGTGCAGCGGGGGAAGCTCTGTTGGATGGAGCTGCAGAGCCGCGGGAGCGAGAACCAGGGCACGAGTGTCCCCCAGGGAGAATGAAGTGGCTCAGGCAAGCACAGAGATTATGTTCAACCTGAACCCAAGCAAACGTATTCTGGGGACAACAAACTATCGTAAAAAAAGGAAAAAGAAAATCCTTCAAGAACATGAACGTTTTTTATATTATGAGAATGTTTGAGATTTCAACTAATTTCAACATACCCTAACTGTGGGGACAGAAAATAAACGTGATGTGATCACAGTGGAAATTCCCACTCTCAGTAAATTCTAGGTCTGCAGAGCTGTAAGCAGGAGTCACTGCTGGTATCTATCCTACACTAAGCATATATTTTTTATTTGGATATTGGCTTACAATGGACAATGCCTACAGACTTCATGAGGGCTGTGAAGGCTCTCTTCATTCCCACCAGTGCAGTTTTCTTCTCGTCTTTGCTTTCATTTTAAACTAAGAATTATGACAGCCAATTTCTCTTTTCAAGTTTCCTTACAAATGAAATTTCCTTAGTCCTGAGTCCTTTCAAGTTCTCCCCTGTAATCCTGTTTTCTGCTCCTGTTATCAAGCCACTGTGCTTTGATGACCCAATGATCAACACATATTGCTGGCTGCTGGAAGCCACCAGAGATTTAGATAGCAATTTCCACTATTTTAAAATATCTATCTTTAATAAAAGTGTCACCATTCATTTTGATTTCTCCCATTTACTGAACGTAAGGCACTTCTAGACTATACAAAATGTTGCCACCACCAAATCTCCTGCTGGACAAAGCAGCAAGTGCCCTCAACACCGTGTCCGTGCAGTGTCAGGACTGCGGGCTGCTGGGGGTGGCCCAGGCATCTACGTGCCTTGAGCATGAAGCAAACAGGGTGGGCGTTCCACTTACAACTGTGACAAACAAAATAAATACATAGTCCAGTACTTACATAGTTCAGATTTTTGTAAAGATGTAGGATTCTAAAAAAGTGTATGTTTAAAAAGATTTACACATTTTAAAATATTTAAATAACAAAAGATATATTTCAGTCTTTCCTACCATAAATATACATACCCTGTTTCTATATCACAGAAAAACTCTAACATTAGGAAAGGAAATTGCCTAAGAAAGGAAGGGAATGTTTTACTTTATATCCATAGTAATGATATCAATAAATATTGAAAAGGTTTTTTAAAATACAGCAAAGTTCATTTTGTTAGGTACAGACTGAAGGCTTCATCTTTAAGTTGGGTGTTTAATAAACCCACCTTGGCATCAAGTACTGCAGTTATCAAGTTTGTCAGCATTTTCACAGAAGCTGAACTTTCTTCTGAGAAGTGTTGCCAGTCAATTAAATTAAATTAAGAGAGCAGCATGATGAAGTGTGTTATTGCTCAGTCTTTAATAAACCAGCTGTGTATTTCTGAGTCTCTCCCAACTTCCCAACAGTGGCCCTGATTCAGCAGCGTCCCTGCCTGACACTGAGACCAGCAGCAGGATGGATCAGCTGTCTCCATCCTGGGAATGAGGTGACCACTAATGCACAGCATGGCTTATCAACAGATACTGTCCAGTTTTTCTTTTTTTTTTACATGTGCAATGTAAATCTCAATCTGAATCTTAATAGTAAAAAGAAAGATCAGATTTGTAGGAGTTAACGTACCTGCACTCTTTTCAGCATCCTAGTATGGTAGAACCATATTTCCTGAACTAGTTGTGGAGGCGGGTCACAGCTCACTGAGGACCAGCCGTCTCAGTAGGCACATGTACATGGTGAGATTTAAGAGGAGACCAGCTAGCATCCTTCTGTATCTACCAAGCCGCTATACTGTAAAAACACTTAAAGAGCAAAACTCTTTATTTATGTTGCAGAGCATCTAGAAGCCTCGTGAGAAACTGCATTAATAAACACAAAGTAGTTGATGGGGCTCTGAGCAACCTGATCTAGTTAAAGCTGTCCCTGCTCACTGCAGGGGGGTCGGGCTAGATGACTTCTAACGTTCCCTTCCAACCCAACGCATTCTATGATTCTATGATGCCTGAGAGGCAGGTAAGTGCCTGGGATGGTACAAGCCTGTTCAGATCCTCGCCTTAAGGCTCAGCTCCTGGTAAGCAAAACATTTCTGCATAATACCAAAGCAAAGCGATCCCACTCAGCTTTTTCCTTACTTTCTTTCAGGATGCATCTTGCATCTGTGCTCCCGTGCTTGAACGAACTCTCTTGGGCCAGTGGTGGTTTTGAGCTATTGTGTCTTAAGTAATGACACTCTCTGTCATGGGCATGAGAAGGATCTTTGGGACCACAGCTCCTGGCTCTGCGCATTGCAGTAGGCACAGGTGTTTTATTCCTTTCTTCTCAGAGATTTACAGATTGGCTGCCTGACCCTTAGGGACAGTTACCAGTACAACCTTGATGGATCAAGCGGGGAGGAACACACTGCCAGCAAGAAGTTAAGTGAAGATGCCAAGAAGGGCAGTCCTCACAAATGCTGCAGTGCCATTGCAACAGTATGAAAGAGGTCATTGAGTTTTATCCACAGATTGGGTATCTTCTTAACCTTTCAGCTGCAGATGGTGGGGAGACACTGGGAGAGAGAAAGGAAAAACAGGGAGGCAGGGGAAGACTAGCAGCACTCCCGGGCAGCCACCTACACTTCTGTGATGGCAGTAATGGCTGTCAGCCTCTGCTGCTTGGGCTGCAGCTCGTGCCCAGATACACTATGAAGAGCCTCGCCACTGCTTATTTCTCTTTTTGCTTCTGCAGGTGGGACTTACAGGCAGCACATGATGATACTGAGATTCAAGAAGACAACCTAAAACCATAATTCAGCTTCATGCTGAAGTAAAGACGTGTCCTCACCAGCAGAAAAGGATGACCTTTCCCTCGAATCACCATTTAGATTTATGCCTGTGACAAGCAACAATCTTTTCCTAATTTTTTTTCCACTCACAATGACACAAAATAGAGTTGGAGAAACATAGACACAAGTGATTGCAGAACACAGATGCCCTGTAGGTTTTTTTATTATTATTTTTAAATCAATAAGCCCAGAGAGCAGAATTGCTATAAGCACTGCAGCTACACTCACTACCAGACACTAGCAATCTATAGGCATCATAGTAAATGACATTATTTAAAGAAGAATCCAATCAAAAAGCACTATACCGTGGATTTCCAAAGCACAGTGAGGCTTTTTTTCCTCCTTAGTCCAGAATAAAGAGCACCTCAAGGCTGGTCTGGAATTGCCAGGTTAAGATCCTCATGATCAGACATAAGCCTCAACAGGCGGCTGAACAGAGAAGGTACAGGAGACGAGGAGCTAGTGTCTGACAGTATGGAAAAGAGAAGCCAAGGAGAGATTTAAACACAGCTGGAAGTGATCAAAACCAGAGCCCAGAAGACAAATGAAGCCACAGCATGTTAAATGAAGCGAGTGAGTTTGGAAACATTTATGCATTTAGCTTCCTAACTACAGCTCAGCTCCAAGGCAGAACTGTTAAACAACCACCTGATCAGAATTTGTAAGAAAACAGCATACAAGCTAAAACATGGAAGCTGCATTTAGATGCATGCAGTAAAACTGTCAAGATTTTAGAAGTCCTACCGAATAAATCAGAAGCTTTTCGTCTAAATGCAAAATAAGAATCAGTAAATCACATTTTCTTTTCAGGAAGTATTGGCAGGATTTCGTGATTTATTTAACTAATCTCACAATGTGTGTTTTTTTCCTTGGCTAATCTTCTCTGAAAAGTAACTATTAGGAAATCAAAATATTATGGCTAAGCCTTGCTAATTGCTCTTATGAACAGAAAGATAAAAACTCTCACTCACATGTCAAAAACATGAGGAAGGGGAAGAATTTAGGAACATGAATCAACAGAAAAAATGAAGAGACCGTATCCTATTCTCTCCATGCTCTTCAATACCCCTCTGCATTTATGTGTACGCAGTTCAGATCCCAGTAACGGTGGGGCTAACTTCTTACCATATTAGCCTGCAAAAAACCACCTATTAAAACCTCTGTAAGTCTTTACAGCAAACTCGGAAGAATAGAAATGGGAAAAGGCAGTAGAGTTCCTTACTCTCTTGTCCATCCAAACTGGAGACAGGCACTGCTTGGCACCTGCATTCATCGAGCACAGATGGGAAAGGGCCAGCAGCTACCCCGTGCTCCTGCCTGTTGCAGTGGTGTACGAATGGCTCTGCTCCAGCTCTGTGTGCCAGGCAGGGTCCTCTCCTTGAAATCTTGGCAGCATAAATACCTGTGCCCAGCTCCTTCAGCACAGCCCTTGAAAGCTCCAGTGTTTCATGCAGTCAAGATTTCCACTTTCAGAATGGCTTAGGCTTAAAAAATAAACTTTCTGCCAAAGTCACAACCCAGACAAGGTCAAGATTTGGATTAGTCAATTCTTATGCTTCCCAAATTTTGTGTCAAGTAATTCTTTCCTCTAGAAAAAATCACGGGTTTGGTAAATGAATCCAGATTGAACTGACTTAGTTTGGCTGTAAGATTAATGCCAGGTTTGTATTCTAGAGCAACACAAAAGATTCACTTGGAGATACCTAAAATCAGACAGGAATATGAATTACATGCACCAGTCCAGTGTCTGTCTTGGTACTGATCATTACAGTGACCTCCTGCAGATCCAGTCCCACAGCTTTTCCAAAATAATTGGGTGTCTAAATGACATACATTTAACATCATAGTACTCATAATTCAGGTGAACAAAATACAGAGTTCCTTGACCTTCCATTCCATTTATTCTGCACTATATACTGCAGAAGAAAATTGGCTTGGAATTCAGTAATTCATAAAAGTACACATATTCTGAGAATATAAAGCTTTTAATGTTAATGTGGTAGGAATTAATCATCTGCTCCTATAAAAAATATAGGATGTGTAACATACAGGTGGAGAAAGGGTAGACACAGTATTTTATGTATGAGAACTGACCTCTTCATCCGTGCTGCAGCTACTGCATTTCATCTTTACAGAGTGCTGAGAAACCAAGAATTTATATAACTTAGCAAAAAGCTGGTAGGGCCAGTGTCATTTTAAATCTCACTGTGTGAAAATCAATTACAGGATGTGAAAAGAAAAAAAAAAAACTATTCGGGAACCAAAATCTGCATCCCATAATATAGCCCTATATATATGTATATTTTTAAATAAGAATTAGCAATAAAACTTTAAAGAAAAAGAGAGTGTGGGAGGGAAGTGGAAGGACAGGCAGAGTAGAGAAGGAACAGAATGATCACAGATCATTTCAGGAGGCTGTTATGATGAAGTAAAGAGACAAATCATTTTGATGACATAATTTCAATTCTGCTTATGCTAAATAGCAAATAGGTAACATAATAGTGATTTACAATATGGAACTTAATTGGAATAAGAAAGCCAAACAATCCTTGCATACTTTTGCAGGAAAGCATACACTTTTTTTAACCTGGAAACACAGTCCTACTTAGATCAGTCTGCACTTAGCTAAGGGAAAACTGTCCCATCAAAAAAATTTAAAGCTATCTTTGATCGGAGGCAAGTTAGGCCAAGACAACAGATCTATTTTATTTTTCAATTCTCTCAGCAAAGAAAAACAAAAAAGACAACGCTACTGGCTCAGGAGCCATACAAGAATCTCTACAATCCACAGTAATAAATCTCTTTTTAATCCCTGTGTTGATCAGTCTCATCTTCCATCCACTCAAACATAGGCCTCTTGGAAAAAAAGATCTGGTAATTCTCATTTGATTCATTTACAAGTGGAGCGGACTTTTAGAGAAGGAAAGCAAAAGCAGACATTTTCTGTAAAAAGTGCATAATGGAAGAAAAAGAAGCTAAGACAAAATATGGCCAAAGCACATGAAAAGAGGATTCGCTGAACCAAAGTAAAATTAAAATGGCATTGCTCAATCAGGAATTCAGAATGGCTGACACATTTTATTTCAAGAAAGTAAATGGATAAAATCACAGAATCATAGAACAGTTTGGGTTGGAAGGCGCCTTTAAAGATCATCTCGTTCCAATCCTCCTGCCATGGGCAGGGACATCCTCCACTAAATCAGGTTGCTTAAAGCCCTACGCAACCTGACCTTGAACACTTCCAGTGATGGGGCATCCACAACTTCTCTGGGCAACCTGGCCCAGTGTTTCACCACCCTCATAATAAAAAATGTCTTCCTTATGTCCAATCTAAATCTACCCTCTTGCATTTTAAAACCATTACCCCTTGTCCTATCACAACAGGCCCTACTAAGGAGTTTGTCCCCATCTTTCTTATAAGCCCCCTTTATATATTGAAAGGCTCCAATAAGGTCTCCCCAGTGCCTTCTCTTCTCCAGATTCAACAACCCCAAATCCCTCAGCCTTTCTTCACAGGAGAGCTGTTCCAGCCATCTGGCCCTCCATTTTTGTGGCCCTTCCTCTGAACTCACTCTAACAGGTCCGTGTCTTGTACTGGGCACCCACGTTGCATTGGTTGCATCTCTTCTATGGTCTAATCAAGCTTAAATTCCTCCCAACACAAATAATTTCAACAGGGCAGGGAAGTACCAAACAGAGAAAACCTAAAATCGAGAGGGAGCTTGTGAAGTCATAAGTTACAGAGTTGAATCTGTTCAGAGCAGCCATCTGTATTACAAGGACTTTCAAGACGGACTTCAGGACTTGAGTAGCAAAAATCTGCCCGTGTGCCTTTTTTGGGGGAGGAGGAGGGTCTGCCTCTATGTAATATGGCCAAGGTTAAATGCACTGTTCACATCAAAAATTGATCTCTGGCCCCAGCGAATCACCAAACTGCTCTATAAATGGGGTAACTACATCTCTCCCAGCACCTTTTAAAAGAAAGTACCAGACACTGTGTTTTATGAGGCGTTGCTGCCAGTCCATTAAGCAGCTACTGATGATGTCCACCAGATCAAGGTCTTCATGTGCTTAGGCACAGAACTCCATCTGGGTCTAGTCCTGTGAGCAAAGATGAGAGCTGCACAACTGCATGGAGACAAAAGGCACCGCTGTCCATACCCAGAGAAGGAAAACTTTGCATTGAGGATAATGCCAAGAGCTAAAACTCTTGCTTGATAATCAGCATCAGCAAACTACAAGTATTTTGGTCAGCTGGTCTGTTATAAAATCAAGGCTGAGACTCCTGAGCACAGCAAGCTGGAGAAACACATATTTGCCTTAGCTGCACAACGCTGTCCTAAAGGTAAAAAAGAGCAGTTTCACTTGCCAATAATCTTTGCGTGATCAGGTCAGCTGCCAGCTGAACCTGGAATCTGCTAAACTTGCTTTCACAAGAGTATTTTTTACTCCCAGCATTATATTTAATATATTTTAGAAGCATAAAGATAAAGAAGTGTTCACTGCATTTTGTTCAGCCATTTCAGGATTTCCCACCACTCAAACAGCAGCAGCAGAATTTTAATGGCTGGGAAACTGCAGCAGTGCCGTAAGAGAAAATTGTAATGCAGCAAATCACTACTTCTGTGGGTTTCCTTCACTGTAACTCTGATCTTCTAAACCTGCCACGGTGCCAGTACAGATTTCTTTAAAATACAGCTTCTAGCAGAGATTAATTAAAAAAAAAAAAAAAAAAAAGGTTTGAGAACTTCTTATTCAAGTTCTATAGTTACAATACCTGGGAAAGATCTAAGCAAAAGCAAAATTCCCAAATAGCTCCCACTGCCATCTGATGATATGATTTCTTTCTTACTTCTTTCTTTTTAACTAAAATGCCTTTGCATTTTAAAATAGCCACATGTTCACTGTACCCTCCTGCCCAAGATGCCTTCTGGGTAGCAATTAAATGTATAATTGAGATCTTCAAGAAATTAGAAGGCAAATTCATTGTCTTTTTGAATGGCTGCAGGGAATGAGATAACACAAATCAATTTTACGCCAAGACACACTTTTGCACACATGCATTCAATATGCATTGCACGGCCCCTCGTAAGGCTGAGGGGCTTCTTCCACAAATCACACAAGGTTTTCAGAGAAGGGATTTTCAAAGCTTTAAGATGAAGCTCACAACTGTACTGTGGATGAGATCATCAGTCAAATGTTAACATTTTAAACTTTTTACTGATGGTAGATATTTGAGGCTAGACTTGTAGACAGCCGTGTTGGTCCAAAGAAGACTTGATTTTCTCCTCTCATTTTGTTCACTAGTCATTAGTGGAGCTGAACTGACTATCCTTTGAGACTCACTCCCCCATTCACAACTTAAGGGTCCTCACAGGAGACTGACAGGAAACACTTTATCCATCTTGCTACCTTCTTACAGTTGATATTCTTGTTTATTCATCAGCACTTTAGTTCACCACTTGCACAGAGGAACAGATTATTTAGTCACTCACCACTGCCAGAGAAGAGTCATTGATAAAACTGTCTCACTAGGGGTGACAACTAAAAATTCAAGGTGCTGCTTCCAGCTTTGTCGAGCACTGCAGAACTGCAAAACCAAACAATCCTGCTGATTATCACTTCTTCCTATCACTAAATGCCTAAAAAGTTTCCAAACAAAGACAATATTAACTCACTACAGCTCTTTTTCATCTCCCTGTCTTCACATCCATACAAACGGCCCACGATTCTGGATCTGAAATTAAACCCGGCAGACAGTAAGTGGTGTCTTTCATTTGGCCAACCCAGTAAAACCACAGCAAGTCTCCTGCTTCCCATGCTTATCTGCCTTCTCATTCCTCCTCCTCCCATCAAGTGGACAGCTCTACTCCAAAGATCCCCCCCATCTTAATTTCCTTGTTTCTAGTACTTCTCCATTCATATTGCTCCACTTCCTCCATGATTACAGGACTGAAGAAGCACATAAGAAAAAATCAGATAAGAAAATTCATGGAACTGACCTAAGCCACTTCAATACTACTTTTACATGGACTCTTCTCTGCGGGAGGGATTTTTTTTTTTTTTAAAGACAAAAAGACGGATGGAGAAGTAATATAAGCAATCAGATTTTGGAAAGCTTCCAAGAACAGAAATGTCAGGAGAACTACTGCAGACGTAGTAGCCTGTGCATTTCAATCAGGAATACAAATAATGGCTACAAAATCCATTTAAACCGGCTGCACACAACACTCCAATAAGAAATCACTTCCTTTTTGCTTCTTAGGCCTTTATCCTGGCAGCAGTTTGAAATTATCACCCCCCAACAGAGGCCTTCGCTCAGGAGGGCAGGGATCTATCATGAAAGATGTGCTCTATAGAGCTGGGACATCCCTGCCTTGTCATTTCAACTTCTCTCCCCCTTGCTCTAGCAGACTCTCCTCCCACCCCAAAGGTCCATTCTGGGAGTCCCATGCCTTCTGCATCCTCAGTTCCTCCCCTCTCCTCTTCCTTTCCACCCTCCCTTTTTTATTCCTTCTCTTGGGAGGCAATGAACTGCAGGACATGGATACTCATTTAGTCTCCTTTCAGACTTAGGGCTCCTCTTTTTCCTCTAGGAGTGTTTTTCTGGTTGCACCCCTGATAGTCCATATTAAAGTACCCCCACCTGCATCTGCTTTGTTCTGCTGGAGCAATGGGAGGAAAAGAGAAACAGGGTGCCGTCAGCATGGAAGGCAAAGCAAGACCCAATGGACAGATTAAATCTTTCTGGAGACTGAGGTGTTATGCACACACACAAAAAGTATGAGATTATTGATGTCCGTATGCTTTAGTTTCTGGTGTATGACCACCTTATTCAGGCTACCTGAAAAATTAGGACAGAAAAGAACAAGTCTGTATGGGACAGACTTTCCATTGCCATTTTAGAGATGTACAATTATACAGGGAAATCCTAAAAGTAAACAATCATTGTACAGCAACAGAATACAAGAGACACATTTAATAAGGCCATGACCTCTCACTACTCCCACTTCCCTCCCCAGATTTCCTAAAGCTGGATCCAAAGAAACAAACCCATGATTTCAGCCTGAAAGATGCTGCGCTTGATGCTGGACCAATGCCCACTGAAATATATCAGTCCTGCAAGCCCCTCACCACAGACATACTCCTGGGGCTCTCCAGATCCCCAAATAGGTCAACACAGATGCCTGGCTGCATGTAGCATCTTACATGATCATTGTATATTTGGGGTTTTTTTGTTGGGGTTTTTTTTTCCCCCACAAATGGCTTTAAAACAAAAGATATCCCCTCTGTTAATGTAATAGCGTGCATGTGTCTTTGTAAGTCAGCTGGAATTTGTTTACTCATTAGCCTGCTTAAGAGAAAACAAAAGAGCTTTAAAAACAAGGCATAAAGTTAGAAGCACTTTTGTCAGTCAGGATGCTGTCACCAGTCTTAAAGCAAAAAGCCCACTCCATTCAGAAACTGTGAGTACTTTCAGATACCATAGACCAAAAGGAAAAGCTGTTTTTAACATATTCCTGTACTCAGCAAACACTAAGAAATGACAGCACCTTTCAAAAATAATTTCTTTGCAGAGTCACTCTAATCCCAGGAACCCTCAGCAAAACCAATCTATTTTCTAAGTGACTTTCCCAGCAACCACTTGCCGTGACACTGACGTCAGCCAACTCTCAGGTCAGTGCCTGTCTCTCGTAATCAGAGTTTATTTCTTGTCACTCCAGAATTACTGGTGCCTTCACAACTGCCAAATCAGGAGAGTGTTTAATCGGTGCTATGATCTAAAATGCCTGCTTGCTATAAAACTGTATGTTTTAGGAATGTATCAATTCAGCTCTGAAATTAATAAAAAAGAAGGCTGAACATTTCATTCTCCAGGTGTAAGTCTCTTGACTTTCCTTTACCCTGTGAACCAAGACTGTCAAAGAGGCCACATTGCCACTGCTGTAGCCAACCCCCTTCATCAAAGCTGTTAAGCTTGTCAAGAAACTACATCAAGGGTTTGGTTTTGTTTTCTTTCACCCTCAGATACTCTGTGGAGGAGGAACGCCTTAAGTAACTGCTTTTCCCTACCCCTCATCCCATCTTCTGTGCTTCCTACCAAATAGGCCACACAGGACAGGCTGGAATTACAACTCTTGGAGCCAGTTGCCTTCCCTCACCACAAGCCATCTCACTTCTACTTCACTGACTCATCCAGGGCAATCACATAAATAGGAATTCTCCAACTTTTCTGCAAGTCACATTTTATTTTTCATGCTCTTCGTTTTCACCAGCAGTTGTTGAGTGTGCTAGCTAGCTCATAGAGCCAGCTTGACACATGAGATGTGAGAAGGTAGCAAGCCGCAAAACTTATCAGCAATAACAGGCTTGCGAAACTGCATTTTTGAAAGAAAACTTGCAAAAGAGATCACTGCCTTATAGACCCCATGAATCACACTTTGCAGTTTTAGAGAACAATATAGTTTTAATCCTATTGGAAATTGGGGAGCTTCAATATGCCTCTTTTTCTGATCATAGGTAGGTTAGAAACATTGAAGGTCAATTTTGAAAGGAGGCATATGTCCCTAATTTCCCAGAAGAAAACCAGTTTGACAAATAAATGACTTCTTGCATTGACATTAACTATAAATAGCACAGGGAGGCAAAGTAATACCAGGGCTGTTAGTGAGCATCTCTGAAGTTCAGAAAGCAGGTGGCTAAATGTGACATTTGGAAACAGATAGGCAATTCATCCCCATTTAGCTGTCATTTACAGGAAGACGGAATATAAAAGTATGAACTAATTTGGTTATTTACCCCATAAAGTGATGTATCATTGACTACACCTAAACTTGTTATGTTTAACGTCATGTGAGAGTGATCCATCCTTGTGACAACTATATTTTAAAACAAAGCTTCACAAAAAATAAAAAAAAAAGACACAGGGCATTTATGTTTCTATTTGATTCCCAGCTGCTGTAATAAAATTAATGTTCCAAAAGCCATAACAGTAAAATTCAGTGATTATTTTAATCGTTTTGGCCTCTTACCTGCATCTCAAAATAAAGGTTTCAGTTCGGAATAGGCTGACTCCTAGTCTAAATCTTCCTTCTAGAAATGGCATCTAAGGGACATATATTGTATTTCAACAGACTTTTAAAAGGTGGAATGTAAATTTAGAAACTGATATCACTGATGACCTTAGGTTTCACCATTTTCCTTTACTAAAACAGCATCAATCATTAAGCTCACCTTCAAAACAAACCAAAACACATTATGCAGCCCATGATGTTAACTTCTATGCTATTATAAAAGATTATTAATGTGGTTTTGTTCCTCTCTAATGGTTTATTTCTTCCCGTCCTTTCAAGGAGAATATATGGACAGCATTATAACTAGTACAGGCCCTGTCCATTGCTCTTCTTCACTTCCACCTCAAAATCCATCAAATCAAATTTCTCCTCTCTGCAATTTATGAAACAAAAGTGCATCATTAGAAACGCTCATTTCCTAAAGTAAGTGGGTTGCTAACATCCTTCTTTGTATTACACAAAAGAATTTACAAAAAAATGTACCCAAATAAGAAAAAAAAAATTAGACCAATCATGCTATAATTTTTTCAGCTTGTTTTTTTCTAAGAAACTATATGTACAGCACCACCTGCAAACCCAACACTAAATTGCTTGGCGTTGTCCCTAGGAAAAAGGCCTCATTGCAACTTGTCTTGTTCCCTCATAATGTAAGAGGGACAGGAGGGTATACACATTAAAGCACATGGTCATAACTGAAAGAATACGCTCAGGCAGAAATTAGTATCTAGAAATGTGGAACAGAATTTCCATTCTCCGTAAAATTTACTGACGAATGCAAATACATCAGCAAACTGATACAGTAATCACCTCTCTCCAGTAATTTAGGCAGTGCTTAAAATCAGCTTCCCACTAGGGAACTTGTTGGATCACCGGTCAGAATCCTCACAGCTGAAAAGCTACAGATTCACTTCTCCATGCTTGCCACTAATCCTTCACAACATCTCCCGACTCCCCTACACCTATCAAGTGGGTGGAACACCTTTCTCTGAAACATGCAGCAAGCCCACTGTGCTCAGTTGCAGATGTTCCAGCTGCAGGAACTTGCGTGCTAGGAAATTAGATAGCATTTTAAAAGTTAAGAAGCACAAATAAGCAAACAAGAGGAAAAGGGATGTGCTGTGATATTCATGGCATGGGCACTCCGATTAATTTTGTCTTAGCAACAGTTTTAGCATCAACCTATCAGGAAAATGGGTGTACATACTGTATCCACAGCGCTTTGGAAAGTAAAGCTTTGTCAAGTATACCAGCTTGGTAGGTATTTTCCAACTTCAGTAGATAAAAAGTGGTTACACAGTGAAGTACAACATTTATTCTCTCATTATTTACATTAACCTGTTTGCTGTGCCTTCAGGAGGAATGTTTAGAATCAGACCACTGAAAAAGTACAAGTTGTCTCCCTTTTCTGGTCTCTGCAGCACCAATGTTTCTCTTCAGCAGATTTCTCTGCTTTGAAAGGCAATGCAATCAGATACTGAGCAGTAAAATGGAATTATTATTTTAGGCCATGAATTGCCCTGTGCACAGGAGCTCACAGTGAAACAAACATATTCCTATTTAGAGGAACATTATGACATTCAAAAGCACTGAACACACAGAAACACGTACTGAAATTAGAGCTACTTAGCGCTCAGAACCAAAGCTAAGTAATGTTTAATTTTAAGTTTTTGCATTGATTCAGGAGTCTAATTTCAGCATCCAGAATGTTTAATCCAGTATTAACCTTCAAAGTTTGGAATTCAAGTTTGGGTTGTTCATAAACAGAGTGAATGACTTCACCCCCATCTTAACCAGGCAGTTGCTCACACCTCCACCTGTGTGGCGCAGTGTGCTGGGCAGGCTTCTGGACTAACGTAGCAGGGCTTCTGAAAATCAGAAATAAACCAGGCAGAGCGCAGGAGGGTTCCTCCACAAAACCTGCCTGCACTGCACACCTAAGGCATCTGCCAGTGCCATTCATCTTCCATGGTCGCAATCACCATCAAATACAAAGGGAGAAAACTAAGGACAAGGCAGAAGCCACCAGCCACGCAAGGTGAAGGCAGCTAACCGGGAGACCGAGCAGTTCTGGACAGCAACACCCACAGCAATTACAAAAAACACTGTCTCTCTCTGACTGAAGTCTCATAGCTGATACCAGAAATTTATTTCTATTGCCATAGATCTATGGCATTTAATAAGGACCCCTAGCCATGGAATGTGTGGTCTATCTAATTAACACAAATTGAGCTGGGGGTCCAGGATGCAGAGATGGGGCTGGCATGTGGTTCATGGGCATACGGTTCCTGAGCTTCCTTTGGAAGACCAGGCCCCTCCTCACTCCCTGCCAAGCCACATTTGTAGCAAAGCTGAGTTGTGACAAGTCTATTTATTAGTAAATCACAGCTACTGAGAAGCTGCCACTGTCTCTGCACAGCCATTTTCACAAAGCTTTTCCTTCCTGCCCCTGTTTTTTATCCTTCTCTCTTCCTGCGTTCACAGCCTCATACTTGGCCCACAGCTTCCCAAAACAGCACCAGTTCCATAGAGTGTCCTCTAAAGCTCCATGCCATGGAAACCACCCACAGCTGAAAGGTATCTTGGTATACCCAAGCCTCGAGCCTGTCCACTACACGGATCCAGAAAGGAAGACCCTACAGTGTGACCCAAGCTGACCCCTTCTTCCTCAGGGCCATATTTCATTCCCAGTGCTCATTGCTTCACCCCAGCTCACTTCTTTGTTAACTAGAATTGGTATCTGCATACACCAGAGGAACTGTTACCTGTATCCCCACCTGCACCTCCCCAGAACACCCACCTCAAAAAGGACAAGTAGTAACCAGCCAAAAGGGGAACATGCACGGCAGCATGGAGGAGGATTCAGGTACCATGAAATCTGTGGAGCTTCCACCACTGCTCCTGAGGAAAGGCAGAAATGATACCCTGCTAACACTGCATCCTCAAAAGCCTCTGAGAAGAGAAGAGAGTAAATACCATGTAGCTCCTCCTTCCAGTAGATCTCACCTTTCATTCCTTTGAGTGGACAGGGATACCACAGAAGTATAAGCATGCTT
Source organism: Pelecanus crispus (assembly GCF_030463565.1). Taxonomy (NCBI): domain Eukaryota; kingdom Metazoa; phylum Chordata; class Aves; order Pelecaniformes; family Pelecanidae; genus Pelecanus; species Pelecanus crispus. Next base: position 154,248,608 of record NC_134644.1, on the reverse strand, counting down.
CCCCCTATGACGGCCGACACGTATCTGTTGCATCCATGCAACTCATAACAGTTGCTTTCCTTGCGTGTTCAGTACCTATGCATCCTCTTGTGCCTTGTAGGACAACAAGTATTCTAGATTACCAAAGCCTGACTGGCAGTGGTTAAGGCCTAAATATACCTCAAGTCATACGCCTCAGTTGATATATTTTCCAAATCCTTAGTGCAAAGGAAAAACATTAAAAAAAGCATCACTATTTTTAATGCCAACTTCTTATTTCTTTTTCTAAAGATGACTTTGAAAGAATTAGTCCTAAATTACGGCAGCCATCTCCCATCTTAAATAAGCTGTTTAAGAAACCATGACTTGCAGCAATAAAGAAAGGTGCTACGAAAATCCAGAAACTAAGGTCCTCATGTGGCAAACAGAAAAGCAGAAGTAAGTTTGCAAACTCATTAGGGGTTCCTTTGGTGCAAGTGAGGGAAGATGACATGAAGACCACTTTCACTCAGTTCAGGATACAATCTATTTTGCCCCAACATACATTAAGGCCAAATTCTTGTACCATTGTAAAAAGAAGCAGAATCATTTTCTTGATCCAGCACTACACTCATGAGGCTGGAACTGAGGCATTTCTGTAGGCAGGAGAAAAAACAGCAGGTGCTAGCAGAGATTGTGGCACATTTCCCCTGCCACCATCACCTGCTCTGACCAAGGTTGGAATCCGTAGGCACACAGAAACGTCCATGGCAACCTCACTACTCCACTCTGCCAGGAACACGAAACTTATACATAACTGGAGGCAAATTCACAGACTTCAAGATTTTAAGCCCTACCTGAGCCCTATCTGAGCCCTATACCAATTGGTTTAACATCCCTTTATCTATTGACCATATTGCCTACTGAGGAGAATGAGAATCATGCCCATTGCGTCCAGACAGTGACTTCCTGGAACCTGGCAGAGCTATGCCAGAGAAATAAAGCTTGGCCATAGGTAGGAATGTTAATGTTTAACTACCTAAAATGAAAATAAACATTTTGTCAGCCTCTTACTGAATTTGCTTAAAGAACTGTCTATAACTCTATATATGTCCTGCTCATAAATCGTCCGTGGTGGAGAAGCAAAGTAGGGCAAGTAATAAAATACCCACCTTTGTAAACTGAGGGATAAAATGAAATACTAGCTGAAGAAAGCTCTGAAGAACTGAGGGTTATTTATTTATTCACCACCCTGTAATATGTGGAGGGTGATGTGGCCATTCATTCTACAGCACCACCAGGTATAATGTGTCCCTCACTAGCTAGTCCCATTATTTAGAAGAACTCTAAAGATTTCACAATTCTAAATTTAAATCTAACATTTGCATAGTAAAGGACACACCTGTCTGCAATGGGCAAACTTTGGATTTCCTTTAGGCTAATTGGTCCACTCCACTCCCCTGTATGTTCTCCCAGATCAGTTAGTTGACAGAAGATATACTGTTGGTGAAGAATATTAACTGACATGTACCGTAAATTCTCAAAACCATTAATGCTACACCTTCATGTCATGAGAACATAAGACTTCTGTATGCCACTGCAAATGTGAGCAGAAGCTATATGCAGTTGAATGTAAGGTTATGAGAAATTAATCCTTCCAATCTCACATTTTCCATGGGTTTTTCCACTAAATTTTTTCTTTGCTTCTTCCTTTTGAAGTTGCTCTTGATTTTTTGCACAACTTTTAAGTTATCACACTGGTCCTCAACGAATAATACATTTTGGCTCGTGTGCATTATCACTTTCTTTAGTCTCTGTCTTTTTTCTTCCTACACATCCTACATCTTACTTCTTCGTAACTTTTGCCTTTGTTCTTTGCACTCTTGCATCTCATTTATTTCATCACATTATTTCTCTTTCTATTTTCATTTTTCAGCAGACTGAGAAAAAAAGTTTGGAAGAACTTTAGTTTTACAGTGTACTAATGCTATTTTAGGGATGCTTTAGAAAAAACTCTGAACTGATGAAATTTTTTGTGAACCTCTGTTCTCTCTGCGGGAACATTTTTATGTCATGTTATCATAATGTTGCATAATCAGCAGTCAGAGAACATCACGTGGACATGGACAAATTCTGCCTGCAGCGGTGGGCTGCACGGAGGGCTTAGACTGACATCACAGCACTCATCGCATGTCTTTTCTATCTGACATTCTAGAAGAATCTTGCAGAAATTCACAGAAACAGGGTATTGTTAATGTCAGAACAGGAACCTTTCTTAAAGAAAAATTTGGGGAAGGCTCAGATAAAACAAAGGGCAACGATTTACAATATATCCAGACAAAGATGTTTTCTTCTCATTCAGCTGCACTACTATGGTGTTACTTCCTCTCCATGGCATGTTTTGACAGCTTGCCTCCCAATTTACTCCATTCCAAATGAACCAGCAACACAAACCAGAACTGGACCTGGCAGCCCATTAGCACAGCACCCAGGCAAAAGCTTAAAATGTCAACTATATCCAGCAGTGGAGGGAGCAGGGGCTTTTCACAGAAACAGCTCTGTTGGAAAAGATTTAAGGAAACCTACCAGAAGAGCAAGGAAGATATTTGTCTAGTCTAATCGGCTTAATAACACTACTGTAGGTCTGCTTTATCCTGCTGACCTGCAGGTGATCAGACATGTAAGCATATGCCACTGCCCATGATGGTCTTCAATGCATCAGAGCATAACTGTCCTCCTCTCGCTACTGAATGGGACAAGACCCATAACGTAGGTTGGGTAAGAGGTGGTACAATACGTGCTCCTTTACCTGCTGCTCAAACAGCAGCAGCCAGCACTGTCTCTGTTCACGGCGTGTGCCTTCCACAACCCCCCGACAGGCATCATTTCTGCTGAAACGCAAAAGAAATGTATCTTATAAGCTCAAATTACCTATGAGAGAAATTTCTGTATTACATAAATAGGTCTGGATTCATCCTGCCTAACTGAAACTGGAAATGTCATCCTACAGACCTCACATTTATGGAAGAAAGAGATCTCCAGACTGCAATTCAGGTCTCAAGAGAGCTGAAACACTCCCTAGAGATTATTCTTTCTCTCTCTGGGGACTATAAAACTAGGGCAACTCAGCACTGAGTTATGCAGGATGGACTTCAGTGTGACTGTTTACAGTAATTATGAGTGACCATATTTAACTGTATCAAGTGTTATGAACTCCCTTCTTGAGAAATGCGTAACAATGAAAAATATAGCCAGGTAATCTAAATATAGCTTCTTCATTGCTAATGAACAGAAAGTTAAATTTTAGAAGAATTCCTTAATATTCTTTCTCTTCCTTTTGTGGTTAAACAAAAATATAGAGCAATACATTACTGTGGCAAACACAGTCATACAGAACAAAACACAGAACACATTTAAATGTAGAAACCCAAAAGCCATTAAAGAATATAACTAAACAGTTACAATGAATTTGCATATTGCCTTCAAAATGGATACTGATTCAAATAACACATAGTGTTCTCAAAAGAAAGCAAAGTGATAGTTGCATCACATTGTCCAAGCTACAGCTGGTTGGAATATTTTTTGATAGAAGCGGAAGACCTCTGCTCATATTCTTCCTAAAGTCTCCAAAATCCCTGACAGTCTCCCCAATCCCTACCTGGGGTCCAGTACTTAAAAGGTACTTTTACCTTGTGTGCAACGCAAAATTCCCTCTCAGAAAAGGCTTGCCTCATCTTCGAACAAATGAGCTAAAAGGTGCATTTACAGGCATTAATAATCTCTTTACTGAATGTATGACCTGGTTCAAAGTCAGTCTGTCTGTTTCTTTCCATTTCAGTGGATCAGGACTGTGTGGTATATCTTACCTTCAGGACATGGAAAAAATACATAGCCATACTAATAAAATGACAATCCTAATGGCACTGAACACAACTTTTTCAGTATTTCCTTGTTTACAGGATGATTACACATGGCAGAGTAAAAAATCAAGAAAGTGTGTTCCTCCCTTTCTAACAAATATAGTTTTTTTTTCTTTGTACCCATCCCCTCTAAAAATAATTTCTCTGGATTTTGCCTTTATAAAGTTAGGGCAAGACAAATGCATATTTTCAAAATTTCTTACACAAGCCCAAAAGCTGGTGGTTCTCACATATAAGAGATGAGTAAATGAAAAAGAATGTATTCATTTGACAGTTTGTCACTGGAGTAGAAACTAGCAAGACTATGCATTAAGAGTCCAGTGACAGTCATAAATGATTAGAAAAAACTGAATTTCTTATTTTTAGAAGTTAACAACAAATACTTCCCATTTTCTTTAACAATTACCACAGTGTGAGATTTGCTTTTGCTATATATATTATTTTCATCAATTCTGATGCAAACCACAACAAATACTACAGTAAAGTGATTAGTCTGGGAGAAAACATCCTGTTTTAGCAAAAGCCATAGTAATTTTTACTTCAGTGGAAACTGTCCTATAGCTCCTTTCCATCTCCTGAGGGACTCTGAGAACTCTGAGAAACATTGAAAAGGCTATAAATACTGAAGAGATACATATATTTCGACTTTCCTACACCTAATATGAAGTAAGCAAGTGGACTGCTTTAAAATACAATCTGGCTTTCTATTTGCAAACAGAGACACAAAGCAAGACTCCATTCCAGCCATTTATAATAAAGGCCATAAAGGCAACACATATATTCTCAGAACTGAACAAACTTTTCATCTTCTCACTATTTTTCAGAGATACTGGATAGAACAAACAAATAAGAACCTTAATTTTATCCGCTTCTATTACCTTTCTAGCCTTCATATCTTGAAAGTCAAATAAAAGTAAGTAAGTTTTAGCTCCTCTCAATAAAAACGTGCCACAAACGGGCCTATTCTGGTATCTTTGCATTTCAAGACTTAGCAGCTTTGGCATCTACAGCATCTTCCATTCTCCACAACACAGCTGGGCTCTTCCAGAAGCTATCATACTAGTTTAAGAGTAACTTGAAACATATGGCTACTGTGAGAGAAAAAATAAGTGTAATATTTTGGTTTTATTGCTACTTCATTCCTGGGAGTCCAGGGTTCACTGTGTAATCCCACAGTGGCAATATTCCACACTAGAGCACTATTTAATCTGAAAAATTCTTTCCTGTTTTGTGTAATTCCTAATTTTTTTTTCTACTGCCTTCATCCTGGATCCTTAGGGCTGTACAAGAACCTGTTGGGATTAGCAAGAGAGGCTGAAGGCACCCCCAGCTTAATGCATTTCACAAGGGAAAATTCATAATTGCTGAAATAACATCCTGCCTTCAAAATCCTATTAGACTTCTTGTCATAATTCACATACCACTGACAGGTCTAACTGTGAGCAAGGGTCAAATTTAGACCCAAACTTTAAATAAATTCTGCATAAGTAAAAAGGGCTACCTGCCCAGATACCATTGGCAATTGAAGGTGACAAATTATCTCTGCAAAAAGCAGCAGCTTGAGGTCAGAATCTTATCACTGCAAAAATAATCATCACAGTTTTGCTTTTCAACAGAAAAATTGCTCATTTCTATGCCTATCCCTTGTCAAGAGAGATTTTATATCTCAAAAAATCATACAAATTTCAACACAAACCTTCTAGTTTGTTCTGTGACATTTGTTAGATACTTCCCTTTCCAGTCAGTGTCACATTTTCTTTTTTTAAGAGCAAAAGAAGGCAAGTTGATTGCAAATGGAGCATCACTGGGAGCAAGAGTGTCACTTTTTCCCTGCAAGTCTGAAATATAACTTAAAGGTATAGTGAGGCACCAAAACATGATGGTATGTTGCATCAGTAAATTATTTTCATTATGTTTAATATACTTGGAAACAGTAAAAAAAAATTAGCAAGGAAATGCATTTTAATTGCAGGTATTATAGAGTATATGGGTGTATGGAAGACTGATGCAGAAAAACCCACTGACAATTGACTTTTTGCAATGGCAGACAGTAACAAATACTGGAAAAGCAAGTGTGAAGAACTGCAAAGATGTAGATTGCTGTGGTAGTTGATACCACCTGGCAGCCAAGCACCCACCCAGCTGCTTGCTCCCTCTGTCCCCAGCGGAACACGGGAGAAAATAAAAAGAATGAGAATGAGAAAACTTGTGCGTAGAAATAAAGACAGGGAAATCACTTACCAAGTACTGTTGCAGGCAAAACAGCCTCAGTTTGGGGTCATTTATTGTCATCTAGCATAAATATTTAATTAATGATTCACTTACTGGGAAACAAACAAAAAAGACAAATATTTGTACACTTAGGGAAAAAAATTCTCTCTTCCCAGCCTAAACTTCATTCCAGACCCTTCTCCTTCCCCCTTCCTGGTCCTCACTCCCCTTGTTATCACTGCAGGTTACACTCAGTCCCTTCAGTGAGGTGATGGGCAACTCAGGAGGGGTCAGAGCACAGCAGTTTCTCTCAGCTGCTCTCTGCTTCCGACTCTTCTCTTCTGCTGCTTCTTCCTTCTTATTTGTTTCCTCTGCTCCAGCATGGTCCTCCACAGGCTGCAGTCCCTTCGGGGGAGCACCTGCTCCAGCATGGGTTCATCTATGGCCACAGTTCCTTTGCTGTGGAGCACCTCCTTCTGCTCTGACCTTCTACTTCCCTTGGATTCCTCTGTCTTCCTTCTCTCCATATTTCTGCCCTTTCTTAAATATGCTTTCGCAGAGGTGCCACCAGGTTGGCTGATGGGTTCAGCTGTGTCCTGCGCTGGGTCCATTGCAGAGCTGGCTGGGACCTGCTGTGTTAAGCACAGGGCAGCCCCTGGTCTCTTCTCACAGAGGCCATCCCTGAAGCTCTCCTCTACCAAAACCTTGGCACGGACACCCAATACAACTGCTAAGTGTAAGAAACAGGCCAATGATTTAAAACATTTGGAATAAGGCTCTTGTAATTGTAAATAAGAAGTACTGAAGAGTAGTTTTAAAATACATGCTGCGTTCTCAACAATGTAAAATATTCACCTTAGCAAAAACAATGCAATAGAAAGCTCTTATAAGAAGTAATAAAAACAGTTAGAGGAGAAAAATAAGATATAAATGCATTTCCTAAGATTTCTCAAATTAAGCACTGATGTGAATCATACACAAACCTGCAGTTTCACACAGTTGTATTCCCCACCACCTCCTATCAGTGGCAACACATCTACTGTTTTCAAAAGGAGCAAAACTAGATCTTCAATATTTAAAGAAAGGCAGTGGTGGGACGCTTGCACCAGCAGCACCACACCTCTTTAAAGAAAAAATACAAAATTCAGCATCCAATAGGCTTGGGAATATTTCCAAAAAGGAATTTATTAATCTGCAACCAGTTCCTTATGACTGGAGTACTATAATCTTAAAACATCTGGATTTCTCTGAAAGTATTGATGAATCTACAATTGCTTATTGTATTGATACTTAACAGAAGTAGGATCAGTATTTTTCTCTGAAAATAAGGTTTCTAAAAGTTTTTCCACTTCTTAGATTTCTACTGATAAAGTTTGCTAATAAAGAGATGTTACATAATTTGTTATTCCATCATTAAAACCTTCCCATATAGTGCTATTTCTTAGCTTTATCTTTATACTTGTTTCTTTTAATACATAGTTAATAGCAGAAAAAGAACTCTGGACAAATGTAGTTGATGGATTTGGCCATCTGTTTCTGAGGATCTGTTTAAGAAAATTGTAAAATTTTGAGAAACAGCTTCTAAAAAAAGTTTCCCCAGTCAGGGCTCCTTTTCCCCCTTCCCTATTCCAATTTTATCTTGCTGCTTCCAATTATGCTCACCTAGAAGGGGAGGGAACAGCCCTACAAACCTCTTATTACATATGTCTCTGCACATCACGGGGTGGATTGGCCACAAACCTTTAGGCTCCCCAGGGTACTTCTTTCAGACAACTTACTTTACTGGCTTCTTGTGGAGTTCAAAGCCCATATGAGCTACTGCTGCAAACAGTATTTGCATACACCACATGATGGGGTTTTGGAGAACATCAAAGGATGGCAAAATGCACTGATTTTGAAATGCTTCTTGATATTTATTCCAAGTAAAGCAAAGAACAATTGTGGGAAACTTTTCCTGCAATAACCTAATCATCCAATAAATCTGATACAGTCAAGCTATATTCTGTTTGACAGTATTTGACATGAGTTACCAAAGGCTTGAAAGCAAATGTGAAAACACTCCAAAGTATTGTTTGAAAATAGCAATGGAGGAGTTCAGGTATTGAACCAGAGCTACTTTATCTAGCAATAAAGCAAACTCCAGAGTATTTCAGTGGTCAGGTGTTTCACATTCTTACAAACTTGCAAATAGTTTCTCCCATAAAAACAAAGTCTTAATAATATTGCTGCTGCTTATCTTTCCCACACACACCTAAATCTAACAGTCCATCTCAAACCTGAATTAGATGCTAGTAACACACTACTGCAGAACACAGATCTGTAACACGTTTTGGATATCAGTCAGGATGCTCTTAGACCCAGTAAACCCCTCCACTCAAAGTATGCTTCAGCAGTGCACAATTTTCTATGCATTTTCCCAAAGGCCAGAGTACCTCAGGGCAGCTGCAGGAGGGGAGACAGAGGTAGAGGCAGATCTACCACTACTTGGCATTGCACAGCCAACTGGACAACTCAGGCAAGGCCTTTCATGGGCCTTTCAAGGTAACAGAGAGGTTCAAGTTCTGATCAGAGACATACTAGAGATAAGCTGGCAGGCTACAACATACATTACAGCATGTTCCTAGTTCTTTGTTGCTCAGCATCAGTGACTCCTCTGCCTGGCTTGACTAATAACAAGATACCAAATATACTTAAAAACCCTGCAGCACAGCTGGAATGAGCAGTATGTTTAAGAACAACGATCTGATCCCAATTTCTCACCATGTTGAGCGGTAGGCTCTCAGAGTCTGTTTCATTACCTATTGTCAGTGACTTCAAAACTGAAGAGCAGCTGATACGAATATACACCTTACATGCAGAGTTAGAACTTCAAGAGTAAGTGGCATCACTGCTTGTTCTGGATAGGAAAATGATACTGTGAAAGTACCACAGTGCTGATCAACCTCAACCTCAGTGACACAAGCAAGGCTATAAAACATGTGTAGTGACAAGCACATGTGTCCAGAGAGCTCAGTGATACATTAGGCCAGCCAGGACCAGGCATATCTGCAAAATTCTACCTTCTTTCCACCAATGACAGGAGGGCTTAAGGACTTATCTCTGAGATAACTCCTCCTCACCTTTCCTCCGCAAGGAGGTCAGCTCTACCACAAGTCCCATCTGGGAGTGCAGCAAGGTCATCAGCTACATCCTAAAGGCCGCATCAAATAAGAGCTCAGCACAGCCCCACTTATTCAAGGTACGTGCATCTTTGTTACAATAACCGTTTCACACATACGCGTGCTTCAAACACCAGAGAATGTAAAGTGCATCTAGAGCACACACATATGCAAGCTCGGCTTTGCTGAGGTAGAGAATGACAGCATAAATCTAAAAACATTTTTAGCTTCTCTTTGAAGAGAAATTTCCTTTCTTGGCTAGCAATATTTATTCAGTGCAGAAGAGTCACTGAGTTTAAAAGCAGGATGACTCATACTTGTTTAGAGGTTTATAAATTACCTACAGTTAAGGAAAATGTTAGGCAAAAATGTCAGGAAGGTTTAAATACTGTTCTTTGAAGGTGCAGTGAAGTGATAGCTAATGTATTAATTTCTGAGAGCAGCTAGTTGAGCATTAAAATCAAAGTGACTTGGCTTCTCCCTTCATCATTTTATCAGTGTACACCGCTTGCTAACAAAGATCTTTTAAATATAAAGCAGAGAGTTTTATAAAGAAACTTGCACTGTTTAAACAAATAGAAAACCTGTTATGGATTGTCTTGACATTACAGCCTCAAAAAAGGCACCTCAGCACTGCCATTTTACAGCAAAGACACATAACTATAGCTGACAGGACTATGGGATTGACATAATTATGCCCAAATTACCCGGAGAAAGATTGTTTCTTAGTCCCATCAGTATAATTAGAAGAGCACAATTTATCTACCACACACAGGGATACGTTCATTAATGTCTTTGGTTCCTCTACTTAACTTGCTTGGGTACCAAGGGCAGAAGAAGAAAGTTGTATCATACCATCCACTACCAGCTACTCCTGGTCTCTGGTCTGTGTTCAGCACGGTCCCAACTAGCCACAGAAGATAAGACAGACAGATAAATAATTTTTTATGCCATGTGGAAGTGGTCATTCTTTTTACTCACTGGATGGTCTCATTGAGGCTTACGCCAAACCTTCTTGTCCTATCCCCTAGAAAAGGAGGCAAAGCAAAGCAAATGCATAGCACACCCGGAGACAAATCTCCTCTCCTCCACCCTTCATAAAAGCTGAGTAAAGAGAAACTAATCAGAGGATAATTAGTTACAATTTGCACAATTTTGTCACTATAAGTAAAAGAACTTTTTCTCAAGATTAAAGGGACTGGAAAGTGGTACATAAAACCTTTCTTGACTTTTTCTTCTCAGGGGAATTTTTGCAAAGCTTTCTTACAGTACTTCGTGCAAGGATCTGATTATGTATTTTAATTTCTTTTCTCTGTAATTAGTCTAAAAAGCTGGGTCATATGAATATTTAAGCTACTTTAATTTGAGCAAATCTTCTGCAGGGATACACAATATATGAATTGGAATGTGGGGCACTGAACTCAGTATGCCCACTGGTTTAAACAGGACTAAACAACCTTGGAGGGGCAACTGCAAACCAGATTCTGGTCCTCTGCATCTCAAAACAACCAACAATGCAAGCATTTGCTTAAATTTATAAAAGGTCTAAAAAGCACGTTCTCAGCATAGCAATCTATGTCATGCATAAGGATACGGTCAAATGTCCACCTATCAAGCAGCAGCAATGATTTAAAGGAGTTGCTCCTCTGCGGCTGAGATGTGGTAATCCACCACAGAGCTCTCATAATCTGTGTTAAACTAATTTGCCTTCCTTTCCACTGAAACAGACCACAAACACTCATATCTTTAAGTAGAGGGGACAGCAGTATCTTGAACTAATTTGTGTCATAAGGAAGCAATTTCCGAAGAGGGAGACTTCCTGGCTGTATACCAACCTAGCCCGTAGTTGATTGCTGGTCATTACGTAGTGCTTCACCGTACAATGAGCTGGCCACCTCCTTTAGCTTCCACTTGAATTGTCTGCCCCATGACCAAAACAAAAATTTGCAAGACTGATCAGCCTTCCTAAACACCATGCCAGCGGCAGAGATGGCAAAGGCACACACTCCCGCAGCACTGATTTCATTTAGGATCAAGAGACAGGGTTAAGAATTTTCTCTGAATCACCGTCATGGAGAATTACACACAGAAATAATTTTGCTTTGCTCTGAATTCCAGACAGTACGCTGAAAAGCTGCATGATAACTGATATACCTACCTCTTAAAAAAGAAATATCTGTGATGGGAGTGTTTGCTTGTTGCATAGCACAGTCAGGAGGAGTCAGGATTGCCTCAGGGGGGTTAGATTTTCTTTTTTTTTCTTCTCAACTTAGAGTATTTCATTACTACAGCAAGATGAGTGGTGTTAATATCCTAAAAGTTTACAATCTTCTGTTATTGTGTTTGGAGCAAGAGTTGATTATGTTACTGGCAAGTTAAATAAATCTTTTCCATTAGGAAGACTGACCTGAAATATTGTCCACATATTTTTCCTTGATTGTCTTACTATATCATCACTGTGGACTAGTGTATTATGCTAACTGGATTACTACACTTCTTGTTCTGCTTTAATAGAATACACTAGTCTAATACTGTATTAATGCACTACTTGGTTTGGTATTTTAAAATTTTAATCTCTAAAAGATGATCAGATCCACATGTTCAAAAATGTTGTGAACCTAGAATCTGACAGCAAGTCTTACTACCCCAAAATTTCTTAACCTAACATTCTTTTAAATGGAACTGTTTATTCCACAAATCTACTGACATCTGAAACCAAGGGATTTCAAATCAAGTGTCCATTTTAATAAATGGACACCAATCTGTCAGTATTATTGGAAACTGTCAAAAATAAAGGATTTGTATATGCTAAGATGAGCTTAAGTCAGATGATGGCTGACTGACAAAGCAATGCTAGAAAGATCAAAACAGAAGAAAATTGGAAGAAGGTTTTTGCACCTGCGATATAAGAGGGACAATTAATTGCAACCTGTTACTACTAGCAGAAATGCAGATGAATCTGGAGAGCTGACAAAATCTAATCCAAAATGAAATTTAATCTGAAATGAAAGTCTCATCTAAAAATGAAAATATAAACCAGGGCTAGCAATATTTTACATTTAAATAATACCCCAGTCTTTGTATGTCTATTGATACCTACTAGTACGTTATCTGTAGCAGAAGTATGTACTGATACTGTTATTAAATTCTTCGCTTACACCTGTATTTTCCAGAACTGTGCTTTAAGCAATATTGCGAAGAAGTATTTCTCCTTAACACCCAGCCACAAACTGAGGCTCCTTTAGCTTGGACAAACTAGTTAATTTGCTGGAGCACACCTCATTACAGCCAGCCCTTCTCTAATTAGGTCAGCTGTCAGGTCCTCCGTCCATGCTTACTTTAGGTTTCTTATAAACTATGACAGCTATCTTTCTTCCCACGCAAGAAGTCCAGTGACATGTCTTTTTTCCTCTGTTACACATGGAGGGAGCTCACGCCCCATCACAGACGCAGTGTAGCTAACATACACGTATCTGATCCTTAACATTTTTTTTCAATACAATATGCATCAGATTTTATAAAAATCAGCTCTAATCTGCCTTTTAGAAAGCCTCGTTATCAGTAAAGGTTTTTACCATCTTTGCCGTAAGGCAAGGAAGAAATATCCCCACCTTACACTTCAAAGCTGAGATACAAGACAGATCTAGGCCTAAAATGCAGTATGGATAAAGCCTTTGCTTAAGCCTGTTCCTGTCTGACATCCAAACTACACAGATCCAGCCGAGCTCGTGCACATCTGTGGGCTCTGTGCGAAAAGAAGAGCAGAAGAGCAGCGGGAGCTGATCTGAGCAGCGGGCTCACGCGCAGCTGCAGATCATAGAATCGTTTAGGTTGGAAAAGACCTTTAACATCATCAAGTCCAACCGTTAAGCTAACACTACCAAGTCCACCACTAAACCATGTCCCTAAGCACCCCATCTACGCATCTTCTAAATACCTCCAGGATGGGGACTCAATCACTTCCCTGGGCAGCCTCTTCCAGTGCTTGACAACCCTTTCCATGAAGACATTTTTCCTAATATCCAATCTAAACCTCCCCTGGCAAAACTTGAGGCCATTTCCTCTCGTCCTATCACTTGTTACATGGGAGAAGAGACTGACACCCACCTCGCTACAATCTCCTTCCAGGTAGTTGTAGAGAGCAATAAGGTCTCCCCTGAGCCTCCTTTTTTCCAGGCTGAACAAGCCCGGTTCCCTCAACTGCTCTTCATAAGACTTGTTAATAAGCGGAGCCTGGCCAGGATCACCTCTGCTCAGCCAGGTTTTTAACATACAGGTAGTACTCTTCTGTAGTGACAACATGATACAGGAGACACTCAATAGACAGGACAGCAAGATTTTTTCCAAGATCACAGGCAGGAATGCTATGTGGAATTTGCACACATTTCTCTTGAAGACTGGATTTACACAGCATACAGGACAGGGAGTGTGCTGCTTTGCAAGCCATCTCCTGAGCTGTATCACTGCCGATGGCATAGATAAGTGGCACAGACAACCTAAATTAATAGAGATCGTGGGAAAAAATCTATGGATAAGCCAGAAGGTGAAGCAAGGTCAAGCACTCCTGCCATTTTGCTTCAATTTAGCCTTCGTATCTTGCTGGATCACAAGATGTTTCCTTCCTCCCCCCTTCTTCCTCAAGGAAGCAATTCAAGCAACCCTTAGTAACAGCTCCTGTGGAAAAGAAGTTTACCACAGCCTTTCTTGCACAGAGCTGGAAGTTCGTACTTTGTTTTGTTTGCTGAGACACTTCTTCAGTCTATGCAAAGCACAGACACGTAGATCAGTTTGCATATTTCTCTGTCTACAATTAGCAGACTGTCTCACACCAACATGCTACTCACCATCACAAGTCTATGGCTGGCTATAAAAAGCTTTGCGAGGCACTGACAGCAGGCAAGCAGCAGTCCTGCAGCACATTCTGGCGACCATGAAGCAGATATGGCTTCAGAAAATGTGCTGCCTGCATTAGGTCCTGAGCTTTGGGGAGCTTCATATCTCAGGGAGCACATGGAATAAGAATGAATTAATTTCTCATTAAAAGTTGTAAATGACAAAACACATTGTGCTTGCTCTCCTAATGCAGCTGGGAACTTATCCTTGTCTCCAAGCTGTAGTCTTCCTTCTTGTTAATGTTCTGTGCTGGTTTCACTCAGTCATACATTTGGTAAAGTCAGCTTCATCCAGAACACTAAAACAGGTGTCCAGCTCCTAAATACTGTTTTATCTGCTGTGTTTCACCTTCTGTTCAGCTACCAGTTGAGTTCATGTAGTCCATTTCTCAATTACTAAGTGGGGCTCGGGCCTTCTAATGTTTTCCAAGACTTGTAATGTTTTATTTAAGCACTATAAAGTTATTTGTTATAAAACAATGGTGGGAAAAAAACCAATGAAGTAACTGGACACAGAGCATGAAGCTTCATGTGTGACACCGATATTGGAAGACAGGCCAGAAGGATGGAGGAGACAGGAATAGGAGCCATCGTACACTATTTGGGTGTCCACATTCGGCACAACGCTTGCTTTACCCATGGGCCTCGTGGCTCAGAGTCTCCAAGTTCACCGACTTTCTGTGCCACTTCTGTACAGACTTTCTACAAAGAGTATGGCCCTGATCACTTTCTACAAAGAGTATGCCCCTGATCAAAAGCACTGAATGACCATTTCATGTTTAGGTCCCACTGTGACCCCTCTGAGAGAAACAACTGAATAAGTTTGTATTTTTTTCATGTTGGATGCACAGGTTTAGGATTAGTATAAAAACCTGCCTCTGTTATTACAAAGACACTTGAAATTGTCCTTATATACAAACAAGGCATGCAGACAAAATACAGCAGAATTTTCCAATACTCTCTTTGGGCACTAACATATCAACTCTTACACCTGCAATATAAATTAGGCAGAATAAGGAAAAAAGATGCAACTTCATCTTATTCTAGCTTTCCTTCTTTTCTTCTTGTAGTTAAATTCACTAATTAACTGTAGTTAAAATAAAGCATGGAAGACAGTCATGGAAATTTTCATAGCCCAACACTGCAGAACAGCTACAAATGCAAAGGTTCATAGCGCTAGTAAGAACTGAAAATTAAAGGCACTTGTGCTGAAACTTCATTGTACTCTAGTAATCTGAATGTGTATGAACAAAAGTAATACAAAAGCTATTCGGATACATGAACTAAGTGAAATTTTACAAAAAGGTCATTATATAAATTATAATGCGCATACCATCTTTAAAGCAATAAGGAAAAAAACCCTGAACAACTAACTATTTCTGAGCTTTTAACTCTCCCAGGGGTCTGATCCAAAACCTGCTGACATTCAGCTCCCTTGACCACAGTTGATTTAAATGATCTAACCCAGAGAGCCGCTTGGGCTAGATCCTCTCTGACACACCAAGGGAAATGCCCTACTGGAAATCAAAAGGGTAACAGTCATCGCACTTTTCTCTTGGTCCTCTTCTGCAGTTGTGCAACCGAAGTCTTGGGCAGTTCTGGTTTAGAAATAATGCTATTTTTAAAATATCTCTTCACTCCTAGTGTTTTCTGTAATTTTGAAAACACTTTAATTGAAAAACAAAAACAAAACCATTTTATCACAGAGATACCAGTTTAGAATAGCGATATTTTCAATGCCTCAACAGAAGAGCAAAAATATGCTATAAAAACAAGCCTTGAGAAGCATAAGATGTTCTTTTACGTTTTAATACAATTTTGAGTACTAGCAATTTTCCTTCTATCCACATTAAATCAGAAACTAACTGGCATTAGTAACTTCAGAAACAGCAATTCCTTCAATTCCCACGGTACCTGGCACGTGGTGAACACTGGTAATTTCAAACGTTTACAAGAGCACATTATACCTGCTGTACTGCTCGCTACTCTCTCTGCGGGATATGATTTCTGAAGAAAACACATTAAAATGTTTAGGAAACAAGATGCAGAACAAAAGTAACTTCTAGCATTATGAAATCACATGAATAATTATCAGTCCTGATGTAACATATATTACAGACAGCTACTGTAAATCTCCTTAAAATGATCTCAAATCATTCTAAAAGATCTATGCCTTACTTGATTGCAAACTAAGCACAAAGCAACTACACATAAAAGCTCTTTGATACTCCACCTATGCCCACAGTTTCCTGAATACCAAAAATCTTGATTTTCATGCAAGTTTCGTAACAGCACAGTTATACTCCTTGCTGCCATGACTTACGCAAACTCTGAGACATATGGCACACATATTGCTGTGAGAGGAGCATGTGCAATTTAGACTGTCCACCTGCAAAATGTTCAAATATGTTGACATCTTCAACAGAATTGGTATTTCCAAAAATTAATGTTGAACAGCACTGTAATTGGCAGTTTGTTATTCTACACATCCAACAGCATGCAAATAGTTACTACTTTTGTATTTTTGATCAAGCATTTGCAGCTGAGCAGTCAAAACTCCAACAGCAGTTACAATAGCTACAAAAATGCCAGTCTTATCCTCCAGCAAGTCACTGTAAATCTGGGCGTCAAAGAGAGCCAGCAGCAATCCTGTGTTCCTCATCACAATCAACTCACAGGCTCATCAATATTACATGGGCCTTCCTAATTTCGTGCAGAGGCTTAGGAAGAGGCAGGCAGGCAGGCACAGCCCAGCTAAGCAGATATGGCTGTAATGGCAGAACAAGTGTGGTTTTCTTTTTTTTTTCTTTTTTTTCTTTGTTTTAAATATTGTTTCACCTGTGGTTTACATACCCAGTGTAACTGTGACAATACGGGAACTGCCATACCGACCAGAAGAACGCTCTTCCTCAATTCTATTCCCAAGAGTAGCCAAAAACTGGAACTTACAGAGAGAGCATAAGAAAAAGGGCAAACAAATTATCCCTCTGTATTTATCCTTCGGAAAATTGGTAGCTTAGGAACTTGCTGAATAGATCAAAGCGATTATATCTGGACCTCTGTGTTTGATCCCTTTTTCAACCTAGTTATGTTTTTGGCCTCTGTGGGAACCTGTGGCAATTTACTTTGGTTTGGGTGAAAAATGACTTCCTCTGTCTCTGTGTCTGGTACCCCCTGTTCCTGACTCCAGTAATATGGTTAGCATAACCAACACCATTTTCTAAGACAAACAGCCGTAATATGTCAGCGTGCTGATCATGCATCACCTCCTTCTCTCTTCTCCTTTTCAACACTGTGGCTGTCACCAGGATGTGATGACCTCCATTACAGAACAGACAACCCCGCTTTGTCAGCATTGCAACAAGATCATTTGCCCACCAAGCACTGTCGCCAGGACGTGGTGACATCTGTTAGGGAACAGGGAAGCATACCAGCACGTGAGATATTGCCTACAAAATCAAGCAGCTGCAAGTCCTAAGTGGGACACAGACCAGAACTGCTGCTGGACAGCAAAACCCATGATCCCCTGGGGGTCTGGGACGCCCCCACCATCGCCTGCTTCCTCCAAGACTGAGTGACTTATGTTGGTTTAGGTATAGTCTCAGTCTAGATTATGGTTATTGTATCGCACACTGATTAAGAATTTGACCCAATCTGCAGACGGTCCAGGTAACTAAAAACTCTAGACAGTACAAGAAAGCTGCACTAATTACTAGAAATTTTGTTTAACTGAAAACTATGATAATTGCTAAGAATGCTCTGTCACACAAAGCATACTCTACCTGCTAGAAACTTTAGATAGCAATAACCTATGCTGATTATTAACTTTTTATGTAATAATAAAGCTCTAATTATAACTACAATCCTGTGATCAGTCCTTATTCTGCCAAGGAACCCTAAAAGAACCTGCGTGTCCCTACAGCGTCAGGTGAGAATTTCAAATCTATTGACAGCTAAATTTAATGGATGCTCTACAGATATTATGTATGCACCTCTGTGTGTGTGTATATATATTCTGAAATTGAAGAGTCCCTGCTTACTACCTCCTTGTACAGAAGCCACACCATATCTCTGAGCAGCTTTGCCTCCCTTCTCTGCCTGTTTCTGGTAAACACTGATTAAACAAACAAAACTCTACTAACGCCAAAATTTTGCTACATACAGCAACCATCCATCCCCATTGGTAACCACTTGCCAAAGCAAACATGAAAAACTGCTTGGAAGTTTTCCACAACAGTACAGACTGATGAAGCTGGCAGTGCACCAACTTCTCAGGTTTGTATCTTTGCTGAATTGTTGATGTAGCTGAAATAGCTAAGAAAACAAGTCAAAGTAATTTCACTTTACTTTTTATAATACTTCCATATGTGGCTTTCCATACATGGGGAGACACAGCTTTAGGATACTCTTTATTCAAAGTAAGCATGATGAATTATAGAAATACAAATGAATTAAGTACTTTGAACATAAAGCTGCCTTTGAAAAGCATCATTTGAAATAAAAATGTTAACTTTGAGTTACACAGTAAAAATCATTATTAAGACTGAGTTCCAGCATGGGTAACAATTACGCATTCTGGAGTCTTCTGCGGTGCTCAAGCATAAACCTAGGATGGATCTGTCTGCTGGTTAACAGACTACTACAGCTCAATTTACACAGTGTAATAGTGCCCAAAGGCTTACATTTTCTGCTTGAAAGAGCCATTTCTGTCACCATGGAACACATGATTTGCCCTTTCCAGGATACAGTATAGTGCTTTCCCTTCAGCAGCTAAATGGCTGTCCAAGTTGTTCATTTTCCAAGTATAGGTAGACACAGCTAGTAAGACAGCCATCTTATTTATTGTTCCTTTTTTCCCAGTGTTTCTGGGCATAACAAAGGGAAATAACAACCCCCAGAGAGACAGATGACAAGCCATCAACACACTACAAACTAGACAAAATCTTTAGTGAACTCTAAGGAGTAGTTCCATCATCACCTTTCCCTTCTGCAACCACTAAGAAACATGCATCTGTTTTGTTTTGAAGTCTAACTTAACACACAGCCTGTCACTACATCTAAGCAGGCGGGCCAAGGAGAACTTTGAAGCTCCATGGTGCTCTCTAGCTGCAGACCGAGCCATATAGCAATGACCTCACCCAGGCATTAGTTATTTGAGAAGGAGACAAAGCCATGTGGGTGAGAAGGAACAGTGGTATGTCTTGGGTCCTCATTTGGGACAATGAGGAGCTCGGAAAGGGAACACAGGCACCACTCAATCTAGAAGCAGCTGTCATAATGTCAAGTTTGCCTATAAAGGCTAAAATCTGTAATGCAGAGCTCAGCAAACTCTGTAGGTGCACTGCCAGGCTTTCCCACTACTCTACCCAAAAGGAATACAAGATCCAGACATGAGTTAAAAAAATAATTTTAAAACAAACTGAGCACTTGTGGACAACAGTCAGTTAAACAGCTCTGTTCACATGTATGAAGGACACATTGCCCCATATTTCAATACAACATGAAAAAGGAGCTCAAACCCTACGACAGGCTCCATTTTGCTGCATAGACAACGCTCCCATCCAGGCATCTCGGGGTCAGTTTACGCTCTTGGCCTTTTGAGAAGTGCCAGTTCCTCAGATCTTGAAAAGAGATGCCATGTGGTATGAAGGGACAGAATCAGCCTTTAAAAGATCATCCACAGGTTTTAGAGAAAAGCAAGATACGCAGAACATGTCTTGCATGCAAAAAATGTCCTCTCTTCCTTCAAAATTATCTGTCTTCATGGAAAGGAACCTCAGACTTTGGCCACTAGACAAGAGAATAATAGACCATTTTGACCAAGTTCCTTTTTCTTTCATCAAAATTCTCCACTTTTAGGCTTGATATTACTTAATTGAAGTATCCTATTGAAGACACTAAAAGGAAAACTGAAGAGGTAAATAGACAACGGCAATGAGCAAGACACTACCAGTGCCTGAGGCACCTCTGCTATCAGGGAACTAATTAGGTTAAAAATGCCCAGATGAACCCAGCAAGGGAACCACCCCAGGTAAAAGATCTGGAAGACATAAGATATTAAGAGGTCAGAACTGTCATTTTAAGAGCACAAATACAAAGAAACAAAACTTGAATCAACACCTCAGCAACAGAAAATCTTTCTACAAATATTCTTCTCAACATTCAGTCTCAGCCTAAAATTGCAGTCACACTGAGAATTTAATTCTGTTAATATTAAGGGACTTAGGAAATTCAGATTCATTCCCCTTTTGATCTTTGGAGGGAGGACAGGAGGGAACAAGAAATACAGAGCTACATTGCTTCATCCCCATCCTTTTAAAACAAGTATGCAAAAAGTACAACCAAACAAACCCAGAATAAAAGAGGAATAACTGAGAAATATATTGAGACCACTGTAAATTGAAGTAACAACGCATTCATTTCTAAAGAGCAGGAGTTCTGAGGAGTGCACGGAATCTATCAGGGACTTATTACTGCAGATGAGTTTGCACGAATCATGCTTAGTTGCTAAGGAAAGTACAACAGTACAAAGCTCCAACATATGTCAGGAATACCTTGGAAGCAGAGAGCCCATCAGTTTTACATCATTGTCAACCTGTTGCTGTGTCTCCCCAGGTGTCACTGAGACCTAATTCTTTCACTATCCAATGTCTAACTTTTGTAGTGACCTCTGTGACCTGCTCGGAACAGCCCAAGGAAAACAAGAGAAGAGGGCCTTTCAGGCTGCTGCCACCAGGAAGCTCTAAGAACCATAATCATAGAATCATAGAATCGTTTAGGTTGGAAAAGACCTTTAAGATCATCCAGTCCAACCATTAACCTAACATTACCAAGTCCATCACTAAACCAATTAAGGGTAGAGTAGCAACTTCATGTTTCCTGGCTTGGTGGATGGATTATTTATAATGAAAGTAAAAACTAGGAATCACTAAGATTGGAAAGGGCCTCTAAGGTCATCATTCCAATCATCAACCCAACACCACCATGCCCACTAAACTATGTCCCAAAGTGCCATGTGTACCCATTTCTTGAACACTTCCAGGGATGGTGACTCCACCACCTCTCTGAGCAGCCTCTTCCAATGCTTGACTGATTACCCTTTCCATGAAGAAATTTTTCCTAGTATCTAATCTAAACCTCCCCTGGCACAGCTTGAGCCCATTTCCTACTGTCTTATTGCTAGCTACTTGGGAGAAGAGACCAACACCCACCTCACTACAAACTCCTTTCAGGGAGCTGTAGAGAGCTATAAGGTCTCCCCTCAGCCTCCTCTTCTCCAGGCTAAACAACCCCATTTCCCTCAGCTGCTCCTCATAAGACCTGTGCTCCAGACCCTTCACCAGCTTTGTTGCCCTCCTCTGAATAATATCTCTGTATAAATCACTTCAAGTCTGTCGAAGCATATCCAAACAGCTTAGCTTGTATGGTCACACTGTGGCCCCTGGTGCTCTTATATTGCATACCATAATAGAAGTCACTGACACTAGCAGGGCACACCGTTCTTTCTTACATACAGAACACAGCATCATACCAGATCAGGCATGACAGCTGCCTGTGTCTGCTGGGAAGAGGGCAATTTTGGCATGGGAATCTTCGCTTATGCTCTTCTGCCTATCGGTAGCATCCCCAAGAGAAGAGGGTATCACCAGCAGCCCTCGGCAGAGATCTGCAGGGATAGCACCAGCACCAGGCACTTCTGACCAAGCGGGAGCCCTCTGACCAAAGCGGCCACCAAGGATGGTGTGACCATGAAGAGGTTCAAGAGAAACAAGTTCACGCTCCCTGAAGAAGGCTGAGGATGGCAAGTCTTGTTAGACAGCAGCTGCGTCTCTGCAGGGGTCAGGGCTGCCTAGTGCTGCTGACAGTATGATGGTACTGCAGTGCATTTGCCTTCCCCCACTGCAGCAAACGCTCCCTCTCACCCTTCCCAGCCCAGAGCACCAGTTACAGATTGCCAGGGGCAATCACAGGAGAGTGGCTGCAGAAAGGCATGAATGCTCAGAGGCACAGGACAGCATGGCCTGCGGGGGACACAGCTCCCCAAAATCTGGGTCAGGGCATGGAGAAGGGCCCCAGTGGACACCCTCTAGGCTGGGTATCCTTTCAAGGATGCTGCTGCAGCACAGACTCTTCTGATGAATGTCAAGGTAGCATTAAAGGGCCTCCTGTGTGAAAAAATACAATACCATATAACACCACAACAGATACATATTCCCTGCAACACATTTTCATATTGTTTGCATGCCCTTATATGACAGTATGTGAACAAAGTTATTTTGCACTGATTTCACTAAGAATTGTGCCACTGGATTAATGGCAATACGACCAAAGTAATAAGCCTTAAACAGATTTTTAACAACATTTTAAATTTGGTGATTAAGGTTGTTAGGGGATTAGAAACGAGTTTAAGTCACTTAGGGAAAACGATCTTAATTTCTGTTTAGAAACAAATTCAGATAAATAATTCCTTTTGCTTCAGGAATCATGGAAAAATTTGGGTCAGGCTGTTATTAAAGTAATTTTCTTTCCTTCTTCACCTCAACGTCTTAAAAGGGTACAAATTAATATATTCCTGAAGCAAACACATGTTGGAGAGCCCCTCATTCCCTGTAAAAAGTGTATTGTTTTCCACTGCCCAAGCACCAAGTCTGTACTTCAGGAATTCACATCCTTCCTGAGATAACTGGGTTTTGTTATCAAGTCATGTATGTATATTTTTACATTCTGTAAAGTACATCTGTATATAGCTCAGCCTCTGTGAATTTGTTTAAATGTTGGGAAATGGAAGAAGAGATAATCACAGGACCTGCCTATTGATTAATTTGACTTTACCTGATTGAGGGTGATTTAATCTCTCCGTTGATGAGGCGGGAGCCAAGGGAAATTTGACAGCAGAGTGAGGTCCCAAAAACATGTCATGTCAATGAAGGTAATACTGTGTGCCAAGCACTGCGCAACTCTCTGGATTCAGGCACAGAGCTCATATGGGCGGATGCTGTCCACTGGGGATTAGGTTGCTTTTGTTAGTAATGCTCACAAATCAGAACTTTCCTCAAATGGCAACAAAATTACAATTAGGAGATGTAAGAAGATCAAACATCTGTATCTGAAAAATAGCTCGTGATATTGTTTGTATTCTTGATTTTCAGTGTAACATATTCCATGGATTTTCCTTTTCCAGAATGCAGCATTGAGTCAAAACTTAGCTTTCTGGGAGAGGAAAGGAACCAGACAGAAAAGGAAAACAGCCATAATGAAACAAAGGAAGAACTCCTTTCATAAAATTAACAGTCTAGAGCTAATGTGCATATATATGCTCTGTGCATCTATATGCTGATGTGCATATATACCTGTTTTCCTAATGCCTCCACTGGTTGTATATAAGTCACATGCAGGGGGAAAAAAAAAACAAAACAAAACCCACATGGCGGACAATGGATGCTCTTCTTTCAGTTTGATGCCTGGAATGTAATAGGATTTTGTGGAAATAAATCCTGACTTTGATGTTACATGCAGTTTTCTAAACAGTGTAATTTATTCTAAATGCTCCGTTAAGTAACCAGAGCAGATACTTATTTTATTCATCCTAGTCACTAAATCATTATTTAGGTTCCTGCATGGGGTGTATGGGAAACTATTTCTGAACACTAAAGCCAGTGAAAACAAAGCAACAACACATTAGTAGCTGAGAAATTTCTCAGAACTTTTCTTTGTATAAAGCTCGAAGTATAAGATACATTATAGTCTCCGTCTCATTAAAGCAAATATTTTACATCAAGTCAAACCAACTACATGGGAATAATGTTTGTCCAAAGTGACTGTGTTCTCATTGCTTGGTATGAAGATCAGCTCTGATGCACTGGCCTGACAACTTGTATTTGCATTGGACATGGTGCCAGGTTTTAGTGATATATTTATCAGTTCTTGAGGCAAGTTAAGCAATGGACCATGAAACATAGCAGCTTAATCACAACCAACGAGCCAAAGTCATGAAGAAGTTTCTAAAGCTGGCCCTAAATGGATTATCAAAATAAACAGAACAAGCACCGTGAAGAACACAGTGGTTTTGTTTCTTTTGTTTTCATTCATTCTGAAAATTAAACTTGTTTAATGCTTTCTATACAAACAAGGGTTAAAGTCTAAGTGTTGAGTCTAGATACAAAAAGTGATGCTAGACATGGGTTTTTGTTTTATTTTTTAAATCTCAAGAGATCCCTTCCAAAAACTTTGCTTTAAAATCCGGTCTTCTTAATGGCACCTGCAGTAAAGCAATGTTTGCGTGGGGTGGTTTGACCTTGGCTGGCTGCAAGCTGCCCACCCAGCTGCTCTCACTCCCCCTCCTCAGCAGGACAGGGTGACAAAATAAGACGGAAAAGGGGGGCAAGATAAGGACAGGGAGATCGCTCACCAACTACCATCACGGGCAAAACAGACTTGACTTGGGGAAATTAATGTAATTGTATTGCCAATTAATAACAAAGTAGGATAGTGAGAAATAAAAACAAAACTAAAAATACCTTCCCCAGCTCCTCCTCCTCCTTCCCAGTTTCAACTTCACTCCTGAGTCTTCCACCTCCTCCATACTTTTTTGCTGTTTCTTAAACACGTTATCACAGAGGCACCACCGCCTCGGCTGAGGGGCTCAGCTGTGCCCTGCCGTGGGTCCGCTGGAGCCGGCCGGAACCGGCTGGAACCGGCTGTGTCCGGCACGGGGCAGCCCCGGCCTCTCCTCACCGCTGCAGGCCCCGCTGCCAGCGCCTGGGCACCTCCACCTAAGACACGGCGGCTGGTTGAAGACACATGAAAACCTGCTTTTTCAAATCTTATTTACAGCTTTAAGGAAGAATTGTAAAATCATGCTAATTTACATCTCCTCTAAGTTGCCTGAAGACTTCAGGTGCGTCCAAAGACCTTCAGAGAGGTCTGTGAAACAGAAAAGTGTCGGGAGTTACAAACATGGGCCGGTACGCCCACAGCACCCAAACTGTACAGAGATTTTACTGGAAAGGGGCCCTTATAGCTTCTCCTGGTGCGAAATGCAGCTTTTTGCAGAGAAGGGGAGAGTCCTACAGGATGCCTGTGACAGAAAGTGGGGGTTTGGAGGGAGGAATGGGGAAAGCAGTACCTCAGGAGGAGAAGGGGAAACATTTTTTGCGTTACTGACGTTCTACTTTCTGTCCAGCCAGGAGGAGCAAACGCATCTTGGACAGCTGTTATTAAAACAGAAGCTCTTCAGAGAGCAGAGCTTTGCAGGGCTGTCACATTTCACCGTGTGGGTTTGGATGGTTGAAATACAAGTCCTGTCTGCTTTGTCAGGTTTATTAAATAATACTGTGGTTTCACAGGAGGAGTTGCCCCCTGCAAGTCACTCCCAAGTCAAAGCATCTGATGATCCTTCCCGGATATTCATCTTTCGTTAAGCTCTCCAAGTCTGCTGCAGGTACAGACACTTTTCCACGTGCATACAAGCTGGGAGTATGGTAATAAACTGATAGAATCATAGAATGCTTTGGGTTGGGAGGGACCTTTAGAGGCCATCTAGCCCAACCCCCCTGCAGTGAGCAGGGACAGCTTTAACCAGATCAGGGTGCTCAGAGCCCCGTCCAACCTGACCTGGAATGCTTCCAGGGAGGGAAACATCTACCTGGGCAATCTCTGGGCCTATGTAAGAGTCTACTTCAACTTTCATAAAAAGTTATTCACCTCCTATATACAGAACAGTTTCAGTAAATGAATATATTTGCACTTTAAGAAAGCAGAATGTGCAACATTTTCACACAATCACAAATACGCTCAATTAATTGCAACCTATGGAAATACCATTTCTTATTGAGAGGCCTATGCTAATTAAAGATTCCTCTGTGATATCCATGCTACACAGCCAAAAGTAGAGGCATTTTTTTTCCAATTCCAAGGCAGACTTTATTGCCCCACATCTTCCCAGCATTTATGCAAATTTGTAGACAGTCCAGTCACCTCCGAAGAGGTAAAAAGTCAAGAAGCAAAACAGCCCAGGCCAGTCTCTTGTCTACGCTATCATTATGTCCTCCGTGGCACTACAAGTGCTGCTCGGCTGGGCTGGAGCAGAGTGGAGCATCTGTTACCCCCAAAGCCAGAGATCCAGGGGCTGGGGACAGCCGTGAGGGCAGGACTTGGCTCAGCCTGTGGTCCTGGGCAGCACCCAGGGAGCAAAACACCGCTCCTGCCCAGAGCAACGATTTATTTTACGTGCTGCTTCACTGCGAATGGTCCCATAACCCTGCGAAAGGATTCCGCCTCTGCCTCCACGCCAGTGCCCTTCCCTCGCTGGCTGCACGCCGGCGCGGACACCCACCAGCCCTGACACCTGCTGGCCCGGACACCCGCCAGCCCTGACACCCGCCGGCCCGGATACCTGCCGGCCTGGACACCCACCGGCCCTGACACCCACTGGCCCTGACACCCGCCGGCCCTGACACCCGCCGGCCCTGACACCCACCAGACACCCGCCGGCCCTGACACCCGCCGGCCCGGACACCCACCAGACACCCGCCGGCCCTGACACCCGCCGGCCCTGACACCTGCCGGCCCGGACACCCGCCAGACACCCGCCGGCCCGGACACCCGCCGGCCCTGACACCCGCCGGCCCGGACACCCGCCAGACACCCGCCGGCCCGGACACCCGCCGGCCCTGACACCCGCCAGCCCGGACACCCGCCGGCCCGGCCTGCGGCGCGGCACACTCGGCAGAGGCACCGCATCGCCGAGGAGGAGGACGGTGGCTTCCACCGCTGGTTTGGAGGTTTTGGGGTTTTTTTTGAAACACAGCTACACGCGGCTTTTAAAACATTTTGTACAGCCCAAAGAAAGCAGAAGGGAAACAGAACGCCAGTCTGCCATTGCTGCTGGGGCAGACGCATCCCCCCAGGCTGCCGCACGCTGTCGGTGCGAGGCCGAGGCGCGGAGCGGCACCGGGCGGGCCGCGGGGCCGGCGGGGTGGCGGGGCCGGAGGGGGTCCGGGGGTGGCGGGGAGGGCGGCCCGCCGGGCGCCGCTGCGCAGCGCTGCGGGGCTGCCACCTGCCGGCTGCCCCGGCCCCGCCCCGCCCCGCCCCGCCCCGGCCCCGCCCCGGCCCGTCCGGGGAAGGCGGCGTTTGCCGAGGCGGGGCGCGGCCCCGGGGCCCGCAGTGCCGCGGCCCCTGGGGCGCAGCTGCTGCCGGCGGGCACGGCGGCTTTCGGCAACCGGCGATGGATGCGACCCCGACACTGCCGGCGGGATCATAGAATCACAGAATGCTTTGGGTGGGAAGGGACCTTTAGAGGCCATCTAGCCCAACCCCCCTGCAGTGAGCAGGGACAGCTTTAACCAGATCAGGGTGCTCAGAGCCCCGTCCAACCTGACCTTGAATGTTGCCAGGGATGGGGCCTCCACCGCCTCTCTGGGCAACCTGTGCCAGTGCTTCACCGCCCTCATTGTAAAAAACTTCTTTCTAATGTCTAGTCTAAATCTATTCTTCTTTAGTTTAAATCCATTATTCCTTGTCCTGTCACAAGAGGCCTTATTAAAAAGATTCTCCCCATCTTTCCTGTAGGCCCCCTTTAAATACTGGAAGGCCGCAATAAGGTCTCCTCGCAGCCTTCTCTTCTCCAGGCTGAACAACCCCAACTCTCTCAGCCTGGCCTCGTAGGACAGATGCTCCAGCCCTCGGATCATTTTGGTGGCCCTCCTCTGGACCCGCTCCAGCAGGTCCATGTCCTTCTTGTGCTGAGGGCCCCAGAGCTGGACGCAGTGCTCCAGGTGAGGTCTCACCAGAGCAGAGCAGAGGGGTGGAATCACCTCCCTCAACCTGCTGGCCACACTTCTTTTGATGCAGCCCAGGATACGATCAGCTGAAGGGAGCTGGGCACCCGGCGTGTGGGCCCGTCTGTGCCACAGAGCCATATCAAATTTTCTTTTACAGTAAGCTGGACTTCACTCTGAGTCGGGTTTATTCATGAAAGCCAAAATAAATTTTAGTTTCACACATAGGGCTTCCAGGTTTTGGCTTGTTTGCTTTTGGTAAGTCAGCTTGCTGGAGTTTGCCCATGACTTGTAAAATGACTTTCTTTTCAATAAGCTTGATCAATGCAGAAAATAATATTTTTTGTGCATGTATCACCTGGTATTTTCAAACCAGCAGTGTGAAAAAGGCACTACAGCATTATTAAAGCAGCAGTTTATTTTTCAACTGACAAGCCCTAACCAGTTAGACCCATGTGTACCACACAGTGCTCCCGTGAGTACCCAAGGAACGTTTGCAGCGACAATTTTGACTGTAACGTGCAACAGACTACACATGCCAGTGCATCTGGTCCCCAGAAGCACCACCGAGCACTGGGTGTCTCCTCGTGTGCACACCCCAAAAAGAAGTCAAATCCCCAACGGGAGTCAAGAAACGTCCACTCATAAAATTTCTTGTAGGAGACAGACTGTAACAGAAACATCTGTAAGTGAATAAAGAAAATATAATTACGTCCACATGCTAACACAGGCTTCAGTTTATCTGCTTGCAAAGACCTATGGCTAGAAACTCTCTAAGTTAGAGTAGCTCTGTTCAAGCAGATCTGAAGAGAAAGGGTGTGCAGATGCTTCATTCACTTCAGACTATCACAAATTTCTCTACCTGCAGGTGGAGGACTGATAAAATTGCATGTACACAGATTAGTTGCTTCTATTCTTCAGAATCCACCTCTGCTAGCAAGGTCTCCACCTCTGCTAGCAAGGTCTCTCCTGCAACGTCACACTTGATACTGCTTCCACCTCAGTAAGAGTCTTACACAGTTTTGGGAGGGTCCTGCAAAATGAGAAACCTTAACAGCATATAGTGAAGATACAGTCTACTGCTGTAATTTGCAAAGATGACATTCACTTGATGATAATAATTATTTTTAAAAAGCTGAAATCTTTCCACCATAAATCAATGGTGGTGTTTTCAAATGGGAACAGACCAGATTTCTCAGGGACCTGCAAATTAATGTTCCCAGGCATGCCTTCAAGCCCTCATGCTGATGGCAGTAGATTTTAGTCAGCGGGGATGGGAAAAGTAATTGGCCTACGGGACAGTCATGCTGGCATGAGTGGGGAAGAGCTTGGAATTAACAGCCTAATAGCTGGGAAGGAAAGGGTGGTGTGCGTTCACCCCCAAGCCTTCCTCACTTCATACACAAGCAGTGCCCAGGGGTAGGACAGGGACACGCTTCCTTTTTCAGTAATTGTAATTCTCAAGAGACGTTTCTCAGTCTCAAGAACTATTTCACCTAATCCTTGCTGCTACCCACACTTGCTGAAAAGTTGAATGCAATCTTCTGGGAGCTCACGAACAAAGGCAGAGGACAGCTGTCTCACCCAGGGAACCTCACAGGCATGTGGGATAGGAGTAGGCTCATTGGCCTGTCGTTAAATCAAGTACCTCCAATCTTATGTCAGGTTATTATTCCTATTGATTTTGAAAGTCCTAAAAACGTCTTCCACTTGGTCAATCTAAACACAGGCTTTCCTTACTGCAGATCAAAGTTGACATAATTACTCTCAAAACCATGTTCCCAGATCATGAGGACATTCAAAATTTGATGCAAACCTCGTAAGCATGTAAGACAAAAATCCTCTACAGTGGGAGAAACTAACAGCATCTCAGGTGATCATTTTTCCTGTGTGCTCTTCCTCTTCAAAAGTGAGCCTGCTTGCCACTCTTCATGTGCCAAACGACTGGGCCGCAGGCTGATCAGCACCAGCACCTGTACCTAAGAGTTACGTATCACTCTCTAGCATGCATTTGAACCAAGCACAGTTTTGTCAATTTGTTCTTTCATACACAGGTCTGTAGTCTGAGGAACATGAGGAAACGGACTTTGCTAGCATCCATTGCCAAATTAGAAAAAAACAAATGATAAGGGCACCTAGGGAGACCTTTAGCTTTTCTGGCTATCACTTGTAAGCCTGACTGACATTTTTGTTCATGTTAGCTTTCAATGAGACATTTGGTTCCAGGCCTGTCATTTTTTATATCACCTAGCAGGCAGTGCTAGATGCACGCTTGCATCAGAAGGCTGGAAGCTGTGGTATATTTCTTTTTAAAATATCTTTATGGCAAAATAGTCCTATTAAGGAAAAAAAGAGAAGCAAACAGCTTGAATTAATCCATTTACTCTGAGACTTCTCTGAAAAGAGACTAGATCTTGTCAAAACTTGACAAAATGTTTTGGGTGTTGGGTTTTTTTTTCCCAACAGAATTATGCTGTTTCATCAAGGCTGAAATGTTTCACACAGATGTATCGATTTCAGTGGAAAAGTTTCTGTAGTTCATGGTACATTTTTGTCACTTCCAAAGGGAGATGCCAAATAAAAAAATTAATCTTTCCAATCTGAAAATGGATGCTTTCACACAATTTCATTCTGTGATGCTGCTCCGAAAGTTTTGGATCTATTCCAGCACAGAGCAGAAACACATTGCAAAATGAAATTGCCATTGTTCAGAAAGCTCAACTTGGAAATCCTAGATCTGTGTCGGCGTGGCACTTGTGTGGCTAGAAGCATATAGACATCAACATAAGCACCTCTTTATTTGCATGCACCATAGCAGATTCTTGGTCTTCTTTTAAGCTGTATTAATTTAGAAACAAACATATGTAGACCTTCCTTCAGAGGCTGCTAGTTAAAAGGCTGTAGCTGTTCTGACAATTTCCATGTGGCCCAGGCAACAGTTAAGAGCGATACTCTAGAAATGCAGGCTGTATTTTCTCATTTCACCATCGAGCAGTGGATGTGCACTCTTTTCCACCTTGGGATCTTTATCCAGACTGTATGTCTGTGCTACATAAATGTGTCAGATTTGAGGTATACGAAAATAACCTTTGTTGCTGCCCTCCCCTCTCATTTCTCTGACACTGGCAATTCATGCATTTTATTGCACAAAGGCAGCATCTCTCCTCCTACAGAACTCCACATTTCAGATGAAACTCATTGGCTTGCCCAACCAACATGTCCCTGGAGAACAGGGGAGGCTGTGATGCTGTGCAGAGCTGGTTACCATGTGTCTCCTACAAGCACTTCATGGTCGAAGGGTCTCCCCAAGGGGAAAAAAAAAAATACATTCTTGCTGGTTACAGCCTTCTGTCACAGCCTACCACATGACACAGTGCATAAAAGCAGTTTAATTACAAAGGGATAAAAAGCTGTTAGACTTAACCCAAATCTGAGAATTCATGTATAAAAGCTGGACAAAGTGTCTTTGGCCAACATAAAGAACCAGTGACAAGAAGAGGGGGGAAGAAGGAAAAAAAAAAAAAGAAACCCAAGCCCAGCAGCGGAGGTTCAGCAGCTGGCTTCTAGAGCAAAGTATTGCTCAGGCACCCTGCTTTGCACATCACAGAAATCCAGCTACTCCAAAGTAGGAGTTCTAGTTGCAAATGTCCTTTGAATAGATTTCCATCACACCACTCATTTCAGGTTTGCATATATTCTTTTCTTATATTGGACTCTTGAGAAAAAAGAAACTTTTCCTGATGAGAAGTAGCCACAGCAGTAGCAGTTTCAGAAATATCCACCCCCAATACAGTAATATTTTGCTAATAGTTTTGTCAGGAATCACAGGAGTTATAATTTTTGTTTTCCACATTCCTTCCATGTAGTTACAGGTTTGAGAAGCACAACAGATAGAAGGAATGTGAAATAACTGTTTCTTACTAAATTTCCAGTGCAGTTGATGCATAAGGAGATTTATTCCTCGGCACAAGAGAAAATTGCTCACAGCAGAAATGTAAATTGGAAGGAGTTACTAAGGTGACAACTGTCGTCATCCCAAACAGGGATGACCCTATTAGGGCTAGTAACGAAAAGATTTGAGCAAATATATAATCAGTGCATGGAAGCAAGTTTCTCTAGGTTAGCCCATTCTTGCTAAATACCTCTCCAGCTCTGCTCCTAATGTACATTTTCTTTCTACGCGCATTCCTACTGCCCACGCAGATACAGGAGCCTGCAGCTACTGAGCTTACATTCAGAATAATGAACAAATGGGAAACTGCTGTAACATAGCTAAAAATAAACAAATTTCCCATTCATGCTACTGTTGCTGCAGTGTCACACTATTCCCATGCAGAAGTGACTGGGAACCAGTTTGATTCTAACTCCCTTCCTCTCCAAACAGGCCCTCCTTTGTTTTCCCTGGCAACCATTTAAACACCATAAAGGCTTAAGATATATGAGCCTCCTGAATACAAGGGTTTAATGCTCATGTTGCTTTTGCTAGACCCCAGCCATCACGGACAGAAGAAACCGTGACAGCTGGAGCAACACTTGGCGCGTGAAAGTTGGACAGGCTACGTCAGGATCATCCAGCCTGCCATCACCCATTACTGGAGTAACGGCTTCTTCTGTTTAAAAGCATATTCTGTTAGCTTCTGAACTGTCAAGTGGTATTTATTTTTTCACTCAGAAAATAGTGCCTTACTAATAACAGCCTAGAGATTTTTAGTACAATGCAGGAAAAAAAATCCACACCAAAATAAACCCAAAACCCAGAAACACAGCTGATGTAATCTACAACCTGTTTTACCCCTAAGGGTACTGTGAAAACAAAAGAAAATATAAAGTTTGATTACTGTACAATCTCTTTCTAGGGATCATGCATTATTTTAGCCTAAAGTAGACATCTGCCTACTGAGAGAAGCAGACATCTGAGATTCCCTGGTAAGAATTATGGCGGTGCTGCATCTGCTCCAAATTATCAGTACCTTAACTAAGGACGCAAGAGTTGTTCTTATGTTATCCACCTCCAGATAGCTCAGAAAGACCAAAATAAGATAAATAAATACTAAAATGTCAGTAGATTTTGCACATGCAGCCTGAGTGCTATGCAACCTTAAGAGTTGACGAGGAGGAGGAGAAAGAAGAGAGGAAAAGAAGCTGGGAAAAGGACCCCTGCAGTGGGGGTCTGTGGCAGTGTCCAGCAGGGAAGGAAGAGACTAAATGCCTAAAATAAGGCTTGGGTGCTGCTGCCGCTGGAGTATTCGGCTTCTCAGTGCACCAAAGGGAGATCGGTGGGGTGGAAGTCTTCTGCCTGCAGTGAGAGAAGTGATGATCCCCAACTCTCTGAAAGTGTTCATGAGGAAGGTACCACAACAGGGGAAGTTTCCAGATATTTTCCAGGTTCCTTCTCACTTGCAAGATGACCTTGCCCAATATATTCACTTTTGTTGCTTTTTAAGTCACTGATGAAGTGAGACTGGCATGAGTACCCAGTCTATCAGATTGCACTGGGAGCCGCCCTCACAGGAGGAACAAGTATTTGTCTGAACAGACAGGAATTGCTGTCTGAATTCAAAATGAGTTTGAATATTTTAATAAAAAACTATTTCTAGCTTTCCTTAGTCTTCACTGCCAAGGAAGAAAAAGTGTTTTGTTTTAAATCCCCAAACTGAGTTTAGAGCTTTTAAGCAAACCTTCAGACACAGGTAATAGCATAAATAATTACAGAAAATTAGTCTTAAGGGAAAAAAAGTCGGTCTTAAAATTCAAACAAGACAACACATTAATATTTACAGAACGAATATGGAAAGACGGGAAGGGACAAGGATTACACAAGGGAGAGACTGAATGCCAATACAATGATTAGCTCTGTCCTTCTGCAGAGCAGCAGCAGATGCCCCAGCCCCTGCAGGTCTGCCTCTGGGAGAAAGCAGAATCAGAAACTAGTAAGATGTTGCAATAATTTTATTTGCACACATTGACAGCCCTCTGAGGACAAAAGTGGTTAAAGAAGACTTAAAGAGAGTTCCTTTTCTTCGTATTTTCACATCAGATTTGTAAATGTGTGATGTGCAGAAAGCTCTTTTTCTTCCAGAACAGACTAGTTCAAAGACTGATGCAGCGAGCAACTTCTTTGCTATTTGTTACACTTCTCACAAAAGACCACAGAAAAATCCCACACTAAACTATTGTTTCACACAGCGACATGTACTCTAAGACTAGTAACTTGCTCAGCCACTAAAAAGGGATGCTGTCTTATTACTTCCCTTCCATAATATTGTACAGCAAATACTGAACTGTTTCCAATGCATCATTTAATGGTAGACTCTAGCAGAAATAATGTATTTTAATAACAATATATTTCCAGTTTTGAATAGAAGTTTTATGATGGGACAGTCACTATTTGGATGCTGAACATCACCTGACATAATAAATATCTGACTTAAAAAAATAAATATATAAAGTAATAAAGTTATAAATCATTCAGGAAGGTGTTTGGCTTTAACTTTTGCCAGTACTTGCTTGGGTCTTATTTGGCTATCAATGCTAACAAAATAGCTCCACAGAACAGTTCCTTAAACCATCAACAGCAAATTTTTATCACCTGAGCATGAAAAAAATACGTTTTTCAGAAACAAAAAATTAGAGATTGCAATAATTTTTTAGAATGTCCCTAAACCCCTCCCCCCCTTTTTTTTTCATGAAAAAAGCTGAAGATTTTTGTTTAGGAGTTTCTAAACTTTTCATCAAAATTTACTTTAAATACAGACAGATTTTTCTTTTCTTCTGCTTTTCAAGTGGAAATGACACCAAACTAATATTCAGACATGACTGCTACTTGCTTAATCTCTCACTTAAAAGAACAAAACTTAATTTAAAAGTTCATAAAAATATTCTTTATGATATTTCTATTAAAGACTATTTTACTATTCAGATTGACTATAGACAATTCAAGGCTTCTCTTGTTTTCAAAATATTCAAAGGTTTCAGATGTCCATTGGCCATTAATTTTTATGTGGCTTTAAAATCAGACTAAAACCATTCTTAACATTTTTGCCAATTTTTTTAGCACAATGTGACATCTGCAATATTTGCTGAATGAGGCTTTTAGTCCCTACTCCATTTCTGCAAATGCAATGAGTATTCTTCCTCCATTTCAAAGATTAATTTTGCAAATGACACTTTAAGCACTCCAAGCAAATGGAAGAAGTCAAAAATAAATCCTACAAGTGCAAGAGGCCAGTGCAGATGTGCGTGAGTCTCAACTGCATTTCATTTCCCATTCTGACAGTCTTATGTGTCCAATAAAAAAAGGCCATTGAGACCACCACAACGATAATATTAAGCTTCATCCTCTTCTCCAGCTGGAAGGACATTCAGGTTTACGTAATGCAGCTATTTTATTTTCATCACAATTCACTTGCACGGCCAGGAGATCCCGGCAGAAGGCAGAAAGGGTTGGCCACCCACATCTTGAAGCAGATCAGCCCTCCAGCAAGGATACTGGGGGTTTCAAAAAAAATTCTCATGAAACTGCAAACCTGCCAAGTTGCAAATTCTCCCGATTTCCAGCTTAAGGTTCATCCCACACCGTTTCTTGTGCCAGTGCTTTAGCTATTCCTTCCAGTCTTTAACCTCTCAGACTACAGAAATCAGGGTCTGATATAAAAATACCGGACACCTGAGCTAGCAGAGGCTATCACTGCTCTTTGGGACACGAACCGAGCCGGACGACTGCTCCAGCTCAGTGCCACACACAGGGATAAGTGCTGCTGAGACAAAGGAGTTTGTGCACAAGCAGGCAGGGTTCCTCACCATTTTACAGCTCCATATGGATTTGTAGCTAGCGCAGACCTGTGCTGCACCACAAGGAGCAAGGCGTGCCATCACAGCAAAGGAAGCAACACTACCCGAGTCTGCAGGAGTGGCCGGGCAGATGGGACGTGTGCTCACTTTTTAAAAAATGCCTGGATGGATTCTTTGATTTGTGTCAGAATCCTTACTCGCTGGGTATAAAAAGGTTGATTTACCATTTCGATCATTTTTCTAACTAGCTTTATAATATGCAGAAGAAATGTGTTAAAAAGTTTCTAAAGGGTCAGGCTCCTTTGGGCTCACTGCAGGAGCTGGCGTGAGGAAAAGGGACTGCAGGCAGAGCTCAGAGCCAGGGCTCAGCACTATCGAAGATTGTCTAATAGCCACAGGCAAGAACACCCCGAAGGTCAGTGATGTTCCCCCCTCTATTTCCTGAAAGCAGATGGTGGAAGAGTTTGGAATTAATGGCCCCGTGGCGCCCGGCTTGGCACCAGCTCCCTGCAGAGACGATCAGCCTTTTCTGCTGACAGCCCGCGAGACAGCTCTCAATCCACGCAGCAGTATGTGTGCCCAAAAACCACCCTGCAAATAAAATTTGGGAAGATATATCATTGAATGGCATCAAGTGCATTAAGAAAACCTGATTTCTTGTTTACAGTAGATTTTATTGTGTAATTCTGTCAAAGTCACCAACTCATCCTTTTTTGTACAGTAATTCTAATAAAGGAATAAACATACTGAATCAGGCTCAATCCAGTATTTTTCTCCAACGATCAATGCAGCAACACAAAACTTTGCTTTAGAGAGACACAGGGTAAAAGGCCTCCCTCTCCTCTCCCATGCACACTTTAAATCTAACTGTAAATCTTTATACTGAGGTTCAAAAGCTAGTTCAAAATCTTTTCTCCTCATTAAAATGTGATAGTGTTTACTGTTATCTAAAGGTATTCGTACCACCCACAGAAAAATTCAAGACCTCTAAGGTTTTTCTTCACCGTTGTCATCATAGTGACTTATCAATAACTAGATGCAGGAAAACTAATTAATGCCGGTCAACATGGTTTTTTGAAAAAGGTTTTGTCACATCAATGTTCTTTTTTTGTTCTCCAAGATAACATGTTTCCAAGTAAGGATGAAAGATCTTGACTTGGAAAGAAACAGCTCAAAGACAGACTTGGTTATCTAAAGCCATGCCTGCCTTCTCATAAAGGTCTGGGTCCAACACTGGAGTAAAAAAAAGTTAAATCGTTCTCTTTTCATATATGATTGAATTAAAACACTACCAGATTAGAATGACATTTCTGATGATAAAGTTTATTATTTCCACTTACTGCCTGAAAATTTCGAAGGAGAACAAAAGTAACCCCGCAGCTGAAAAATAAGCCTTGCAATGCTAAATTAAAGAAGTTCAATCTACTCAGCTCATAAGGGAAGGCTGAAAGGTGAATTGTCACTGAATTTATATGATTGCATATGGAAAACGCTTAGAGGAAAATTACTTTCCAGTCGTGCAAACAAAGGCATAATATTCAATAGCTGCAAACAGAGCTTAGATGAACGAAACCTTAGAAAGATGAAATTTCCTGACAGTAAGAGAAATTAAACTTTGGAATAATTTATCGGAGGGAAATCCAGTATGGGTGAGTAATGTTGCAGAGTAATGTTGCAGTGGCACTGCTGCCATGCCCATGCCTGCCTTTGCACCCACTGATCCAGACCCCAACCTGCAAGCCAACCTTCCAGCCTACCCTCAGACCTGCCCCACCGCTACCGGCTTGTGGGGTGACTGCCGGACTCGGGGCCCACACTGGCTACCATCACTAGCCCTGCCTGCCCTGCTGACATGGGGATGGCTTCCATGCTGGCCTCCCCATGAGCAGCCTGTCCTTTCTACCCTCCAACAAAGTGCATCCCCGGTCATGCTGAATTTGTGCTCAGTTGTTGCCACTGGATCATAAGCACCGTCACTTCGTAAGATCAAGCACTGCTGTGCGTTATTGCTATACATCTGCCTATACTAGAGACAGGGAAAAGAAGTTAGAAAGGTGCCACCAAGCCTGGTGGCTCTCATTATCCACAGCATCGATACAAACTGGCCTTTATGTAAAATGATGGCAAAACCCAATCTGAATAAAGGGCACTTATACCAAGGAAATTCTTTGCTTCGTAGACAGTGTATGCATGTTGGTGTCACACAGCCCCTAGGAGAGTCCCCCTCTACGCCGCCCTCCTCTTACCTCCCATGTTCTTCAAGAACAACCAATCTCTGGTAACCGTCTGCATGTGTTATCTGAGCAGCTTCCCATATTTTACCCAGCACATTCACCTGACATTTAGAGTGTCTCCATATTCTCCCACACAAAAGAGCCCAGTTTGCTCACCGAGCGGTACCTGCTCTGCTTTCATCAACAGAAAGACGCACTGAACACAGCAGGCATTAGGAAAGTCCAAAGCAAGGTGCCTGCACTCTCCGTTCCAGAAAATATTTTTAGTTAGAGGACAGTGAAGAGCAATGTGCAGAAATTCAGGACCTACCTGTGATCTAGCTCAAAGCCTCCCAGGTCTTCTATACATAAATGGAGAGTTCAACTTGCTTGGATTTGTCACCATCCAGCCACTGCTTCTTTTGCACTCTGCCTCACCGCAGCCCACAGAATGCCTTATTTCATATTTCTGCAGGTACTTTGTACCCCACACGTGCCTTCCAATGCTGGCACTTTTTGGAAATAAAAGCCATAAGATGCAGTAGACACTGAAAACAGGATAATATGCAAACCGCAGTGCCCAGCAGAAATGCAGTGTAAGAATTTTTTATGACAAAGGCTACTGGAGAAAAATCAATATAGTTCTCAATTTTGGGGGTATTTTAGTTCCCTAAACACTCCCACCCAAAAAAATGCAATTACAAAGAAATCCCAGTAATAGCAAAAACTACTCCTGAAATCATGGTTAAAAATTGAGTATCCTCAGGGCTACCAACACAAATTGGTTGCTTGAAAAACAAAATCACAGCAAAAAAAAGAAAAGTACTTTTCAAAACAATCCAGGCATTTACTTTGCATGTCACTCGCAATCCACTGCCAATACATCAGAGCAGTCCTCCTCTCTCCAGCATACAAGCCAGGCACTCTGCAGGCCTCCCAGCAGCACTAATCACAAGGGCTCTGGCCCTCTAAAACTCAGATACTAGTAAAAGGACAAAGTCAGTCCTTAGAAATCTGAGAACTGCTCATGAGGAATCCTGGAATGCCCAACAGGACTATTGCACAACCCTTCATGGAACAGTAGTTCTGATTATGAATATTAGAGAAACTGAAAATAGCTTTTGTTTTAGTCCTACAGACATAATTTTCACAAAGTTATGATTTCTGATGTCACAAATTATTTTTTTATCCTAGATTATTTGTATCGTTATTAGTCTGTAGAATTATTCCATGTGACATATTTAAATATGCAAACAGTTTATCACAGTGCAGTCTTAGTAAGTAAAATAAAGTAGAAAAATAAAAACCACATCCTTTTAAGTCCCCTTCTTTGTATAATTTATCTGAAGAACCCTTCGTTGAGCATCTCTGCAGATTTTCATAAAGTCTATTACATAGTATTACAAGCTCTGTAAAGTACTTCTCTCTCGTTTCCCAACTTGCTGTTATAAAAACAGAAGGAGAAAAACACCACAATCTTCAAATACAACTAACAAGATAATGCCAATCGAGAATTTGCAGGTTAAGGTTGGTAGGACACACGATAAGTTCTACAAATACAGCTTTAGCATACATCCAGAATCCCTTCCCCTGAACTTCCAGGAAAAAATCAAATGTCTCACTGGAAAGAACAGGATGTGCAGTTTTAGGAGGTTGTTTCGTTTCTGGAAATTTTATTTAACTGAAAACTGGGTTTATCAGAGTAAAGCAGGCATTAACCTTAATGGTGGGATGGCTACCACAGCTCCATAGTACCCCCTTCCCCTGGGAGTCAGCTATCAAAGCTGTCTCTGAGATGTTGTCAAGAACTCAGTGCCATTCCTACTGGGAGTACAACTAAAAATACCAGTCCAAATTAGCAGCGTGCAAACACAGTCATTAAGTGCCTTAACACATTCCTGCCAGAACACATGCAGTTTCTACTCAAATTATATTACCATGTATCTTTATGAAGTCCCCCACAATAGTTCAAACTATTTTTAGGCTACTGCTGGGGGGCAGGGGGGGAACCAAAACAAAAAAAAAAAACCAACCTGACAGCAAGGAGCTCCTAAAAGGAGCCCATTCCAAAAGTTCCTCTGTCCTTTCATATATCTATGGAATAGCTAGCTATTAAGTAACATATTTAAGTGTATCCACGTTAAGAGAATATCCAATATCCTTCACAAAAGGCGAGGCCTGGAGACACTAAGCTCTGCTGCACTGTCTTCAACTCCACAAACTCTCTTTTCCTTCCTATTACCAAGAGACACTATTAAAAGCATAAACCATATATTGTATTCATGAAAGTACTTGTATTTCCTGCCACAGCTGCAGCTGCTCCTGTATCACTGCTTGTTTTCATCTTCTAAAATTCAAATCTGCATATACAATGTAACGACATTTTTAATAACAGGAGCCGGTGCAGGTATCTGACTCTGAATTGCTGAGGACAGCTGATGTCCTCTAATCTATGTTATTAGTGACACCGTTTCACCTTACGAGCTAGTTGGTTTTGCTTTTTCCCCCCAAGCCCATTTCTGTCAAAGCAATGCCCACACAGAAATGACACAGCTTGGGCTTTTGCTAATTCGGAGGATGTTGGGTGTTTGGCCAGGGGAGAAGGGAACAGCTATCCACTGTGCCTCTAACAATTGGGAAACAACACCAACAAAGCCAGCACTGTCACTGGGAACCTGCCACACAGTTGATATCACTTCTGTGGGCTTCTACTGCTCACGACCTGACTGCCGTAACTGCCCTTGTTTCTGGGTTTATCAGGGTCAGCCCTGCCTCCGCCCTTGCCTCTTCCCCTTCCACCTTCCATCAAATGGGACACACATCTGGAGAGCTCTAACAGCTATCGTTAGTAATATTAGTAATACTACCCTCACCCATAAATATTCCTTTCATTGTTTTAATGTCGTTGTACATCTCCTTGTCTTCAGGTAATGCCAGTGTCATTTTGATGCCATTTTCAGCGCCAATCTTCATGTCGGAGGCTGAGCTACGCAGGTGGCAGAGCATTCTCACCCTCCCTTTTGCATTACGAATGAGCTTTCTGGATTCGCAGCAGAGAAGTGAGCAGCAGCACATGCACCGCATGCGAAACTGCCCCCTCCTCTAGCTGTGTTGTTGCTGGTCCTCTGCTGCCTGTCAGCGGCAAGTACTCAGATAAAGACCGCAGATTAATTTTAAAAACTCGAATAGAAGTATCAAAAACTCCAGTTCCCCTTAAAAAATAAATGAATTCAACTCTTCACTGAATCACCTCAGAGAATTGTCCGGTTCTACACATTTTAGGATAGAAGATGGTAACTGCTACACTATTTTATGTCATTTTCTCCTTTCCTTTTTCTTCAGATCCTCTAGCTGGCAACTACCTCACATTCAAGAGATGGGAAGAGGCAAGGAAGAACCATCATACTTGTTCCCTGCTCTTTATTTTGGAATTTTGTGGACCACTGTCTCTTACAACACTCCTCAGGTGAAGCTCTGCAAGGCTCCGACAAACTGTTTTCCTTGCAGAGCCACGGGCTGGCTGCGCTAAGTGATGCCTGCGTCGCCGGGCACCGGCTCCTTCTCCTCTCCTTGCAGGGGCCGGCTCACCAAGGCAGGGTAAGAAGATCTGCTTCCTCCTGCAGAGGCAGGAGCAGCAACCGCCTCAGCTGCTGCCGAGCCCCTGCAGCGGGGGACCCTGCAGCGGGGGACGCGTGCCCCGTTCCACACGGACCCACGAGGCTCCCAGCGCAGCCCTCTCCCACCACAGCTCCCGGGTAGAGCAAGCAAGCACAGCACCGAAGCTGCACAACAGAAATTTTCATGCGTGAAACACCATACGTAAGCATTTGGGTTAATCAATCTTGTACTGATTTAGTTACGAATTTTCATGCGTAAGGGATTCTAAATCCAGGCGCTCTCAGTGCAAAGACAGTGCTGAAGGCTTTGCTTTAGCTGCAGTAGAAATGCTCAGCAAGATGTTGCGATATAGCTTGAGATTGTGGCATTAGAACAAAAAGGATGGAATAGTTACTTTCCTTACCACTCCATCAATAAGCTGCAAGCTAATTTAAAGGGACATTTTTACAGTTCTTGCAAAAACATG
The DNA here is from genome assembly GCF_030463565.1 of Pelecanus crispus. Classification (NCBI taxonomy): domain Eukaryota; kingdom Metazoa; phylum Chordata; class Aves; order Pelecaniformes; family Pelecanidae; genus Pelecanus; species Pelecanus crispus. The sequence goes on along the minus strand of NC_134644.1, from coordinate 154,206,603 downwards.
AAAATTAGAGGGTCAACTTGCTTAATAAAATATGACAGGGGTTTTTACTATGACATTTTTCTTTTTTATATTCTTATTAGAAATAATTAGAAATTTAATTAACAATTGATGATCAGACTCAATGTCTTTGATTAAGCCATTACTATCCGTGAATAAAACAGGCTTTCCCATCAGTGCCCTAAAAGTAAATTTAAATTAAGGCAAAAACCCTACTGAGAAGATTCTCAGTAAGCTCAAATTGAAGTTGTCCTTGTTTGTAACGGGGTGGTGTTGACTTATGTGAGCCTTTCTGGCCTTATGCCTCCTGGGTACAATGTTCTGAGTTCAGGTCTCTTGCAATCTAACCTTTGTGAGCGTCTTCTACCTTCTGCTTAAAAAGGAACCTCTAACGTTAAAAATACTTCAAAGTATCTGAATTCATTCTGAAGTTCTGTCTTTACCTAGGAGTGAAAGCTGTCTGTCATTTATTGCATGTATAAATTAAGATCTAAATAAATAAACCTTATTTTAGAAAATCAGCAGGACAGCAGGAGAACAACAGCTGTACCATCTAACAATCAATTGTTTTGAGTATGTCATCAAAATAACTATGATGACAACAATAACTCAAGTGACAATTTAACAAAATACTATTAATTTTTGACCCAGTTTCTGGTTTGCAGTAGTCCAGTATGGCTATTCAGGCCAAATGAAGTCCTCCTAGCCAGAACAATAAAGTCAACACAAACTGATAGCAAATATCTTTTTTCAGATTATCATTGCCCCCGGGCTTTCATATCTGAATTTCCTTCTAAAAGGGATATCAATCAAACAGCAAATCTAATTTGAGAAGAAAAGAAGAAAGGGGAATATTTCTCCGATATTCAGAATGAGATAGAAGCTTCAACAGACATGGGAACAATTCATTGATGCTTGTATATTATTTTGAAAAAAACAAGCTCATGCTTTGATCACAAGAACTACACCACTCACTCATAAAAACTTGCCTGCAGTTAGGAACTTGGAACGTAATTTTTAATAACTGAAGTACACAGAAGTGAGCTTGAAGCTCTGAAGGCAAAGGGAGAACGAATCAGTAAGGGTATCAACAGCCACTGCTCCTTGCCCTTCATTCCCGGTACTCCAGTCTGCCCTAGCTGGATTACTGAGATGTCTTCTCTTGCACTGCCTTGTTTGCACAAGGAAGAGTGCAGCAAGGGTGGCTGACACCTCATTTGGCTGAGGGTAGTGGGTTTCACACGTGGATGGCCACGATCACATGCGCAACGTGATGAGACCCCAGCCAGTACAATTTCCCCACCCACGAAAAATCTGTCCCAGGCACCACAAACATAGGTGACACTAATGGAGAGGAGAGCAAGCTCTCCTTCCACTACAGGAAAATGTCTGAGGCCAGGCATGGACTATTATATGTGCCTCATTCATCTCCACTCAAAATCAAATTACTTCATCTCTTGATATATTACCACAGTGGCAGGAATACTCCACAAGGTACAACAGGCAAATTGGAGTGTTCCTTGACTTCCCATGGGACACCTTCAGGAAAACTGGCCTACACACACATGCATCGTAAGAGATTATGTTCTGGATTTGTAGTTGATTTTAGCTTTTTGTCCTTTTAAACTTCTATGGAGATGGGAAACAGCAATAAATTCGGATTCAATAAATATGCCAGCAACTTTTAATATGGAACAACTGAAATTCTGGAGTTCTGCATAGCTGCCCTGTTCGTTTCCCCAAGTCAATGATCACATACTCCTGAGCGCAGAAACAGCAACACTGGAAAAAGCATCAGGTGCCAATTTCTTTAAAATACAAGATCTTTTAAAGTTCAGGCCTGGCATTAGTCCAGATGCTACATTGCAACAAGCTGCACAAAGCCATGGCATCACATTTGTGTGACAGAGATGTCTAGAAACATTTCAAAAGTCATGGCAATACTAATAAACATTATTACCAAGTCATTCGTGGTTTAGCAACTACAGACCTCAAATGCGCAGCCTTACTCCAAGGAAAAATTTTCCTGAATAATATGTTAGGATCAGTTACCTACTGGGTTTTTTTAAATAGCTTTAGGCCTATAAAACCTCTGGCTTACCACAGGCAAGGAAGATGACCACAAACATCTTCCCTCCATATGTGTATTTTAACCTAGCAAGGATGCTCAACAGGCAATGACACTATAAAACCACTTCTGCATAATAATACAACAACTATTTTCATGCCAGTCTCCTTTGGAAAGAAACATTTACTACGTTCCTATGAAGATAACCATGAATGATAGCCACTTACAGAACAATTTCAAATACCAACTATCAATCTGCTTGCAAAACCAAACTAGCAACACTTGTATAATCTCAGATTATGGACACTGCTATCTGGAACTCTGAATGTTTGATCTACCCAGTAGAAGTTCACTTTGCATTTTGTGACTTGCCTCAGATAGCTCAGTCTGCACCGTACCATGCCTGATGCCTTCTAAGGAAAAATAGTGTACTAGTATCATTCATTTCCCCTCCTCCAGTGATTAAAAAAACTGAGGTTTGTCCCTTCACGGTCTGAGTGATGATGTTAAGTGGTCACCAGACCATTTCTTGCAATGCCACCACCTTTTGAGGACATCATTCCCAACTGTAAATACAAACGGAATAATTTTGTGAAGTGGTGATAGAGCCCAGGACACTAACCATATTGGGTTTTGTTGTGTTTATCTGCCTCTTTGTATCTCTGCAAATCCCTAGTGATTCTGATATCACTATCTAACAGTGCATTCTTCCTGTTTTCCGCTGAATTAAATGTCAGCAGATGACAACTTATGCTTTGTTGTTGCCATTTGGTAATTTAACTGCACTAAATAGGCAACAGCATCTGATTGCATAATCTTTTTGCACTAGCTCCGTGTTATTTTAACATCTTTTTCTGCCATCTTACTAGGTTGAAGATCAAAAGCATAAATGCTAAACCTGTTATCAGCCTGTATTTCAGTGTTAACTGCTCAGATTTAAGGTCTTTTGAGAAGATTATCTCAGGGAAATATGAATAAACAGTCCAGCACATTATATACTGTTCCCACCAATGTATACAAATCTCTGTCTATTTTCTTGCGCAATACCAATTTTTTTATCCTGTGCTAGCATGTCTTCTGTTTAATTTGGTCTATACCTTTGATGCATAGAAACAGCCACAGAGTTGGTTCAGCATCCCTGTTCACTTCAAGGTTAAACAACACAGCACTGCTCTTTCCTATTCTTTTCAGTCCCTAAATCCATTTATAAATCCATATACTTCCGTTATCCAGAGACTCTTTAGGAATATTTTCATAAAGACTAGGAGAGCCATATCACTTTAAAAGAGGAGTTATGTTGTCTCTAGTGGTCTTTTAACCACTATTTCCTCACCTTGTTCACGGGGGATGCAGACTGGTTCTGGAGGAACCTCCTGGGGCTCCAGGCCCATGGATGTGCTGGTGGGGGAAAATGGGCTGAGATCAGCCCTAAGGGTAGGAAACAACCAATGGCTGTGGGAAGCTTGTGACTCAGGAGGTGACTGTGTGATTTAAACTGGCCTTGAGACGTGCTGGGCTCAAAATCCCAGAATACTTTCTCCCACGCTGGAAAACACAAGGTAGCTTAAGGCTGGGAGTTTCGACATACTCAAATTTTAATCTGGGCAAAACAAGAAATGGAAGCATTTGATAATCCTATCCTATACGTCAATAGACAGTTGGATGGTAAATTTATGGTAATACAGTACAGTTACCAATTTCTATCCACATCACTGCAAAAGCAGGAATACCACAGAATGTTAACCAGTTTATATTACATTACTGCTAGAGGAGAGCTTGCTTTAACATGTGCTAATATTATATCTGGCTCCAGCAACTGATTATAATGTTTCCTTGCAGATATACTAAAGTCCCCAAATGAAAGAACAAATTCAGGGTTATTTATTAAAAATAACTGTTTTTAAAAAGTAGATAGGAAAAATCAAAGGACTAGCAAAATCAAGACAGAGTAATTCGTTCTTTGTTTTCAACTTAAGGGAACGAATTGACCTGCAACAGGGTTTGCCACAAGCAGCTCAAGAATACTTTCTTGTCATCAGTGACTGAAGACATTTCACACCCATGCAAGCTCCTGTATCAATTCACCTTCAGAAGAATTTAATAAAAATAAGCATAACTTGGCAGAAAAAACATATGCATTTCAGCATTGTTGACTATCCTAACAGTTTACAGGGGTTCTTCCAGATCTTGACTAGCTAGCTCTGAGAATTAGGCCCAAAAAGTAAGCAAGGGAAATTTTTAATACTTACATGAAACCACAAGCCCCAAATGTTAATGTCTGAATGTAAAACAGAAGTTTCAATGGCTAAAAATGTATATGACTACTAGTAAGCCATAGGCCTTAAGACCATATCAAGGCACTGTCAAATCAGAGAAAATCACGTATGCACAAAGTTGTCACCCGTCACCTTGGATATTCAGTCGTATTTATTGGAGCTTCATCTCTTTTGCAATGAATGACTCAGGCTGCTCTGGGATCCAGCATCTTTCACAGTAATGGGTTCGCTAACGCTGTAGCACTGCTCTCGGCTTCGGCTCAGCCGCTGGCCTGAGGTTACAAACTGTACTGTTTATTGAGTCTCATTAAGACTGCTGTCATATGGAATCAGCTTAGCTCGGCTTTAAGAAAATATTATAGAATTGCCTAAATGTGCAATTCCCTTTGATGTCGGAACACTTAGTTTGTAACATATTCCAATGATTCTAATACATCATATTCTACGAGTAATACATGGTCACATGTGTTTGTTGGTTTAAAACTTGCTCCAACACAGGCAATAATTATACTAAAATACTTTGAAGTCAACATGTAGCAACATAATCATTTGTCTAAGGAACAAAACCAAATCCTGATCATGCAGGAGTTGCAAATGCACAGTATGAGTCCCATACCTTTGGCCAGAAACCAAAGAAGTATTTTACATTTCATATTCAATGTTCAATTCATCTAGGCTGGCCAAGAATATTTATTGAACTGTTATCTCACATACTATAAAGCAGTGACGAAGTGGGTTCTGCATGAATGCTATTAAATCTCCTCATGGTGTCGTTACAACTGGTAGCCTTATTGTAGAACAAGACCTTAGCAGCTTGTGATATATTGTACCGTAATTAATATAACAAGCTTGTGATATATTATCATAGTGTTCCTGCTCCAGAAGTGGGGCTGGCTTCTGGGAGATATGGAGGAGGGAAAAAAGCTTCCCCTAATATGTTTGTGCATTCCCTTTAGAACTATTTTATATGCCCATACAGAAAGAAAGTCTTACAAAATAAGGATGGCAGAAAGGGGTATTTAAGCAATCATTACAAAGATGGAACATGGGTAACAGTTTTAAGTGGCAGAGGGACAGACTTAATAATCCTTTCCAAGCCTTTTTGCTGTCATAAACCGTGATAAAGAACACAAGAGAAAGAATGAAGTCAAGCTAAAATAGGGAGATAATTCCTAACACTAACATCAATTAACAAGGAAATCATCCAGGCCTTGAACCTGCTTCTGCTAACATCAGCAGCACAATTCTCAGCAATTTTGTAAGATGACATCCAATGCAGAAAAATTAAAAGCTCCTTTATCCAACTAAATGCCTCAGTAATTTCCTCTGGGAATTAGGCTTTTTTTTTCTCAAGTCATTCCTATTTTAAACAATATTCAATGACCTTTCACCTACACAGGGAATGGAGTTCCTCCCCTGTATTACACAAAACCACTCGGAGCTGGGACTTAGCATTAAGCTCATGTAACTTACAAATGAGAGTCTAATCTTATGACCAGAAAGTCCACCGATAACCCACAGGGTGATGCATGTGAAGGGAGGGTGGGGACGAGAAACAGGAATAAAGATATATTTGGTATCCTCAGGGTCTAATCACTGCGAAGTGTTACTATATTATCATGGACCAAAATCACCTCCATAACATGTCAATCCGTCTTCTTCATATTCCTTTTTCAAATTCTCTTCAGTTTATCAGTTTTCACGTTCTTTCCTGTACCTTCCAGGGGATTACTCTACACTACAAAAAGCCTATAGAAAGAGGAAATGTCCCTCAGAAAAAATCATAGGTATTCCATCTTGTATATGGAATATTTTATGACTTCTATATTTTGTATGTGAATACTTAAGTCCACGTATAAAATGTGAGGAAGGCTGTAGAACTTCTCTGCCAGCTGGCTCACAGGAGAAAATGTAGTGCTTGCTTTCTCCTTTTATTCTGAGTTACATTTTTTCTGTTACACAGTGAATTTAAGACTCAACGGTGCATCAGGAATTAAACTCTTCCAATATGACATCATCTTTACATTTAATCCAGGAATTTTCTGACTGCTTAAATTTAGTGCCATTACAGTTCTTAGCTCTAAGTCGTACTCTCAAGGAATTGTTTGCAACCATCAAATAACCAGATCAATTCAAGTATCCTTTCTCCAGCTGAAAATTTTTATGCTTAAAAGTTCAACATGAGAAAAGAAAATCGGAACCTAGAGCAAGAAGTGAGTCCAGCATGATTTATCATCCTCTATTAGCCCAGCAGGCCAAATAGAACTGTAAGAAAATAAATGCAAGACCCTTCAGCATAACGTTTGATATAATGATATCAATCCTGTCTTTTTTCTTTTTCTGTTTGAAAAGTTATGCAAATTTTCTTTTCAACTCTCTATCACTATGATCACTTCAAGTGTACAGTAATCTGATAGTCTGTTTTATAGCCTCTTTGGAATATTCTTAAAAGTCTAGGCTCTCATTTTTTGTTGTATCAAAAGTGGTTATTATTAAACTCTGAAAGAGAGTTTAGAAGTCAGTAATTTTTATGAAAGAAATCAAGAAGATTTCTCAATCCCACTCAGCCTCATGCCACCACTGATCCATTTAGACATGTAAAAGCAACACATTAAAAAGAACTGGCAAGTTTAAGAACAAACAGATGACAGAGATGGGTATGCAGCAGGCAGTAATAAAGCAGCACTGAAAACGTGAACTCATGCCTTTCATTAGCATAATGGAGCAAACATTTAACTACTGCGAAACAAAAATAACCAGGAAAAAAGATGAGAACCGTTCTAGAAGATGAAGTAGTTCTATGCTGAAATAAAAACATACACCTTCTGTATGACCCAAGAGAAGCTAGAACAGAAACAAAAAGGCAGTAATAGCAATACGTGACTTCATTTTGTGGGTAAATTTTTGTTCAATTGTACATAAACACCACATACAGAAATATAAATAATTATGTTTTGACTGTGGTCCATTATTATGGCAGATGAAATGCCAGCTGATGTGACTCATTAGACCTTCCTCTAATGTGCTTTTCCTTCACTGAAGAAATGGGAAGTGGATGGAGTGGTGGGCTCTAGCTGTGGTGTCCGCACTCTCCTCTTTGCTTGGCCGTGACCTTAGAAGTAACCTTGGCAGAAGGCAACGCTTTTAGAATGACATTTCACTTTATGCCTACTTTTTTCTAGCATGAGTTGTATGTCCAGATTTAGCCCGATCACATAAAGGGAATTAAAACACCATAAAAACCAATGTAGAAATCCAGGGTGAGAATGGAGGTCCTATTACTGACAAGCAGCCAGCACCAATGAGCAGAGCCCAAGGAGAGCTTCCTCCAGACTGTAGTCAGGCAGAAGTTTCATTCCCCAAGTAATGAGGATTTTTCTGGTATTCCTCAGAAAAAACATCACTCTGTCTTAATAAAATCCTGAGTGTTTCATTACCACTGAGTGAATGTACTTTTTGTACTTTTCAGTACCGTTTTGTACTCCCTAGACCTTTTGTTCCTGTGGCATCAGCTCCATGGGTTAATTACTTTTTATGTTAAAAAAATACATATATTTTTGGTAGGCATAAAACCGTCACCTTTTAAATTCTTTTAAATGAATGTTTTGCTTTATAATACGAAAAGCAGTATGAGCATTAAATTATCTTTTCTAATGCCATCCACTGGTTTGTGTACCTTATCCTTTTTCTGCTCCTCCACTTCCTAGTGATTCAAACAAACGTCTTATTGCCTATATTCCCCACTGACTTCTTCTACACTGTGAACATCAAGAACCAGCACAACTTTACTTCCCCTGTACAAAGGTCAGCTATCTCAAATTGGCATTGAAAATCAGGCCCTGGCAACAAAATACTCATTAACCAGATGCACATTTTTATATATTCACAGAGCAGATCAGACAGACAGGTCTGATGAGGAAGATTAGACAGATACGCTGTTTTCAAAACCCAAACACTATGTAAGGAACATCCAAATTAAAGAATTATTGTGCATATATGTAATACAATACACAGAGACAGCATATGTGCAAATAGGCACATGTTCCTATATCACATGACAGACATTATCACTGATATTACCCTACCTAATTATATTTCAGTATAGGAAATGAAATCTTCACTAGTAAGTGACTTAGAATTCTATCTTCTGTTCTTAACACTACTGATTGAAATTAAGACAGCTTCTAGGAATAGGGAAAACATGCTTCTAATGAAATAACTGCTTTTTTTTTTGGCATATTATCATATCAGCTCATTCACACTGGATTTTGTTCCATTCCAACTAAAATACCACTTACTTAGAATCATAAAATAGTGTAAAGCTGCCATTAATATGAAAATGGCTACAAATAGGAGACAAATTTAAGAACAGGAGAAACCTAACAGGAAGATTAAACTCATGTTCACAGAAAAACCAAATAGAGTTTTGAGAATATATAAAGTTTCGGTTTAGGAAAGAACTTGCTCACTGAATCAAGGACAACCATTCCCTAGTTACGATGTTAGAAAATTACTCAAAATGTCAGTGGAAATGGATTCAGAAGCTTAGGACAGGCAGATACCATTTCAGAGCCTTATCATGTCAGGTGCTAAGCAACTCTGGATGCTCCTTAACTCCTGCTTTTACCAGATAATATGGTATGAAGAAACATCTAGCAGGATGATTTCTGGACTTTATAATTCTAACCCTTGGAAGCATTGCATCCGCTTATTATTGCCTATAACAAAACAAAGTGCAAATGTCAATCAAGACACTTCCTTGTAAGGCAAATTACAAAAACATTTTGTTCAGAAGCCAGCAGTATCACGCTGAGCTGGGCTACCTTTACACTCAAGTAAATCAGTGCACAGGTGCATTTATTGGCTGAAAACAACAAGCATGATGCACAAATAAATGGAGAGATGTTTTCTTTCAGTTACTCTATCATCTTCACAGTGTTATAAATGTAGCAATGTTAGATGTAAACTTGAAAAATATAAAGTTTATTATAAAAATAAAGCCCAAGAGAATCACCTACAAAGAGCATTATTCTGGCTCCACAACAGTCATGCTACAGGAGTTCTGCTACAGGTTTTGTTTGTGTTCCTCTTATCAACAGGTTTTGTATTGTAGTGATACCACATGATAGTAAGGTAACAATGATATTTCTAGTACAACATTTACTGAAGAGATACTAAGGGTAGTTTCAGAATTTTCTAGATAGAGAAGTTCCTTTCAAATTAATCAGATTAATCAGTTATCAATAGAACTGGTAAAGTTTTCCAAATTAATAAGCTAATCAATGGAGAAAATCATAGAATCATAGAATGCTTTGGGTTGGAAGGGACCTTGAGAGATCATCGAGCCCAACCCCCCTGCAGTGAGCAGGGATTGAACCTGTGAACTTGGCATCATTAGCACCATGCTCTGACCAACTGAGCTAACCTGGCTGTTTTGATGTTCAAGAGGACAGAGCCCCTGGGCTACAAGGAATATAGAACCACAGAATCACAGAATGGTTTGGGTCAGAAAGGGCCTTTAAAGACCACCTAGTCCAACCCCCCCTGCTATGGGCAGGGACATCTTTCACTAGATCGGGTTGCTCAAAGCCCCCTCCAAGCTGACCCTGAACACTTCCAATGATGGAGCATCCACAACTTCTCTGGGCAACCTGGTCCGGTGTCTCACCACCCTCACTGTAAAAGATTTCTTCTTTACGTCCAATCTAAATCTACCCTCTTCTAGTTTAAAACCATTGTCCCTTGTCCTGTTACTACAGGCCTTGGTAAAAAGACTTTCTCCATCTTTCTTATAAGCCCCCTTTATATATTGAAGGTTCGAAATGAGGTCTCCCCAGAGCCTTCTCTTCTCCAGGCTGAACAACCCCAACTCTCTCAGCCTTTCTTTGTAGGAGAGGTGCTCCAGCCCTCTGATCATTTTTGTGGTCTTCCTCTGTACCTACTCCAACAGGTCTTTCTTTTACTGGGGACCCAGAACTGAATATATAGTACCTTATGCCTGCAAAAACCTGGAGAAGTAGCTATGAAACTTTCAGCTAGTCCATACTTCCCTATGGTATGCTAACTGCTGTCCACTTTCCTAGAGGAAAAAAAATCTTACTTTTCCCTCTGTAAAAAAAATGCATCGTTTCTGTGAAGGGAGAGTGGAATGAGAAGAGACAGCTGCAATGTATACAAAATAATTTTTTTAACTACCATATTTTGAATCGTACCTCAAAAAGAATGAAAAACACAAAATTATTTAAGAGACCATTTGTGTTCTTAAAAAAAAAAAAAAAAGCAAAATCAATACTAGGAGAGGCAGTCTGAAAATGTTTGGAGTCCTAAGTATTGACCTTGAGCATAAAATACACTAGAGCATTGTGAAGTTAGACAGCCTTCCCTCTCTGCTCTCTGCTCTTCTTCCTTCTCTGATCACCTTCTCCTTCATTCTGCAGTTCACTATTCAGTCTTCCTTTTTCTATTTTTGCTTCAATTTGATTTTCTACACTTAAATATCTCAGAAGAAACTAAAACTTATTACTGTGATGTAAGACACCTGGAATGTTTTCCCCATATTTAAAACATTTTAATTTCTGTTGTGCTCCCTCTTTTCTTAATTTACAATCCCGAATCTATTCAATTTCCTAGAGCCATCAAAATGTTTGTTTATATATATGTAACTTCATTTTTTCTCAGCTCTGTCCCTTGTTTTCATTCACCCTCTCATATTCTTCCCACTCCTTTCACCTCTCTTTTGTTCGCCTCCTTCCTTTATTCATTCAGTTGTCTTCTTGGCCCTCATTTACTGACAATAATTTGCACAGAGATGGAAAAAAAAAAGGAAAGCAGAGTACTTCTAAGCAACTAGATGTTTTCAGAAAGGAGTTATCATAGCAAATTATATGGACATTTCATGACAAACAGATTGGGAAGTACTCAGCCTCTGCAGGCCTGTGTAACGCTGAGGTGTTAAGATGCAGCTCTGGCTGAACGATGCCCTGTCTTCCTGAAGGACCCCTGGGATGGACGTGGCTAACAGCAGCACCCATTTTAAGTCCAGGAGCTCTGTGCCAGCAAGCCATGAAATCCACATTACAGAAAATATGTCATTATTTTCATCTCATAGATCATGGTCCTTAGAAGCAACAGACTCTGCACAAGCACAGTGAAAGACAGAAATCTGAGCCAGAGCTCTAGATTCTAGTGCGTTTACCAAATACCAAATTTAAAGGTGGCTATTAAATGGCTCTTTCTCCTCTATCTGCCAAACAGTTAAAAAATTTTATTGGGTAAAACTATCTGGCCTGAAGACCACTTTAGCTGCCAACATGTCATAAACCCAGATTTTTAGCACCACAGAATGCAGCCCTACCTACATTTAATGAAAAAATAGAAGGACATTATTTTACCCTTGAATGCACCAACGCAGTTTCTGTCGAAGCTAATGGACTACTCACAGTGGTAACTGCTGCTCTTCATAATTACTAGCTGTGGTTGCTGGGGACTTTAGACAAGACTCTACATTTGTGCAACATCCCATGTATCTCATAATAAGTACCATACTTACTGGCACTTTCAGGGATTGTCCATGGCCTCGGCGGGACCATGGGGCTTTGGGCAGATCATTTACCTGCCCTGTACTTTGACACCTACCTGGAAAACAGAGCAGGTTACTCAGTGGGAAGCCGAGAATAAAGTACATTAAAAGCTTTGTGAAATCATTATTCAATGGTAACTGAACCCTTACGTGTACCTATAGTACCTAAGATTTTTGAATCCTGAATCCTACAGCTCATCTTTCTGAAGCTGAACATCATCTTTACTTCTTTACATCCACAACACATTCAGAGAGGGCACTTCCCACCTCTTTACTTTCCTATTTACTGAAGCAACTATTACCCTAGCATTATGTGTAGAAAGTAGGGGCAGGGTGTTGCCTTTTTTAAAATCGCATTACAGATACAAATGTACATTTCAGCAGGAGAGAAAATGCAAACAACGCACTACAAAAATATTAGAATACACATAATTTAACAGAGAAGATCCCAAACATTCGACAGTAGAAATGAGGTTTTTGTTACGGAATCATCTAGGTAATGCAACTTTTTTATTTTTTATATACCCCCATATCACTGCTTTCACTAAAATGCGATGTTTTAAAATTAAAAAGGGTTCAGCTCCTCCTCTCTCTCAGAAGACATATGCAGAGACCCCACTGGGGAGGGAACAGCAGTGCCTGAAACCAAGTGATAGCAGACCTGGTCCTGATCTCACTTCGGCTGAGATAACGCCCTTGTAGCACCACCAGGTTCAATGGGTTACGCCTCACATACAATGACATGAGGCTACAGAGATCTCTCACTAGGAAGAAATAGATACTACTGCAAACACATGCAAAAAATTGCTGCAGATTCATGAGGCTGTAATCTTCCTGTAAGTCACAGGCCATCTGCCTTCACATACATAAACCTGAGAGATTTTCATAAAGAAGTTAAAACATATAATTAAACCCTTTTGCAGACATTACAAGGAACGCCAGTTGATCTCGTCACTACACTAATACCTCAAAATATGGCTTCACCTGGCAATTCCAGGCTGATCGCCTCCAGCTAACGTTACAGGCAGCAAGGACCATCTGAGAAATCCCTAATCAATGCACTCACTGAAATCATGTTATACCCACTGGTCAAGGCCAAGTTTTTTCCTTATAAAATGCATACAAGACAGTCAAAAGGGCAATTTACTTAAGCCAGTAAGTAGTAATATCTGCAATGATTTACTGCAATAGTAGAACAACATGCACATTTGAGAGAAGAGTATCTTCTCATCTAGGTTACAACACCCTTTAAAATAGCACCGGAACAGCATTCACTTCCTTTTGGTTGCAGTAAATAGTTTGAAGGTTGCAATTACATTCTCTGTCGATCACTGGAAGACAGGCATAGGGACAGACTATTGAAAAATTTCACAGTGTCCTTTTGGCTGCCTTCCAGTCCCATCTCCAAGTGGCTGCTATTCTATTTAATGTAACTGGAGTCTACCCTTAGGATGAATATCTTTCTTCCTGACAGTTTTTGTTCTTTCTCAAGGCAGGGAAACAGCCGCAGACCAACAAAGACTGCCTCTCTCCAAGCCTCTGCCAAAGGGCTCAGATATGGAACAAACAACATGGCCAAAATGCTGCTGCACGACCGTCTTGCAAACGAGTTTCTCTACAATTTCACTGAAAACGCAAAGGATATAACAGCTGAGGACAGGATAATCCCAGAAACAGAAATGCTTTTCAATCGAAAAGATTTTAAAATAGGAATCTGTTTTGCAGAAAACTTGTTCCAAAGCTGCAATACACAGTGACCAGTCAGAAAAAGATACTATATTGCTAAAAGATTGTAAGCTATAGCTGATTTTTGTAGATAACAACGTGAGTATTTTTAATACAGACCACAGACTAGACTGGCTGGCTGGCTGCAGGTAAGAGCTTCATACTTCTAATCAGGAATTCCAAAACAAAACCCAACCTGCTTGAAGAGTCTTCAAAACCTTCACACATAAAAGGTTAAATAAATTCTCTAAGTGGATAGTCCTGGGTTAATTGCTCATACTGACCAGATATTAAAGATATGGCAGTGCCCATGTTCAAAAGCATGGCTTAAAAAAGCAAACTCACAGTAACATCAATCTGTGTCTAACCTACAGTGCCCTTGGGACATACGCTACACATGTAAGGGCAAGTTCTGCTATGTGATTGTTTTTCATGGCTACTGGCTTCAAAATTAGCCAAGCCTCTAACTGACCAATTTTTGTTGGTTGAGTTACTAGCTCTCCTGGCCATCAGGCTTAGACTATTACCAACACGCCTCGTGGACTTTCTTCCTGCTCTGCACTGCAGATGTTTGTGCAGCACAGAGGCTCTGATGCACACAATAAATTGGCACCTTCTTGTTGTTGTATCTGTGAGAAGCAAAACACTAGGGAGTTTAGCAGACGTTTATGCTCCTCAAAATAGCCAGGGCTGACTCACATTTACCCCGACTCACATAAGTTATCACAATCACATTACTTTCAGCAAAAACATCAGTTAAGAGGGATTTGTGTCAAGACCACAAGCAAAGAACTATTGTATTACAGCATGCCTGTGCTGGGAAGTTGTTAACATCTTCAGCAATTCCCTTAGTAAATGTCAACAGCAACACCACAAAAAGCAAACATATTAGTTTGTCTACATATTAAAAAGAGCCTGAAACAGTTTGTAAAATGTCAACAAGAAAACCACACTCAAAACCAGCATGATTTCTTTGTGTTGAAAACATAAATAGTCCTTATGTTAGTTTGGAGAGCAAACGATGGGGAGTCAGCATGGATCTGAGAGAGAAGCAGAGATTCCCTCTTCACAGTATGCAAGGAACATATTAATCATGCAAAAAGAAAGTCTTTTGAGGGAAAGAAAAAAATACACTCTCTCTCTATAGGATAAGAGAGGCAAATGTGTAAAGATCTTGCTTTTAGAAAAAGAGGGAAGTCTAAGGGGATGGCTAATATTTGCCAGTTACTGGGTTACTGTGTTCTGTACACAGTGAAGGGCTAGGTATCTTGCACTTAACATATGGCTTATTTTACATACCACATAACACAGTCACAAGACTCTAGTATTGACAACTGCACTAACGAACTCCAGTTTCCAAACATATGTGGTGGTACATCTTCCCCCTGCCCCTGTTTTTTTTTCTGTCCTGTTTTTCCCCTTTACTTCAGCTGCTTTACAATCTCAGGAATTCCAGGCCGCAGCTTTTGTGTAGCAAGTTGGTCAGTTAAGCGCCCCTTAATTGTACCAGAAACTCCTACATGGCTGGAGCAGAGAGCGGCTCTGTTCTTATCAACATTCATATTATGGCTAACGAGGGGAGCGAGAACAAACAGCTGCCCCGGACAGCCTTGAAACTGGGTGGTATCATCACTGCTGGAATTCCAGCAACAAGCCGACCCGAATTGTGGCTCGGGTGGAAATTTACTGGTGATTAAAGCCAATCATCTCACAATCCTATAAACGGCAGTCCTAAGTGAGGCCCTTTGAGCTCTCCTGGACCACCGCGGGCCGCACCAGCATCTCCCTCTGATCGAAATGTCTCTCAGAGTCAGAGAAAACTAGCAGACTCCGAAAGTCTGCTGCTACCAGAACTCCATTGCCGGAGATCGACAACGGAGCCTGGGCTGCTGATATTCTTCACTCCTCGAGACTCTGCCCTCGCCCGTTGAGAAATGCCAAGGCATTAGACGTGAGTATTTCACTAAACTCGAGGGGAATTTTTAACAGGTATACGATTTTCATATATGCATTTATAGTTGTAAGTGTGCATGCGTGAATCAATTTAAGTAGTTTTGTACATGTATGATTTAATTTTAAAAGGAGTTTTATATTGCTGTACTATTCTTACAGCATTACTCTCCTAAACCATTGACCAAGTCTGAGACTAAGAGTGGGCCCAGCTGCCCCTCGGCTCCTCTCTGAGAAGGCGTCTAGAAAGCAAGGGGGTCCATTCCGAACCTCGTGACTCAACGAGAGGGTTCCCTTTTGCCCCCCCCCCCTTTTTTACCTTTAGTCCATATATACGCAATGCTTTTATGAATCATCTTAACTTGTTGTGATTTAATTCTCTTTTATGTGCTTCTATGTAGTAATAGAGTGAACCTTGCCATCTTCGAATCTGTAACTAAGTCACTGTTTGATCAATTTTGTCTGATCACTTTATTAATCATTGATGATTGAGTGCTATAGAAAATACTATAATCAAATTCTGCAATTTGCTATAAGTGAACTCCAACTTTTACTAAATCAAACTGTGTAAAGTCATTCATTCATAGTGAATCGACATAATCAGCAGGATTCACAAACCTGCATTCGTGACAACATACAACACTCTTGAGAAACCTTCCACACCTTCTAATATGCTAATCACTATTAGATATTTTAGAATTTTTATTATATTATATATTGTATCATTATTATTTATTACTATCGCCATTGTGTATAATTAGCAGTGCTGCACTCGTTGCACTCTTTTTTATTGCAAATAAGACCATATAAAATCAGCTGGAAGTGCGTTACCTCTGTCCTCTGCACCTAAGAAGCAACATTTACTTGTGTATCAGAGAGCAAATGGCCACAGGCCCCATCCTTTCCATCTGGAGAGGAAAGGCTGGAATGTGCAAAAGGAGGTACCAAGCACTACTAGTATCCAGTACCAACAGATCTGGGATTTACAGTTTTCATAGTATTTTGCTAAGTAGGAAGTGCCTTTATTGCATGGAAATAGAAACCAAGCCATAGTCAGCTTACTGTCCTTTCTTCAAAGCTTGTTTATTACCCTGCAAAAATCTAGAAGAGCCAATCACCTGCAATACCCTAGATAATCCCATACAGTTCTCCCTCTAGTTAGCAGGAAGCAAGCCCTTCTTGATCTCCCCCTCCACTACGTCTCTTTCCGTTACACCCAGCTCTCCACAGCCAGGTCTAACAGCCAACCCTGTTTAGCCCTGTTTAAGCTAAAACTTCTCTACTATGTCTCAGCCTTCCTGGAAACTGCCAAGATAGGACACAGGGCCTCCAGCACAGGTTAGGCGATGAACTACTTTTATCCCTGGTTCTTCCACTTGAGAGTCTGGGAAACAGAACAGCATCTGATTCTTTTAACATCAGTTAATTACCACGAGGCTGCAACACTTAGCTCCTTCAGGTTATATGATATGATACGGTTTTCGATTCTTGGTGACGTAAGGAGGAGGGGCAGCAAAACCATTACCATGGACTTCCAGAGGGCAGACTTTGGCCCCTTCAGGACAACGGTTGGGAAGGTCCCTTGGGAGGCAGTCCTGAAGGGCAAAGGGGTCCAGAAAGGCTGGGCCTTCTTCAAGAAGGAAGTCTTAAGGGCACGGAAGTCTTAAGGGCGCAGGAGCGGGCTGTCCCCATGTGCCATAAGACCAACCAGCGGGGAAAACGACCAGCCTGGCTGAATAGGGAGCTTTTGCGGGGACTCAGGGAAAAAAGGAGAGTCTACCACCTTTGGAGGAAGGGGCAGGCAACTCAGGAGGAGTACAGGGATCTTGTTAGGTCATGCAGGGAGGAAATTAGAAAGGCAAAAGCCCAGCTAGAACTCAATCTGGCCAATGTTGTAAGAGATAATAAAAAAGGTTTCTACAAATGCATTAACAACAAAAAGAGAGCCAAGGAGAATCTCCATCCTTTGCTGGATGCAGGGGGGAACATTGTCACCAAGGATGAGGAAAAGGCTGAGGTACTTAATGCCTTCTTTGCCTCAGTCTTTAATAGCCAGACCAGTTATTCCCGGGTACTCAGCCCCCTGAGCTGCAAGACAGGGACGGGTTGCAGAATGGAGCTCCCATAATCCAGGAAGAAGCAGTTAATGACCTGCTACGCCACCTGGATGCTCACAAGTCTATGGGGCCAGATGGGATCCACCCAAGAGTACTGAGGGAGCTGGCGGAGGAGCCTGCCAAGCAACTCTCCATCATCTATCAGCAGTCCTGGCTTACACGGAAGGTCCCTGATGACTGGAGGCTTGCCAACGTGACGCCCATCTACAAGAAGGGCTGGAAGGAGGACCCGGGGAACCACAGGCCTGTCAGCCTGACCTCGGTGCCAGGGAAGGTTATGGAGCGGTTCATCTTGAGTGCGCTCAACAGGCAAGTGCAGGTCAACCAGGGGATCAGGCCCAGCCAGCATGGGTTTATGAAAGGCAGGTCCTGCTTGACCACCCTGATCTCCTTCTATGACCTGGTGACCCTCCTAGTGGATGAAGGAAAGGCTGTGGATGTCATCTACCTGGACTTCAGTAAAGCCGTTGACACCGTCTCCCACAGCATTCTCCTTGGGAAGCTGGCAGCTCATGGCTTGGATGGGCATACTCTTCGCTGGGCAAAAAACTGTCTGGGTGGCCGAGCCCAGAGAGTAGTGGTGAATGGAGTTAAGTCCAGTTGGTGACTGGTCACAAGCTGCATTCCCCAGGGCTTAGTTTTGGGGCCACTCTTGTTTAATATCTTTAGCAATGATCTAGATGAGGGGATTGAGTGCGCCCTCAGTAAGATTGCAGATGACACCAAACTGGGTGGGAGTGTCAACCTGCTGGAGGGTAGGAAGGCCCTGCAGAGGGATCTGGACAGGCTGGATTGATGGGCCGAGGCCAACTGTATGAGGTTCAACAAGGTCAAGTGCCAGGTCCTGCACTTCGGTCACAACAACCCCATGCAACACTACGGGCTTGGGGAAGAGTGGCTGGAAAGCTACCTGGCCAAAAAGGACCTGGGGGTGTTGGTCGACAGCCGGCTGAACATGAGCCAGCAGTGTGCCCAGGTGGCCAAGAAGGCCAACAGCATCCTGGCTTGTATCAGGAATAGTGTGGCCAGCAGGAGCAAGGAAGTGATTGTCCCCCTGTACTCAGCACTGGCGAGGCCGCACCTCAAATACTGTGTCCAGTTTTGGGACACTCAGTACAAGAAGGACACCGAGTTGCTTGAGCGTGTTCAAAGAAGGGCAGCGAAGCTGGTGAAGGGTCTAGAGAGCAGGTCTTATGAGGAGCGGCTGAGGGAAACGGGATTTGTTTAGCCTAGAGAAGAGGAGGCTGAGGGGAGACCTTATTGCTCTCTACAACTACCTGAAAGGAAGTTGTAGTGAGGTGGGTGTTGGGCTCTTCCCAAGTAACAAGTGATAGGACGAGAGGAAATGGCCTCAAGCTGCGTCAGGGGAGGTTTAGGTTGGATATTAGGAAAAATTTCTTCACGGAAAGGGTAATTAAGCATTGGAACAGGCTGCCCAGAGAGGTGGTGGAGCCACCATCCCTGGAAGTGTTCAAAAAACAGGTAGATGTGGCACTTCGGGACATGGCTTAGTGGGCATGGTGGTGTTGGGTTGACGATTGGACTGATGATCTTAGAGATCCTTTCCAACCTCAATGATTCCTAGTTTTTACTTTCATTTAAAAATAATCCAGCCACCAAGCCAGGAAACATGAAATTATTACTCTATCCTTTTTTTTTAGTGGTGGACTTGGTAGTGTTAGGTTAGTGTTGGACTAACCATTAGGTTAATGGTTGGACTGGATGATCTTAAAGATCTTTTCCCAACCTAAATGATTCTATTCTATTCTATTCCTTCCAGTACTTAAAGGGGGCCTATAGGAAAGATGGGGAGATTCTTTTTAGCAAGGCCTGTTGTGACAGGATAAAGAATAACGGATTTAAACTAAAGAAGAATAGATTTAGACTAGACATAAGAAAGAAATTTTTTACAATGAGGGTGGTGAAGCACTGGAACAGGTTGCCCAGAGAGGTGGTGGAGGCCCCATCCCTGGCAACATTCAAGGTCAGGTTGGCTGGGGCTCTGAGCACCCTGATCTGGTTAAAGCTGTCCCTGCTCACTGCAGGGGGGTTGGGCTAGATGGCCTCTAAAGGTCCCTCCCAACCCAAAGCATTCTATGATTCTATGATTCTATTCAGCTTCAATAATTTGTTTGTTATTGCCTTTATACATAACGACAGAACTTAACAGAGTATCAGTGTGCAGTTGTGCTTGAAATATTTTAGGAATTTGTCATCTAAAAATTAAAATAAATTCTCTGTTACCAATAAAATATAGTTATTATATCATTATGAGTTATGTCCATGCTTACCACATCTCCAATGATTTACAGATTCTTTTTTTTTTTCTTTTTCTTTTCCAAACAAGCACAAGGCTATCTTTCATTGCTACAACACTTGAGCTGGAAGCTGAAAGTCAGGTTAGATGCTTACTCATTAATTAGCAATTAGGATTTTGCAGGTCAGGTCCTGCCCCAGTGTCAGCTGTCAAGTTACCTTTTACTGCAACCATGTTAAATACACACCCACATCCATGCCCTGTATTTACAGTCATAAATGTAACTATTTTTATCCATGGGAGTTGAAAGGTTACCGGACAGAAAGAGAACAGGTCGGGAACAGGACTGAGCTTGGCTTTACATTTGCATTTATTCTAATGAAAGTGGACAAGAAATCCACTCACTATCCTCACAGTTGTTAACACCTTACCCTAAACAGGAACAAAAGCCCATACTCATGACTCTTGTGAACAGCAGACATGATTATTAAAACAAAGGCAGTTCTATCTTTTTGTCTTGAAGAACTCCCCAATTTACACTTTGGAATTAAAAGTATTCAGAAAAAAATTATTCCGGTTCAACAGGCAGCAATCACAGAGCAAAGAGCTCTCCAGTAGGTGCTCAAGTTCGTGACGAAATAGTGATTTGGGAAGGGAGAAAAAGCTGATACTCGGCATCAGTTTCAGGGGCTAGACGGAATTCTCCCTCCCCTTCCACACACACAGCTGCTGTACCTCTTCTGGATCCTGCTGATAACATACGCTCCTGAGGCATTTTCTGTTATCATCACAGAGTGCAGACATGCTATGCCAGCCTTCTCTAGTATTCCAAATTTCCTATAACCACCACAGGGTTCTACACATTTAATCTGCTTTGTATCTTCAAACATAGTTTACTAATTTTGGGAATTTAAGGGAATGTACTTAATTCAAAGGAGGTTTACGAGCATTTGTACTTGTAAGGTGTTTTGAGGATGAGTTATTTCATAGAGAAGACCCATGTGAATAGGGTAAGACAAAGATTTTTTTTTTTTTTTCCTCAGCTGCCCCCCTCAAATCTCTAATTCTGACTAGAATGGCTGGAATATACCCAGGACAAAGCCTCTATTACTACTCAAGCCCATTCCAACCTGTAACCACGACAAGTCTTGAAGTTCTGCTGCAAAGACAGCTGGCAGCTGAGCTGACATGGATCTGATGCACAGCAGTCTTGTTTCTAGCTCGCAATCTGTTTCTGCTACTGATATAGATAGATTTTTAATATAAGGGAGTGAATCTGGTCCCTAAAGATTACATGGAACAGCAAGAGAACTTCCCAGGTTCCTGGCAACGTTTTGAGTCTATGCATCTATGCATTGCTTTCTATTACTGTTTGTGCAACCAAAAGGGTCTGACAACAGGATACCTGTAGTGATACCTGTAAAGTTAAGCACATTTGCATTTGCAGAACTAGGGGCAAAAAGTGAAGTTATAAAAATATTGAAAAGGCATCGTATTTTTAAAGCACGTCTCCACTTGACCACGTTTAACCTCATTATCATCCATATAACATACTCAGCTTTCTCTTTGCAAGGAGATGCACTGGTCCCACAGGATTCAGCCATTCTTTTTGAATTAGTATTAGTATTTCAGGGCCCACAGGGAGAGCCCTGAAACATAAGGAGGAAAACAACTCTCCTATTCAGAGAAAGAACAGCACAAAAGCACAAAAGATGCTCTCATTTTGTGAATGGCTTTGATTAAAGCAGGAGAGAAACCCAGAATGGCCAAGGAGGGGCTATCAAGTGACACAGGAGGGATAGAAACAGGGGGAGAGAGGCCTTTGATATTAAGGGATGTTGTGATGCTTTTCATCTCCAATGCTGGAGATGCTGGACCCAGATCATTTAAATAGATTGACTGCTACTGTACACTGACATCAGTGTAAATCACTACGGCACAGTAAGCTTTACCATCACATCTACAAGAACAATTTCAAATTCAGTATTAAAACTGCATAGCACCGCTAAATTCAGACCCCTGCATCTTCACTGGTTTTTGGCAGGGTTGTATGGATCTAAGCTTAGGCAATGAGTACATACTACTTTCTCTTCCCAGCTGTGCTGGGTTACAGCCCCAAGACCTGCCAGCTTAGTTGACCATTCTGCACTTCATTTCAGCTGTAAATGGTCTTGAGTTAAATCTCTTTCTGCAGAAAGTGTTTAGGGAATGACAACCAGAAGCTGGAGCAGAATCAGAAAACACTGTGTACCCACATCCAAGTGTGGTGTCTTGCCACTCTTGTGAATTTGGAAACCTCCTTGTTGCTACCTGTTATCTCTGAATTTTGCCCAAAATAAAACCAGAATTTACAAACATTATTTCCCTTTCTAATTGTAAAGAGTTTTATGAAGCATCATGTGACATCCACAAAATCATGGACCTCATCAACTGACATTACAGGCAGGTATAATAGCTGTAAACTCACAAGAGGAAAAAATACAAATACAAGAAAAATCCTAATATTTTATTGAGTTCTATTTGAGGAAAGATGTTTTCCCCAAAAAACATTTCCTGTTACTCTGATTAAATCCATTAATTCACTGTAATGTGAACAGCACTTAAAGCTCCATTATTCAGTGTGATCATTGCCGGCATTGTCACATTAGCGTGTATGGGTTTAGCATTTGAGTGAGGTACATTCCACTCATCTGTGACAACTCAGGAACCAGCAGAGCTAACCCTTCCAATGGATAATACCAGTACACCTCACATCACAGGGACTTCTTTTCAGTGGCTGAGGAACACGTTTCCTGGAGCCCATCAACATCCTGCAACAGAACAACCTCCTGCCTCAAGTCCAACATGTCTGGCTGTGCGATGGACAGGCAGTTAGTTAAGCCTGTGTCAAAGCAGTTGGGGAATACATACATCTTTATAAATACGTAATTTTTATTGAGGTTTCCAGTTTGTTTACTAGAGCACAATTCAGTCAATTTCCAGTAGCAGTTGCCATACTGAGTCATAGGTCAGCAATTGGTGTTGAATCCACCCTTTGCAAACTAAATACCACTACATTTTGACCAACTAGTTAGCCAGATCAGCAGGTTTTGGGCAACAGCCTGAGAGTTAACTACTGAAGTTCTGGGCCAAAAAATTCTCACTGGTAAAGGAGACTCTGGTGCTGTCCAGGAGTAGGCTTGGGCTGATTCTTCACCAAGGTCACTGTTTGGTACACACTTAGTTCTGCAAGAAGAGCCTTCCTTGTGCAATCCATGAGTCTTGAAGCCAATAGGTAATGTTATCTTCATGACTTAGACTTGATTTAAATTAAGACCTATTTAGTTACTTTTCCCAGCCATTCAAGATTTATTTAATCAGCTTTACATCATCACTGTGTCTTGAAGTACTGAACATAAGGTTTTGGAGCTGCTGGCTGAAGACCCACACAGCTGTGTGCTGATAGGAGGAAGGGTGTAGGCTGCAACCCCAGCGCATTCTGGAGTTGCTACTCTGTGAGCAGCCTTTGATGGCCACACTTCTGCCATCTGTATTTCTGCTTATTGGACTCTGCTAATCTTGCTACAGGGGACAAGACAACTTACCAAAACTGCAATAATTCTGTTTCTGTCAACTCCACCAGTTATGGTCTAAAAACAAAAACAAACCCCACCACCACCCCATTGGCTAGGACTCTAATTTGGGCAAAACTATTGACTCCAGATGAACAGGTTTTGTGACCTTTGTTACCAAGTCCCTGCTTCCACAGCATTGAAATATTACTAATAATTACTAATCCTCAATGTGGGAAAATTGCACCTCTGCCCATAAAGGAATCCCTCCCAGTCAGCCAGGCCTACTCTTTCTCCAAGACTGGAACGCTGAAATACATTACAGCATACCTTCTGTCTCCCATCATAACAAGCAGAATAAAATTTCCAGTATGTTATAAAAATATTGGTTACATAGGCTAGTCTTTCCGTACAGTTAGGACTCAGAGAAGACTACTTGTTGCCATAGAATGAGTACAAGGGTAAAAATGCAAAGGTTTAGGACACATTAACAACATATCCAAGATACAGCATTAATACTCTCAATTCGTAAGAGTGTTGTTACATAAAATTGTTCAAAATTATGGCACATAATTGTAGAATCACAGAACAACTTAGGCTTGAGGGGACCTTTGGCACTTAGCTGCTCTAACACCTTGCTCAGAGTAGATCTGTCTTCAATGTTGGCCCTAACTCTGAAGTCAGGACAAGACAGGGCCTTGTCCAGTCAACTCTTGTGTATCTCCAAGGAAGGATGTGGCCAGCATGTCAAGACAAGTCATTATTTCCCTCTAAGCACCAGTGAGACCACATCAGAGTACTGGGTCCAGCACTTTGGGCTCCCCAGGGCAAGAAAGACTGACAAACTGGAGCCAGAAGAACTGATTTCTCCAAAGAGTAGCAACTGTTTTCCTCCAATACCAGCACCAAATATCAATTTCTGACCAATCTAGTAGTAGAGACTGTATTTGCCATTGGAAAATATTGTTCCTTCAGGTTCTGGGGAATAATTACATTTGGGGCCAGAGATATACCTGCCATTTCTGATAGTCAGTTTCTGGTTGTCCCATTCCAAAATCTGATTTTTCTATTAAATTTAAATTCCAAACAGAGCCGTTAGATTTTGAAGATGATGCTCCCAAACAAGTATACCTCCTTACCTTCTGTATTGACTTTTACTCCCAAATACTGACCAAATTTGTACGTTTAGAGCTTCCTGGATGCAGCTTTCAAGTACATGAATTCCTTCTATAAAAATGCAGCATGGGGACATACAATTTATTTCAGTGTCACAGTCCCCTTTCAAATGTCACAGAGAACTCTCACCATAAATAACTTGTACCTGTCTCAAGGGGATTTTCATACACATTACAGGAAATAAATCAGCCTTAAGCAATGCCCTTGTGCAACTTATTGCATTTTTATTCATTTCTGTACACCTTCAAACTTCTGCTACATGGTATATGTAATTTATGTGCAACAGTCCCTGCTTCTTTCTCAACATACTAAGACTCAGGTACTCACAGAATGAAACAGCTGCACGTACCAAATTAACATCACAGTTACATTAGTTACAGTTACATTAGATTCAACACAATACACATTTTAGTTCAGAATATTTTTTTTAACATCCTCTGCATGAGAAAAATAGTACAGTATAGCACCACTAAAAATATCTACAATTACACAAATTATACAGTAGCAGGAGCAGAATCCTGTCAGTCAGGATGGCCGAGCGGTCTAAGGTGCTGCGTTCAGGTCGCAGTCTCCCCTGGAGGCGTGGGTTCGAATCCCACTTCTGACAGCCCCTTTTTGGAGCTACATCCCGCCGGTGACCGGTCACCAGCCATGCTCCTCAGGGCACAGTTCTAGGGCCAGTCCTGTTCAATACATTTATCAACGCTCTGGATGCAGGAGTTGAATGCACCATCAGCAAGCTTGCTGATGACACCAAACTGGGAGGTGCTGTTGACTCTCTTGAGGGACAAGCAGCGTTGCAGAGGGATCTTGATAGATTGGAGCATTGGGCTATGATTAATGGGATGAAATTTAACAAGTCCAAATGCTGGATCCTGCACCTAGGCCGGAGTAAAGCCAGGCACAAGTATAAACTGGGAGAGGAGTGGCTGGAGAGCAGCCCTGCAGAAAGGGATCTGGGGGTGCTGGTCGGCAGCAGGCTCAGCGTGAGCCAGCAGCGTGCCCCGGCAGCCAAGGGGGCAAACCGCACCCTGGGGTGCATCGAACACAGCGGAACCAGCCGGGCAAAAGAGGCGATCATCCCGCTGTACACAGCGTTGGTGCGGCCGCACCCTGGGGCTGTGTGCAGTTCTGGGCCCCGCGATTTCAGAAGGACGTGAAGGCCCTTGAATGCATCCAGAGGAGAGCAACATAGCTGGTGAAGGGGCTGGAGGCATGTCCTACGAAGGACTTTGGGTTTGTCTAGTTTGGAGAAAAGGAGGCTGAGGGGTGCCCTCGCTGCTCTCTGCAGCTTCCTGAGGAGGCGAAACAGAGGGAGGTGCTGATGTCTTCTCCCTGATTCCCACATGTACTATCACTGGGTATGGTTCAAAGCTGCGCCAGGGGAGGTTTAGACTGGACATCAGGAAACATTTCTTTACCGAGAGGGTGGTCAAACACTGGAACAGGCTTCCTAGAGAGGTGGTCGATGCCCCAAGCCTGTCAGTGTTTAAGAGGCATTTGGACAAAGCCCTTAACAACATGCTTTAACTTTTGGTCAGCCCTGAATGGGTCAGAGTTGGACTGGATGATCATTGTAGGTCCCTTCCAACTGAACTATTCTAGTCTAGTCTAAAAAAAAAAAAAGGGGGGGGTCTTAAATTAAAATGGGAGATCTAATTGTCTCAGCCTAAAGAAGGGTGCAGTTCAGAATCCAACCCCCAAAAATCAGGTAGGGTTTCTGCATCCTCCCCACCACCATGCCTGCACTAGCCCTGTGTCTTCCCTGCACTATCTGATTCTGGATATCAAGCTCTATGCCTCACTGACACAGCAAGAAGCATCACTCCCCCGAGCTGGTCTTCTGCTGCTCTGGGGAGTGGGCCCCACCTGCCAGGCAATCACCTGGAAAGCTGTGGCACTTGCTTAAGTAGCAAGAACAGGGGAGTGAGTGGAGCAGAGCATGAGAGGGAGAAGCCAGAACCTCCCTCCCTCCCTTCCCCTTTTGCCAGAGGTGAGCTGTTATTTTGGCTCCAGATGCTTCTTAAAACTACAGCTTCCATCTCAAACTAGCTTTCTTTAATTTATTTCTTTTTTCTTTTAACTCGCTCTCCCAAATACTTTGGATATTTGCATTATGTTCTTGTTTTGTTAAAATTTAAAAACCTCTCAAAAGCACGTATGAATCAGTAAATGAATTAAATTTTCACATTACATTATTTAGAGTTAAGTACACATTAAGTAGCATTCTGGAATACAAAGTATTTCTGAAAAACAAGGTCACAAACACCAGTCACAAGAACACTCTGCCCATGAATGACATGGATGACTAGGATTTTTAGCACCATAAGCTGCAAATGTTAAATATCCAGTACTGCAAACATTTAGCAGACATGCAATAACGACCTCTGAACACACATAGCACTAGATCATTATAAATTTGCAGCTAAAAAAGATGAAATAATGAATTATTTGAGAGGAAGAAACAGACTGAGGTAGTGTTTTAATTAGCTGATATTAACACAGACTCCGATAAAGGTAACTAATATTTTCCATCTCCAAGTGCTACCAAACATTCCTTAAGTAGAGTTGCTTACCTACCCAAAATACTTATCTACCATACCCTGTGTATAGAAGATATGTATCTTTTTTCCTCCAGAACCTTAACCCATGGGGTGGAGTTAACCCATCCATTCTTACTAGGCAAGCAGCACTACAGTCCGTCAACATATACAGAAATGTTTTGCAGAACATCCTCACAGAAAACAATGTTAAGATCACCATCTCCTGAACTGTTAATGCTAAATCAGTATTTAATTCCATGTTCCAGACAGCAATTCGACAAGTACTGGAATTCTGAAAGCAGCACATTTGCCTGCTATGAATGCACAGCAAGTCTGGTGTGTTTGGGTCTGCCAGACACACCCCAAAATCAATAGGCAGCTGCCTAAAGCAGTAATCCACAACTGCAAGCTGCAGGGTTGGCTGGTCTTCCTGTGGGATCCATTTTGGATGAAACCTGAAAACAGCATCCTGGTTGTTTATAGTCTTTCAAGTCCTACCAACACAATTTACAATAGTACTATATTATCTACCTTATACAGGCATCAATCCAAGTACTACTAGAAGTTATTTGATCTAAACTGATAGTGTAGACTCTTCCTAATGTTTGAGGAAAAAATACAACTCAGAGAGAGAGAAAAAGCATGAAATAATTGTACGTCACAAGCAAAATAGCAACTTTGAAATCTAGAATCAACTTAGCTTCATTTCAATTATAATGTGAATATTGAGATCATATAAATCAGAACAGATGTACCCACACTATTTGAGACGGTTTAAGCATCTTAGAAAACTACTAGTGAGAAGGCATTCACTAAATAGATTATGCATTCAAACACCTATTCAGAACTGTAGCTTTTTTCTAGAGTCCCTTCCTGACCCTACTTTAATCTCCATTCAGAGGCTTGCAGGGGGGACGGAGAGAGAGAGAACTGCACGGGGCTCTGGCCACCATTCAGGATAAGAAAAACCCTAACTCCAATGGGAGTTCACAAGTTACTTCAGTTGTCCTTGGATTTCATCCCCTGATTAAAATCTCCATTTTGGACAAGGCTTCACAGGAGTTGCTAGACCTATGAAACAGCAGCAATGTAGCAGGATGCACAAGAGCCACGCGTAAAGAAGTCTGCAGCATGATCTCCGCATAGCTTGTAGTTAACAGCATTTCCCTTCTAGCAGTACACTGTAATGGGTGAATTAGGTACACACATGAGATTTCATTTCGATTTTCAATATTATTACACAATAAAACACAATATTCTGCCAAGTCTACTCTTCCATATTCACAGACTATAATAATGGACAAAACAAGAGAGGAAGGGTTAAATCCAAGGCCATCATAAACAACAAAGACCACAGGATTTCGTTAAGAAATCCCGTAGAAAGTTCAATTCCTTGTTCTCTAGCAGATCATTTATCCTGAATTAAAGGCCTGCACAGAACAAAAAATCTGCCAAATACTTCGTACATTATGTAAGTTACATTCACTATTAAGAATATGCACCAAATTGTGGCAAAGCACATGTTAACTGTAATGATTTCTGTGAAGACAGTCTCTTCCTATAAACTGGCTTTCAGAAATTTTCACAAGATGGACTGGACAGAATTTAGAGAGGCACTTGAGGGAAAGAAGAACAATTATTTTTTAAAAAATCTGATTATCATTATGTATGCTAGTTATTTCATAATCACATGCCAATATCTGCACTCTTTTGTATACAAGCTGTTTAGAGAGGCTAGGTTCACACTATTCATGTGACTGTGTTCAGCGCTCTAGTCAATTTAAACCCAAAGTAATCATATTATCTAGACAAGATGCCCAGACTTAAATAACTTCTGTTATTAAAGGAAACACATAATCGACTTTTTCTGAGATTAAAACTGCATGCATCTTAGCCGTTGCTAATCACAAGGACTGAGACCAAACTCTCAACGTTCACATACCCTGCAAATATTTCCTGTGAGAAAATGTCACAAGGTGAGAAGTACAGAATCACAAGGAGTTCAGAAATCTTCTATCTCTCTGGAGTGGTGCACGAAGGAGTGCTTTTGGTAAATAAGATACAGAGAACGACGATTTTTTTTTTTTTAATAGAAAGGTACTATATACTTTTTCAAACGAACATATTTCAGGATGCCAATGCAAACAGGAGGTGAAAGCCACAGAAAGATGTTGTGCTTTACCAAAGGAGCAGTTTTCTTTCAGCAAGCCTCTATTAAATACAATCTCTCAATTAATAGGGAATAAGGATTCCCTTATTCCTGTGCGGCAGCTGCAGCCAGAGCTGTACCTGTGAGCAGAGCCCTTATTGACCAGAAGGGGAAAGAACAGAGGCAGACCCCACACCCTATGTGAACACCCCTTGAAGGGGTTTCAGGGAAATACATAATTTTATGGGCAAGCTGGGCTTCTACCATTACCACTGCTGCACCTTCATACATGACAGGATATTGCCACATAGTATTTTTTCCTTCATATAAATTTTTCTGCAGCAAACAAATGGCCATCACCAAACTTTTCTCATCCTTGTTTTATGAATGTTGCCCATGGACTAGAGGAGAATACAGCAAAGCAGAGACCATCTCATTATATGCTCATCACAAAGCATAATAGATACCCAGATCTGATCAGTGCTTATCACTCAGCATGAGTGACTGAACGATGGAAATGGATGGAAACTGCTTCTAGTATTTCTCTACTGACACCAAACACCAAATCCACATGTCACTTTGAAAGAATGAGATGAAGTTCAGCCAAGTATACGCTAAGTAGGTGGACACTGAGGGAGTTTTGAGATATCTCATTACTTCTACTGCTCATTAGAGGATAGGACAGTGTGTTTCCAACACTTTGTGGTCTTCAAAGATTTTTTTTTAAAACAGAAGTAAAAGGAATAATCAGGATACCATGGCTCACCTGCTCCATTTGTCATTGAAACAAGCCTACACTGGCAGATCAAAGCATGTCTGAATTTGCGTTTATCTTACTGAGAAACAATCCATTACCAACAGCTGATGATCTTTTTTGCCCTAATGAATCTACCTTGAAAGGAATCTACCTGGGGCTCCATGCTGTTCACAGTTATTAAAACATGAAAGCTGGGCTAACTCTGCTGAGGATATCAATGGTTAACTCTGATGTCAATTAAATGTCAGCTTTATGAACTGGAATCATTTCAGACAATGCAAGTCTATCCTTATACTAAAGATGATGCATGCAGAAGCTCTTGTCTCAGCGCAGAGGTCCTGGATCTCTACTGGCACAAGCCACGCTGAAGAGGGGCAGGACCAAAAGGCAGCTTTGGCATGAGGAAACTCAGGTGCCCGGAAAGTGAAAATAACACATAGCTGTTTGTGATAGCATAGAGACACTCGTGATACCACAGGCAGAAAACTACCTGCTGCAAGCCAAGCTTGCATGTGGACCTCCTATGGACAGACGTCATCACAATATGGGGCAGCTTGTTATTCTTTCTGCTGCTAGTGCTTTTCATAACATATGAAAATGATTGAAAAAACAACAGTATTTATTTGTAGATATGCCTGTCCTCAAGCCAAAGTCTTGCTCCACTTGCAAAAGTCACATTCGCCTTTGAAAGGTAATGCTGTCTTTTAACCGTGGGCCAAGCCGCTGGCTGTTTGCTGCTAGAAATATTCACCCTTACCTCAGAGTGCTAATTTCACACTCGTGTTCAAGTGGAATTGATTTATTTTCCTCTTCAGTACTACTGCTAGGCTCTGACAGCTCCCGCTCTCCCCAACACAGCACAGCATTAGTGGATGGTGCCCATTGCTGCTGCACAGCTACAGAGACTCCCCACCAAAGCACCCAGGTACTTTAATGCCTCCTCGAAGAGGAGGGCCCACAACCCTTACATCATACAACCTCTAAGAAAACAAAACTACATGCTTTCCCACCTTTCTCATTAACTAAAATGAGGAGCAGAGCTATATTGCAGCCTTGTGGCAATCAGCACTGGGCAAAGCAGAAGATATCCAAGCAACAGCAGTGTCGAGATCCTTTACTCAGTAGCCGGTGTGGGGTTTACTGAATAACAATAATAAAAAATACCTCTGCATTGCCATGTGAAGTTTTGCTTACCTCCCTTTTTATATGAGAAACACTTGATTTTCAGAAGACAATATTATAAACACCAACTGGTATATAGTAAATAAACTGCAAATGTCTATAAACCTGCCTCTTTATCTGACTGGTGTCAGTTAAGGTAAAATAAAAATTACAGTCTCTATGTAAGCAAAGTTATATAAGTAGGTGAGTGGGTTTAAAAACAAAACACAGATCTCAGAAAGTTATACTCACCTGTCAAAGCAAGTAAACTACCAGATGAAAGAGAGGCTAGGTCTGAATATGATTAAAGCCTTATCTTTTCCCCAAAGAGCACAGATTTAGACTTGCTGAAGTCTGCATATTTAAAATACACAATAATAAAGATGAGCTATTGAGTCATCACCAATTATTTTAAAAGAGCAAGTTGTTTATTTATAAAGAAACTGACATTTATACAGAAAGACAAGAAGGATTCACGGTTGAAGAAGAATCAGTCTTTGGGGTTTGGAGGTTTTGTTTTGTTTTTCTAACTTAATTTACTTTGCTTCATCTCCATTTCTAACTTCAGAAGTATCACATTTCAAATCTTTCCTTTTTGGCTTCTCCTCTTGTGGCCTTTAGAGTTTGCGGCAAACCTTTCACATACCTTAACAAGATGTCAACCATTAATGCAATAGTCCTATCAATTAAACAGGTGAAAGTAAATAGGTGTTATAACACAAATCAAAGCCTCCCAGCTGCCCAGTGGTCAAATGTCACAAACGTAAATTTTTTTAGCTCTTTGGATAATGTGAGGTCCCCAACAACTGGACTAAATGCAGTTAAAATTAAGAGGAAGCTGTGCTGAGTTTTCACAGAGAAGAGGTGAGCACAGGGCACCAGCCTGCCTCGTGCTTTAGCTGCTGAGCCCCACCAGCAGGCCAGGTGGATCAGGCTGGGAACACTGGCATTGGCAGGATTTCCAGCATCTCTGCCCTGAGTTACAATGCCCATAGGAGAAACATGGCTTAACGTCAGGATTCTCCCTGGGCTGCCCTGCATGGATTGCAGGCATAGCTGCATTGCTTTACCCTCCTCTCCTCCATAATTAGACTTACTCCTTATCTGCCGTCAGCCCAGTATCCTCTTTAACACACACAAGAACATCCGTGCTGGATCAGACCAATGGTCAGCCTAGCTCAGCATCCTCTGGGATGGTGGTCAAGACCAGCCCTAAGGGAGAGATCAATACAGACAGTGGCAAACAGCGGGACAAACAGTAGGACAAAGCTTCCCCGCTCCCAGGAATTCGGGGTTCAGAGGCTTCATAATGTAGAGGTATTTCGTTGTGTTTCACAGCCTGCAACAGACTGTGGAGTCACTGAGGCTGGTGGGGACCTCCGGGGATCCTCCTGTCCATCCTCCTGCTCAGGGCCAGCGCAGCTGCAGCAGCTTGCTGAGGGCCACAAACACTCAGGTTTTGAGTATCGCCCAGGATCGAGACCGTACAACCTCATGGCAACCTGTTCCAGTGTTTGACCACCTTCACATTAAAAAAAGGTCTTTTTCTTACGTTTCCTGAACTTTTTAGCATTCACATGCTGCTGCAACAAATTCCAGAGCCTGCTTGCCTGAGGAGCCGCGCGCAAGCCTGGTGCATGGGGTGGGGATTATAATAAGGGCCGTGCTTCTCATGTCTCCCTATACTCTGCAGAGGACTACTGCTCTAACTTAATGTGAAGTGATGGAATCACAAAGGTTTTAAGACCACAGCAAAGGTCGTAAGACCACAGCATTCATTCCTTTTATTGGAATACTCTGAGATACTTAATTTTTCTGGGTTCTCGACTTTCTCCATGTTGTCCATAAGGATTCCTTTCTTTGTCTGTCTTTGTCATGAGCAGTGGAGGCATCTAGCATTGCTCCACAATATCCAGAGAAACAAGATAATTCTGTTTACAACTAGTTTCTGATAATAAATGCCAAACTGTTACTCATCTCTCAGATTAGAAAAAGTCAGGCAAAATGCAATGATTTGCCAAAAGGTAAATAACCTTTTGATGGCATCTTCCAGTCTTGTAACTACCCTCATTAATAGCTTTTTTGCTCTCATGACACATCTGTTGCATTTATTTCTCCCCTTCCCATGAGACTCCCCATCTGCTGTATACATCTGAAATGGCATCTGATAATTCATGCTAAGAAAGCAGCCTCATATCTTACTGTCTTCAGATTCACTTTTTCATAAACATCAGCAGGAATAAGAGAAAGATACTAGGAAATCAGACCTAGAATTCTGTGTTCAGAAAATAACCTTGTCCATGTTAAGAAACAAACAAAAAAAATGGGGCTTTGGGGATGAGGGAAGGTTTCATCTGACAGTACAGTTCACAGGAGAACATGCATTTAAAATAAGATGAATAGAAGGAGCTGACCAACCACTTGTCATACAGAGGAACAAAAGAGTTCACCATTATAAGGGTTAAGCCACTGGTGGTGTTTCGTTCACTGTGGTTATTTAATGCAAAGAGTATCTTAGACTTATATTAAAGATGGAAGATGAAATAGGGACAAAAGCTAAGACTGCATGGTCATCCCCAGCCCCTCATGGAGTTTATTGCACAGTTTTGGATTGGCTCTTGAGAAAGCTCCATTTCTTCTAGAAGAAAAGTTAAGCGAATAATAAAGCAGGTTTTCTACCTTGGCTGAAAGACGGATCAAAGAGTGGAAGTCATGCTGTATCAAGGACATAAAAAGATTACAGGGATTCAGGTGAATACCGTATGACCTAACAAGCCCTGTACAAAACTGGGTTGGCCCTTTTGGCTTTGCTATAATGCAGACAGAACAATGACTCATACACCAAACATTATCCAAAATAAATCATGCACCATATCTAGTGGTAAATGAATTATCCTTGCTCCTCAGAACTGCTCTTTTCATAAAGAGCCATCCCCTTAGACAGTCTGAAGAGAACCGAGTGAATTTCTTCCTATGAGAACCAGGAAAACAGAGCTTAAATTCCCACGTAATAAGTTCAATTTTAACAGCTAGAATTTTAATATGGCTACCTAGTTATATAATAGATTTGCTATAAAAATTATATTAACAGTGGATTTTTGCATGTTTAGAAGCTTAGAAACTGTTACAGAAATGACAAATCAAAAATACTGGCTGTAGGGAAACCAGCTTCCAGTGTTGTTCTGATAATTATAATTTGGGAGCTTAATGAAATCCAGCATATCAGATTAGTTTCACAATCCCTACACCTCTGACTTGTATCACCATGACATCTTCCAACAAGTATGGAGCACATGGATTAGATCTACAGACTAATTTTATAGTCTTCTCTTCAGACTGATTTTCTCATACTTTCTGGACATATTTAAGAAAATATTTTCCAATTAATTGAAAGTCATTTAGTGCTCTCACCAAATTACTCCTCAGTGTGTCTGGAGCAGATACACTTTCTTTTTCCCAAGTGTCTTTGATTTCTTCTCTGCATGCGCAGACATGCACTTAATTAAAACTTTCCATCGAAGTGGCATTAGATAGACACACAAGGCATACCAAGCTGCTCTTAGGCTTCCTGCCAGAAAGCCAGCAGTGCTGATGCTTTCCTTCATTTACTTTAAAGTGTCAGCAAAACAGGCAATTTACGACCACATAAATACAGAGCCAACAACCTATGACCACTATCTGCGGCAATACAGCACAGACGCAGCCATTTAGTTGGTCCTGTTCCCTTGGACTGGTTCATGTTGCCGAACGCAGAATCAGAACACACTTTACTAAGTGTCTTCTATAACACCGTAATAAAATATATCACCAGTATGAGCATTGAAGAAGGTGTTAGGGAACAGCATGAACAAATCCCATTAGCAGACAACAGGATTTGTGCAGATGTCTACTATTCACCAAGTTAAAAATTGAACCCTGGGGCTTTACACATACAAGCAGGACACAGACATATCACATCGTGAAATGAGGTTTGTTTTTTATCAGGATATTGGGATTTTTGTTAAGAAATAAAGATACAGGGGGAAAAGCCTTTTACTCTGATATAGTGTTATGATTGTGGGCAGGGATTTAAAAAAGCTTCCAAAGAAAGGGAAACATCTGAGAAATCATGTAATTGCCAGCAGTATTGGAAAAAGTCTGTAGGACACGACAACAGCTCTCATTATGTGGTCCCAGTTCTGCTTCAGAAGGTTTCAGAGATGTATCTGGCAAGCAACCCCTGAGAGAAAATGTATTTCTGACCACCAGTGTAGCTATTCTTACATGTGAAAGATGCAGCAGAGTCTAGATGATGCCACTTAGCTCCCTTAGGTGCTGACTGCCATACGTGTACCTTTCACATTTAAGTTGAAATTAAACTAGAGTGGTTTTAAATTGAGACTAGGTTTCATGTGTGGCAGCCCTGATAATTCTCTAATATACGGACTTCATTTCCTAAAAATGAGAGAAAACTTACAAAGTTATTTTTACAGCCAGAATCTAACAGGAGCAGTTCTGCTAAGACTGGAAACCTACCAACAACTGGACATATCTGCAGGGCACTGAGGCCCAAGCTCAGCATGAAATCTGAGCATGAGGAAAAGTTCATCCTTGTCTGGGAAATATCTTCATGCTTTCCTCTGCAAGAAGAAGTGACTAAACTGGGGCATGAGTACCTTCAACTGACTTCAGCAAGACTAACCTTCAGTTTATACCTTGGCATATTTTTCTTCCAAATGCATTTATTGAAAAGCAAAACCTAATATTTTCCTCATCATGCATACTCTTAGTAAAAAGTATTGTTAGAAAATTCAGGTGAAATCCTGACTTCTAGAATAAGAGCAAAAGAATTTCACTGACTTCAGAAATGCCAGGGTTTTGCCCTTCAGCAGGAGCTTGAACTGGGGTACATATACATAATGGGGAACACATCCCTGTACACTGAAGAGCCCAGCCACATACATGACATGTCTTAAGGGTCTTACTCCGAAACTCTGTGCCTCCTGAATCTTCTAAAGTGTAAGGGAACTGGAAACACAACAAGCAAAGTGTCTGCAGTTTTGCTCACACATTAATTGTTTGAGATCAACTGGAGAAGTAAACGAACACGCAACCATTCCAATGCAAAGAAAAACAAAACAACAACAAAAAAAATCTAGTCATTGAGATGTTAGGTCCTCTTTGTAATTTCAAGTGCCAGCCACTTTTGAAGAAGGAACTTAGGGTATTAAAGGTTATAAATTAAGGGCAAGTGTAATCCTATAATTAAAGAATCTGCAAGCAATAATCAGACACTCTTAGAAAAACTCCAAGATATAGCAAAGAAACACAATAGGAGAATTAAATAATTCTGAGTATTAGAGCTACAGCATGAAGTTGGTGTAGAAATGGAGGTGACTAACAAAAAGATACATGCCAGGTTGGCTGGTTAGCTCAAGTAAATGCCTTTGGAAGGCTCTACACGAGGCAGAGCAGAGCCTTATTAAAAAAACAGACATCTGTAAAAATGAAATTGAGAAAATGTTAATCACTTAACAAAAATTTAAACAGACTGAAATTTCTTTTATATTTTCATTTGTAAAAACAGATTACATCCAAATATTAATTCACATTTTATAATTAAGGATGCAGTTGCTTGAAGCAATTTTTAAAACCTGTTCACCATAGCTTAACATGTTTGTGGTTTTATTTGTATGTATAGGAAGCCAAATTTTTATTAGATGGACTGGCATACTAAAAATATTTATTTTCTATGTTTTGTTGTATATGCAACCATTTTATTGGAGCTTAAGCTCCAGTATATGAACACTGATTGAGCTTTTTACATTGTACTGGGTCTGGCTGGGACGGAGTTAATTTTGTTCATAGCAGCCAGTGTGGTGCTGTGTTTTGGATTTGTGATTAAAACATATCAATGTCTTCCTTATTGCTTACACACTGTCAAGTCCTTCTCTGTTTCCCACTCTGTCCCCCTGTCTTGTCCCCCTCATCAAGTAGGCTGGGGGGTGGGCAAGAAGCTGGGAGGACGCACAGCTGGGACAGCTGACCAGAAGTGACCAAAGGGATATTCCACACCCATACGGATGTTGTGCTCAGCAATAAAAGCTGAAGGAAAGGAGGAGGAAGGGGAGGCATTCGTGGTTATGGCATTTGCCTCCTAAAGTAACCACTGCGTGTGTTGAGGTCCTGCTTTTCAGAAAGTGGTTAAACATCTGCCTGCCAATGGGAAGCAGTGAATTAATTCCTTATTTTCCTTTGTTTGTGTACCTATTAGTCTGTCTTTATCTTGATCCACAAATCTTCTTACCTTTCTCCTCTTTTCTCCCCACCCCATGGGACAGTGGAGTGACTGAGCAGCTGTGCGCATGTTTGCTTGTTGGCTGAGGTGAACCCACCACATAATCTGTAACCTCTTCAGGATTTTTTTCGCAGATCCACAGCAAATCAATTTTTTGTTACCTTACTACTTCATTAGTTAAACATTGCTACTTTGGGGTTTAGCTTCATTATTACCAGAGGAAGTAAAAAAAGATCAAAACCCTCTTCCCTCCAGTAGGAGGAGTAATATTCAGAGAGGCGAGACTCAAGGAAGCTAACAGCGGATAAGGTTTCAAGAAGAGTATGTTTAAGGCAGCTACCACGTTGCAGAGGCCCAAGTGCAGACTCCTGGATGGACCTGGTCACAAGGAGATCATTAAGAATTTGGGTGAATTGAGTTCAAGCGGGTGAACTGAGTGCAAGAGGCAGAAGATGCACAGCAGATGGTCAGACAAGGTAGAGACAGAAAACAGGAAACTGGGTGTAAAGGGATCAGAGAAAGTAGTGTGTGGCAAACACCAAATCCAATGAAAAGAGGAAAACTAAGCAGATGGAAGACTTGACAGAGGAAGCACCTGACAGATAAATTGCCAATCTACAGGGAAGAAGTTCTAAGTTCTGCTGCATGGTTAAGTTCTGGAGCTACAAACACGTAAAGCTGTCAGGAAATACAGAGAACTTGGCCCCTTACATCCTGGATCAACTGGCACCAGGGTATTGTGAACATTTTAGGTGAAAAAGAACAATCTTCCCTGCTGCTATCTGATGTGAGCAAGCAATCATTCATAACTGGATCAACATGCTCAGGTCCACTTCCTCTCCTTGCTTACCCACACCTAGAACAAAAGCTGCTGAGAGAAGCTGCGGGTTATCGGAACAGAGTCACACTTCATGTTGGAAGGATGAATTCTGCCACAGAGACACCATGTATGCACTGAAGGCTTGAGGTACCCCATCTGAACAGTTATGTGATGTATTAATAAATCTGAGCTCTCATTAAGCATAGCACAGGCTGGAAAAAATGGCCAGGTATGTTAAAGGGGCAGGGGGGCGGGGAACCCAAACCTTAAAAAAACACAAGAGACAGTCAGTATAGGATGTTACACATTCTGTTGCCCTATATACATCTGTATACTAGACTGTGTCTGTTCTGGTTGAATTAGAAACCAAGTCCCCCAGCTGTCTTACCATTTTGCATCACCCAGCCCCAGGCCCCGAAGCAATAAAACTGCAAGGTATTGGAAGTTCATATTTAGGAAATGGTAGTAAACTTAAAATTTGAGTCCATGTCAATCATTATTATGCAGTTCACTACCATAACAAAGTTCAGCAGTAAGAAAGTTAATTCCCTAACAGAGCAGAAGAGACAAAGCATGTTACAGCTTCATTCAAGCAGTGCCACTTCCAATTAAAAAGCAAAAGAAAGGGGGTAGTGAGCACCATGTGAATTTAGGTCAAATCAGGTATAATTATTTTCACACACTTACAAATCCCAAAGAAAAGAACTTTGACACATGCTTTTAGTGGTCAGTAATGGACAAGAGTTTCGTGGCTTGCCACTGGCCATGCTTTAGAACCTGGCAGAGGTATCAGAACAAACACAGGAACAGTCCAGGACTAATGCAAATAAAAAATATGAAATTTAGAAACCATGTGTAAACATTGCCTTTCTTCAGTTAAGGGGAAACAAGAAACTAGGCTTATATTATCTTGAAAACACTAGGGTCTGTTTATACCAGGAGCTTATAAACGAACACTATTTCCTTAACTTTCTATTCAAAACCTGATATAAGAGTAGGAAGTCAGTAACTGTCAGTGACTAAAAAGCTGATGTCTTTCCAAATCTCTTCATCCTCCTTCTATACCAGTCACATTACTTGCCCAGCTCAGCTATCATCTAAGATTATAAACATGCCAATATAAGGAGACACTGGAAGAAAGCTTCATATTTCTACTTATCACAGGACTCAAATTGCTGCTGACAGACCTGGCCTAAGAAAATGCACTGTAACTTTCCAGGATGGCTGACTGGAATACGATTCGGAAAGAAAACGATTTGCCTCCAGAAATAACTGCTGTGTTATGAAACTCTTGGACCACTGGCCAAGGCTGTGAGCACTGCCATTCACGCAACCTGGCCATCCATCACGAAGCACCAAACCAGCCATCGGCACGTAACAGAAGCTACCAGCTGCATTAGCCACCGGCGCCTCAGGCTGGAGTCACACCCTATAATAAAATACTCTTCACAAAGAAGACCACAATAAAAATAAACCCTGAGTTCACATCAGGGCAATCATGGTGCCTGGAGATCAGAGTCTTCCCTCTTTTTGTTCGCCTTTTCTCTCTTTCCTCCAAAATAATTTGAATTCAACCTGGTAACACTAGTCCTCAACAGCCTAAGCGCTGGCAACAGATCACACAAGCTCTAGCTGCTCTCTTAGCTCTACGGACCTTCTTGAGGTTCAAACCAATGGACGGGGAAGGAGACACCACACACTTATGGCAGAAAACAACTCAGACAGACTTGGATGTGACCGCTAACTTCTAATTAGCCAGAGATACTAGTAATAGTCTGTGCACTTCACAGGACCAAGGTGGTATCCTCCACAAGCCCAATTCAAACATATGCCATGTGCCAAGCTCCTGAAAAAAAGGACAAATGGATGCAGCTCCAGAAATGGAGTCATATCGCATATACACTTAAGCAAATGTCCTCATACTTCTCACCTCCTGCTTCTCACAATTGTTTCCTTCAGTCTGCTAAACTCATTTAGGGACCAAATGGCTGGGCGCTGGGGGTTAGATTTGTCACTTAGGCCATCTTTTGAAGCACTCCGACCTCGGCTAGAGAAGGAAAAGAGAACCAAGCATGCCATCCAGGAGAAATACTCTCCAGCTGCATGGGCATAGTTCAAATGAGTTATACAATGTAAGGTTTCCAAACTGAAGAATGTATATAACCACAGGTTAGCGTACCCCTGAACATCATGATGCCAGTGGTAGGTAGACAGTCAGACAGAGTTTACTGCAAATCCTGAGGATGTGCTAATTTGGAGCCTATCTTTGCAGAGCAACTTCCACACAAAGTTGGTTCCCACAAAATAAAAATCCCTTCTCTAAAGCCATTTACATCCTTTTGCCTTCCACAGGAGGACAATGGTATCGGCATTTGCTCTTGCAAGACTGAGATAAGTACAGAACATGAATAGTACAACACATCAGAAACTCATCGGTATACATACTGACCTCTGCTATTTCAATGCTGGTGTCTATTGTAGATTTAATTAATTGAAGAAAAATTAACACGATAGAGAAAAAGATGAGAGCAGAATACAAGACAACACAGAGAAACCACCATAGTTCAGTATTTAAAAGCATGGGATCAGCTCTCAAATTAAATTGAAATCAAGAGGAATTCACCTCTTGGTTAGAGATGTCAGTTCACATTAACAACACAGCTTCTTATAAAGCAGCTGAGAAGTATCTTCCTCATACGAATTTTGTCAAAGCTGTTCTGATAGAACAGTCACTCTTACCAACTTCATTATTCAGGTCATCCCACAGGGATTATCCACTAAAAATAAACTTTGTATGCAAAACTAAGAGAAAGGTATAAATAAAAAAAAGAAGCTGAGATACTGTATACCTGATAACTTCCAAAGATCTGGTGACAGGAGATAATTCAGTTTTTGAGTCAGAGTTTTGTAATTTTGTTAAATGTTTTGTGGAAATTATAACTAGCAATGTATTATTAGAACTAATTAAAAACTAATTTTACAAGAAAATAAACCTTAAATCATCCATCCCTATAGAAAAATAGCGTTGTTCCTCATGATATTTCCAAGTAAATACAGTATTTCTTTTTAGGAAGAGAATTAATGTATCAAACCAAGATTTTAAAAAACTCTGAATAGTTTTAGGCAGTCTATTTGTAGGAGTTTAGAACCTTTAAAAATGATCAATAAAAACTCAAGATTTTCTTGTTCACAATTAACAGTCACCTATGAAAATTAAATTTAAAATGCACTGTAATTGGGAGAACAAAATACCTGACAAGTACTCAGTCACTGCCTAACTAAAATACGGTACCAATCTCAAGAATGCTTGATGTAATTTCACAGTTCACACATAGGAGGCTACTATTATGGAAGTCCACTCTGCCTCTTTCCCTCCCAGAAGCAGGAAATCCTCTGCTTATTCTAAGTGGTTCGAAACAGCATGTGTGAAGTGAGAAATAGCAGAACACAGTACAGTGGAGAGGCAAAGAACTTCTGTTCCCCAGATATGCCTTCTTTCATAAAAACTCTTGTTTGCAGAAATGAAAGAGAATTTCATATTGTCTGTAATATTCCTTATGAGGAATTTTCATTTGCATAGTAATCAACATTCAGTCTGGGAGAAAAAAAGATAAAGAATGAAATTTCAAGGCTACCAATCAAACACAATTCTTCATTTTGCCATTGCTTTATAATGCTAAGAAAAGATAAAGAGACTATCCTGAGAGTAAAAAAATGTTTAGATCAGCCCAGAAGGAGTTCATATGGGGTAATATTAAACAGTGGCAAAAATAAATTATTATATTCAGGTGGGTTAGTTATTTCACTTAGCAGAATGTCTTTGGTTAACCTGAGTGTTAACATTCTGCAGAGGCAATCAATTAAAAGCAGAAATCCTCAAATGGGAAGTTTGCAATTCTGTTACTGTACCCTCAGCAATAGTTATCCTAAACTCGTCATACTGACAAAACAACAGATTCTGTACTTACCTTAAGACCAAAGTTTCCCTTTCCTGAAAAGTTACCCTAACAATGTACTGCATCTCCTATACGAGGTAATGGAGGTCTGGAGCCGGATGCCAACAGCACTTCAGACAGACACGAAACATCCCGTTGAACTTGTTGCCGCCGCAGGCAGCAGTGCCCACGCCTGCCGGAGCACAGGGGACGGGCAGCCCCCGGCAGCGCCCTGGCTCAGACCAGGCTGCAGCTCACACCGAAGCCTCGCGCAGCTGGAGCAGGACCTGACGCCTCAGATAAACCAAGCTGCTTTTTCTTATTATTTGCCACCCCTGATTCCTGTAGGCATACAGGATGCTGCTTCATATGTGCTACTTCTTAAGGGCAAGCTAGCCTCCCCTCTTCCCAACGATTCAGAAGAGGTGAGCTACTTCTCCAGGCACCAGCTTAAAGGTGCTCTGCCACTGCACGGGGCGAGCACTTCACTAGGCTGCCATGCGACTGGGGCACAAGTGTTGAAGTCCTTGACCAGCTTGTACTAAAAACCTAGAAGCCTAACAACAAGCACAAAAAAATCAGGGAGTTCACACAGGGGAGGAATGGTCTGTAGCATCTTTGTTCCACGAAGAAATCACACTGTCCTGCAGAAGACCCATAGGTGCAGAAGCTGGTACCTGGCAAGGTGCCTCAGGTGCCGCAACGGCTTGTGCGGCTGCAGAAACCGCGGGGGAAGCAAGGCCACGCTGTCTGCTGACGGATACAGGAGCGGAACTGCACCACCTGATGCTTAAGAGGAGCACTTAAGAGTGCAGGAAGTAGAGGGCATGGATTCAAAAATGTTCATTTTTGAGACATTTTGCGGTATGACATTGAATCATGCAGAATAAGAGATGGAGGTTACCTAATATTCAGTATGGAGTCCCTAAAATGGCAGAAAAGAAACTATCTTACACTGGTGCTTTGTTGTCCTGGTGTTATTTTCCGTACCCAGAAAGCAGGAGGGATGCCCTAGTATAGTGTCGTCTTTGGCAGTCTTGCTGTGACCCATAATGCCTTGGGGATACTATTTGCCTGTGTGCTACATGGCCTGTATGCCACATACCTGTCAATTAAAGTAGATCAGAGCTGTACAGCAAATGAAAACCAACCAATAAAACCAAAAGAGCCATATATCCAGCTCATGTATTTTGTATAATGATACATTCAGAAAATGTAAAATTTTCAGATTAGAGTCACCACAGCTATACTATTTTTTGGAGATGAAAAGCATAACAACAAAGCTGAAAACTGACCTCTTAGTGCCAAACATGATGGTACACTTGTTTCACATTTATGAATGCACTGCTCTGCACCAGGCTGTCTCTGTTGACCTGGATGAGAAGAGAGAGAGATTTTTAGACCAAGCACTCAGGACCTTGATTTTAGTATCCTGAACAATAAGTACATTAGAAAACATCTTCCAATGCAACTTCACAGAATACCTGGCAATTTTATAGAAATACAAAGGTTAGAAAAACAATGTGAAGATTAACAAGCGAAAGATAAAAGTTAAAAAAAACTAAGACCAAAACCTATTGGTAGAGTTTAAACCTGAGGTTGCTAGAGCAGTTACCCAACAAAAGGGCTAGGTACAATGCTATCTGGTAGTGCAAGATCTAAAAGCCCCTGCCTCTGAAAGGAGAATTCATGTGCCCGAGTGAAATTCAGGTGCCTCAAAGCAACTAAACAAGATCTTCCTGAATTGCCAGCTACATAAATTTACATCTTACCTGCATTTTGGTGCTCAGTTTGTTGAATGACTACCTTAGTAAATCAGTCATTTTTCCAGAAAGAAACTGTTAATATAAATAAGAAATTTCCTGGCATGGGCCTACTAAGTATGGCCCTCAGGAAATATTATTTGAACAAAAAGAAATTCCAACCTTCATGTAAAAAATAGAAATATGAAAATATTATAGAATAATTAGTTTGGGAGGAACTGCCCAGTCCAATCCTCAGCTCAAAGCAGGTGTAATCAGATCGGGTTGCTCAGGGATATGTCCAGTGGAGTCCTGAACACCTCCACAACCTCTCTGAGCAACCAGTTCCAGTACTTCATCACCATCATGGTGAAAATATTTTTCCTAATACCTAATCAGAATTTTCCATGTTACAACTTGCGTCCACTGCCTCTTACCATATCGCTGTGTACCTTGAAGAAAAGCCTCGCTCTTTATAGCCCTCTATACCCTCCACTCAGGTACTCGTTGCCAGCACTAAGGTCTCTTCTTGGCCATCTTTTAAGGCCGAGCTGATCCAGCTTGCTCGGCCTCGCGTCGTACGCCACATGCTACAGCTCCCTGACCACCTCATTCAGTCTCCGTAACTCAACATCCTTCTCGACCTGGGGAGCCCAAAACTGGACATGGTGCTCCACAGTCAGTCTCACAAATGCCAAATGGAGGG
The DNA here is from genome assembly GCF_030463565.1 of Pelecanus crispus. NCBI lineage: Eukaryota > Metazoa > Chordata > Aves > Pelecaniformes > Pelecanidae > Pelecanus > Pelecanus crispus. The sequence goes on along the minus strand of NC_134644.1, from coordinate 154,161,817 downwards.
GAAGGATCTTTCCCTGACCCGCTGGCTATGCTCCTACCCATGCAGCCAAGGGATGCAGGTGACCTTCTAGTTACTCAGCGTGCCTGTCCCCAGGAGAGGCCCCAAGCGCTCTGCAGCCCCACACCAGGCCAGCAGCAGCCTCCCTCGGTGTGCCGTCTGGGTCGATGCCTCCAACGTGCCAAGGACAAGCTGGTGCCAGGGAACATCCCTATTGGGCATTGAGACCATCACTGTACAGCCTCCAAGCTACCCCAGGCAAGTTTAAGCAGAGATGCTCTGCACCCCTGCTGTGCTAATGGGCGTGACAAGGGTGTCACTGCTGCTCCCCATGAGCTTAGCCTCCCAAAGCAGGAGTCGGCCATTCCCACCAGCAGCCTGGATGTGAAGGTGCCAGATGCAGCTCCCAGCAGAACTGGAAGCAGAGACTCAAACTGCTGCACCAGCTGGGAAGAGCAACCATGAAGAGCAGGCTGGGGAGCACTCTGGGTGCCCTGCACGCTCCCAGCCCCACAAACCGAGTCCCTTTTGCAGCCCCTGTTCACAGCACTCCAGTCCTTCACTGCCTAAGGAGCAGCTAAACGGCAACTGGAAGGTGCATGAGGCGCCAGCTCCTCCAGCTCAAGACTTCCCTCACCAAGGCTGCAATGGCTCACGACCTTGGTTCGCTTCCCTTGTGAATGCCATCACGCACGCACGCTGCCCTCACAACATGTAATTTTGATGCTAATGAAACCTTTCTGCCCTACTCCCAAATGTTCAATTTAAAGCAACAAGATGTAGCTTACAAAATAAAAAATTCTATCCCAGTTGATTTTTTTAAATCTAAATGCACAATCTAAACACAACTGTATTGTTCATCAGGAAGAAGCTGTGATTACATGATCTTGACTGACAGGAGGATTTTTGTCTACAAACTCCCTCCTAAATTCGTAAGATGCTCAAGGGGACTTCACACCTCCATGTCACACCACATAAAATGACACCAGGTAAAATGTCTTGTTACCTGCAGGCGAGGAAGTGGTATTTTTACAGCACCATATTTCATTATGGGTTTGGGCAGTGACATTTTTGTCTCAATTTACCAGCTCTAATGCTCTAAAGCATTTCCTTCTTTGTTTTGTGTAGGGTTTTTTGTTCTGGTGTGGCTCCTTCACAGCTGCAAAGAGTCAAAAGGAACCTCCCTCTTCCTTTCCATACCCTCTTGTTCCAGAATCACAGCCTTGCAGCTGGGCAAGCAGCACAAATATCATCAGCCTGAAGTACATTTTTCTTCCCATGTAATTATTCTCCCTGCCACTCACTAACATCAGTCACTGTACATTGAGAGGATAACAAATGCGTGCTTCAAGTTAGCTGTCTTGATTGGGAATTTCTGAAGCCTCTAAGTAAGCCAAGTGTCCACTCCAATTGAAAATCAATGGATTTGGGGCATGCGCATTCCCTGCATGTCTTGGGAAATCACGCTCCAGTTGACTGTCAGGCTAACTGGGAGCCTAAGTTATGCCTATACTGTCAGATATGCAGCTCAGAGGTGGAACATGGATGAGATTAAGGACAACTCAGCCTCTGCCCCAGTGCACACAATAAGTATCTCAAGCCATTTAGACAGCTGATTATACAATGAGGAGCCTAAATCTGTAAATGCACTACAAAGATCTGAGTCAGGTGTTCCTTTCTCTTAGAAGTAGCAAGGTTCAAGCTCCTTAATTTAATTTTCAGAAGTATTTAGGTTGTGACCTGGAAGCCCAGGTCCCATATTTGAAAATGACACAGTCACTCTTGATCCCAGGAGCATCGGTGGAACTTTGACACTGAAAATTTTAACCCCAGTTTATTCAATCATTTGATGATCATCTCTGTTTCCACTAAAGAGCACCATTCACAAGCATTTATTACATCTTAAGCATCTTACATTTGTAGGTAAGACTGCCTCTATGTTCGTAAGAACTTTAACTGAAGGGCTCTGATGCTTTCTGCCTCTTCCTGGATATAAATAATGTTAGTGATGACATAAGGTACTACAGTTTCTCAGAAAACCGGACAAGCTATTTGAGGAAAACCAACAGGTATAAAATTGCTGAGCAGGTGAAGCATCCTCCCTTGAAGGTGACTGGTAAAAAGGTCAGAAGAGCAACATGTTGGATATCTTGCCACCTACCTCAGCAGACACTTTGCTGGCAGCATCACCTGCCTTTTCCTTGAGACACAACTATATCCTTTTTGGAAAAAAAGACTGATAGGGTCAACAAATGTATTAAATGAAACATTAATTCAGACTTCGGACATTTTTCCCCTTGTGCAGAAAGTTTTTGCACAGAAATGTTTCCCACAGCATTTTACTGGCTTAGCAAGAGTAACTGTGTGTCAGCTACTGCCTTTCAGCTGAACCTCGTCCCTCTCTGGTGGAAGGTAGCATTTTCAGGGGAAAGTGGCAGAACAGCCTGGGAGAATTGTCCTCGCTCCCTTCTAGACAACCACATTAAACTGCTAAGAATGGCTGTTTAGGCAGACTCACTTTGCACTGGAGCAGGTGAGAAATATCACTTATCTGCTTGGAGATAAATTCTGAAGGCTACAAGTTCCAAAATGAGAAACTTCTTAGTAGAAACAGTGATTTCTAAAATGATGTCTTAAAGATGCCATTTTATACAGTAAAACTGACACAAAAACTCAGTAAACCTTTCCATTTACCCCATAGATATTTAAGCGTAATTTACTGATATTCACAAACTGCTTAAACCCATGCAAATCTGAGCACAAGTATCAAGAACAAAAATATTTTCTGTTAAGAAACGATTGTATTATAGTGATAAATATGGCATAAAATTTTCATACAGAATTACAAAAGAAGATCTTTGTCAATGACATGGAGGAAGCAATGGACTGCACCGTCATCACATTTGCAGATGGCACCAAATCAGGGGAGACCAGTTGATACGCTTAAAGGCAGGGCTGTCATCCAGGGAGACTTGGACAGGCTGGAGGGATGAGCTGACAGGGACCTTATGAAATTCAGCAAGGACAAATACAAAGTCCTGTACTTGGGAAGGAAGAAACTCTTGCAATGGCATAGGCTGGAAGGGCCCTGGGGGCAGTGAGCGGAGCACGAGCCAGCAGCATGCCCCGGCGCAGAGATGGTGAACAGCATCCCGCACCTTGTTGGCAGGAGCACGGCCAGCACACAGAGGGAAGGGATCATCCCCCTTCATTCAAAAATCGCCAGACCATTCCTGAAATACCGGATCCACTTCTGCAGCCTGCCCTCAATGACAGAAGGGCACTGATATACTCGAGCGAGTTCAGCGTAGGGCCCCCAGTGTGGTCAGGCTGGAGCACTTGCCCTGTAAGGAGAGCCTGGGGGAGCTGGGTGGCTCCAGCCTGGAGAAGGGGTGGCTTCAGGGGACCGAATGGCTCCTTCCAGTACCAAGAGGGAGGTTATCAATAAGATGGAGCCAGCCTCTTCACAGTGACGCATGGTGGGAGGATGAGAGACAGTGGGCGCGAAATGAAACAAGAGGCTTTGACTGGGTATAAGAGAGGAGCTTTTTACCATGATCAAAGTTGAGCAATGGACCATATTGCCCAGAGAGGTTGTACGGCCTCCCTCCTTTGAGTTTCTCAAAACCTGTCTGAATAAAGCCCTGAGTAACCTGGACTGATCTCACAGCTGACCATGCTTTGAGCAAGAGGATGGACTAGAGCCCTTCTGAGGTCCCCTCAAACTTGAGTTATCCTGTGATCCTGTAAGTCTATGTTTAAAGAAGGAAAAAGATGGAAGGGGATGTGAAATGAGGGTTGAAGCTGGGATAATTAAAATATAATGCTGGTACAGGTATGATGACAGGATATAGATGATTTTTTGTTTTAAGGAAACAGCGAGAAGAGAACACTTCAAAATTTCCGTTCTGAAAGGTTAGAAAAACAAATTATATTAAACTCCTCTCAGAAGAGATCGATTCAATATATTTATATACAGGACTAAAAGCAGCAAACAGGAACCAAATATATCAAAATATAAACCTGACTTAGTTGAGTTGAAAGATATTGAAAGCTAGGAGGGGGCAATAAGCAGAGGAGGGAAGACCTGAGAAATGAAACACTGCTATGCACAGTAAGCCTTGAAAAGTAAGAGCAGAACAAAATATCTTCCATAGGCAATGGGAAATACTGAGTCACAAAACAGCAACCAAATCCAAAGATTCTGAGAATTGCTACCTTTGAAATAAAAAGAACTATACATAAAATGTTACCAGTTCAAAAGTAATCACCTAAAGAATGGAAAGGGAGTGACTCCAGTACCCATAGCATTGGGGACACCTAGAATACATAAGTAGTTTATTAGCAGCATCACTATTCTACAATTTTTTTGCAGAAGCAAACAAGTGAAGAAAAAAAATACAAAAAATAGAAATAAGAGAGAAAACTCTAGTTCAGTACTTAGGCAAGTAAAAATGAACATGGATTTACACAAAACAGGTCATGCTTACTTAAATTACAGTATGATGAAGTGACAATGAGAGCTAATGGGGATGAAACTATTTTTGCACTTCAGGAAAGCTCTGATATACTGCCACATTAAAGACAATATGTGACGGCTTTTGATATACATATTATGGTTACAGTAAAATGGAAAGGAAAATTCTACGGAACACTAGGCAGTCACTTAATTCAGGCTCTGGAAGAAGACCGCTGAGAAACAAATCAACAGACAAGCAAAGCAGGAAGTTAACTAGAAATATTCCTAATTCTATCCTTGCCACAAAGCAATCACTCAGTGGAAACAAAATTTCTTCACTTACCAAAACCAGTTATTACTGTACTCCACTAACCATAATCACTTTAAAAAAAAACCCCAACATTACTAATAATGTAAAAGAATCTAAGGCTCTTAAACAGTATTCAAACTTCACAAGTATGTCACAAAGTGCCTATACGATATTTAACAAATACACTGCTCCAAGTTCTTTATACTTGCACCCTAAAGGCAGGACCTCTGTGTTGACGGGCCCCTCTGAAAGGTTGCAATACTACCCAAACACTTTCCTGTACTCAGCTAAATCACCCACTAAACCACATTACATTTATTTTGCTAAACTGTATTTTCATACATTTGAGGCCTTTTGAGTAATCCCACCCAATGCCATCAGAGATTAAAAACATGTAATCTTAGTATTCAGTGCGTCTCAACAATATAGCATTAAGCCTAAATACCATACCTTATTAAAAGTTACTGATTTTCTGGTGCTTAGGAAAAAAAAAATATTCTGATAAACTCACCAACACCCTTAGACATACGAAAAGATGGAAAAAAAAAAAACCCAAACCAGAAGAAAAGGGTAAGATCAGCTACAGATGTTCCGCAGAAGGTCAGTGCTTTTCTCCTGCCCTCTGTCTTGAAAACGCTAGCTTTCTCCTGCAGATGTCTGCCCCCTTCCATACCCGAGGAACTGTGTAGACTATTTTAATCTAACAGTCTGAACTGCTCAGAGCAAAAGGAGCCGAGTGATACGCAGATACATCCGAAACATAAAGCAAGAAAATGTCACCTGAATTTCCAAGTACTTTACACAGCGGTGTAAAAAAAACTAAGGCACAAAGCAACGTGAGAAACAGTTTCACAGCAAGTAGCCCTTTGCTAGGGTAGGATCAGAACATCTTTCCAAAAGCTATGCTTCAAAAAACACAAGCCACGTCTAGTCAAAGCCACTAGGATCATACAGGGTTAACCAGAAGAAACGTAATGGCCCTTGGATACAAACAGTGAGATTGATTACTTCTGGCCTTAAGCTCTGCCTCAGATCACTTCTATTTCAGCCTTTTTAGTATAATGCACAACTAACCATTTCAAAATGAAAAGCAGTAACTTCTTCAAACCTTTAAGAAACATGTAACACATTTATTCTCTATATAGTCTAAGATTGATTTTTTTTCTGTTTTAATTACCTTAACACTTGAAGGAAGTATACCTTAAAACTCAAGTAAACAAAGGTTTAGTTTGGCAGCTCTTGGAGCTAACTCATCAGTGGCTTCTTAAGCAACTAAATGATAAATAAAATTAAATGAACTAATAAAATGAAGTCCTATTCAAACAGAGAAAACCAAAATGTAGTTACTAATGCAAAGACTGATTTATCTGAAATGTAAATGAAATCTTTAACAGCAATTCTTACACAGTGAAATGAATCCGACTGCCATCTGTTGTTGCTCAAAGGTCAGTTCAGTATAAAGAGTTTAATAAATAATTCATTTTGCCTACTGTAAATCATGAGGGCAGCCAACATTATGGTCATTCAGAAGTATTAATTCTGTATTTTTTCATTAATATGTTTTTTGTGATATCTGAAGAGAAAGTATTTTAGAAACATAGAAATTAACTTCATATATTGGACTATGGTGATTATTTCATCTGTCAGCGGTCTTTTACAGCAACCACACAGTCGCCAAAGATCTAATACTATTGTCTGTTATGATTACATTTATAATCTTGTTAATTTAATCTTCTTACACTTCCAGTTTTTTATTTACAAATTAATTACATTATGACTGCTATATGCTTTTCATTTGAATCATACTGTTTCCATGACAGATGTTTTCTTCTTCCAAAATAAAGTTAGGTATTTCTGCTTTTAAGACAACAACAAAAAAGAATTACCAGTTTGCCTGCTCATCCCCATGACAGCTCGGGTGACCTCATCTGATAATTCTTCTTTCATCCTTTGTTTTTAAACCCTCGTCTTTCATTCTTTAAAATAATACGATCACCAAAGCCTCACAATATCCTTCATTTGCTTTCTTTTGTTTCTCTTCCTTTCCCACACTGTACAATACCATATACATATCTTTCTCGTGTCATAGCTAAGTGTAGCTTCTGCCACAAAATCCACATAGTATATACAACGCGGTGGTGTAGGTGTGCTCTACCACTCATTCCCTGTTAGATCATCCACCTTTGCCTGTAGGTAATTCAAGGAAAATCCTAACTACTGTAGTAGGAGAAAAAAAATTCTTAGTATGCTCTCTGTAAGCATGCTAAAGAAATATACTGATTTTTAAATAAGACAGATAAAACCAAACAACCATTTACCCTGGGTATTTTGCCCTCATTCACCTTCACAGCAGCACACACAGCTTCCTCTCCTATAATTTCAGGAAAAAGGGACATTCCTCTACAGCTTTTAGATCATGTTAAAATCTAAGTTCCATGGAAATCTAAGGCGGGCAGGGGGAAGACTGCTTCTCCTTCTCTAGGCACAATTGCTGGACTATCTATTATTTATTATTAATTAAGTAGTGGATGTGCCAATGAACAGAAAAGAGCACGCATACAGAGAAGACTCACAGGGAGTAACCAGGACTGATCAGGATTTAATAATTCTTTATTTACAAAGAGTTACAAAGGCTGCTGAAGTTTGCGGGGGGGATTGGGGAGGGGAGCTGAAAATAATAGTAGCCAAAAAAACCTTTCCAAAAGCTCACCTGAAGTCAATGAACATTAATGATAAAACTAAGTCTGCTGAGACATAAATGGTAGATGCAATGGTTCATTTACAGCTGCAATGAGATGTGAAGTTGGTGCTATTTATCCACCCCTCTCCTCTCCGGGAAAATCAAGAATATCCCAAGTGGACATAAAAGGATCATGAACTTAATGTTCCTCAAAGCTGAAGAAACCAGTATCACTTGCAGCAGGCAGGCTGCTGCATTCAGACATAGCTCAATGACAAATTTCCTCCAGTAGCAAGCGAGGTCTTATTCTCTTCAGTCTCATCCTGGTTTTTCTCCCAGTTTGCAATCCCTTTAGTTGTACAAATATAATGTCATATAGGACTACATTAAAACCAGACAGCTGAAATTAATTAGATTAATAACCCCCCTCAAAAAAGATCTTTAAAAATTAGTATTTACTTTAGAAAAAATTTTAATAACTCAGATCACTTCAGTGACGTAGTTTACAGCGCAGGTTGCATTAGCACAAGGAGAGCATCTGTGAACTCTCAAACAGTAGTTTCATAAGCAGACTTTAAAGTCAAAGACAACATCCAGGTTATAACTTCTCAAATGATCATTAAAGTTTAAAATATTTAAGAAATGTTTGTATCCTGTGTAAAGTTAGTTCTAAATGGCATTCTAAAGACAGGTCTTAATCTGCACAGAAAAGATGTAACAAAAGATGTAACCTCTCAGATTGTATATCCCACATTTAGAATAAATATAAAAATCAAAAGTGTTGACCTTGGCTGGCTGCCAGGTGCTCACCAGCTGCTCTCTTACTGCCCCTCCTCAACAGGACAAGGGGAGAAAATAAGATGGAAAAACTCATGGGTCAAGATAAGAACAGGGAGATCGTTCACCAATTACCGGCACAGGCAAAATAGACTCAACTTGGGGAAATTAATTTAATTTTATTGCCAGTTAGTTGTAACAGAGTAGGATAGTAAAATAAAAGCACATCTAAAACCAATTTCCCCCACCCCTCCCTTCTTCCCAGGCTTAACTTCATTCCTGACTTCTACCTCCCCTCTCAGGCAGCACAGGGGGATGGGAATGGGGGTTGTGGTCAGCCCATAACACTTCATCTCCGCTGCTCCTTCCTCTCATGCTGTTCCGCTGCTCCAGCATGAGGTCCCTCCCACAGGATCCAGTCCTTCATGAACTGCTCCAGTGTGGGTCCTTCCCATGGGCTGCAGTTCTTCAAGAACTGCTCCAGCGTGGGTCCCTCGCTGGGTCACAGGTCCTGCCAGAAGACCTGCTCCAGCGTGGGCTCCTCTCCATGGGCCACAGCACCTGCCAGGAGCCTGCTCCTGCATGGGCTCTCTGTGGGCTGCAGCACATCCACCTGCTCCGGCGTGGGGTCCTCCCCGGGCTGCAGGTGGGTATCTGCTCCACCACGGACCTCCATGGGTGCAGGGGCACAGCTGCCTCACCATGGGCTGCACCACGGGCTGCAGGGGAATCTCTGCTCCGGTGCCTGGAGCACCTCCTGCCCCTCCTTCTTCACTGACCTTGGTGCCTGCAGAGTTAGTTATTCCTCTCTCTTCCCCCCCCCACCTCGCTCCTCTTACAGCTAACACACAGCTTTTTTTTTTTTTTTTTTTTTTACCCTTTCTTAAGTATGTTATCACAGAGGTGCCACCAGCATCACTGATGGGCTCAGCTTTGGCCAGCAGTTGGTCCGCCTCGGAACATCTGGAACGAGATCTGTCAGACATGGGGGAAGCTCCTGACATCTTCTCACAGAAGCCACCCCTGCTGCCCCCCCACTACCAAAACCTTGCCACGTAAACCCAATACAACAGTCTTACTTCTGTCTGATTACAAGCCATTTGAGAAACTGTGTATCAGATTTCTATATATCATTTGATAATGTTGCAGACAAAAATATATCATAGTTATATAATTTACAGCAGCGGAGGGAGGACTGCAGGAATCCTAAGTAATTCCACAGAAATAGAGATGTAGAGATAAAACAATTCCTGGGACCAAAGCAGATGAACTGCTATCTTTCCTGTACTCTTTTGCACTATTATAAAATGTAGGGGTAGTGTAAGCTGAGCTCAGTATTTCACAAGCATTGTATTTTTTTAACAGATAAAAGCCCTCTTCTCCCCAGAATAACGTCAGCTAAATGTGATCAATGGCAGGGAACAGAATTATACAAACCCGAGTCTCTAGTCAGCCAAAACAAAGACAGAAACCTTTGGAGGATGAAGAAAAGGACATGAGCTTTGGCTGTAGTTTTCTGGACTAATTCAAAAGGGAGTAGAGTGAGTATGACTTGGACAGACAAAGCATAACATGTCAAGCACACAAGTTTATTAGCTATCATCATAAAAAGAGGCACTACAATTTTTTTTGTACCCAATTACAAATGCTGTAGACAACAACAGCAGTAGATTAATCTTAAAAATGTATGGATTCTGTTTTTCACATTTTGACTTTTAAACTAATGCTATCATACTGATCTTCATTTTAACTACAGTTCCAGTGATAATTACTTATATCTAAAATTAAAGAAAAGATGTCACTTAACTGTACAGAAGGATATAAAATAGTAATTTCAATATATCAATTTCTTATTAAATAGGCACTCAAGCACTTTAACTTAATCTAGTCTGTGATGTCCAAAAAGAGGAAAATAAAGAGAGAATGACATTTACTCAATACAATGTGAAGGGTATTTATGCTTAGTCATTAGCTGGTTGAAGAATATATCCCAAGATACGATAATGCAGATTTTCCTGACTGTATTACAAATGCTTCTTCTCGGACAGTTCACTTACTAAAAGTCTCCCATAATCAGCTGGCATGTTTACCTATTTATTCCTATATTATAAACACCAAAAAATCCCTTTCGTTTGTAGTCGCTGTGGTTGTCCCACTGCCATTCATTTAATGACATCAATGGTTTTTATCCTATCTTTTGAAAGCCATAAATACAGAAATTAAAATATAAAATATTTACAATACCTTACTTTCCTCTCAATTTATATATATCCAGTTTTGCTGTTTTCCACTTCTGCTCCTTTTCAAGAAGAAAGCTGACTATACAGTGAAGTTCTCAGCTGGAGTCAGATCTAAGAGTGCTGCAGACTATAGACTGTGTCACTCAAACCTTTTAGGCCAGATCTGTAAGAACTGGTGAACAGGTTTTTTAGATCAAAAGGTTACACTTCCAGTTTTGTAAATAACTAAAGTATTCCACTTCTTGGCACTATGCAGCTTTCATCCCACCAAGCACAGCTGAAGCTAAGGTGGATTTACCATAACAGAAAAGGCTCATACATGACTGTGGCCCCTAAAGGTGATTCCTCATTAATCTCTCTCTCCCAGTCCTAGTCTAAAGAACACCGGCTGCAGTCACATTGTGACTTTCCACTTCTAAAGACCAGACCAAGTCCTACTGTTTTCCTTTCCAAGCAGAACTGAATTCATAGTAAGTTGGGAAGTTACAAAATTAACGCTCACAGAAGAAAAAATTCTTAGAAGACACACTAAATTATTTTACAAAGTGAGCAAAAACTAAAGAGAAAAAGAGAGGATTACCCCAAAACTAAAAACATCCAAAGATGTTATGCTCAACTATGTTAAGGCTGTGTTTGGCAGACAGGTGGAATGAAGAATCAGTGGATCACAGGGGTGTCGGAAATTTAGTGAACACAGAAGAGGACTAAAAGTGATCAGGAGACTACTTATTCTATACTTTCTGCCCAAAGCAAAGTGAGATGTGTTTAAGCCATTTCTAATATATATTGGCCTAACTATAACCTGTTCTTAAAAACCCCAAAGGATGGAGGTATACAATCTGAAATACAGCTTTGCTATTCTAAACGTCAGAACTTTGTTCCGGAAAATAATATTCTTTGCCGCAGTTCAAGCTCATTATTCGTTACTTTCCCAGCAGACACAGAGAACAATTCTTTACCCTCCTTCTCACAAAAGCATTTCACATATTTGAGGGCTGTTCTCATGTCTCCCCAGCGTGTCTCTTTTTTAGGTCAAACATCCCCTTCGAATTCAATTTTTCCTAGAGGTCATGTTTTCTAGACTTCTGACAGTCCTTCTTCACATTTTAAAATGTGGATGTCCAAAACTGGAGACAGTATTCCATGTAAAACTGAGTAAAATAGGAATTATTTATTATCTTACATATGGCAACCCTGGTTCTATATTCCAGCTTGATATTTCCCTTTTTCTTCCTCAGCAGTCTACATCAGTAGCTACCATCCAGTTCCTCTCTCAGGTTTTTTTCCCTAGCGTTCCTACAGAGCTAATCACTCCCTGTCCTGTGGCTTTGTAAATTCCGGAAACTCAACAATATATTACACTTGTCAAAAAGAATTTATTAATGTGCTCCGTGATTGCTTCAGCCAGCTTCCTATATATTTTAGTGTGAAAATCATTAAGCTCATATGATTTAAGCTTTGACTAATAAATAAAAATAATAAAATACCTAGACCAATCAATCATCTGTGGGGTCAAAGAGTCTTTGACATTAAAGCTAGAATAGGTAGTCTGAATGCAGCATGTTTTACCACCATCACCATGCTCACTGTCATGTAGAAGTACAGGAAATACTGCAATGCTGTTATACCTTTGCTGCCCTCAGGCTAAAGAGCTGGTAAAAATAAACCATAAGAGATTGAGATGATTTTCCCACCTCTTACAGCTTCAGGTAAGCTCTGAAAATCACCTAGAATGCAGGATGTTCCTGCTCATTTTCTTGACGTGTCTCCCTTTCTTTTGTCTCTTAATTCTTCAAGCCTTCAGTTTACTTCCCCCACGCCCCCCCCCCCAAAAAAAAAAAAAAGAAAAAAGAAAAAAAGTCAGACCTAGACTGCCAGAACCTCATACTCTGCAACAACAACGGAGCCTTTGACAGAAAGGCAGCTAAAAGCAAGGTCTTACACAGTCCTGACCTGAGACAGGTTTGCCAAGCCTCTGAAGTACCTATGTCATACTTATCTTTCTCCAGCAGCTCTATAAGCGTCAGTACAAGGAACAGATGATGCATTTCATTTCTTACTGTTCTCTTCCTTCCCTATTTTTGCACATTCATCTCATTTTTTTTTCTTCAGAGGCAGGATCTGACTCACACAGTAGCAAGAACAGTAACCACTTCAACCTGTCCCAATGAACTTCCATTTTGCTGAAAAGACAGTTAACAAAGGTTACAAAAAAACCCTGTCTGTAGCTTAAAAAGGTAGGAAAACAGACTTGCTAATGTGAAAGTTTGTGTTAATAACAAGTTCGAAGAAATTGTAATAAAATAGAATAGTTCAAGTGGAAGGGACCTACAATGATCATCCAGTCCAACTCTGACCCATTCAGGGCTGACCAAAAGTTAAAGCATGTTGTTAAGGGCTTTGTCCAAATGCCTCTTAAACACTGACAGGCTTGGGGCATCGACCACCTCTCTAGGAAGCCTGTTCCAGTGTTTGACCACCCTCTCGGTAAAGAAATGTTTCCTGATGTCCAGTCTAAACCTCCCCTGGTGCAGCTTTGAACCATACCCAGTGATAGTACATGTGGGAATCAGGGAGAAGACATCAGCACCTCCCTCTGTTTCGCCTCCTCAGGAAGCTGCAGAGAGCAGCGAGGGCACCCCTCAGCCTCCTTTTCTCCAAACTAGACAAACCCAAAGTCCTTCGTAGGACATGCCTCCAGCCCCTTCACCAGCTATGTTGCTCTCCTCTGGATGCATTCAAGGGCCTTCACGTCCTTCTGAAATCGCGGGGCCCAGAACTGCACACAGCCCCAGGGTGCGGCCGCACCAACGCTGTGTACAGCGGGATGATCGCCTCTTTTGCCCGGCTGGTTCCGCTGTGTTCGATGCACCCCAGGGTGCGGTTTGCCCCCTTGGCTGCCGGGGCACGCTGCTGGCTCACGCTGAGCCTGCTGCCGACCAGCACCCCCAGATCCCTTTCTGCAGGGCTGCTCTCCAGCCACTCCTCTCCCAGTTTATACTTGTGCCTGGCTTTACTCCGGCCTAGGTGCAGGATCCAGCATTTGGACTCGCTAAATTTGTGAGCAGTGAGATAGGTTAGACACCGTGAGTTAAATCTGAGCATGAATATGATCCGTGTAAGTACATAAAAACACCTCTCAGACCACATATGCTGTTGGAATGAACAGACCAAAATGCTACTCATACCAAATAGTTTATTAATAAAAAAAATAAGGAAATAATGTTGGTATTTTAAACTATGTTCCAAGAAAATTATGCATGGTATCTAACTCCTCCCAGCAGAAAGCTAAACATGGGAATTACGGGTCTTAATATAAACACTTGAGCCTGTCTACTGCTTAAATGAAGGTTCCTTGATTCACCAAAGATGGTATACCTATTGCTGGAAGAGCCTTATAGCACCACAGCAAAGAGATTACAAAAGGTCTAATCAATGCAAAGATGCTGAAGGAAGTTTTAGTTTAATTTTAAAAAGACAGCCTGTAATTTGTTGAAATCAATTCAGAAATGTCAAGTTTCTTTTCAGATTTTTTCACATCAAAAAAGAGCAGGGAAGGAGCTTTGCATGTGCTTATTTTACTAGCTAAAATCTGACCAGGAATTTGATCCTCTTCTGAGACACAATACAAGAGTTGGAAAGCTGTCTTTTGGCACCTATTAGTATGGTAACTCACCAAATCTCTGCAGGAAAAAAAATCTTTTTGCCAAAGGTAGAAGACTTATGGTCTGAATGGAAAAAAAAAAAAAAACCAACCCACACACAAAAAAACAAACCACCAAACAAATAAAAAACCCACCTCATTTTAACTGTTTGGAAGGTTTTGGTAGTACCTCTTGGGTGGCCTTGGTGGGGGGAAAATGAAGGGTCAGTCATGGGATCCATTAGTTACTACCACAAACATGCATAGTCCTCTCTGCAGTACATGCCATTATCTTGATGTCCAGTAAAAACAACCAAGGGATCTCCAGAAACAAAGATTTTCCTTTGAGATGCAAATGACCATATCTGAAGTTCAAAGCTGTTATACCAACATGTTGCCTGTAGGACAGGTACAGAGAAACATAACATGCATTGGTACTGAGCTGTGTAAACTGATGGAAGAGCAGTGATCTGCTGGAGACTCAGAAACTTTATTTTGTAAAGGAAGAATAAAATCTCCAAGAAAGTACTAGACAAGTCAGGCTTATTGAGATGCCTTATTACCTGTTAAATCAAACATGTGGGTACGCAGAATACTTAACAGCCTATAGCTCATAGTCCCGAGTTATAACATCTATGAGTACGGCATTTGCCCTGTGTCATAAGAATGAACAACTGCCCCCCCCCCCCTTTTTTTCCCTTGTTTTCGCTATTGTCATTCTATTGGCGTTTGAGTTTTCAGAGCTCACTAATGGGCTTATACATAAGAGAAAAACAAAATAGCAAATCTAGATTACTACATGCTTATCTTTGGTTTAGCTCTCAAAATCTTAACTGTGACAGAAGGGTACATTATCAACATTGAAACACAAATTTTCAAGAGAAGAAACTATAAGCTTTAGATTTCACCTTATTTATTTCATGTTTCTCTTTGGAAAGCTCTTTCTTGCCTCAAATCCATGTAAACCCAATCATTCCTCTCAAAATATTTGGAATGGATACACTGAGAGGCACCAATTCAAATCTATCAAGTTACACCTTTTTTTGCATGAGTCGTTAGTCATACACTTGCATTTCCTCAAGTGCTGGTAACTCATGAATTCCAATCACAGCACACCAGCTTGGAAGATAGTCCCAAATACAGATGATTGTTCTGCAGGGTTTTGGAGAGGGCTGCCCAGATGCTAGCTAGCCCTACTGAAGACCAGGTCACCGGCTGCCAAACTAGCTTCAAACATATGACCAGCAACAACTTTTTTCTAGGATGTTTTTCAGGGAGAGGGTATCACAAGAGGTCAGACTCTCGCATCTACTGGCACATCCTTAGGACTCTAAATGACAGCTACTAGAACAACTGAAAAAAAATTCGTGTGAAGGATAATGTAAGTATTTCAGGTTTTGCAACCAGAATAAGCCTTTATTTTGGGTAATATGGGAAACTGATTAGAGCTGGTTAAAAATATAGATAAAGCTAATGAATTTGGGGTACAATCTCCTGGAGTGGGTCACTTTCATCTGGTGAGACAGCTTCAAAGGACTCAGTTGACAGTATCTCCTACAAAAGTGGAAGAAAGGGGAAAAAAAAAACACAACCAAAACCACACACCACACTGGGAGCTGGGCCCAGTGTCCTGGTTTCGGCTGGGATAGAGTTAATTTTCTTCCTAGCAGCAGGCATAGTGCTGTGTTTTGGATTTAGTAGGAGAAGAATGTTGATAACATGCTGATGTTTTTAGTTGTTGCTGAGTACTGCTTATGCTAGTCAAGGACTTTTTCAGCTTCCCATGCTCTGCCAGGCGCACAAGAAACTGGGAGGGGGCACAGCCAGAATAGTTGATCCAAACTGACCAAAGGGCTATTCCATACCATATGACGTCATGCTCAGTATATAAACTCGGGGGGGTTGGCCGGGGAGCAGCGACCGCTGCTCGGGAACTGTCTGGGTATCGGTTGTCGGGTGGTGAGCAATTGCATTGTGCCTCACTTGCTTTGTATATTATTATTACTGTTATTATTATTATATTGTTGTTATTATTATTTTACTTTATTTTATTTTAATTATTAAACTATTCTTATCTCAACCCAGGAGTGTTTCTCACTCTTACTCCTCCGATTCTCTCCCCCATCCCATCGGGGTAGGGGGAGTGAGCGAGCGGCTGCGTGGTACTGAGTTGCTGGCTGGGACTAAACCACGACAGTCCTTTTTGGCGCCCAACGTGGGGCACGAAGGGTTTGAGATAAGAACAGATTAACTAGAGTGTATTAAGGAGTCTGTTAACAGTTGCCGGTCATGATATTAGTTCATCTGATCTGTACCATGTTCTTTTCTTGGCTGTGCATGTTAAAGCTTGGTGTTGGTCTGTGCATTGCGCTATGCTCTGTAGTGATTAAGGATGTTTTGATTGGGAGGTTCCTTATCAAAATCCTGACCTTGAGCATGGTTTTGTATCTGGGTTTTATACACAAGTCATTACTGTACTTCGGGTACCACCTCATGGAGAGAGTTAGCAATTATACCTTTCCCTCAGAGACGTCTGTTGTGGAGGAACTACAGAATGGCACCTTCATTACCTTATTCTATAATGCTTCCTCCCTCATTACAGAAAGTTTTCAGTATTTTGAACATCCCTGGGCAGTTAAGATACTTCTATTGATACTTCTTGGGAATATTGTTTTGGTTTTGACAAAGGTTAGTAAGCAATTTAAGAATATCATCCAGAGATCTGCCCCAAGGCTGGAGAGTTATGAGTGGCAGGGTGTGTGGGATCGTATGCGCAAGTACCTAGGGCAGTGGGGACCTCCAGTGTTTTGGAACTTCACCCCTGAACAAGTGCAGAATCCTGAAGAACTAGTAAAGTATTTGGAAGAAGTATGTTCTCACCCTGGCAACTCCAAAGAGACACAACTCATTGCAACATGCTGGGGACTGGCTCATGCTTATAGAGCCCTGTTCAACACTATTCAGTACCCTCAAGGGAAAGAGAGGGTCTCTGGATCTGATGACAAAACAACAGGCACTGCGGCTACTCCAACCCCAGTGGCAGGCACTGCGGCTAAACCAGAGAACCAACCTGCGCCGGTATCAGTTGCCCCTATACAGAAGAAAAAATACACAAGGAAATCAGTTCGTTTAGTAAGGGATGAAGATGAACCAGGGCCATCACGAGAACCAGAGGAGGAAGAACCCATAAATGAGATGGTGACCACCCGATCCCTATCCCTGAGTGAGCTGCGAGATATGCGAAAAGATTTTGGTCGTCATCCAGGCGAGCACATCATCACCTGGCTGCTCCGATGCTGGGATAACGGGGCCAGTAGCCTGGATTTAGAGGGTAGGGAAGCCAAGCAGCTGGGATCCCTTTCCAGGGAAGGGGGCATTGACAAAGCAATTGGAAAAGGGGCAAAACCGCTCAGCCTCTGGAGGCGACTTCTGTCAAGCGTGAAGGAAAGGTATCCCTTCAAGGAGGATGTTTTATACCGCCCAAGCAAATGGACCACCGTAGAGAAGGGTATCCAGTACCTGAGGGAATTAGGCGTGCTGGAGGTGATTTACAGTGACCTGAATGATGAGCAGTTAACCAAAGACCCAGATGAAGTCAGGTGCACACAATCCATGTGGCGGAAGGTGGTACGGAGCGCACCAGCATCGTATTCCAACTCGTTGGCAATACTAGCCTGGAAAGACGACGAGGCACCAACGGTGGATGAAGTGGCTAGACAACTCCGGGACTACGAAGAAAAGCTCTCTTCCTCCCTACGGGCCTGTGTCTCGGCTGTGGAAAAACTGTCTGAAAAAATATGCCAAGAGTTCCAACAACTCAGAGAGGATCTGTCCTACTCCCCACCTGCACGGACCAGTGTCTCAGCCATTAGGAGTCAACGTCCCTATGCTCAAGAGAGAGGATATAGAGGATACACACCACGGGGCACCCTGTGGTTTTACCTGCGTGATTATGGAGAGGACATGAGAAAGTGGGATGGAAAACCCACCTCAACCTTAGAGGCACGGGTGCGTGAGTTGCAAGGAAAAACTATTAGGAAAGGCGGTTCTCCCAGGAAGATTGCAGCTCCAGTTTCCAGTGAGCAGTTCCCGAGACAGAGTAAGAGGGCTAATTTTACTTCCGACCTTGATCAGGGGACTTTTGATTCACATTTACAGGAAGTGAACAGCGAATACTGTGACCAGTGTTAGAGGGGCCCTGCCTCCAGCCAGGTGGAGGAAAGGGACAACCGGGTTTACTGGACTGTGTGGATTCGATGGCCTGGAACGTCAGACCCACAGGAGTATAAGGCTCTAGTGGACACTGGTGCACAGTGCACGCTAATGCCATCAAACTATAGAGGGGCAGAACCCATTTGTATTTCTGGAGTGACAGGGGGATCCCAACAGCTAACTGTACTGGAAGCTGAAGTGAGCCTAACTGGGAATGAGTGGCAAAAGCACCCCATTGTGACTGGCCCAGATGCTCCGTGCATCCTTGGCATAGACTACCTCAGGAGAGGGTATTTCAAGGACCCAAAAGGGTACCGGTGGGCTTTTGGTATAGCTGCTTTGGAGACAGAGGAAATTAAACAGTTGTCCACCTTGCCCGGTCTCTCAGAGGACCCTTCGATTGTAGGGTTGCTGAAGGTTGAGGAACAACAGGTGCCGATTGCTACCACAACGGTGCACAGGCGGCAATATCGCACCAACCGAGACTCCCTGATTCCCATCCATAACCTGATTCGTCGACTGGAGAGCCAGGGAGTGATCAGCAAGACTCGCTCACCCTTTAACAGTCCCATATGGCCAGTGCGAAAGTCTAATGGGGAGTGGAGACTAACAGTGGACTATCGTGGCCTGAATGAAGTTACACCGCCGCTGAGTGCTGCCGTGCCAGACATGCTAGAACTTCAATATGAACTGGAGTCAAAGGCAGCTAAGTGGTATGCCACAATTGATATTGCTAATGCATTTTTCTCCATCCCTTTGGCAGCAGAGTGCAGACCCCAGTTTGCTTTTACCTGGAGGGGTGTTCAGTACACCTGGAACCGACTGCCCCAGGGGTGGAAGCACAGCCCCACCATTTGCCATGGACTGATCCAGACAGCACTGGAACAGGGTGAAGCTCCAGAACATCTGCAGTACATTGATGACATCATTGTGTGGGGCAACACAGCAGAAGAAGTTTTTGAGAAGGGAAAGAAAATAGTCCAAATCCTTCTGAAGGCTGGTTTTGCCATAAAACAGAGTAAGGTCAAGGGGCCTGCACAAGAGATCCAGTTTTTAGGAATAAAATGGCAAGATGGACGTCGTCAGATCCCGATGGATGTGATCAACAAAATAACAGCTATGTCCCCACCAACTAGCAAAAAGGAAACACAAGCTTTCTTAGGCGTTGTGGGGTTTTGGAGAATGCATATTCCAAATTACAGCCAGATCGTAAGCCCTCTCTATCAAGTGACCCGGAAGAAGAACGAATTCAAATGGGGCCCTGAGCAACAACAAGCCTTTGAACAAATTAAACGTGAGATAGTTCATGCAGTAGCCCTTGGGCCAGTCCGGGCAGGGCAGGATATTAAAAATGTGCTCTACACTGCAGCCGGGGAGAATGGCCCTACCTGGAGCCTCTGGCAGAAAGCACCAGGGGAGACTCGAGGTCGACCCCTAGGGTTTTGGAGTCGGGGATACAGAGGATCCGAAGCCCGCTATACTCCAACTGAGAAAGAGATACTGGCAGCATATGAAGGGATGCGAGCTGCTTCAGAAGTGGTTGGTACTGAAGCACAGCTCCTGCTGGCACCCCGACTGCCGGTGTTGGGCTGGATGTTCAAAGGGAGGGTCCCCTCTACACATCATGCAACTGATGCTACATGGAGTAAGTGGGTTGCATTGATTACACAACGGGCTCGAATAGGAAACCCCAGTCGCCCAGGAATCTTGGAAGTGATCATGGACTGGCCAGAAGGAAAAAACCTTAGAATATCACCAGAGGAGGAGGTGACACGTGCTGAAGAGGCCCCACTGTATAATAAATTGCCAGAAAATGAAAAGCAATATGCCCTGTTCACTGATGGGTCCTGTCGTCTTGTGGGAAAGCATCGGAGGTGGAAAGCTGCTGTATGGAGTCCCATACGACAAGTCGCAGAAACTGCTGAAGGAGAAGGGGAGTCGAGTCAGTTTGCAGAGGTGAAAGCCATTCAGCTGGCTTTAGATATTGCTGAAAGAGAAAAGTGGCCAGTCCTTTATCTCTATACTGACTCATGGATGGTGGCAAATGCCCTGTGGGGGTGGCTGCAGCAATGGAAGCAGAGCAACTGGCAGCGCAGAGGCAAACCAATCTGGGCTGCCGCATTGTGGCAAGATATTGCTGCCCGGGTAGAGAACCTGGTTGTAAAAGTTCGTCATGTAGATGCTCATGTACCTAAGAGTCGGGCCACTGAAGAACATCAAAACAACCAGCAAGTAGATCAGGCTGCTAAGATTGAAGTGGCTCAGGTGGATTTGGACTGGCAACATAAGGGTGAATTATTTATAGCTCGGTGGGCCCATGACGCCTCAGGCCATCAAGGAAGGGATGCAACGTATAAATGGGCTCGTGATCGAGGGGTGGACTTAACTATGGACAGTATTGCACAGGTTATTCATGAGTGTGAAACATGCGCTGCAATCAAGCAAGCCAAGCAGTTCAAGCCCCTTGGGTATAGTGAACGATGGCTGAAATATAAATATGGGGAGGCCTGGCAGATTGATTACATCACGCTCCCACAGACCCGCCAGGGCAAGCGCTATGTGCTCACCATGGTGGAAGCAACCACTGGGTGGTTGGAAACATATCCCGTGCCCCATGCCACCGCCCGGAACACCATCCTGGGCCTTGAAAAGCAAGTCCTGTGGCGACATGGCACCCCAGAAAGAATTGAGTCAGACAACGGGACTCATTTCCGAAACAACCTCATAGACACCTGGGCCAAAGAGCACGGCATTGAGTGGGTGTATCACATCCCTTACCATGCACCAGCCTCCGGGAAGATTGAGCGATACAATGGATTGTTAAAGACTACCCTGAGAGCAATGGGTGGTGGGACGTTTAAACATTGGGATACGCATTTAGCAAAAGCCACCTGGTTAGTCAACACCAGGGGATCTGCCAATCGAGCTGGCCCTGCCCAATCAAAACTTTTACGTACTGTAGAAGGAGATAAAGTTCCTGTAGTGCACATGAAAAATATGCTGGGGAAGACAGTCTGGATTACGTCCCCCTCTGGCAAAGGCAAACCCATTCGTGGGATTGCTTTTGCTCAAGGACCTGGGTGCACTTGGTGGGTGATGCGAAAGGATGGGGAAGCCCAATGTGTACCTCAAGGGAATTTGATTTTGGGTGAAAATAGCTAATGAACTGAATTGTATAATATTAATTGCTTTATAATACTGTATGTTATCTCTTAACTATATGTTATCTCTTAACTGCATGTTAATATAATAATATAGTAGGTTAATATTAAGTATATAATACTGTATATTATGATTGCTATATGCCGCATCAATGGTATTGCAGTAAGAATTGCCCAGCTTAATGAAAATGAACTTTGATGAAACCATTTTGGAATGAGAACTGACTTCAGCATGCAACAGTCCAACACTGCACACCACCTCTCCTGCTCTGAAAGACTGTGATGACAGATGGAACCCAAAGTCATGGGCTAAATGAACTCAATGGACATTTTAGAGGGATGGGCCATAGACGAAGGGAATGATATCTGTGTGTATATCAAGATAGGGAAAGTGGTGGTGATTAATTGGAACACATTGGAAAGGGGAGGGCCTGTGCATGACTTAGATGGTATAGAATAAGGGGTGGATACTGTCCTGGTTTCGGCTGGGATAGAGTTAATTTTCTTCCTAGCAGCAGGCATAGTGCTGTGTTTTGGATTTAGTAGGAGAAGAATGTTGATAACATGCTGATGTTTTTAGTTGTTGCTGAGTACTGCTTATGCTAGTCAAGGACTTTTTCAGCTTCCCATGCTCTGCCAGGCGCACAAGAAACTGGGAGGGGGCACAGCCAGAATAGTTGATCCAAACTGACCAAAGGGCTATTCCATACCATATGACGTCATGCTCAGTATATAAACTCGGGGGGGTTGGCCGGGGAGCAGCGACCGCTGCTCGGGAACTGTCTGGGTATCGGTTGTCGGGTGGTGAGCAATTGCATTGTGCATCACTTGCTTTGTATATTATTATTACTGTTATTATTATTATATTGTTGTTATTATTATTTTACTTTATTTTATTTTAATTATTAAACTATTCTTATCTCAACCCAGGAGTGTTTCTCACTCTTACTCCTCCGATTCTCTCCCCCATCCCATCGGGGTAGGGGGAGTGAGCGAGCGGCTGCGTGGTACTGAGTTGCTGGCTGGGACTAAACCACGACACCCAGGAAACCCTATTTGGAGAGATTCAATAGTCTTCAGCAAGCAAGAATACCAGGCAACCTGCAAATCCTAGCAAACCTAATTAAAAAGCTGAGACACTCAGTGTGCACAAGTGAAACTGTTCATGCATCTATTTCTTGGCCTTCCTGCACATTATTCTACATCAAATTTTATATTTAAGAATCTTTGGAAAACATCACTTTTTCCATGTTCTAGATGCAGGAATGTTCTGTTTTGACAGCAGCATGCAGCTGCTATCCTGTAAGAGCCTGCAAGTTCAATAAAGTCAGTCTTAACTACAGGTTTTGTGAGTAAGACACAAGCAATCAATAGGCCACCCTGCATGCCTTCAACACCCTGAGGAATTAAATATGTCTGTTGCATAGTAGAATCTGAAAGATCCAGAAACAACCCAGAAGATGGAAGCAGGCAAAACCTCAGTGGAGCTTTGTTGTAACAAAAACCTAGCACATCAATACCAAAGAACAGAAAATTATTGCTGTAGGATAATCAAATTGACCCTAGGATTTTTCCACTCTCAATTTCCATTCTCCTTCTGTTGAGAGAGACAACGTTATAATGCTATTCTTTTTGTAAGAAAAAAATATATTTAAAAAACAGCATTTGAAAACTGTAGCAAACGCAACAACAGCAAAAGAACTTTGCAAAATCTTTATAATCAGAATGCTACAGTTTGTGTCACAAAGTTCTCAAGACACCAGGAAAAACAGCAGTCAAACCAAAAAATAAATGTAAAATAAATAAAAATCAAGCATCAGACAACTAAAACAGAAACAAATTTACCTTTAGAAATACTTTGAAATTCCGAATTCATCAAGAACTGATAAAACTACTGCTACAATTACCTAAATACATGAAAAGAATATTCCTACAAGAAGCTAAATACAGCATTCTTGGGTATTATTTTACTGAGAGAAGAAATCAAAGTCTGATCAATGAAAAGTCTTGATCAGCTTGAATTTATGAGCAGCTTGGAGCAACCATACACAAGTCAGATGCTAAAATACATTTTTTTGAAGCCACGGGAAGAAAAGAAAAACCAAAAAATAAAACCACCAAGCTGTGCAGAGAAGAACAAATAAACATTTTTCCTCCACTCATCCTAACTTGCAGTTTATTCTTACCTGTTAGCAAAATGAATTGTGTTATTTGGTTACTTTGTACACAACAATAAAATGTAACACTTTTCCTTTTTTTAAGTTTTTTTTAAATTTATTTCACCAGTTAAGAGTAAGTAACAAAACTGAGGATCAATTTATTATTAAGATCTTTCATGTAGGTCTGCGAAGCACAGTCAGCAACTCAGAAGTGAAGTCAAGAAGGATGTCATTGCCCTTGGGTAGCCAACATTCATCACAGCGGGCAGCCTTTATTGTCCACCATGCTGTAACAGTTTCTCAGTAGGGAAGGCAGCATGTACTAGCATGACGATGTGCAAGATAATGCCTAAAAACACAAACCTCTGTTTTAGAGAGAGCTGCTTAAAAGCAAGTGTTTACAGAGGCAGCGGAAAGGAAGAAAGGCAGAATGACTTGGTTCTCTTTTTAGTCCTGAACACTGGTAAACATTTTTCATTCTGTATCATGTTCAGGGAACCAAAAGAAGTTTCTTTCCATTATGTGTTTTTTTTATTTGGTCATTACTTGCTTATCTCTCTTCTACAGTTCTCTCCTGAACTCTGCCGTTTATGACATCTTATTTCCCCAAAACAGGAACTGGATATACCCAGGAAACACCTAGGTTTTTAACATATTGCAAATTGTTTCACAGTTCCTTATCAGACATGCAGACCAATCATCACTGTCACGGAATTTCTATTTTACTTCTTTAAAGGGGCTGGAGAACTAGAGTCAGTCATAGTCGTTAGAGTTAGTTGAGAAAAAAAGACAATTACATACAGAAAATGGGTCATTCAGATCCAAAGCTTTTCTGTGAATAATGGGCAGGAATAGAGTATGTTAAGTCAAATTGGAACTGACTGCAAATTTTCCATCAGAGACACTAAGGCGCTGTGCATGGGTCTATGTGTGCACACATGCACACGTGAAAAAGGTAGTGGTTTGCAAGATGGTTGTTTTCCTATTTCTCATTAAATCTCTTTCAGATTACCTTGAACCAAATTTTAAAACTCAATTTACAGATTTGCTCCTCATTTTTTAAGTAGTTCCACTCACTTCGATGGACTCAGTTGTTATTTAGTGTGAATTAAAATAGCAGCAGTTGGCATTCTACCACACTGAGTAAGGACAGATTCAGTGAAGGACTAAAACACCTGAAGGCAGGATCCAAAATACCTTCTTTGATGGTTTCACATCCAGAAGTCCCAGTCAGCTCTTCTAGTGAAGCAAGGCTACACTGCTCTCAGGAATGCAAGAGGCGTGAAGCCAAGACAGCAAGTAGGTGGGAGACAGATGCTTCAGTTTCCTACAGAGCTACTCAATTATGCTTTACAGAGTATCTGTCCACTAATTGCAAGCAGCAATATGCCAGGACATGATGTGCTGCATGCCACCTTCACAGTGGTGAAATGCTCCCCAAAATCAGGGCCTGTAGTCTTTTTCTTTGGAAAGAAGCAGGAGTCCATAAAGTATAAAGAAATACAGCAGCTCCTGCAAGGCTTTGGGAGACTTCACAAATCAATGAATATAAAATAATTTAAAATCTGTTCAGATAAAGACATTACGTAGTCATCTGCTGTTTGGTCAGCTTCAGGTATACTTGTGGTTGAAAAAAAAAAAAGCAGCAAGTGTTTACTTCTCTATTAGTAGTGGGAATTGGTTGCAGCCAGCACTTCTGAATAACGCACACTGACTAGCTACTTGTTGCTGGATTTAACATATTTCAATCATGAGGTGAAAAGGTCATGTAAAAGGAAAATGAGTTGCTACGAGCAGTAGTACATCCACAGTCGCCATTACACTCTCACTCTGCAGCTATAATACACGGATCAAGTGCCAATACCCTGAATGGGCATGAAATATGAAACGCCCTCCAGGCACCCGACTTCCCATACAAATTGCAACAGGAAAACCATCACTGCACTGACGGACAGAAGCACTATTGACACAGGTACAGACAGGATTGGCAGGGCATAAAACTAGGTCTAGTAAATGCAAAAAGATGTAGTCTGTGAAATCTGGCCCTATTTTCTTGAAAAAATAGGAACTGCATTGCCCAACCTGTCACTTTTTTGGTCAGCTTAATCTCAGAAAGAAAAAGGCATGCAAGAAAACTTCCGAGGATGAAAAGTCTCAGATATTCCCACTAAGCAACTTGTTTAGTGCTTTCTGTGTGAGAAACAGAAGATACAAGCCACTGGACTGAAAAAATATTATTGCTGTGTCATGTAAAATATTAATCACTTTAATTCTTTTCAAGTACCTTATTAGAAAACAAATCTACCTGATGTTGTTTCAGTCTTGCAGATGTTTTGCTTTCAAGCAATTATACTATAGTCATTGCCTCTCAAGACAGTTTCTAATGAGAAACCCAACTAACATTCAGCACTTTAGAGGTAGAATTTAAGAGTTTGGTGTTCCTCTTTTCTTAGCCAGCTAAATGATGAACACAATTTATTTTGCATAATTGTCCTGGTTTCAACAGGTCCAGCAGGGGAACCCTTAAATACAGCTTGTTCTTAATCAATTTATTTCACACAGTGGCTTCTAAGCAGCAGAAGTGTATGTGTACTGTGTGCCCATAAAAGTAACAGGAGTGAAAATCTGGATGCTCCAATTCTTAAAGGATGTTGATCACTGAGGATTAAAAGCATTGCATAAGAACATATAAACAGCACTAGGTCTTCAGCTATGGGATAATGCAGTTATTTGAGAAATATATGGCAGAAAGATCTGGCTTCCATTTTTATTTGTGCAATTTAGGTAATGGGGAAAATGTGTTCTGCTCTTCTAAACTTACAGTGATGAAGCACATCCACAATTAACAAGGTCAACAACTGTATCTGTTTACAAACAGTCAGATTATGAATCTGCTAACTCGTGATCCTGAAAGCTCCTTACTAAATCAGATTATGGTAGAGTTTGTTTATCATCCTGACACACCTAAAGAACCTCATGTCCAAAGAATACAAATGGCTCCCTGTTTTCAACACTGTACGTTTCAGCATGAGCTCTCTGCCTATTTCTTCAATTTACAGTAAAATGCATACAATATTGCCAAACAAAGTATATAGAAATCACAACTCATCTATCTAGGTATATCAACTGCAATTTCATCTGTTGGCAAAATGGATTTCAAAAGGTTGAAAAGATAGTTATTATATTTTATCACTAACTTATACCTGCAGCACATGTATGTATGCAGACCAGGATTGAAACCCCTTTGTCCAGCAATGAATAAATTGAACAGAACCCCCATGTTTAAATGCTTAAATTTAGTGAGGCACATACCCCACTTACGGGGTTTTATGGTGATTTTCATTTTAAGTGGCTCAGGACTAAGTATATGTAGCAAACTGTAGTGAGACAAGCAGATTGCCCAGCTTGCCCCGTCTGTCACCCCAGCGCAGGGTACTGCAATGGGCCTGCCCTTTTGGGAAGCAGTAACTACTATCTGGAAGCACTTTTGCTTCTATTAGGAACACCATTTTGCAGCCAATACTGTTTTTCACAGCTCTGAATATGGTTTATAGAACTGACATCCTTCCTTTCACTAAGATTAAAATTAAGGGGGCCGAAGACAACAGAAATTAAACACTCAGTATACATAAACAGAACTTGAGAAAAATATTAGTTTACATATTTTGGTTTTTAATAAGCTAAATATTAATTACTCTTTCTAAGCCCTTAATCTACTGCTGGGTTAGAGAATGCAAACCAGCACTGTTCAGGTCATGCTGGTCATGCTGGAGATGATCCAGTGTGCAGTTTTTCTATTTTCCAGAGCTTGTCCACTGCCCCCACCTTTGGGAGAATGTAACACACACATTGAACACACACGTTCTGTACCTTGTCCCAACAGGGCAAGGGCAGGGGGGCGGGGAGAAGAAAAGAAAGAATAAATTTCAGCACATATGGGCCTTGATTTTGAGTATGTATAGAAAAATGAGCTAGAGGAGAGCAAAATGATCCAGATGGCAAGCAATAGTACCTGCATGCAATCTGCAACCATAGTGGCAAAAGCATGCTCTGGGTCCACATCTTGTCCTAGAAGCCCCTGCTAGCAGGCATCGCTGCCAGAAATTACAATCTCCCAAAGGGGAGGGTGGTGGACAAGCTCTGGAAAATAGAAAAACTGCACACTGGATCATCTCCCATGATGACTGGGAGGAAAGCGGGCAAGTCAGAGTCTACTGAGTATCAGATTTTGTCTCTGATTAGGCTTATCTTTATAACTACTCATTTTTATTCACTTTTATATGCCTATGACCTCACTATTGTATTTTGCAGCAGCCAAATGCAGGGAAAGGTTAGGGATAAGAAGAGATCATTCTTTCTGCAAAAATAGTCTTACCTTATCTTTCCTTTTTTCAAAACAGTTTACAAACAAACAAAAAAACCTAAAATGAAAAACTGCAACTCATGAAACTGTCTCTAAGATGCCGCTGAGGAACTTCTCTTTTTGCCTTATCTCAACCATGCATTTTTCCCTAGTTTTCTTCCCCATATGAAATTATGCTGCTGTGCTTTTTTTTTTTTTTTAAATTGGAAACAAGGTCTCAAGACTAATCTAGCACAGAAGAAGAAACTATTCCCTCCAAGAATACTTCACACTGATCTTCTGTAATATGACAGGAATTTTAAATATCGGAAAAAATTGCTCACAAAAGGCTGACTCTACCTACTTTCAAACTCTGCATATGGAGGAGTGACACAATACCTTGTCTGACAGCTAAACTTCAATTTTAAAAAAAAAATACAAATTGAAACCTTCCCATTCATATTAAACTATAATTTGCAAGTAGTATATGCAATAGCATCTAAAGAATTTGCAAGAAATCTAGGTCAAGGCAATTTTTTTTTATTAGACCTTATGAAAGAAAAAAATGGTAAGAAAATAGATGAATCCACTGAAGATAAACATATTTGAGAGAGAGCCAAAGTCACAGACATGCTGAAGACACAGCATATATCAAACATGACATGAAACACTCTGAAAGTATATGGCCATATCTAAACATACTAAAAAGGATTTCTAAAGAAGTCACTCTTTATTTAGCATACCACTGGTCAAATCAGTCCTACTCCAAAACAAGTAACTTCAAAACAAGCTGCATCAGAATAACATTTTGGATTAATACCTTCTCCAGATGGAGTTTTCAACTTAATGAATAACAAGTAGCATGAAATCTTGCAGCCAAAATTATACCCACTCAAATCTGAACAGAGGAAGAAACACAAAGATGAACAGAACACTTAAGGCTGCACTAACCACCCTAAATACTTGCTCCTCCTAAAACATTCTTCATCCTAAGCACTTGGAAGGACGTGGTATGACGAATGACTCCAGATACTAACATCAGCCCATTCACTGAAAAACAAGACTACAGAACTTGTAAGGAAATGTCATATCACAAGGCCAGAGCTGGATCAAAAAAAACCTACCAAAATTCCTATCAAAAGCCCGTAAAATTAGTTCAGCACTTACCATGCACACAGAAATTTGTTTCACTCAAAGAGAAAAAGCAGACCTCACAGAAGGTAGCTTCTTGACTCATAAAACTGATGTCATAAAGTCACACTCAAGAAGAAATTAAACCATAAAGCCAATTAAAATTCACCACTTCAGTAATGAAACAGCATGCAGGTTTACTTTGTCAAATGAGATATATTGTAGAAAAAATATGAACCACACTGACAAGGAAGTAATTGAGTAAGAACTACAGCATTTCAAAAAGGGAGGCATAAGATTCTCATTTAGGAACTCAGGAAATTTGAGAACACAACTGGAGAACTGCAAAAGCAGGCTACATCAATTCAAAAAGGATCAATGTAAAATGTCTCATTGGAGAAATGCTCAGTTTGTTAGCATGCTTCTAACATCTACCACTTTTGTTGCCAAACACCTACTAATGACTCTGCTTTTAATTTTCCTATAACATGTACATAAACAAAAAAGAAATTACAGTAATAGAATTGAGTTACCTGTACTGCCACTTACAAAACATGAAAAGAAAAGTTGTCATTTTCAAGCTTAGACTGAAAAATTATGACACAGAGTATTTGCGAAGGCCGATTTTAAGGAAATAAGGTAATATGTCAAGTAGCTACTTCTCATCTATGGACAGAAAGACAAAGAGATAGACACCTTCATCGGACAATTCAAGAGAAGAGGTCTAATTTAGCTATTACCTAGCTAATACAGCAATTAAACAATGGAGCCTTGAGAGATTAGGCCTTGTGTGTACTGTGCTCTGGCATGCAACTTTCTGTCTGATTTCAACAGTCCTAAACACAACAGCTCCTACTGGCTTCAGTAAAGGTCAAAGTATTTTTGAACTTCCAAAAATCAGCAGGAATTTAGCACTGTAGAAAACCAAGCGTAACGATGACTGGAATTGAATTCACTTAGGAATAGCTTCATCCCCAAGATCTATAGCTGCAAAAAAATATCAGCACACTCTACACTGCTTTGGCCTTAGCATTGCAAGAAAGTAGCCAAAAATATGAATCTTTCATTGTGACATTTCTTTCATTTTCTTTGTTTTCTGGCCAACTACATATTTAGGCATAAGACAGGAGCTAGAAGCACTGCACATACTGTGAAGCCATTAAGCATTGCTTTTATCACTATGGATGCTACCAATACTAGAGTTTTCTTATTTTGAAGATAATTTACGCCATGATACTTAAATTTTTTTAAAGCCCTAGCTTCTATCTGGTAAAGCTTTAATTCTGCTAAAAAAAAAAAATCAAAAGATAAATGGTCTGATTATTTTGATTTTTCAGAAAAGCTTGGAACTATGAACTCTTACGATTGCTTTCTGAACCTCACTATACTCTACCAATCATATTTTCTGAGAACAATCCTTAAAAACTACTTGGGACTGAAAACAGCATGGAAACCAAGAAGAAACTAAAATAAACTGATGGATTCAGAAGCATTTGTATTATAAAATTAAAGTGCAAGAAGTGCTAAATGACAGCAAACAATAATTGAAAAGACAGATCTCAGAGAGAGAAACCTCATGGGAAAACATCATGAAAATGGCAAGTACTTCAATTTTAAGATGGATCTGGGATTGCCTATTTATGAGCATTGATAACAGCCTAAAATCAACAAGAAAGAAGAAGTGAAACATATGGTGCCTGTATTCCAGTCTCCATTTGCAGAGTTTTAAGGTTTATAAATCCTCAGATGGGACATTTCAACTACAATACAGAAGAACAAATTGGACCTAATTACACCTTTGCTAACAAAGTCAATTATACAGTTAATCTTTCTCTAATTAAAACTTAGAATTGGTTTAACATTTTTCCTCACTTTTTTCCTAAGAAACACGTATTTATTGCTTCTTAATGTTCTAACTTTTTATGTTTTTTCAAGTCACTATTAATATGGAAATTAAAATAATTGTTTTTCTATATGAAAACCATCAAAAAAGATTAAGTAATTCCTTATTTTTTATTATTAAATTCAACTCTCTATATAATGATATCAATAACATCATTATGAAGTGCTGCTTGCTCAAGTGCTACTAAAATGACACTGGACATTCAGTCCACTGTTTAGAAGTCCGATTTTTAGGATTACAAGAATAGAATTGAAATGAGAATTGAACAAAGACATCACTTATTTCCTGCTTGTCCATTTCCACTTAAATAGCAGCTTAAAAATCCTTAATTATTCATTCCGAACTAGGAGAGATCATCTCTTTTTTTTTTTTTCCCCCCACTTTGGTACGAAACTTTTTGACAGATCGCTGAATGAATGTCAGAAACCTTCCTGCTTTACAGGGCTATTCTCAGCAGGTTAAAACAGGAGGTGACCAGTTTGGGAACCCCCTAGATCTCATTAGCTGAGGAGGAAAGGAGTTTTTACGTACTCTTGCAGTTCCACGTGGAAGTCCAAAGGAGAGCCTACACAAGCTTCACCCTCAAGCTTAGCACCACTGTTCCTTTTTTAGCCAGAAGGGCCTTATCTTATTACCCTTCTTAGCTGTGATCTCCACATAGAGCCAGAGAACACCATCATCCCGACGGGCAGAGGCAGCACACAGGAAACAGGCAATTCAGACACTCTCTTGCGCCTCTCAAACGCCTAGCAGGACTCTGTTTTTACAGTTTGGCTTTGAGCATCCCGTTAATGTAAAAATCATATTGCTTCCTTTCTCTTAATTCAGGTAAAACTGATACAGTGTAATAATTAACCCCACAGCTGTGTTTTTTTAAAATCCCATACTGCTCTGTTGAACTACAGTTAAAGTCACTTGCTTTTCTGCCTGGCAGGATCCACACACTAGTTTTGCACCATCATCTGATGAATAATTCAAGCTTTCTATATTTGTGCATAAATAGGTTCCTCTATTCTGTTTCAGGTATTACACCATGACCATTACAAGCAGTTTCCACATAATCTCAGACTGTCTGCATCAGGTATTTTTTCCAGCAATATTCAACTGTGGCACCTGGAACGTAATTCAGGGCATAAGAGAACTGAGAGTGACCGAGTATGTTCTTACCAAAATGACAACTTCACCACTATCCCAACAGAATATACAAGGGCACAAATTACCTTCAGCACACAGTGCAAGCAAGCGCATATGGGGATGCTTGAGAAGAAGAGCCCTCTGACAGAAACAGAACACTGTCGCATAATTGAAATAAAATTTCAACACTTCTTGGAGGTTTTTATAATGTTGGTGCAGGCTTACAAATTTTCCATTCATATAGAAAACTCACTACCACTACTACAGCCTCACAAGCAAGAGATACAGTTGCCTGCACCAATATAACTACCACAGCTTCTGAGTCACAGAGGAAAATCTGGCCCATACTGATACATTGTGCAGAGCATCTAGAAAAATTACTGTGCTGATAGCATTAAGTAAGAACTATGACCACGGAATTGGAAATGCTGTTACTGTCTCCACAATACTAAATCTATCCTCCTTGTAAGAAATACAGTGAAGTGAAAAAATTAATACCTTAAAATGATAATGAGCAATTCAACAAAAGAAGATTCTACTGCCTACTCATTATTTTTATTCAGGTCACTCAGTATATGAGCCAGTATCAACCAAAAGATTTGAACTGTGAACTGGAATGTTTCATGTCATTCCTTTCCAAACATAAACAGGATTTTAGCAGGAATTAAATTAATTGGAAGAGTATAAAGGGGTTTTTTTTGCTCTGTTCCTGTAATCTGTTTATTTTACCGGCAAGGAGAATAGAGCTACTTGAAATTTGCAAAGCAAAGGAGTAACACAAAATACTATTAAGTAAAAACTTAATTCCTGCAAGTTATTTTTCTTCCCACATCTGGCTTGACACCCTACAGAACAACAAACATGAAACATTTGTTCCTATCTGTCCTGCAGCTGAAGCACTCAAGGATTTGTATCACAGAGCCAGTTCTCTCTTCCAGTGTCTGCTCACTGCTCCACCCACAGCAATACATTTGCACCCATTTCGTCCACTGTGGTGAAGACAAGTTAGGGACCAGCCACATGTAAAAAAATATCATAAAACCAGTGGTGCTGCACCAGAAAAAGCTTTATGTGCTTTTAAAACCGATTAGGAAAAAAAATAGAGATTTGTACCCTCGGTAGCATGGATGTCAAGCCTATTGCAGCTTCATTCCACAGTACCAATTAGCCAGAAGGTAGAGGACAAAAAAGTACATATGGACTTAATTTTACTAAATATAAACATGTAATGTTTGCTTCCATATTGATGAACAGAAGGTAGGGATACTCTCCACACATTGCTCAAAGCCTCTGACCCTTCACTAACACATGGGAAGAACCTATCTTTCACCACCTGTTGATTTGTGGAGCTGATTAAAGTAAAATTATCCAGCATCTTCCATACATTAAAATAAAATCAGTCAGTCAAAGTCTGTCTCCCATGGCTCTGCTCTAGACTCTAGACCCTGCTTAAGTAGCTCTTTAAAAGAAGGGTTACATTTCACTGTTTCAACGAGGAAATACTGTTGTTCTGTACAGTTTTATTTGGTTTAGGTTGTAAATTCATAGTAAAGACTTCCAACATTAGCATCTGTTAGTAGGAAAGGATCAGAACTTCCAGACACAGACAACTTGTGCAAGGAGCAAAAAAACACAGGCTTAGGCATGAATTTCAATGTAGCAGTACTCTGTAACAGACCAAGCCACAGTCTCTGTCATCTCCTGCCCCAACCTCTATTAGTTAATACCTTAATTTAAACTTGGAATTAAATGTTGCTCTTGTGGCTTACCTTTAACCAGCCATACTCAAGTCATGCTTTATGTGACTGGGCTCACAGATGACTACAATTTTTAAAGTGTTCTCCTAGTAGTCTCACATAAACTACTTTTTGCATCAGCATTTTTTACAAAAAAAGCATGAAAATTAGTGTGACCTATTAGCAATACTAAAACTGTACCCATAATGTCTAAAGATTTAAGAAAAGCAAAGCATGCAGAGGCAGGCTATATGATTTAGTTGGGGGCAGGAGGGAGAAGTTTTGAGCCAAATGGACACTTCAGATCCTTTGCTGGGATTCATAATTAGGAGTCATGCACTCTTACAAATACAGGAACTCATTACTGCATTGTATAAATGTAAATGCTCATTTGCACAGAGTCAATCTTTTTGTTCATGCAAAGTGATGTATATACTGTACAGATCTATATAAGTATCTTCTCTTCAAGAACCTAGCTGAGACAACGTCAAAACAAAGTAACGCGAAAGATTACAGTTAAAAAAAGAACAGGAACTTTATCTAAATGTCACATGCTAAGGAATACAATATGATAGTAGCCTTGTCTTAGCTATGATGATCTACCAGACAAACAAAGACGACTTTCTTGTGTTCCTCCTAAGTGCTCAACAGCTGTGTGTTTGAAGAAAGCATCTTAGAGGGTTATAGTCTGAAGTCCTTCAGGAATAATGTTGCATTTCTAGCCCAAGATCGAGAAGTGGATGATTAATTCGGTTTCTTTGGAGAAAATACTACCATTTTATCTTTCTTTACCTGCTAGAGAGGTATGGTTAACAATGCACCAAGGACAGACTGGAAGATGTAATAAGACTGTCATTCAAGTTAATCGGTTACGTGTATCTTAAGCATAAACAAATTTGCAGGCTTCAGGTGTGCTGCAGGCTCAGGGATGGTCATAATCATTAATTTATCACAACTCAATTTTTATTAAATCAAATAGGAATCTTCCTAAACAAGGACACATAACAACACACTAGTAGTTTAAAATTGCAACAGTCCAGAACTCCAAACAAGCTTGAGTAATTTAATCCTGGCATGGAAACTGAATGCTTGACACACCGAAATTTGTGTGATGCCACTGTGTAAGCAGTACAGTATAAAATGTCAGGTACAAGCACCTGGAAAACTACAAGCTGCTTACACCAGCTTCACTGCTTCATACCACCTCAGTCTGTATTTCTGTAGATGGGCACAACTTATATTAATTTACCCATCAAAAGGCCATTATCTTCACTTTTATCCAAACTATTCTTTAAAATCCTTCTAACAATCATGCATTTACACAAAGTAACTTAACTTATATGCTTTAAAGCACATTGGTGACTGCTTTTTCCCTCACACAGGTATAAATCTGGCTCATTCTGGCAAACATGAATTAATTCACCTTGAAAATACTTACAGACCTTTGGAAAAAAGAGATACTATGCTTGTCATAGGAGTTATTTAAAGCAAACTCCTCCTATTATCAAAAGATCTACTGGTTTACATAGAGGTGTGTATCTGGAAAATTAAAACCAGAAAGCTGACCTACAACATGATTGTGTATTACAAGGAAGCGGAAAAAACAAAGGGATTTTAAAAAAAAGGGTTTTTTTTTTTAATTTTTATGCCTCTTCTTGGATTCACTCAGACAGCAAAAGAGACAGGTACTTTTGCCATACTGAGTTGTAATTAAAATAACTGGGAAGGAGAATTAGAAAGCAGAAAGCAATTAGCAGTTATTGTAAGAATTTAGAAGAAATGACAGGGATCCTTTGCATGTTTCATGCAGATGGAACAATTTCCTCCCTAACAATGCTAACTTTAAGCTTTCCTTAATATTTAATTTATTTCAGCTGAAGAAAGCCCCGTGGGTTCCAACCAGTGGTCTCTAATGTTCCCCAAAGGAGGTCACACAGGATGACATGCAGTTCTTCCTTTGGGGAATTAATTTCTACTGCCCATTGTCACATCATATAATCACAGAATAGTTTGGGTTGGAAGGGACCTTTAGAGGTCATCTAGTCCAACCCCCCTGCAATGAGCAGGGACATCTTCAACTACATCAGGTTGCTCAGAGCCCCATCCAACCTGACCTTGAATGTTTCCAGGGACATCTCTGGGCATCTACCACCTCTCTGGGCAACCTGTTCCAGTGTTTCACCACCCTCATTGTAAAAAATTGCTTCCTTATATCTAGTCTGAATCTACCCTCTTTTAGTTTAAAACCATTACCCGTTGTCCTATTGCAACAGGCCTTGCTAAAGATTCTCCCCATCTTTCCTGTAGGCCCCCTTTAAGTACTGGAGGGTCGCAATAAGGTCTCCTCGCAGCCTTCTCTTCTCCAGGCTGAACAACCCCAACTCTCTCAGCCTGGCCTCGTAGGAGAGGTGCTCCAGCCCTCGGATCATTTTGGTGGCCCTCCTCTGGACCCACTCCAACAGGTCCATGTCCTTCTTGTGCTGAGGGCCCCAGAGCTGGACGCAGTGCTCCAGGTGAGGTCTCACCAAGGCAGAGCAGAGGGGCAGAATCACCTCCCTCGACCTGCTGGCCACGCTGCTTTTGATGCAGCCCAGGATGAGGTTGGCTTTCTGGGCTGCAAGCGCACATTGCTGGCTCATGTCCAGCTTTTCATCCACCAGTACCCCCAAGTCCTTACCCACAGGGCTGCTCTCAATCCCTTCATCCCTCAGCCTGTACTGATACTGGGGGTTGCCCCATCCCAGGTGCAGGACCTTGCACTTGGCCTTGTTGAACCTCAGCAGGTTCACATGGGCCCACTTCTCAAGCTTGTCCAGGTCCCTCTGGATGACATTCCATCCCTCAGGCATGTCAACCGCGCCACTCAGCTTGGTGTCATCTGCAAACTTGCTGAGGGTTCACTCGATCCCACTGGCTATGTCATTGATGAAGATATCTTACAAAACCTTTGTTCTGGATATACATGAGAAACAAAAGCAGTTAGAAGTGACTGAGGGCATAAAAAGGGATTGGAAAGAGCAGTAACAAGTTTGCATTTTGCCTCTGCTACAGTTTTAGGACATGTCTCTTATATCAGACCCTGAAAACCGGGGAAAACAGAAAGTAGAGGAATTTGGGGAAAATACATATGGGGAATTAAGAGTATCTTTTCTGGGTATTTATCAGTACAACATTTGCAATATCTCCCCTTTAAAGCTTCAGTGAGGTCAAGCCTGATCTCTAGGTACAATCTAAGCCTCACTCAAAACTTAACTACAACACTAAAAGGAACATTAGGAGATGGTGACAGAACTGCAGTGAGACAATTTGGTGTTCACTGTGCCATGTTCCTATGCCAGACTAGATATGCAGATAGTCTCTGATTACATTTCATCACCACATGACTCTCCTTCCAAACACTGCAAGCTCCTTCCACCCATGCAGCTTCTCCACCTGGGCAACTCCATCCTCTGCCACCATCACTAGTTTCACCCGTTTTGCAGACCTTTGCTAGCGCTGTTGGATACAACGTACATATATATTAGTCTTCCAGCAGACAAGTAACATAATTTTGATGCATAAAGCTGTATTTCCTTCATAGAGTGTAAGGAAAGGTATCACACCAAAACCAAGACCACTTGTATCTTAATTCTGTTTCACTTGCTCCTATCTGTGTTTACTTACTCTCCACTATTTATATGTAGCAATGATTATGAGGACTGTTAGATCTCTTTTCCCATGGTCACATCATCACTACAAGGAGCTTTTCTCCCCTTCAAAGACACCCTAATTCAGAAGGCTGCTTCCAGTTTGATGAGGACATCAGTAGGTATCAACCCCTCATATACTGTGGCTGCTATTTTCACAAAGTTAAGAACTGTCAAATGTCACCAAATGTCTAAACAATATTCTCCACAAGGATGCATTAACAGGCTTATACAGTTTTCAGCTATGTGCTCACATAGCATTCTTTCCACCAAGGCTGCTTCAACACTCAGAGAACAGCAAGGACGCTATTTACTGAGTAAGCAGTTAAGGTATCCAGTGTCTAGTCTGATCAGAGTTGTTCAATCCATGGCCTTATGGTACTCTACTCAATCTCTGCTAGGATGCTAGAAGTACTCATTTCCTCATGATCCTCTCCAACATGATCATCCCAACAGTATTAGAGTATTTAGCCAACATTAATGAAGTTACCTTCTCATATCATACTGTGTTGTGCAGCCAGTATTGTCTTCATTTTACAAATACAGACTTGAAGCATAGAGACTAAAGTTAAATGGAAAAGTCTTCATTCACTTTGTATATCCAGGCAGCTTCAGCTCTAATATTTTAAGTCCTACAAGGGACAGAAATACAAGTTTACAGTAATAAATAAAAGGAAGAGGTAAGGGGTTGCGAGGAGATAGAACAATGAGGTGAAATACCTGTAACAATGGGCTTGCCTGAATTACAACAGGACAGGAAGAATTGGAAACTTTGGATTCCTTCTGGACTCCATAAAGCCCTCACAAGACATGGACTCCACTACTTGCACGTCTCCCAGTTGCCCAGTACCATTCTCATCTTCCCTCAGCCCCGTCCTGTCACCACCACCACCCTCCAACAACCTCATCCAGCCAACACTAAGATTTTGTCCAGGCAGCTCATCCAAGTCCTAGTCTGATCCAAAGACAAGACCTTCTCTCTCATGGTCCCCAGCTCCAAGGACAGCTGGTTTTGCTTCAGCATTTTAGTCAGGATGCTTGCTCATAAAAGGAGAGCCAAGGAGGATCTCCATTCTTTGCTGGATGGGGGGGGGAACATTGTCACCAAGGACAAGGAAAAGGCTGAAGTACTTAACGCCTTCTTTGCCTCTGTGTTCAACAGCCAGACCGGTCATCCCCAGGGTACTCAGGCCCTTGAGCAAGAGGATAGGGATGGGGACCAGAATGGAGCCCACATAGTCCAGGAGGAAGCAGTTAATGACCTGCTATGCCACCTGGACGCTCACAAGTCTATGGGGCCAGATGGGATCCACCCAAGAGTACTGAGGGAGCTGGCGGAGGAGCTCGCCAAGCCACTCTCCATCATCTATCAGCAGTCCTGGTTAACAGGGGAGGTCCCTGATGACTGGAGGTTTGCCAATGTGACGCCCATCTACAAGAAGGGCCGGAAGGAGGACCTGGGGAACTACAGGCCTGTCAGCCTGACCTCGGTGCCGGGAAAGATTATGGAGAGGTTCATCTTGAGCGAACTCCACAGGCATGTGCAGGTCAACCAGGGGATCAGACCCAGCCAGCATGGGTTCATGAAAGGCAGGTCCTGCTTGACCAACCTGATCTCCTTCTATGACCTGGTGACCCGCCTGGTAGATGATGGAAAGGCTGCGGATGTCATCTACCTGGACTTTAGCAAAGCTTTTGACACCGTCTCCCACAATATTCTCCTTGGGAAGCTGGCAGCTCATGGCTTGGATGGGCATACTCTTCGCTGGGCAAAAAACTGTCTGGGTGGCCGAGCCCAGAGAGTAGTGGTGAATGGAGTTAAGTCCAGTTGGTGACTGGTCACAAGCTGCATTCCCCAGGGCTTAGTTTTGGGGCCACTCTTGTTTAATATCTTTAGCAATGATCTAGATGAGGGGATTGAGTGCGCCCTCAGTAAGATTGCAGATGACACCAAACTGGGTGGGAGTGTCAACCTGCTGGAGGGTAGGAAGGCCCTGCAGAGGGATCTGGACAGGCTGGATTGATGGGCTGAGGCCAACTGTATGAGGTTCAACAAGGTCAAGTGCCAGGTCCTGCACTTCGGTCACAACAACCCCATGCAACGCTACAGGCTTGGGGAAGAGTGGCTGGAAAGCTGCCTGATCGAAAAGGACCTGGGGGTGTTGGTCGACAGCCAGCTGAACATGAGCCAGCAGTGTGCCCAGGTGGCCAAGAAGGCCAACAGCATCCTGGCTTGTATCAGGAATAGTGTGGCCAGCAGGAGCAAGGAAGTGATTGTCCCCCTGTACTCAGCACTGGCGAGGCCGCACCTCAAATACTGTGTCCAGTTTTGGGACACTCAGTACAAGAAGGACACCGAGTTGCTTGAGCGTGTTCAGAGAAGGGCAGCGAAGCTGGTGAAGGGTCTAGAGAGCAGGTCTTATGAGGAGCGGCTGAGGGAAACGGGATTTGTTTAGCCTAGAGAAGAGGAGGCTGAGGGGAGACCTTATTGCTCTCTACAACTACCTGAAAGGAAGTTGTAGTGAGGTGGGTGTTGGGCTCTTCCCAAGTAACAAGTGATAGGACGAGAGGAAATGGCCTCAAGCTGCGTCAGGGGAGGTTTGTTTAGGTTGGATATTAGGAAAAATTTCTTCACGGAAAGGGTAATTAAGCGTTGGAACAGGCTGCCCAGAGAGGTGGTGGAGCCACCATCCCTGGAATTGTTCAAAAAACGGGTAGATGTGGCACTTCGGGATGTGGTTTAGTCTAGTCTACCCTTGATTGCTTTAGTGTGGACTTGGTAGTGTAGGTTAATGGTTGGACTGGATGATCTTAAAGGTCTTTTCCAACCTAGACGATTCTACGATTCTATAAGGTTACCTGAACTCAGGCATATCCCCGTGTCTCAATGCTTTAAGGACATTAAGAACACAAACAACATATGCAAAATTTCACTTTTTTCAATCACCACTGCCACAGACAAGAGCTGCAGAAAAGAACAAACGCTGGGTAAGCCCTACCTGACACTGTCTTCTTAGATGTCAGTACACGCACACAGCTGAAAGCCATGCCCTCTGGGACCCCTGAACACAGGAACGCTTTGAATGGAAAGCCATGCCTGGAGGTAGATTCTCAGAAGCAATGCAGCACAGCGATACTGCTACTGCTTTACACCCAACACTTCAGGTACAGTCCGAGGACAAAGTGCGTGCAAGGTTACACTGGGGAAGTACATGAAGCAGCTATTATGGCAGGGACACCTGCCATATATAAGAAAAATATAATATAAGAAAAATCTTATATTCAGAGCCTCAAATTTGATAATCTGTATTAAGTTTAATTTGAAGATAAACATAAAACACCCACTTTAATTCTGTAAAAACAGCTGAATGGGGGTAGCCCTCTAAAACAAGTAAATACACACACACTCCACTGTAGAGCTTACAGTGGGGATACACAACATACAGGAAGACACTGGGAAGTAGTAAACAGAAAAACTGATCGAGCAGTGAAGCTTTAATAAACGTTAGTTCCACTTCAAAACTTTCCTTATAATTTCTTACACATAGCTATTCCACTCTTTCCAATCTAGAGGTAAGTTGTTCACTGCTCCAGCTAAAACTTCTTAGTGGAGCATAAACTCAGGTTACAAGCTTTCAGGTGAGGCAGACCTTAGTGAAAAAAAAAAAGGGACAAAAAAAAAAAAAAAAAGGGGGTATGACAGTTTGCATATGGAAAGAGCGTTCCACACTCAAATGTTCCACATAGACCAGCTGATTCCTGCTACTATCATCCTTTCTGGCATATGGAAAATGCATGCAAAGAAAGACATAATTTATTTTTGCCATGGTGATATACTAATGGCAACAGAAGGTATGAGTGGGGCTTCTATCAGTGGTTTAAGTCCACACTTAAAATCAGTGTAATTCTTTGAAAAAATATTCAAGCAGAAAGTACCACAAGTGGCTTGAGGTTTTATCTAGCAGCGAGACTGACTACTAATGAATTAGCGTTAGTCCTATGGCCGTAACATTCTGCTGCAGTTAGTGTTCATACTGACTTGAGGAAAGAGAAGGCGGGGGGGAGATATATAGTCATAATCCCAGAGAAGATTATTCAAAACCCACACAGACTAATGATAAGATCCCAAAAGGGAATCAAAGCCAGAAGAAACAAATATATTTTGTTTCCCATTGCATCCATTTTCCTTGCTATTGCTGTCTGTAGTCCTGGATAAGAGCTGTTTCCTTCTCCAAAGGGGATTTAAAAGGTCTTACAGCTTCTCTGTCTCTACAGAAGCTATGATAATCATTGATAATCATCTTGGAATGTGCTTGTATCAACAACATGGATGTCCTAGCTTTTCGGTGCAACAAAATGCATAAGACAACCTGGAATTCAACTGCCAGAGATTCAGATAACTGAACAGATTAGGTTTACATCAACAGTATATAAATATCAATTTCTGAAATATAACAATATTAATAATTTAAAATCACAAAGGAAATATAAAGAAGACTCATAAGTGAATCCAATTTTACTGCAGTGACTATAAATACTAACACTTTAGTATGCTCTGTATTATTTATGAAATATGAAGATGATTTATTACTAAGCTTTTGTACAGCTATGGTTAGATTAAGGAATAACTAATAATGTATTTGCTGTTATTTTAGAAGGTGTCTCCACGGCTTCTGGTTGTGTTATGCCTTAGGGGAAAAAAAAATTCTGACTATAGTATCAAAGTCTTATCTTTACGTGCATGTCATATTTTATAAAGGTTTCTGGATACTTATTATCTGTAGGAGTACTCAAGTGAACTATGTTTTACCTATGAATTTGTTTCACATCTATGCATCCCAAAAACATTTTACACAAAGGAGCACAGGAGACAGACGATTATTCTTCTTGTTTCCACAACTCCAGTTCATAGTGAAATGAATGGGAACTGTATACATAAAGTGTCTAGAAAGGAAAAGCATAACAATTAAGCAGCCACGCTATGTGTTCACACAGCATATTTTTTTTCTCCACATTTGGTGGTTTAATGGGCGAGATCACCCACTGAAGACAGACAAGACGGTTCCTAGTAATGTCCTGATGGCTGCAAGAACACCTTCCGAAATGAAAGTGTGTACAAATAGTCCCATTGAACAAAAAAGGTACCTACACTACCAAGAGGCAATACTTTGTCTTCCAGAGGCATCCTGAGTTTGACACAGAACTGCTACAGCTTCGCCTTATATGCTCAGTAAGAAATACCGCACATCCATGATTGCACAGATCTCAACTGTGCCTTTACAGGGATGCAAGGGGTATGTCCCAGGCTGACCCAAAGTGTTACTCTTTGGTCACTGATTACTGAAGAATGTGTAAACTAGAACAGTGGATCTTACATGACTAAGGCTCTTATTCACTGACCAACAAAGTTACCATCTTCCACAGAAAACGGTCTTGTTTTTGCTAACATCAGCTTAAGCTTGGCTTAGAGTGTTCAAAATTTCCTCTTTCATTTGTCTTTCACCGTCGATCAGTGATAGATATACTAGCGAAGTATTAAAAAACATGTACCTACTTCACCATTAAAGATTTGTTTATGTTCTCTCCCTCCTATTAGGGCACTGACATTTTTGCCCTAATAATTTTATCTGTGTGTGAAGTTACCGCACATTCAGGAAAAGCATTTGCATCCGGGACACGCAGCAGGTGTAACTTCCAAGTGACGGAAAACAAGAGTAACTGACTAGTCTCAAAAATGAAACAGGACTGAAAATACATAAACAGCAAGAGATTTGATGAGCTCAGTCTTATGAAGAGGTCTTCACTGATCTATACATACTTTCATAGAAAAAACTATTGGACAACACATAGCTCTCTGAACAGGAGGATAGTCAGATCTGATAGCTGGAGGTTGAATAAAAACACCACCAAGCTAAAAGTAAGTTATTAATAGCAAACACTTAGGCTAATTAATAACTGGAAAGCTCACAATGGATTTGGATGCATTCACAAGTGTTAAGATGGGCTTAGTCCAGATTTTTAAATTGAGTGACTTTTTTTTCTAAGGGGGAAGTCTCATTCAACCCAGAATTTACCCAAAAGAGTCTGCCAATTTCTATTATATGGGAAGCCATTGCATATGTCCCTCTGGTTTTGTAATGTCCATAGTTGTGCTGGGGGAATCCCCTTGTTCCTTTGCAAGTTTTAAGTTTAACCCCCCTTTTCAAATCAGTCAGCCAGGCTTCCAATGTTGATTAACTATTACTCAGTAATAAGTATGTTGTTACTTCACCCCTAATCTTGGGGGGTGGTGGGAGAACAGGGCCCCCATCATATGGAAAAAAAAGGGTCATAAAAGCTTACCAGAAATATATAAATTGGCTTAGAGTTATCAGTCCAAGCCTGAAAACAACTGGAAAAAAGAAAATAAAGAGGAGACTAGTATACCTTTCATGGCCTCAAGCTATTCAAGGAGAACTCACAAACACACTTTCATGTAACACCACAGCACACTTTATCCTGCTGCTCAGAATCCCATTTTTTCCC
Organism: Pelecanus crispus; assembly: GCF_030463565.1. Lineage (NCBI taxonomy): Eukaryota > Metazoa > Chordata > Aves > Pelecaniformes > Pelecanidae > Pelecanus > Pelecanus crispus. Next base: position 154,117,722 of record NC_134644.1, on the reverse strand, counting down.
ACGTTACCATCCCTGAGCTATGTGGACAACACATTACACTGGCCCCCGAAAAGGTACAAGCCTTTGTTTTGTGACAAATGGCATGGTTGTAAGATGTGTTCAGGAATCTGCTAGGAACTCCACTACGAGACACATCCAGCTTGTGGGTAGCTGTCCTCTCTTCCCTTTGGTCCTGTGTCTAACCCCCCTCTCTTTGCATGACTTCTCAAGCATTGAATGATAAAGATACGCGAGTGTATTCCTGAAGAGGAACAACATGAAGTTGAATGGTCCTTTCCCCTCACGCCATTTAACAGTTAAGGAGCCAAAACTTCAATTTGTTCTCAGTACAATAGCTGTGGAAAATTAACACAGGTTTATGTATTTTCCCCTCTACTTCTCTCTTCTCTCTCTGATTTTTTTCTTCCTCTCCAAACCCTATTACAGGCAGGAGAATAACAAAAAATAGCAAATACTCCTTCTACCTCTGTTTTGCTAGAGCAACGTACGAAAGCAGGAGGTCATCACTTACTTCAGTGGGTAATTGAGAGATACAGACGGTAACCTCACGTGCAGGAGAGACTCGCTAATTGTACTTCTGCAGCCACAGATAAGCTCTTTCTGTTGCAGAAGTCTCTGCACAATCTGAAAGACTTTGACCTACAGATCCAATAACTTCCTGTCTTAGAACATGTATGACACATCCATATCATGAGATAGATATCCAGGAGATACTCAAGATTAGACACAGATATGGAGAAGGTAAAACTGGTAGAAGCAGATGCTAGAATAAAAGGGTAATTTACAGCTCACTGCTGCAGTACACCACGTGAGCATCTGTTCCTGGCACAAAACCCCACCGATGAACTGAAGATAGCAGTGTCTTTTTCAAACACTTGAAGGTCTTCCCCAAGAGCTTCTGAGCACGTGCAATTCTTTGCCTATCCCAAACTGCTCCTTCTGTCTCTGATGGCAACAGTTCACACACCAGAGAAAGACACCCCACCTTAATGAATATCTGCCGCAGTAGACGAGGAAGCCATCCTAAATTTAAGTAAATGGCGCTAATAAACAAAAGTATCAGTATCTCCTGAGTGAACCCATCCATGAACATGTAGCAATCTTGTGCTAACCTGACACCCAGCCATGCCTGTCAGCAGTAACTCTTTGCTTCTGTAAGGTTGTCACCTCCCATATGTGTTTCAACAATATGCTTAATTTAATATTTTTGCTACAGTAACTTAAGAAACAACAGCAGCTTGCTAAAGTGTGAAGAAGAAATGTTACAGTAGCTCATCAACAAAAACAAATGCTAAAAGACCTTCTTGCAAATTAACAGGTGATAGGTAATGCTGGCAATCCTAGACTATTGCCTTCAGCTATCAACCTTAGAGAATAATCACTTCTCTATGAAAGTTTCCTAGGGCATTATGAATACCTCTTTTTTTTTTTAATTAAATTTGACTAAAAAAAAAAGGTATTTCAACATCTCTTTCCACAGTTCTGTTATTCCCCAAACTCCTGGGAGGATGAGTATATATGATTTCCTATAATGCAAGATGACACACTTTATTAAAAAAAAAAAAAAGGAAAATATTTCCTTAGATTAAGCAAATAATTGAGAAATAAGAGTTTTCAGGGGAAGACATGCATGGAGAAAGAACATTACTTTTCTCTGCCTGAAGGAAAAAATAACTATGTGCAAACGCTGCAGCTGCTAACTAGACATTCCCAATCAATTAATGTGTAACCCCACTGCCACTCAAATCATTTTCTCATTTCCAGTAGTTGGGCTCAAACCTGCACAAGAAATGAAGAATCAACTGAGATGCTGCAGGAATTATACCACAACATGTATTCTAAGGATATGCTTATATGCTCTATCTGCATATGCTTTGACTATCAAAGAGTGCTTATCTGGTTAGGGTGCTGAAATAATTCCATTAATCTGTATGAGCTCTGGAACTATAATGAGAAGTATTAAAATGTCATAACAGTAAAATGCAACACAAATGCCACCTATTAAACAAATTATGACGCCAAGAGCATAAGGAAAGGCATTTTTAACACTCAGATTTCGAAGGCTTCTAATATTTTGAACCATATTTTTGAAATACCTAGTAATGTTTCAGCTCAAACCTAATGACAGGAAAAAAATGGCAGGTTGCCACGCATAAAAATTTCCCTCCTTATTTTTCACTATGTTGTCAACATAGGTAACACAGGCTGTTCTTTCCTGCTGCATTCTCTCATGGTCTTGTGCAGCAGGCAAAAGGCACCTACTCAAGAATTTGGGGTTTTTTTTCCCCCCATTATTGCATACTCATAAAAACAGAACTGACAGGACAGCAGCTTATTCATGCACAAGGCAGATCCCAATCGCACACACTGATTGGCTTTCAGAAACCAACAGATCAATTGTTATTGTTTGCGGGGGTTGTTTATTCGGAAGAGGGGAAGAGTTGCAGAGCTACGGAAACAACCACACAGCAGTCTTCCTGTCTCCACTGCAATAACAGTAATTAACAGAATCAAAAATATACACACAGTAGGGATGGCAAGTTCTGGGTCTTTAACTACTTTAAAATACATCTAAATTTTGATGAGGCTTAACATGCAGACATTTAAGCTTATATGAATATTCATCTCTGCAAGTACTGCACCAAATCTAAGTCAATGTGCAAAGATAACCATGCCTGTGAGAGTGTCAAAAGTCAGGTCATTAAACTGAGAATACCTACCGGGAACAGTCTAAGGAAAATTAAGACGGACTGTCCACCAAGAGCACCTTACTGGCCCTCACTTAGTCCAATTCTTTCGCCAGTGACATGCCAAGCAGCAGAATTTTCATAAGTGATGTTGTTTCACAGAAAGCTCCTCAAATTGCCCTTCCCGTATTATTAAATCATTTTAATTAGACAGCTACCTTAATACAACTCTGCAAAGAGCAACGAGCCCCCTCTGAATAGGGGAGCAGTTTCCCAAACCTTTCCTCATTTAAGAGCACGGGAAAAGAAGTGAACTAAATCATGCCGCTTTCAACATCAAGTGAAGAACTTCACATTCCCTCATATCCGTAACAAACAGCAGTCAAACTGACTTTACATGCCAAAGGAACAGCAACAGAATAAGCATTTTTTTAAAGGAATAACAAAATCCCCATTTCGGAGGAAAACAACCTCGGGGCATAGTTTGGCGTTCGTTTGCTGTTGACAGGTAAGCTAAAACCCTGCTAAACTACAAGAACACCCGGAATGAATTGTCAGGCGAGGAAGCAGAAGCGCTAGGTCGTTAACACAGTTTCTCCCAGCGAACACTTTCTTTCCTACGGTACCATCCGTTCCATCAGGAGCTCCTCTCAGCACCGCCGCCTTGCTGATTCCGACGATCGCCAGTCGCTACCTGCTCGGCACCCTCGCACCGCGCCCTCTCGGCGGGGGGAGCGCAGCCTCCCGCCCCTCCCCGCCGCGGACCGCGCTCCGGCCGGAGCCGAGCCGAGCCGAGCCGGGCTCCCCCCCGCCGCCGCCCCGCCGCGACCGAGCCCAGCCGAGGCGAGGCGGCAGGCCGCGGCCCACGCCCGAGGCGGCGGGACCCCGCCGGGCGGGGCGAGCCGCTGCCCCCCGGGGCGGCGGGGCCGGGCCGCGGGCGGCCGAGAAGTTGCGGCGGGGCGCGGAGCCAGGCGGGCAGCGGCAGCCCGTCTCGCCGCGCGTCCCGCCCGACGCCAGCCCCCGGGGGCGGGGGAGCGCCGAACTCCGGGCCCCCGCCGCGGGCCGACCCCGCCGCGGGGAGGCGGCAGCCGCTGCCCCGCTCCGCCCGGCCCCGGCCCGGCCCGGCGGCGCGCGCCCCGCGCCCCCGGACAAACTTACTTGCGGGCGAGCGGCGGCGGCGGCGGAGCGGCAACGGCAACGGCACGCGCCTCCCTCACGCGGCCCCCGGCCGCGCGCCCTCCTTCCCGCCCTGCGAGCGCGGCGCGCGAGCGCAGCCCCGGCGCGGCGGCCGCTGCCGAGCGGGTCCGGACATGCTCAGTGCCCCCGCCGCCGGCGTGCGGAACCTACCACCGGGGGGGTAGGGGGGAGCGCGGAGAAATAGGGGGCAGAGCTGGACGCTACCAAGAGGATGAGCTAAAAATAGGCGCCGCAGAAAAGCACAGCGGGAGCTTAAAGGGGCAGAGGCGGCCTCGCGCCCCGCAGCGCCGGGCAGCTGGCGGCTCCCCGGGGCGGGGGGTGACCTCCCGCCGCCCGGGTCCTCCCCGCCGTGTCCGAGGAGAGGCGCGGAAACCGCCGCGATGCCCGCAGTGGGAGCCCTGCGGTGCGCTCCTCTGCGGCGTCTCCCGCCGAAGCGAGCCGGGGTGCGCGGCGCAGCGCCGGGGGGCTCTTGGGAGCTTCCGATGGGGCGGCGGCCGGGCTCTGCCCGGCCCTCACGTCGGCGCCGGTCCCCCTCACCTCAGGGCCGGTCCCCCTCACCTCAGGGCCGGTCCCCTCACCTCAGGGCCGGGCCCCCTCACCTCAGGGCCGGGCCCCTCACCTCAGGGCCGGGCCCCCTCACCTCAGGGCCGGGCCCCTCACCTCGGCGCCGGGCCGGGCAGCGTACCTCAGGGCCGGGCCCCCTCACCTCGGAGCCGGGCCCCCTCACCTCAGGGCCGGGCCCCTCACCTCGGCGCCGGGCCGGGCAGCGTACCTCAGGGCCGGGCCCCCTCACCTCAGGGCCGGGCCCCTCACCTCGGCGCCGGGCCGGGCAGCGTACCTCAGGGCCGGGCCCCCTCACCTCAGGGCTGGGCCCCTCACCTCGGCGCCGGGCGCCTCCCGCCAGCGCCGGGCCGGGCAGCGTACCTCAGGGCCGGGCAATTTACCTCAGAGCCGCCCCCCCCGTGAAGCGGCAGCTTCAGAAATCAGGTCTAGAAAGTGTGGGAGAGGATGCCAAGCGGCGTTTTCATGCGGTGTTTCTCCGGAGACACCTCCATCCTGCTCTGGTGCTAGGTTTTGTGGACCAGGCGTGGGGAGAGACAAACTGACGCTAGCTCTCCAGTGAAGCCCAGGGCAGACAGATGAGAATGCGACAGGTCCAAGGCAAAGAGCTTGCGAAAGAGCCCCCTAAATATGATTTTCTGGGCTGGAAGATCTATGTGGCAAGAGAAATGACATGATCACACTCTCCTTTCACAGCCACTGCTGTGTTTCAAACCTAAGAGCTGTAGATAATTGTTAGAAATTAAAAGCCCCCTAAGTACTTGTGAATGGGTGTTTCTGATGTGTTTTTTAAGCTGTGGCTTATCATTCCCTGCCTTCCTAAAAGACCAGTAAGAATAAACGTGACAGCACCATATTGTTTTAGATTTATAAACGTACTACAAAGCCTAAAATTATATTACCCTGGCAGGAGTTCAGAGTTTTTGCTGAATTCTGCTTTTACAGATACAGAAAATCGCTGCTGCACAAAAAACGTCTTTACAGTATGAATACTAAGTAAGTTCTCAGAAAAGAATATCAGACAACATCTGTATAACGATAACTTGTTACTCTGGTGACAGTACGCCTGTACGGATGACTACAGATACTGTGATAGCGAGTATAGTCAAGATTACCACGTTAAAAAACTTCCATTTATTTCACTAAACATGAGAGGAGAGCACTGGAAGTTTACCTTAATCTGAACTCTAACACAGCCTTCAGCAAAAACTACTGCAGAAAAAAAGCTCAGTTACGTGTAGATGAGTATAATCAGGAAAGGAAATGTTGCTTGCCAGTAATGTCAAATACAGTGAGAGCAAGGAAGCAATTTTCCTCACAGACTGACATACAATGGGATAGATTATTAGACAAGATTATGTAGGCAACTCTGCTGCAGTACTTTAAGAAACATGATGATGTCACGAAGATTATAGTATTAGAAAGGGAATGAATCATGTTCGCTAATTGTCTCCTCATTCTGTGTTCTCTGTAAGCCCTGAGATACACTACATTCTGTAGTCCATGTCTAACAGCAGCCTTCACACTATACATTATAAAAAGTTGTAAGCTATGCAGCATGCATAACTGTACAAAGTGATGGAAAAAAAGAATGTAATTCTTTCACCTGAAGTTATTGATCTTGAGATAAACAGCAGGGGAAATAGAAAAGGCAGTTTTCTGAGTGCAGCCTCGGATTTGGGGTAACAGAGGGCTAATGTATTTCTGGCTGCAGCTGGGGCTCTGCAGGAACAGTAGGCAGCCTCTGGAGAATTTCCTAGAACAGTTTGCACCTTCACCAGCATATAGCTCTCCATAAATCAGGAGACCGAAAGATGTCCTGAGTCTCAGGAGAGTAGCTTCCAACTGGGGTCTCTTACTGTCTAGACAGTGCAGGAGACTGTCCATCATGGCAACAAATGCCTCTGTTAAAACAATGGTGAAGAAAGCATGTATTTTTTTGAAGTCTGCATTATCGTTCTCTTCAGGGATAGCTATATTATCATTCTCACATCTTTCTTTGTCTATGAGGAATCTCTTCAGAACTTCTCAAATATAGCTGCTTTTACAAGGAGAGATAAGCATATGTGGATCTTTCTTACCCAAGCCATGCTGTTGTAAATTGCATGACATTACAAAAAAAAAATTTGCCTGAGATAACAAGTTCTTACAATTCCAGCATTCAAATACACCATCATCACCCAGACGCAGATTACCAAATTGGAGATTAGCAATCAAGTGGTGGCAGCATCTGCTGTGCCAACCAGTGAACTATACGTTATTTAGAGGCAGACGTTCATCTGAAGCTGGGTGCTGTTCCTTTCTCCTTCCACTTTTGCTCGGCAGAAATATCCACAGAGTTGCATTTTGTTCCTACACAGCAACAAGGGTTTAAATATCTGCTATGCTGCTGTGCCCCCATGAGATGACAGATGAGGAACAATTCCTCAGCATGCAGAAGACATGCAGCTTTGGTCTCCATGAATAGCACAGCGCTTTACCAATCTCTCTTCACATTAGTTGGGAAGGGTCTAGTAAAATCCTTCTTTTTCAAATGTATCTCCTATAATAATTCCACATTGCTGATGATCTGAGGCTGTGACATACCAGCGGCTGGCTCTGGCTCTCAGACTTTCACCTCAGTCCTCTCAGTTTTCTCCTCTCATTGTTTATTTTCACTCTTCTCTCTGATAGCAGTGTTCAGATTCTCTCTTCTCTACCTTCTCCTTGTGTAACCCAAAGCGACATTCCAGCACCCTTACCTGTGCCCTTACCTTGTCAAGTTCACTGCCCTAGGTAACTTTGCAGTATAGTCAAGTACATAGTCTTCCTGTGTGGTAGGTAGACTATGCTTTTTTTAATTTTTTTTTGATTGCTTACAGGAGAAAAGTCATTTTCAAGGGATACATCTTGGAAGTTTTAGTACAGATGTAAATAGAAGGTTATTTCCTCATGGATTATGATCCTTTATGTGACCATTTCTTGTACATCCTTTTGAACTAAACACTACAAGGAGAGGACACCAAACCAAAGTTCATATTATTAGGTGCAGGAGAATGGAGAGACATCACAAAGAGAATCCAGCTATCGGGCTGGGGCCCAAATGGGAGATGTTCTTCAGAATAGCAGAAAGGCTGGCATGGTCAGTGTGTGTGTCCAGCTGTGCTCAAGGGAAGAGGAACAATTTTACTAGAAGATACTATCCAGCTCACTGCTTTGGGAAGCACAAAATGAAACTGGATGACTGGTGCTTCATAGTGCAGGAAGAGGCATCCTAATTTTTACTCAATACTGTCTCAGGCCTCTAAGCAAAAATATCTTTATTTTTTCCCTCCCCACTGCCATTGGTTTTCATTGCCCCTGATATTAAACTCCTTCAGAAACAGTTGTGAAAGAAAGATGAGGAAAATGAGCCCAACCTGAAACCTGAAAAGATTAGGAGAAAAATACCTAGTGTCTGAAATACTGATTAAAAAAGTATATAAAATTGTTGTGATGTATCTGTATCATAATTTTCAAAACCCACATCCAATTAGTCCCAAAGTTTACAAAAATGTTTGTGACATTGGTGGGGCAGGGGACATAAGTCCGTTGAATTTTAAGAAAAATCAGAGAACTAAAATAGAAAAAAAGTACAAGGAGGGTGGTTGGAGAGGAGGAAAAGGAGCATGGAAGGGCCTCCTGCTCTGGAGGTAGGTGTGGAGCAGGGATTGGAAGGGGACCAGTTCCCACAGAACCCCAACAGGCTGGAAGTGGGGAAACCCCAGGGTGGGGATCACAATGGGATGGTGGAGTAAAGCAGGGAACACTGGCATGTGGGAGCAGGAATGTGGAGCACATAAATCTCTCTGCTGTGGAGACTAACTTTGGAGGGAATGGGAGTAGAAGGCAAAGGAAGTTTTTGTTAGAACAGGAAATAAGACATAGGGGATTGAGAAATATGGGATTCCCATAAGGAATAAGTGGGACTATTACACAGATTCCCTGAAGTGAAGGGGAAAGAGAAGGAGGCGCAAGGCATATGATAATAAATTTGGAGAAAATACTCTAAACTGTGCTTACTTGCAGCTTAACTCAGAGTTGGCAGATACAACTCAGTAAAGAGCTCTTGGAGTCATTGTTGACCGTTCTCTGAAGTCCTCAGTTCAATGTGCAGCAGTACCCAAAAAAGCCAATGAAGTGTTAGGCTTCATCGGGGCAGAGGTAGCACTTTGCTGCTCTCTGCAACGCTGAAGGACAGAGCTAGAAAAGGTACAGAGACAGGCAACTGTCATGAGCAAGAAACTGCCTTGTGAGGGGAGAATGAAGAGGCTGGGACTGTTCAATGTGGAGAAGAGAAGCATGAGGGGGCACATGGCTGAGGTTGACAAAATCATGAAAGCAGTAGGTAAGACAAAAAGTGGATGAGAATGATTGTTCACCAAATTTCACAGTACTGGGTAAACTCAGTGAAACTATTACAAGTGTAAAACAGATGAAAGAAAGTACTTGCCTAAACACAGTGGGTAGTAGTCTTCTGGAAAGTATTACCCAAAGAGGTTCTGGAGGCAGACCTCATCAGCAGGTTGGAAAAAGAATTGGCAAAATCCATAAGCAACAGTTGCCTAAACAGTAAATGGAAAGGCTGGGAATCGCATGCAGTATCTGGAATCCAAGAGCTGTGGATTCTAGGGCAGTACAAGGTGAACAGACTACAAAAAGTTTAGGCTTATATACTGTCTCCAAATAGTATCTCCTTCTGTCACTGCTGGAGACAGTATAGTGGGCTAGATAATACCTGTGATGAATTCAGTTGTTGCAAATTACACTAGGTGTGATCCCCAGGATGCATCATATCTGTGCTTTCAACCACAAGTGTGATCCCTGTTAACTCTAGAGGCAGCTAATGGCGTGCTGCTGTGTTATTTAGAATTTAAGGGTAATGCAGCAAAAAGCCTCTTTACATTTGATAAACCAAGATGTTATATAAAAAAATCCCACTTTCACTATTAGTATTCATTAAGCATAACTGGCAAAGGCCTTTGGAGGTTTGGTATAAATAGCTTTCCCCGCACTGGAATTCATAATGGCCAAAATCCTATCTCCCGTATAAGTCCTGAATATGTAGATATCTTGCTAGGGACATTTAGATGATTTCTAAAGAAGAGTCTAACCATATCCCACAATCCTTGATAACTGGTGATTATTACCACTGAGTATCCACTCCATTTACCACCCGAGGGGCTCTGCTGCCATACACTCCAGAAGAAATGGCCAGTGGACATGAGTGGTTTGAAGCCCTTGGATATCCATCCTTCTGAAATCCATTATCTTTCTAGTATACTTTCTTCTTCCCTGACCATGTCAAACAGCCATTTCTGCTGCTAACAAGTCAGTCTGTGTCAGTGGAAGACTTAGCAGATTTTGGTCCATGAGAGGAAACAATTGACAAATGATGTATTTTCGACTGCCTGCTGTTAGAGGAGTTTGATCAGAGCAAAGCAGAGGGGGGCTCGTCCTGCCATTGCTACACAGAAAATGCACTGAAAGCAATGCAAGTGTTGCCCAGTGGATGAGTCTATGTTCTTTCTTTAAAAAAGGTTTTGGATGTAAGAAAAAGAATTGTTAGGAGAAACAACTCAAAATATAGATTAATTTCAAATAATGAGTTTCATATTAATTCCTTACTAAAGTGAAAGGAAAATAACCTTATATACTAACCTAGGAAGAATACAGAATGTGTTTTTACTGAGAGTAAGTTCAGCATTTCCAGCATTTCAAATTTGTTGGCCATATTCCCCTCAGACATTTTCTTCACTGTAATCAATGTTTTTTTACCAGTCAGTCTGCAGTAATCTACTTTTTACTGCCCTCTGTGGGCTTTGAAGTTTTTTTTCCTTAGACATTGGAATTTAAATATCCATCCCTGACTTCTTTAACTGAGAGTTCTGCCAGGCATTTGGGGACTTGGAGGAGAATATTTTACTTTAAGGTTGTGCGTGTTCTGTTTTCAGCAGTGTATAGGAAACTTATCCAGCTCATGCATTACTTTCACACATTATGCAGATTTGTATACGTGAGATTAATTTGCTTTGTTTTCAAAGACACCAATAATTGAGCAACGTGTTATGAACACAGTCACAGGCTTATATTACTATGTAAATGTATTAAATGCATCAGAAAGCTTTTCTTAGTAGTCTTCATTAATAAAATAAATCATAGGTCAGTTCCAGCGTTCTTTCAACATTAGTGAGGTTGTGCCCCTGTAAAACAGAAAATCATAACTTTTCTATTATTTAATTATTGTACGGCACACAAGTTGCAGTGGACATTATAAAACCCAAAATAAATAGAGCATATGAGATCTTTAATGTGGGAAGAAGTGCATGTGTGCAGCACTCTGCACCAGGAAGCCGCCAGAAGCATCTGTCTCTTGGAGAGCAGCAGTAAGAGCAGACTGCTATTAGTGCTGTGATTAAAAACAAAAGAGAGAAGTGCAGCATACTACTTTGGGATCAATATTCAATCTAATATGGCCCCTTGATTTCCCTCAGTATTCTCAAACAAGTCATATGGTTGTTTACAAAGGAAGATTAGGTGAGGTCTCTTGTAGGCAGCAGAGCCAGGCCAGGGGCATGCACTGATGTGATTGAGCCATTGGTTGTCTTCTGTAAATCAGTATGAAGACTAGAAGTATGCTGACATCATCTATGATTTCACAGAAATCGTACATCCCACTATTGTAAAAATTAACAGCAGTCAAGGTATGATCATCTTAAAAAGGGGGGCCTCCAATAACCAACAGGCAATATACCATGGGGAAAAAAATGCAGCTGCAAGCTTGCTTTTGAACTAATTAAAAACTTTCCTTCTATGAAATTTCCATGTGGATTTATGAAGCAAAGTTTGTTAAAAAAAAAAAAAAAGGTCTTCAATAACTTTTATTAAAAAAAACTTGCTGAAACTAACAATACCTCACAGATGCTGTTCTAAGGATAGTTATATGCTCTTAAAAGGAAGACATGCCAGTGTTTGATAGAGCCTTATGAATTTTCAATCAGCTCTGGGAAGTGTGGTTTTTAACCACCTAGAAAACTGGTCCCACCATTAGAAAAAAAAAACAAAACAAAACAAACCAATAAAACAATACAAACTAAAACCAACTGAATAATAAGAGGGGAATTCCCATCACTTCTTAAATATTACATTCGATCTCTGATGTTCTAACTCTGACAGAAAAATACAAAGATACAGTAAGCTGAAAAGTAAACTACTTCCCAGGTGGTTTCAGAATAAGTGCAAAATTTAAATTCAAGCCACTGGAGAAAATTATTTTTACTAAGCCAAGATCTATAGATATAGCGTATGTGCTGTTATATAATGACATACAGGCTGCCCAAAAACAGCTGGTCAAGGTATGTACTTGAAGTTGTATTTCAGTAGTTGTATTCAGGTATCACGCAGGGTTAGTACCCAGCAAAAGCAATGTTAAGGAGCATGGGGGATGATAAAATGCAAGCATGGCACTAAAAGGACCATGAAGCATTCATGCATTGCAGTTTGCTGATATATTAAAGAAAATGAAGGAATCTGGCAATCTGATCAGATGTTCCCCTTAAGTACTTCACTCCTGGAATCACTGTGATGAAATTGCCTTGAGATTTGGTAATTTCGCCTTGGGCATACCAGGCAGAATTCCTTTGGCATGTTTTCTGTCAGCTTTAAGAAAAACTACCTAGAATGAAGAATGAAGAACAACTGCAGGTGTCCCTGGGAGCCTACTGACAAAGCACTAAGGTGATGGAAGTTTTACTGTTGATGCTGCAGACAACCACACAGGTGCTGTAGGATCAGGAGGATCATAGCCCTGCTCATCTGGTGTAGGCAGCATAATAATGCTGGTGCACTTCTGTCTGATGGTGAAAAAAAGGAAAGACTGGATTGCACAAGTGTCATGGCTGCTATCAAACAATATAAATACGTCTCAGCTGCTGAAAATTTCTTGTTCAACTCCAGCTTTGTTTGAAGCTAGACTAAAAAAAACACATAGGCAAGCAAATTCTCTAACTACCATAAAAATGATGAACTAGTGTAAATAAAAATGTTAATATTCTGTCTTTTGTTAGAAATTATGTAAGAAAATCCCAAATTAAATAAACAAATAACATAGAAAAAAGGGGGATTTTTTTAGAAAAAAAATCCTAATGATTCCTTTTATTTGAAATAAAGAAAAAGTCCTCCTCCACATTTTGATCTTGAAATTCCAGTACCTCTTTACCTTTTGTTTAAAATATGTATAGGTAATTTTTTAAAAATTTCATTTCAAAATAAAAAAAAATATTCAAAATGACAAAAGTGAAATATTTCAGAATTTTTCCATTCCATGTTGGAAAGAAAGGTGGAAAAATACAGAACTATTTCCTTTATTCAACTCAATTTTTAAAAGCTTTTTTCCTGTACCTATGTTTTTGACACAATCCTCACAATAAATTTTCCCATTCTATACTTAACACCTGAATGTCTGTACCACTTTTTGCTGCTACTGTGAATTTTTGGTTCCCATCATATTTTCTTTGCTGAGTGATGCAGAGATAAATGACTGCTACTAGTAATGCAACAAACAGCCCATATCATATTTTAAGCAATATTTAAGCCAATACAAACAGGATCTCTGATTGTTTTTCTGTTTGCTTCTTTGTTGCAGCAGGAACCTGCTGTTTCTCAGCAGGCTAGAAACTTCTGGCATCTTCTACTTTCAGGTCCTGCATTGCAAATAGTTTATCTTAAAAATGAAGACAAAGCATTTACAAAAAACAAAAGGGTCGCAGGTGCACATTACTGTCTGTTTTTATTGTGGATTTTCAAAGATTCTGAGTCACGGTAGATATTTTTAGCTAGGCTTTTAACCACTTTTTCTGCCACATTGCCTAGATGGAAATTATTTTAATAGTGATTTCATCTTGGTGTTCATTTGAATTTAGATCCTTTGTCAAATAAGTTAATCTCTCAATTTTCTTTCAATACACAGATCTCTAGCTATCTGATTCTTGTACCATTAAGCTTGCATTTTCAAAGGTATGTTATTTTCATGTCTTAGGACAGAAAGCTCTTTAATTGTGTTTTTGGATGTATAATATACAATTACCAATGGCATTGTAAATTCCGAAAAAGGAATATCAGCTGAAAGGGCTAATAGAAAATCTGTGAGGTTTCATAAAATAAATACCCATGTTACTATTGTTCTTGTATATCTTAAAGCATCGTATGCTATTTATTGTTGACTCAAATAAGTTTTTTATACAAGAGGCTGAAGTATAACTTCTGCTATTATGGGCAAAGTGAAGTCTAAATTCTGTAAGATTTTAAAAATTCTTAGAAAAACATCAGTTCATTTTAGATTTGTGTTCAGTCCTTGCTCATTTGTGGGTTCCAAATGCAGATTGTTATTTTTATCTGTGAATTGATGACCATGGGGGGTTACCTGCTGATTACGTGTTTATTTCTGGTTAAGTTTTATTTTGAGAATTATCATGTTTGTTGACCTTTTGGAACAGACATATTTGTAGGAAACATATGTGGCGGCAAAAGTCTGAAATGAAAAGTGATGGAAATAATGACCTAACAGATCTTCTCTATTTCTGATTTCTGTATATTCTCACCTAAATTCATAAATATAACTAATAATGAGTGATGTACAGTGGAACAGGTATTGCAAAGTTTTACCAGGGACATGGAGAGCTCACTGTGTGAGAAGAGGAAGAATGGTTCGGCTTGTTTAGCTTTGTAAAACAGAGGCTGAGGGGAGAGATTATTACTTTCCCTAAATACATAAAAGGAATAGTTATTGACAAGAGGAAGAACAACTTCTTTCTCTAAAAGTAAATGTTAGTAGAGGAGCAAATTACTATAAATTAGCTATTAATACATATACAATAAAAATGAGAAGAGGATCCCTGTATGACAAAACAATAAAATTCAGGAAATTCCATGGAAGCGATTATGTGACCTGTCTGCTTATAATATCAGGGTCTGAACCCCCTGAATGATGAGGTCTTTCCTGTCCTATGTTTCTGACCTCTTAGGCAGTCCTGGTCAAAAATTGTATTATTGAAATTCCCGAGAGATTTATCAACACTGGGAAGGGGTTGGGAACCAAATGTATTTGCGATTAAACTTTTATATGTGAGACCAACATTGTAAATCAGGAATTTTATTTATATAAATTATAAAGCATACTGGAATCTCTGCACATTTTTAGCTTAAAGTTCTAGCTCTCAATAAAGTTATATTTTCTGCCTCCAGGTATAATTTGTTAGTTTGGGTTTTTGCTGCTTCTTTGTTAGGAAGATGCAAGGATATGTACCCTCAGAAGAACCTGTGAGCTTTGCAAAGGGGTTGAAAAGACCATGTACATAGAAACTGGTGATTTTTCTTTCTTTTTTTGCAAGGAGTTTATTTACCGTCCTAAGACTATTCACAAATTTAACCTTAAATTCTGTTATAATTTCTTCTTTAAATAATGTTTCCTCTGTTATCTAATATTAGAGCATTGGAAAACTGTGTTCAATTCTCTTTTCTGAGGTGAAATCCTCATCAGCCTACATCAGAGTACCCCAGCTGCATACTCGGTGAGGAGATATTCCTATTTGCTGCTTTTTGTTCAGTTAATGCACATGAGAGCTGGACCCTGACTATCCCACCGGGTGGCCTAATATATGTTCAAGGTTTTTTAACTTCATTAAAACAATAAAGAATGAGGGACCTGAAACATCAAAGACACAATTCCTATCTAAATACAATGTTTCAACCAAAAGTTTAATTACTTGACAGATAGATGATTTCTCCTGAAAGCTGGAGAGGGAGAAGAGAAAAAAACCAGTTCTTCTCTGTCTCGAAAGCTGAGGGTCTCTCTTGCAAGGGTATGAATGTCGTTAAGGACATTGCAAAATGGAACATAAGCATTGTCAGGTAAAAGCCTCCTGACCTAGTGAGACAGATGCTCTGTTGCAGCTCCCACTGTGCATATGGACACCTGGATATTGTGAATGATCCTCTTTTAGTTGAAAAGAAGGTGCCAGTTTCCTTGCTGAGTCCAAATTTTCTTTCTTCTGCCAGAATTGCAGAAGACAGAGGTATAATGGATCCTTCAGGCAAAGCCTGCCAGAATGTCCATAAATCTGTCTCACTGATCCACGAAGACTTACATGATAAGGGAGTAGCTGTCCTTGCAATTTATGTAGTTGTAACTGCTGAATGTGTGTGGATCTCACCAACAGCCTCTCCATAGTCTGAGAACCCAGAGAGACCAAAGGTCTGCATGATTTAACTGATGTAGTGCATGTGCAAGAAATAAGAGTTTTGGATGGTCTTGGAGAATTTGATCACCACTTTGACACTTTTTCTACCTCTCTTCATTTTTCCCCTCAGGGAAAGAGAGGTCCAGGAGGATAGGCACCAGTTCATGCACATTAACTCCCCCATGTAGCCACTGCATTATTAGGTCTAGCATTTATCCCTTAAAGTGCACTGCAAACTTGGAATAAGAAGGACTGGGCATTGGACATCATAGAATTGCTCAGAAATAGCATGATGAGAAACAGGCAGGTGATGGCATCAGCCTTGATGTAGACACTGATGTGTTACCATCATACACATGAGAGACAAAAAGGGCAGAAGGAATTTCCTAGAGGGATCCCAGTTGGGAGAAACAAAGTTTGCTGCCTCTCCAAAAGCTGAGCACCATGTATATATCCTGACTACCCAATCTGAAGTAAATCCCAAACCATATATAACAAAGTGGCAAGAAACCACACCACCAGTCGTTCTGATCTACTTTTATTGTACAAAGTTACATGTTAATGTAAGCATAGCCAAACTGGATTTAAATGCTGGGCGGTATAAGGGTAAAACTAAGGTCTAGCCATTAGTGGTTTTGCAAAATGCTAAATGCCTGTGAAAAGTAAAAAAAAATCAGTCAACTGTCTTCTTCCAAATAGCATACGTGGAACCTCCTGGAACTTCAAACCAAGAAGATGGTGAGGGAACTGTGTTGATGCTAATTTCCAGAGTTGCATATCTAACAGTTCAGTCACTGCTTGCCTTAGGAATTCACTCTGCAAAACAAGTAATACATTAAAGCAGTTCACTTTTTAGAAATGGTAATGGTATTTTACAGTAAAAGTTGATAAAAATAAAACATGAATCTTTTTACAAAACATCCACGTACTCCCATGTTATTTTCTCAAAATTATTAAATCAGTTTCATTTTTAAAATTTCAACATTTAGATGGAATTAGAGGCTTTATTCTGGTGCTGTTCTTTGCTTTTCCAATGCACACAATTATAGTACAATGATATGTTGTTTTCTCAAGAGAGACCTGGGGAAGGGGAAGACAGGAAGGGATGGATAGGTGGAATTCAAATATTCATTGTTGGATCTCGATGCTATGCTGGGCAGCTCTTATGTGTTCCTGTGTATTTCTTTTGTCTTCTCAAATTACAGTTTTACAGCAAGCTAAAACTGTTCTTTAGCTGTAAGAGAACATGGGAATAGAAAAAAGCATAACACGGCTGTACGGACCCTAATAAATAGCACCAGCCATAATTGTAATTGAGAATGCTTATTTCAGATTCTCCTAGGGAAGTATGTAGAAAGGCAAATGCAATAAGCATTTTTCATTTGGGCACAGGATGACACAGTGCATTCCTAACTGAGTTTGTGAGCATCAATACTGACATTTGCTAGCAGAAGAAAAATTTATTAAAGAAAAACGAATAACAAAACCTAGCAATTGTTAATAGAAGTCTAGTTCTTCTTGTTGTTGTTGTTGTTTCAGGTTTTTTTTTTTTTTAATTATGTCTACATTTTTAACATTAATTTATGCCTCATATGATCACTTCCTGAATTTTGTTAAACTTGATTTTTCTTTGTCCCTCTTTTCTGATTTTGAGTGTTCTTAGCTACCTGCACAAACCTGCATAGATAAATATCTGAAAAGCATGGGACTAAAATAATAGGCCACTGTTATTTTGGGGGTATTTAAGATGAAACCACTTTTGAAGAGGTTGAAACTACTTTTCTTTTTTTCAGCCAAAGAATTTAAAGAGAAAGGCTCACAAACCTTGTATGCTATATAGTTAATAAACTTTACATGTATTTCATCTGACTAAGGCAGCCCTTAACATTAACGCTTTATTGATACCATGAGTATCTCTACAGCTACTGTTTCTGTCTGCATCCTGAGATAGTAAAATATCAGTTGCTTAAAGGTTTTAGGTCATCTTAACAGTAAAATTTGAAAGAGTGCATTAGAGGAACAATCTCAAACTGAAGTTTTCAAAACTTTCCAAGGTAGAAAAGTAATATTAGGACCTTCTGAAGGATGAAAATGGCATACAAAAACTACGAGGAAAGAAAAAGTATTTGCAAGAGAGAACAAGATACTTTATGACAAATGTTTCCCTCATCATTTAAGCCATGTAACCAGAGAGGAGATTTGCAAGACTTGTAGTAACAGTGTTGGGAAAGTGTAGGCCCTGCTGCAGTCTTCTAGGCATGCAGCAGAAAGAGGAGTATCACCATCTTTTATTAGCACCTAGGGACCTACCCAGGAGTTGACCACCTGCCTATAGCTGGTGTGATATAATAGACAAACCATCATCTCACACATTCTGGACCAAACTGTTTTGGCAGCCCTCATCCAGGAATGCTGAAAGGCTTTAGATGTCCTGTGGTATTTATATACATAATTCCTTGATCAGATGGATCAGAATATACTGGCTGACAGTAAAAAGGGTAAGACAGGAGTTCAGGGTGAAAGCTAGGATTCAGTTGATCTGAATCCAAATTCCTTTCCCAACATGGGCTTCCTTTATGTCTTCAGCCGAGCTGTTGAGGCCTATTTCAATGTGTGCATGTGGAACATTCATATTGTAGACTGTCAATCTTAAGCTGCTCACCAGAATCCATAGCACTGTGTTACGTGCTCATGATTCCCATACTAGGAAGTTCCCCATTGGAAGTGTTTGCAACCTGAGGATGACATTTGCAAATGCAGGGAACTACTTAAGCAAATCAGTAAGAAACTCCAGTGAGGGTATCAGGAAGGAGCTGTGTTCCTGACTAAACTAAAATTTAATTCTGTGCAGAATGGCGAACCCTCTTCTAGAATGAGTTATGTAAGACAACGGCTAAGCTCAGACCTTTCTTGCCAAAGGGACCCATGTCTTGGTTCCCTTTGCAAGAAATAACCCAGCATTCCAGTGGGAATCTCCCCTGCTGGAGTTCTCACCAGAGAGTTACATTCTAGCTCCTTCCCTAATACTTCATTCCTTCAGAAAGGAAATAGGAGGAAACTTCACAGGGAGCTTAAGTGTGACAGATCAAAAGCATCTTCCCCACAGTATTTAACAAAAAATGTGGTAAAATTAATAAGGAAGTCTAAAGTCCAAATTGGGCAGAATGGAGATTTAGAAACAGGCTTTCCTATTCATGGGGAGTGAACTAACCACAAGCAGTGGGGTATAATGGGGCTTCAGAGCAGCACTGAACTTGGTTGTACAATGGTCAACCCTCTGGGTCTCTCTGGAAGCTCCTACTGGAGCGGGCTGCATTGGCGAGTGGCAGCTTTCAGAGTCCCACTGAAGAAGAGGCCTGAACCAAGATTCACATCACTTGGATATGCCAAAATTTCAATGTCTAAAACGTGAGGTACCTTGTGGAGGGTTGACCCTGGCTGGACACCAGGGGCCCACCAAATCCGCTTTATCACTCCCCTCCTCAGCTGGACAAGGGAGAGAAAATATAATGAAAGGCTCGTGGGTCAAGATAAGGACAGGGAGAGATCATGCACCAATTACTGTCACGGGCAAAACAGACTCGACTTGAGGAAAATTAATTTGATTCGATTCGATTTATTACCAATCAAATCAGAGTAGGATAATGAGAAAATAAAAACCAAATCTTAAAACACCTTCCCCCCACCCCTTCCTTCTTCTCAGGCTCAACTTCACTCCCAATTTCTCTACCTCCTCCCTGCCAGTGGCACAGGGGGATGGGGAATGGGGGTTGTGGTCAGTTCATCACACATTGTCTCTGCCGCTCCTTACTCCTCAAGGGGAGGACTCCTCACACTCTTTTCCTGCTCCAGCGTGGGGTCCCTCCCACAGGAGACAGTGCTCCACAAACTTCTCCAACGTGGGTCCTTCCCACGGGCTACAGTTCTTCATGAACTGCTCCAGCGTGGGTCCCTTCCATGGGGTGCAGTCCTTCAGGAGCAGACTGCTCCAGCGTGGGTCCCCCATGGGGTCACAAGTCCTGCCAGCAAACCTGCTCCAGCCTGGGCTCCTCTCTCCATGGGCCCACAGGTCCTGCCAGGAGCCTGCTCCAGCGTGGGCTTCCCACAGGGTCACAGCCTCCTTCGGGCACATCCCCCTGCTCCGGCGTGGGGTCCTCCCCGGGCTGCAGGTGGATATCTGCTCCACCGTGGACTTCCCACAGGGTCACAGCCTCCTTCGGGCACATCCCCCTGCTCCGGCGTGGGGTCCTCCCCGGGCTGCAGGTGGATATCTGCTCCACCGTGGACCTCCATGGGCTGCAGGGCACAGCTGCCTCACCGTGGTCTGCACCACGGGCTGCAGGGGAATCTCTGCTCCATGCCTGGAGCACCTCCTGCCCCTCCTTCTGCACTGACCTTGGTGTCTGCAGAGCTGTTCCTCTCACATATTCTCACTCCTTTGTTCTGACTGCTGCTGGCGTTGTGCTCTTCCCCCCCCACCCTCTTGTCATGTATGTTATCCCAGTGGCACTACCACTGGGCTGATGGCTCAGCCTTGGCCAGCAGCAGGTCCATCTTGGAGCCAGCTGGCATTGGCTCTATCGGACATAGGGCTTCTCACAGAAGCCACCCCGTATAGCCCTCCCTCTACCAAAACCTTGCCATGCAAACCCAATACATGCCTACATTTTGCTGATACAGATTTTAGATAGGTGCTAAAGGGTTCTTCCTGCTTTTCCTTGAGTTGGGCCTCTGTGCTGTTCTTGTGAAACACCACAACTTCCCGACTGTATGGGTAGGATGGGTGAACATTGTTAGCTACAACTATGCTCACAGTATGTACTAGGGTCCCTGTAAGGGCTATCAAAAGATATATAGACTGTGGTAATATGAGCCCAGATGTGTAGCTGTGCTAATACTTACTTGTCCAATTTACTCTTTTTTGTGGTATATTAATTGATGGGGAAATATTAGCTCCTAAGGTAATTTCTGCAAATTTTAATTACAGCTTACAGTTCGGTTAGATACGCTCTAGGGCTGAAAGCTCAGGATATTTTCTTTAACATTTTCTCTATTTGAACTAACAGATAAATGTTCTCTGGAATAGTAATTTTTCCCCCTGATGGTATAATACAAAATAAAAAAAAATCTTAAAATGCCCATCTCACTGAAGTAATACCATGAAAGGGCCAATTTTCAGACAAGCCTCAGACCAGCCTAGCATTTTACATGCAGAAGTTTGGGGCATGCAGACTGTGAAGGTGTGAGAGCAGTGGCAGCTCACTGACCCAAAACCCTGAAGCTCTGAAGTGGAGGCCTGCTACCAACTCAGGCACTGACTAACGGGAAGTTGGGCAAACTATTTAGAGAGGAATTTCTATAAGTTCTTGGGCTTTTTATTATATGCTTCCTTAAAAAAAAAGTAATCCAAGCAAATAGTCCAGAAGCAGAATCCAAAGCCTGATTTCCTATGGATTTCTGTCTACTGTGAACTAAAGAATGAATTTCCAAAGGAAACATTTGCTGTCATTTGCAGAATTTGTAACTATGGTCTCCTTTCTGGATTCTCTGACACTTGATAAATCATGAGGTGACACTACAGCCATTTTGTTTCTCCTCAGTCTTTCTGCTTGGCTATGTCATAAAACTCACCTTTCTTAAACTAGTGCCATCTTCCTGCCTTGGAAGTTATCGAAAAACACAGACAGAGAGAAATGGACAGAGCAAGGCTGCAGTTGCATAGATTTCTTAGAAAACAAACTGGGAGGAAACACAAGGGCACCCGAACATTTTCCCCTGCAGTTGAAATATAATTTTAACACGTCTGTATGTAATATTGAATTGCTGTGGCAATGTAGATGTCTTGCCCACGAGAACTGATAAAATAGAGAATACATCTGAAGGTAATCCATAATGCTATCACTCACCTGAAGATAAAAATCTCCACTGAAGGTTTTCAGGGAAGCAGAAAATAAAATAGATAGTCCTTCTTCCATTTCCACACCATACTCTTCAGTGTTTCTGGAAGGAAAGATGACGGCTTTCAAAGGGACTAAGACACCACATTGTATATATAACGTATTCCACTGAATATAATCAATGACAGTTTATCAGATTACTGACAAAAGCCCGGTGTGTTTTAAAAAAAGTATATGCTTCGTGACAATGTTTCCCAGTGACTGATTGATGAGAACAGTGAATCTGTTCACTAAGCTATTTTGAATACAGTGCAGTTAGCAAGTGCCATTCTGGTACAGGTACGCGAATCAGACAAACATTTGATGGAGCGAAGAGGAATGCTGTATAAGAAGATATGTCACAGAAAGGATAAAGTCACCTTACTTTTACTTTACATTTATTGTGAAAGCTACCTTTGATGTATGTCTGCACTTATCTGGTTTGGAAGTTTTTTAAAAAGCTTCCTTTTAAAGAAGCTTAATTGAAGCTAGGCAAGGCTGAGTTACTTTCTACAGTTAAGCTGACAAAACATTTTAGAACTGTAAGCTGCAGCATGCCCGTGGTGGTGGGAAGAAAGAATATGGCCATGTAAACCAGTTTCACCCTTCCTGTGCTGCACTCAGGCCTGTAGCATCTTTAGAGCACAGAAGCAAAATGACTGGTGGCTGGTAAGTGCAGACTGGGGAGGTGGTCTAGTAGCTGAGGCGCAAAGCATTCATGACCTACCAACAGATTGTAAGAGGAAGATTTACCTGTCTTAAATTGTAGAGAACATGCTAGCAAAATATATGATTGTGTAAACCTCTGAAATTCTGAACATCATTCTCAACAGCCTTCCATGCTGGACATTAGTTAATAGAGATTTAAGTGTTTATTACTACTGTTGATAGCCACAAACCTATGGAATTGTTTCAGATGTTTAGTAATATGTGTGGTTGAACTTTATTTACAATAGACTTATTTACAGATATAGTGCATTCTACAGCATTTGAAACTAGCTCAACAGAGAAAAATGAAGCCAAAGATTTAGAAGGTATCAGTACAAATTTCTTGAGAAAACTTTTAAAATAAACTTAAGGCTCTCAATAAGAAGTGGTTCTGAACTATCATAAAAGAAGCAAGCACCACAGTACTTACTGCAGTGAATAGGACCTGCTATCTACATGAAGTTACTTTAGAAATTTGTATTTACGATATGCATTATGGAATTTCATTACTGTGAAGTATTTCAGTACTTCACAATAACCTTGTAGGAATAAACAGCATTTCCCTACTTTATTTCTAAGTGTAGAGGTTGGAGTACAGTGAAATGAAGGAAGGCTTCTGATAAAAGCATTCACTAAGTAGAAAATGTGGTTCTTAATAATTTTTGCTATGCTACTGCTGCATCCTGGCAATGTCCAAACTCCCTAATTACCTAAGGTTTTGATAGTAGAGTACCTTATACCTACAGATCTGTCCTGGCAATGACTAGAAGTGATTTTTCAGCCACTGCAATGATGAGTGTATCTTACACAAATCCTGCCAGGATTCACAGACATGGCATGTTCTTTTCATTTGGGTGAAGGGATTATTTAAAACCTGAACAGATTGGGTTTATGCAAGAATACAGCTAGAAGAGAATGGGATGTTGTAATCTCTCTTGTCTTCAAACAACTTGAGCGCTCACCCAAAAATCTAAGGTCTAATTGCCTCCTCTGTCTGACAGCTCTTGAATCCCTGTCTCCCACCCCCCTGTAGGATATCCAGCAATCAGACTCCTGGGTGGTATAAGGTGAAGTGCTATGTTTGTTTCATTTTGCATGAAATAGTCGACAGCTCAATGAACTATTCAGTGAAAATGTGAACGTCACTCACTGCTCTAATGACAGTATTCATCTGGGAAGGGGGATAGTTGCAGCTACTGAATCCACAAGTATTTCAGATTGAATAAGCATTGGAGCAAAGTGCACAACACAAGTTTCCACACAAATTTCCTTACCAACAGGCTGGGGAGCAAAGCTCACTTTACTTGCTCTCTTCAATATATACCAGATGGGTATTTAATTAATCGCTTGCAAGTGAAATAGTCCTGCAAAGGAGTCCTACTGCAGAACACCATACTGCCTCTGCTGCTCAGGGCACTCTTCTGAGAGATGGGGAAGAGGCTCCAATCTACTCAGAAAGAGTGATGCACGTACAGAGGAGCATTAATTTGAGACATTAGGTAGTTCTTATCGTTGGCTATTTTAAACAAATTACCTCTTAGCATTTGGGGCTCAATAGATTCTACTTTGCTCTGTCTTCTGTCCAGCTTAAGGCTTCAGATTTTATTCAATAACCAGGCAACTGAAAGTTTGCAATTTGAAGGTTGCCTCATTATCAGCTAATACAGATAATGCAAAGGAACAGGTCTTTATAAGAAGTTACCGACAGGACCAAAACACACAGAATGGGAGGAGCCTAAAGCTTGGAAATTAAAACCTCAAAAAACATGACTGAGGATGTGTGAAAAATACTTGAATTGACTTTACTGCGTTTTTATAAAGGCTTATGAAAAGACCTACAAAACCTGTTTTCCCTCAGCTTGGTTTTTATTTAAGTAACCAGAAGAAACATGGAGGGAAAAGCCTTTTGAAAAGAAAGATACGGGGATTGAAGAGTCTGAAGCACTTTGTCAGTGGCAGATTACATCCTTTCTTTATTGCAGAACAATCTGCAATAAGATTAATGAAAGAAACAAAATGAGTTTAATAAAGAAATCCTGTAGGGATCAAATGTTCATGCTATGCATCTACAGTTACCATATAATCTTGTTTTAGCTGATTAGATTGTTTTATCAGAAACCCGGGTAGAAATGTAGTGAAAGATGGAGCTTAACATGATAATTCTAAATTAAAGCATATAATAGTAGACACAGGTCATGCTGATTCATGTGACTGATGCACATGCAGGAAGAGTTAATAACACTGCATTTCAATAAGCTGTCACATTTGGATGTACCATTTTAGTGGGAGGTTACTCAGAAAACATACAATGATACGGAAAAGTCTCAAGATTTGGTCTCACATTGTCTAATAAAGGAAATAAGATTTACATGTGAAATTTATCCAAGAAGGATCACCTGTGTTTTTTTCTAGCTAATATATGGAACATATCCCCTTTCCTGGCTATGCTGAGAATGTTGTGCTCCCCCTTAAAAAATCATTTATAGATCCCCTCCTGTTTGAGCCTTATTCCTTTTCTGGAATACATAAATATATTCCTTACTGATATTTTTGATGGTTCAAATACAGACAACAACTTCTCTGATGTATGAAGTGATAGAATGGTGGTGTAATTGATTTCTGGACAAATTAGCACACAGGTAGTTTTGATATGCTATTCACTATGTGTGTATTTGGCTGGAGTCAAATAATTTATTCTTTTATATAAAAACTGTAGTTGGCCACAGTTAATCTCTTTTCTTTGGAAAAAAAAAACAGCTTGATGTTAGATGAAACTGTGGTCATTTATTTACGAGCAGTGTAAGGGAGACAAGATTTTGGATGAGGGTGGGACAAAGATAAAATCTGTAACTGTTACTCAGGTAAAGCCTTTTTTTATTGTCTCTATTTGTATCCTATAAGGGAGACTGTCAAATGCTCAAAGGAGAGTGGAGCATTCAACTCTGGTTGCCTGTAATTCTTCTAAATGCAGACATAAAAGGGAAATATTCCTCAACCCGTTTGTAACTGCGTTTTGGTTTGTAGCGTTACACTTCCTCTCTTCTCTGCAGCCAACCATTTTCTGCTCTTTTTAGAAATGCCTAGATGCTTGAGGTAGAAGTCAGGCTCAGTTTCTGTCAAAATAAGGAACTAGTAGCTTAAATATATTGCTCGTCAGCCATTATAACCTGAAGCTGCATATTTCTGCTTATAGCAAACAACTTAATAATAGAGTAAAATAATATTTTTTTAATTTAATATTAATCTGGAATATTCTTGTGATGTAATATTAGGCCTTATTAGGCTTATATTTTTGATATTATGTCATCTAAGTCATACTTATAAATATCTCTCTCTAAAGTGATCGAACCCATGTCTCTGAGCTAAGAGCTGTAGAAGGCAGCTCAGAACAGCTGTTTAGTGAATCAATCACAGTGCGCTGCTTTCGCTTCCTCTGTTCTTATTACCGAGGTCCTCAGCACACTGCCTGCAGCACCTGTTCTTCCTCCAACCAGTGGATTTTATTGAAGTACCACTTCAAAGCATGATGATATGAGGAGAAATTGATCACAAAGCAAAATTTTAGCAGAGTGTATGGGCAAGCGATCGTGCCTTCATTATGGCTGCTGTATGCAAACAGAACAGTGTCCAAACTAATAACATAATTAAAGTGTTACTACACGTATATCCATACACAGAAGCACACGCATTCATATCTGTACATAATGTTTTTGTTTCAGAAAGCTAAGAATAACTATGAACCCCATTAGCTGGTAGAATGTCTCAATAGATGGTGGGGGAAAGGGTTTGTAATAGCAGAGGACTAGAGATGATTTTAATGAGCATACCCCAACAACACTCCACAAGTGAGAGGGAAGACTGAGCTGATTAAAGAGTGGAAGTGAGAAGTACCATTCCAACAGTCTCCTGAAAAATGTGAAAATAGCAGCTAGTAAAGCTCTTTTTTTTCTTTTGTCTTTTTTTTTCTTTTTTTTTTTACTAAGACACCTAAACCACATGCATTTAAGACCACTGAAAAGGAATCATCTAATAAGCTTTCTCAGATATGCATGTTGATTTTTAATAAAGTTTAAAACACAGGGGAAATTACAGAGAACTGAAAAAAAGCTTATCTTTAGCCAGTAGTTTATAAGGGCAAACTACCCATCAAATCTCAATCCTAGGCAAATAATAGAATGTTTGACATCACCATTAATAAGGAATTTTATTCCCCTCTTCTAAATATCAACTTTATTTTATAAAAAATAAATTCTTTCAAATGAACTTGATATTTTTCTTAGATTATAGATCTAGTTGATAAGTAATATCAGTAATGTATTCATTTTTTTACATTGTGTCAGGCATTTGCCATAATAGCATCTCACATTTTTATTAGGAAACTAGAATCACAATTATAAACTTAGCCTGAAAACATTAGATGGATTAAAAACTTGCTATCTAATGACTTTTAAAATGCGGTTGTAAAGAGAAAATGATTGTGTAGTAATGTTTCCAGAGGTTTCCTACAAAGATTTTATTTGAAATCTATGCTATTTAACATTTTTGTCAGAGAAGAAAAGAAGAAAAAAAAACCCCACTGAAACAGTCTATGAATGACACAGAAGTTTTCATAATGGTAAGTAATGAATAGGAACTATCACCAATGAAGAGTCACTTGGTTAGTCTAGTAACTTCATGAAATCAAGCAATTTGCATTTCAGTATGACCAGTATTGGATCATTGAATCATATTGAGTCAAGGAGAAATAGCTGTCATAGCTGAGGGATGAGAGACTATCCTGGGAACCAGTGGGTCTGAGAAGAATAAGAAGATTCTCCCAAAGAAGATCTGATAAATATTTAAGCATGTGTGTGCATAATTGTGGTCTTGAAAAGTCCAAATAGTTCTTGTACAGTCCTGACACACCTTATTAATATTTTACTTAAATTGCCCAATATAAATGGAATTGCTTCTTCACAAAAGGACTGGCTTACACGTTTAGCCGGATCAGGTTCTGAAGTGTGGACAGATGTCCCAAGCCCTGCTACGATGTCCCAAGCCCTGCTACTCATGCCCATGCAGTGGCCTCTCCCGTACTTTTTGCTGGGAAAGATTTCATGTTGTCCCCCGGACCAGGCACAGTCATTGTCTGGCAACTGCTAGCTGACACAGATTAACAAGTAAACATTATGAATGACAGAAATAAATGTGTCCCAGCTTTGTTTTAGCATAAAGGTGTAGGATGCCTTACAGTATACACGCATGGCATTTAAATAAAACATTTTGTTTCTGAGATGTCTTTCAATGCCGCTTGGAAGAAAGAGAAAGCTTCCATTCATTCTTTAGCTTGCCAGTACTTAATTTGAGGGAGGGAGCAGGGTGTGAAATCAAAGAATAAACAACATTTATGTCAGTGTTGTTTAAGAAAGCAAAATTGATTTAAAGAAAATCAACCTAAATAGCTGGAAACTCAGTATGAGAAAGCTCTTATTCACAATTTTTCTGCTGTAAGATACCATTGACTTGTGCTCTGTAAGTTCCGTGCTTTTAGTCTCAGCTGTTTGTTGCACAAGAGCAAAACTAAAAGGCAAATGATATCACTGCTGCCATATTTATGAAATTTAGAGAAGTGAGGGTCTGAAAGCTTAATTCAGTAGAGGTAGTTTTCCTAAGTTCCTACTTTTCCTGAGCTATTGCTCATAAGGGCTGGCATGCAAGTACGTCTGAGACAAAATGGGCAGAGTTGTGTGTTTCTCCTTCCCCTCTGCTTGGTGTGTCCACACCTTGAACACAAAGCCTGCTTCTGAGAAGACCGTGAGAAAAATATGGGGGGCAGGGGAAATAAATAATACTCTGCCCCAGGCCCCCCAGGGCTGTCCCAGGAGACCATCAGCCCCACGGACTGCTGATACCCAGCACCGTGAGGCCCTGGGGGTGGCTTTTGAGGGCACTGCACAGGGCTGGTCCCTGCCCTGGGGTATGAGGATCATTATGGGATGGGGGAGAGAAGCATTCTGGGATTGTGTGAGACTTACTATGGGAGGGAACATGGTGGTTTGAGGAGGAACAAGTATGGGGGAAAAAACAGATCAGAGCAGTCTGTCTTCTCATTAAGCTTCATTTCTAACTCTTTTCCTGGGTGAGAGGCTCTCTGTTCTCTGTGTGTGTGTTTGCGTGTGCAGGTCTCCGTGCGGCTGCTGGGGTCAGACTGCAGGTCAGAGGCTAATGTGTCCATGGTGCCAGCGACTGGGGTGAGTGTGGGTGCGTGAGTGAGTCAGTGATCACCAGCAAATATCATGCCAGACTAGCCAGTGAGGAGGATGGGTGGGCTGAGAGCCAGGGGTGTGTGTGTCTGAGATAGGGAAAGGTCAGAGTTGTGGTGAGCACATGGATACAAGTGTGCTGCTAAGTTCTGCAAAGATGGATGCTGTCCCCTGGACATATTCTGGATACAGCAAGCCACACGACAGACTTCCCCTTCCCTCCTTCCCCTCAGAGAGAAGACTGAGGACTCCAGGATATTCATGGGTCACACACACTGCTTGAACAGCATAGGTAGGCATGAGCAAGTTTGGTGTTCTCACAAGCAACAACAGGCACCTCAAATGGGGCAACATAGTGGAGTGTGTGTTTTCTCAGACATCCTACATGAGCTGGTTCCTTTCTTTGTCCCATCCGTAACTGTTCAGGACAGCTTCTGTTGCAGACTTGCTAAACAGTCATGTGTACATTTGAATGTAAAACGCACTGTGGGGTCTCTTAGCTTCAGCAGAACTGCTGCTTGATCTGTTCCTGCAAGACTATAGTGAAGTAGTAGTTGTCAAGACTTCCTGTGGGTGAAGTCTACAGTCCAGATACTTCACTGCTACATATTTATTAACCCTTTGCTAAAACTTCTGTGTGGCCTGCGGTCATCTGCATAGGGATGATATAGTCCTACAGAGGAGAAGCACCATCAGCTCACATACCTGCTGACTCTTTAATGCTACTAACTTTGTGTCTGTAAGGAGGTAGATAATGCAGGGCATATCGCCATCTTATCTGAGGTGGCAGAAAGACAAACACTGTATACTCATCCAGTGCCCACAAATCCACTGTGATCTAGGAAGACTCACATTAGCAACACACCATAAAGTCACAATGGAATGAGTTTCAGGCATACAGACTTTGCTGATCAGCTTGCCACCTCCACTGGCACAAGGAACGTCAGCACTACTGACTGCCTTGGAGAGCCCAAGGTACAGTAGATAACTAGAATAAAGGTGTGCAAGTCTGGTCTGAAGAGTGAATTTCCCTGTCTCAAGGCACTGTTCTGGTAAAGTTTTAGACAGCCGAAGTCCAGCATGTGGGGCATGAGGATGAGTAGGCTGGCATGGCAGGGCAAGGGTCTTGGAGGAAGGCACTTAAGTATGACCCTCCACAGCCATGCTTTACTTGCATCCATGGTCTGTAAGCTCTGTGTAGAGCATGCATCTTGCTTTGATCTCACATCTCCCTTCTTCAAAATTGCTACTTTTTAACCAATAGTCTGGCTCAAGCCTGGCTCTAAACCAGTCCTTTAGCTAGGAGGGAAGGAATAGTTGATTTCTCAGGCAACATTATTAATCTGTCCCAGCAGTGGTGTAGGAACTAAGGGCACTGTCTCCTTGTTCATCTAGGCTTGCCTAACAGGATGGCGACAGTATTGCTGCAGAGCAGGAACTGAGAAGTGGTGCTGAAGAGCTGTGGAGAGCATCCTGAGAGTCGCCTGGGATGACAGCAGGCACACTATGCATGTAAGACATTGCAAATGTACATGGAGTAATTCCCATGCTTAATTTTGTCATTACATTGGCTTTCAGCAAAAGCTCATCTGATACACTCTTAGGCTATCCCTAAGCCTTAACTCTATAGATAAAAAAGAAGTCACTTCTCTAAGAACTCAAACACTGCTACAAAGGAAAATATAGCTATAACCTGATGATAGCAGGATGAAAGTATGACTGCACCAGAATCAAGAAAGCTGTGATAGCTTTAATACAGCTAGCATAGACAACAGCACTGAAAAAGCAGGGAGAACAGGGCTTCAGTCCTGACTAGTAACCAGAAGACAAAACCTGTAGGGATCCTTTGTGTTTGCTCTGGCTAGACACTGTTTATATGCAGAGATTCTGGCATGGGCAACTTTTCGTTGTTATGCAATATGGCCCGACCTGAAAAACCCTTCACTTTACTCAGCAATTCATTGTGGGCTTGAATCAGTGAACCAAAGACGAAAGATCAGCAGTTTATTCAGTACAATTCAGCTCCATCAAGCACACCTAAAATATGAGAACCAACATTGCAAAACTAACATTTCAGAGACAAATTTGGAAAGATCATATTTACATTGTTGTGAGGAAGATGTGTGCATTTTTAAAAGTCTGGTAAACTTTGTAGCACAAATGCTGAACTTGCATAGTAATAAGCTATACTTTGGCAATAAGGTACATTAGTATAAACTTGATATTTACTGAAAGTTAGAATTCTATTAATGCTAACAAAATACAGTACAAAGACACTTAGTTCAAAGCATCTTTGCAGTAGTTACACTTGGAACTTTACCTAGTGTCTGTTTTAAGAAAACTAAGCTCTCAATACTTTATACCTTTCATGTAATACCATGCTTTTTCCATGTCATACATGAAGGTGATCACGGAGTTGAAGCATGAATCTAATCCACTGCATTATTTAGTGAAGTCTCACAGCAAATGTTGCAAGTATCTCTCTCTCCCTCCTCAGTACAGATAGTTTCAAAAAGCCCAACACATTCCCAGATTCAACATTGTTTTAAGCAACTGATCCACCCTGTGACAGTCTCCTACTTAGTCACAAATTATATTTTAACTCTTTGTGCACGTCAAGAAAATGCCAGCCTAAAGTGTTTTCCTTCTTCTTTCCAAGAATGTCTATAGGTGAATTACAAATAAATAATATTTCACAGGATTTGTGAATACATATATCTTTCCTTCAAGGAGAACATAAAAAGTTCAAACACTGGGTTTCTCTTTCATTGATATGAGAGAGGTGGGAGAGACCCTTTTTGTCCATTTTTCCTCCTCCTCAGAAGGCTTTTTCTGTAGGAGAGGGTCTCACATGCTAAAGTCGCAGCTGCTTCTTCATCCTACAATTGCTCCTTTACCCTATTCTGCGGTTCCTAGTCTTATCCCACTTATGTTTCTCTAAGACAGCATCCTTCAGCATGATTCTAGATCTTGTTGGAAGAGATGAGAAGCGCCCTGGGGAAAAAGTTCCATGCTCCCAGTTGTCTTCCTGGAGTCAGAACAGGCAGTAGCACCAAGAAATCTGAATCTGAGAAGTTTAATATGATCTGTCACTCTTAGAGTGCTACTGGAGTTATTAAATACTTGAATAATTTACAAGTAGCTGTGGCAGTCAGAGAATATATGAGATATAAATTTTTGAATGGTTTATAACTAGGACAGGTTTGGGCTACTTTTCAAAGGCATATTCCTGATGCAAAGGTTTCTGTGACAAGTTTCAGGTCCATTTTTAAATTCTAGATACAGTTTTCTTTAAATGTGAGAAATACAAACTTTTCTCTTGCCTTGTTCTCAAGAACAGATATATTATCTTAATTTGAAAAGAAAAGAAAACAACCTCCCCTTAAATCTTAGCATATTGTGTCAGACCAAAGTTAAAGTTTGGCAAATAGTACAAATTGAAAACAATAAGTTATACAGTGATGTAAAACCCAGGGTAGTAACATACCACGAACAGATAGTTCTACAGCACGACTTTTAATTATTGAAGGCACTACTTTAAAGAATTACAATCCCATACATAATCATGTCTCATAGCTTTAGTGACCTATTCAATGAATAACAAATTTTACTCTTGTAAGACTAATTTCAAACTATCTTGATCAGTGGAAGCAGTATGTAAAGTTACTTAACATAGGTATTTTATTAATGAATAATTCATACTGGAATTTGCTAGACACTGATAATTTTCAATAACTGCCTACTTTAGATTTTGCCTATATCTTTAAGTCTTTTCTTTTGAGTAACAGGAATTACTTGACACATGCCAAGAGAAAAAATATTTAATCCTCCAATACACAAATTTCAAATAAGCGTGATATTATTGAGATACTCTTAATAGAAATATATGGGGAAAAAGAGGTTCTGATAATAATGAAGATTCATTCCTTCTTTAATCTTGTCGGAGGTAATCTGTTAGAAGGAAAGATGCATTTGCACTGCCCCTATACAGCACATGCCAGACCAGATCATTCAGACTCACATCCTCTGAGCAACAAGATGTAGCTTGAAGGCAGAGATATTACCCCCTGATGTAGAATAATCCCTGCCAGCATTATGTAAGGTTCAAATACAGGAAGATAGTCATATTGCTGAGTACCTCTAGAGCTTTTAAGTTATAGAAATGCTTTCTACATGAGTGCTGCTCTCTCAGGTTGTATTTTACCACTAACAATGACAAAGAACCAACCAACTCTTCCTTCTTCCCCCTCACCCTCAGTCCAGTGTATAGGAAGGCCCTTTGGACCAATTTTCCCTCATTTAACCCTTCATCTTGTGCCTTACTAGGAGGTTGCTCTACTGGGAAACTATTTTTGAAGAGTCACAACTCACTGTAACTCTTGAAGTACGCTAGCAAAATTACACATATAACATTCAACTTTTATGTGCTTTTCCATAGTTAATACATTTCATGTTGCATTGTCATGGTTTAACCCCAGTTGGCAACTAAGAACCACACAGCCGCTCGCTCACCCTTCCGCCCCCATGGTGGGATGGGGGAGAGAATCAGAAAAAAAAGTAAAAGCCGTGGGTTGAGATAAAGGCGGTTTAATAGGACAGCGGAGGAAGAGAAAGCAATAATAATAATAATAATAATAATAATAATAATAATAATAATAATAATAATAATAATGATAAAAGAATATACAAAACAAGTGATGAGCAATGCATTTGCTCACCACCCACTGGCCGATACCCAACTAGTCCCTGAGCAGCGATCGCTGCCCCCAGGCCAACTCTCCACAGCTTATATACTGAGCATGTCATCATATGGTATGGAATAGCCCTTTGGCCAGTTTGGGTCAGCTGTCCTAGCTGTGCCCCCTCCCAGCTTCTTGTGCACCTGGCAGAGCATGGGAAACTGAAAAGTCCTTGACGAGTGTAAGCACTACTTAGCAACAAACAAAACATCAGTGTGCTATCAACATTCTTCTCCTACTAAATCCAAAACACAGCACTATACCAGCCACTAGGAAGAAAATTAACTCTATCCCAGCCGAAACCAGGACATGCATTTAAATGCATTTCAGAGGTATGTAACTTCCTGCCAGATTCACAGTTTACACAGGAAGAATACAAGAATAATTGATCCAGCACTATTTGTTCAGTGGTTCTGTATAGCAAGTAATAAGACAAGTCACCGCAAGTCACCGCTAAGCATCCTGTGACAGAAATGCCTAAAATTGCATGGAGGTTGTCCTGTAATACAACTTAACATTGTATAATTCACCATGCACCATAGTTCTTTGGTTGTTCTATAATGCAAAGAGACCTCATCTCATTATTATTCACTTATAAACCAAAAAAAGATGAATGTGTGTGCTTTCTGTAGTCACAAACACCAACGTAGATAAGGTAATATCTTTCCTCTTTGCTCTGGCAGTACTTTACACTCTCTATACAAGCATATAAATGACCACCCTCTTTTTCACCTTGTAAAAACTAGGCCCATAAGCAGTAATTGCTCTGTTCTGTATTCCTTGCACGAGCTGCTAAATATTATATTTCTAGTAAGATACACTTGCATTCTAAATATAACTTAAATGCATCCTACTTTCATAAATAATATATTGGTGACTCACTGATGTATCATAAGACACAGTTAAGTAAGAACCAGCTGGAAAACAAATCAATATCAGGTATATGGTTGTTTTAACATCTGTTGGTTCCTCTAATAAGAGATTGTGGAGACCTGTTAAACAATTAGTTTCCAACTTCTGCTTACACTTACAATCTGATCAAACACATGTTCTTGGCTTCATGCAATTAAGTTGGTTTGAATCTAAGAACAGTACTGTGGTTACGAGAGCACTACAAATACCAGCCATATGACAGGGTTGTCATTAAGTGCATCTGAATGGAGATGTTTGTGTAACAAATAGCTCTTGGTGTGACACAATGACAGGACTTTGAACAAATATTTTCTGCATGGGACATGGTTAGAATAATGCATGTAATAAAGAGCAAATAGCTGAAAGCAGTGTTAAAAAACCCACATAAATCAAAGTAGAATAGGCTACAGAAGGAGGAAGTGAAGAAACTAAAAGTAACAGGGATTATGTGAGGCCAGTATTGCTTTAAGAAGCTTTTGTATAACTTTGTCTCTGGCATAGATTTTTTGTTTAATTATTGGAATCCATATAAGTAGTCATTACCAAGTGTATAAAATGACGTAAAACCCAGAAAAATCTATGACTTCAAGGAGCAACATGAAAACAGAGGCTTGTAAAGGGACTTTACACTGCTTCCCCCATACAGCAGTTTCTCCAGTCTTAGCACATACCCCTTCCTCCCTTTTTCAGCTTGACAGTGCAGCCAAAACACCATCACGAGAGTGTACGTTTCCCACCAAAAAGGTGTAGCAACCTCTTTTCCTTTCAGCTCTGTATCCACTGAACATGCTTGCGTTCTGGCGCTACTCAAAGAGAGAAAGCCAGGGCCAGGCAGACAAGCACAGCCACTCCTTGTTGGTGCTCTGTACTTCTGGAAGATAAGAGGGAGACATCGCACAGTGTAGGCTTTTCGCAGGGAGCAGCTGCTTCTGCCTGTGGACAGTCTTCCCTTTGATTGCTTGTGTTAATCTACACCATATCACAGCAGTTAATGTATCTCTTGATGAGGGTCAGTCTATAAATAGCTTCAGGGCACACATGTCTAATA
Organism: Pelecanus crispus; assembly: GCF_030463565.1. Taxonomy (NCBI): domain Eukaryota; kingdom Metazoa; phylum Chordata; class Aves; order Pelecaniformes; family Pelecanidae; genus Pelecanus; species Pelecanus crispus. The sequence goes on along the minus strand of NC_134644.1, from coordinate 154,082,437 downwards.
GCTCACCTCACCACACATACATGTGACAGGGAAATAATAATGCCATTAGCCCAATGTGAAAACTTGATTTTAGATCAGTCTAGCACAGGTGAACACATTTGATCACAGGTGTTATCAGAGACTAGGTTTTGTCCTAGTATCTCATTTTCTAGTCATAAAAAATCAGTGACACATACTGCCTATGTGTAAGTTTGGGAAAAAAAAAACAGTAGATACAGCCCACTAGTTCACATTTCAGAAATTCCCCCCAACACCACTCTTCTTTCAACTGTTATTAACCTTATGATTAACTCAACACCGGCAACAATCCATAGTCATATCAGCACCCTAATTATACAAGTTATTCCTTACACTCTGTTGTTCAAGAGCACGTAAGGACCTGAGGAACTTGGCTAACAAGACAGTACTGCCTTAGCTAGTTCAAAAAGTATTCAATATCCAATTTTCAGAACATATAGGTGAAACCTCTCTCCTGCTGTTGCAGTTTTGTTGCTTTGATCCATAATCTTTGCTTTCTCTTAAAATCTGACTTTTCTCACACTCTTTTAAAAATTGCACAGGTATCTCCTTAAGGATCCTCTTTCCCCAGTTTTTCTTCTTGAATTCATCCCAAGAACCTTAAGCCCCCTCACTATTCAGCAGTGATCCCTAAGTAATCTTCACTAAGCCCCAGCTGAGAGGACCTTAACCCTAACCTGAACTCTAACCTTAAATCTATCCCTAACCTTAACCCTAACCTGAGCAGGGAAGGTCACCTGTGGTGCCCTGCCTTTGCTGCGCTCCTGGGGCAATATCAGGAGGTCCCTCAGGTTGAGCCAGAAGGGCCCCAAGGAGATCGCCGTGCCATCAGGGAAGCTGCACATGCAGGAGCAAGGCCAGAGGCTGCCAGCGCTCATCCCACAAAGGCTCCTGCCCCTGGTCTACTCCACACACCCTCCTGACACCAGAACGGCACCCACATTGCAGGTCCTTCTCCTCCTCCCCTGCCAGTGGGTCAGCTTTTGGCTGACCTAAATTCGATGAACATTTCCTGATGCTGACAGCATTTACCTGCACAGCACAGCAGCTGCTGTGCATGGCGGTGGCTGCCCACACACCTCCTCTACTCCCCAGCAGCCAGGGTACATGGCCTGACCAGCCTTACAGTTTATTACAGGCAGTAACACAGCTTGCAGCCACTGGAAACGTACAGAGTAATGCATTGGTAGAGAAACGGGGATGGCTTTTGCCTGCAAGCAAAATGCTGCTTGTGCTGCACGGTGTCCAGAGGGCCCATGGCTTCAGCCCCGCAGCCTCCTCATGCTGCCCCTGCCCCACTGGCAGTAGTGGGAGGTGGGCTCAGCCATGGGGCAGGATGGCACAGGATCTGTACAATCCCAAGTGCATCCTGTTTTTGAGGCAGATGTCAGCCCAACAGTGAGGGTCCTTCAGAAGCACAGCTCAGTACAGGTTGTGGCATGAAGTGTGGGTGACACATGATGATCACGAACCCTCCTCACCTTCAGCTTCCAGCATACCCCCTCCTTGCCAGACCCTCTCACTCCTGTGTCTTCACCATGAACTAGTTTGTCTTCCACACAGTCTGGCTACCATATATGCAACGGCCATTTCTTGGGAAGGATCTGGCATCTTGTTTGGTGCTCATTCTCTGTGGAGAAAGCTTCTTTAGGAAAGAGACATCTTCTGCACAGCTGGCCAGTACAGAGGGACAGGCACAGTGCTGCTCCCACCTTGAGATGCTGTGTTTGTCACTGGTGATGAGAGAGGTCAGGCCAGCCAGGCTTATTCCGATGGCTCCATCAGGGACAGTCAAGGGTGAAGAGCCCTTTTAAAAAAGAGTTTATTCTGTGCTAGATGTTGTCCCACTTTTGCACATGGGTATCTAAAATGTCCTCCTAGAGCCTGCTACTAGACGTCTGCCTTCCTGAAAGCCTGTGTGGGTATTGCTTTTGTGGGACCAGATGAGACTGCTCCAAAGTAACCCCCTCCACACCCCCAAAACATAGATAGATCGTTGCTGGTAGCCCTCATCTCCTGGCCTTCCTGGGATACTCCGAAACTAGACAGCTAACAGAGCCAACCTGGGGCTGCAAGGGGCCTGAAATGAAGATTATAAAAGGTGGGAGATGCCATGCAGATCCTCTCTGACTATGGTGCCAAAGAAAAGCCCTGTAGAATAACTCCACCTGGTATCAAGAGCTGTTGTTTTTAAACAGTGCAAAACATCACCAGCAAAGGATGCACTCCACCTCTGCAAATGTTCCCGGGCAGGAATAGGAGAAGATGTGAAAGGCTGTGGGCACTTGTTTGTGCAGGGCCATTGTGCCACAGCTGCGGCTGTGAGAGGGGGAAGCAAGGGTCCTTGCCAGGTACTGATGATTAGGAAGGGGACAAAGCAGATGTCCTCAGTGTGAAGCCAGTGACAAGCCTTCCTTGGTCTTCCCACCTCCACATGTAGTCCTCCCTCGCAGCTGCCCAGCCTGCCAGCCTTGCCTGCAGGGCGAGCTTTGCGCAGCTTTTGACACGTGTAGGGAAAAATGAGTGCAGCTTGGCGGCTGGTAAGGCTAAGTGAGCAGAGCACGGCTAGGGTTGGACCTGTAAATACAGCTGTCTCTGAGAGATGGTATGGGAAGACGTATATACCTATAAGAATGCTTGGTATCCAAATAGGGATAATTTCCATAGGTTTTTGTCTATCTGTGCACTTGTGTATTTGTACAAATTGGCTATGGGAAGCACAGTTTCCTACTCCAAAAGGCAGGTGTGGGCTGACTGGTGAGAGAGGCATTAAGGGCATCTGAGCAGGCTGCAGTATGTGCATACGTACCATCAAAACACTCTGAGATTTCTTCCTGTTGACTAGGTTCATCAGCAACTATTTATGAGGTAAATTTGGGTTGCTTAGCAATGATGTTTGCACTTCTCAGCTAGAAATGTTGGGCCAGAACCCCATGGCATCCCTGAGGAAAGGAACACATCTGAAAACCACACACCTAGTGTGGATGCAAGAGCTATTGTTCTGTCGGTCCATCTGGACCGCTGTCATTTCACCTGCATGGGGAGAGGCAGCTCACTGTAAAATGAAAACAGTATAAATGATCAGGGAATATGGTCTTTGGGGACAAAAAATACTCTTACTGAAAGAAGATCATATTGCAGACCACATGTTTTTCTGTCTGACAGCCCAATCTTTTGTAGAAGCAAAGACAGTTTTAAGAAATTACCTGTCACTGCCATAGCACATAACCAGTAATATCAGGCTGACTCCATCAACTTTGCATGCAAATTTGCTCAAGCACTGAAAGACTTTCTGCCAACTTAAGTCTTCATTTAAAGCAACTCCTAGAACAATATTGCTATAAAACTTTCAGTGTAGGAAATCAGTGTTCTTTCCTTATCTTAATTTCATAATTGACTGAACTGTTTTGAATGAAATGTTCCAAGAATGTCATCTTGAAGTAGCACCTGGCAGGCAAGTGGTGAGAGTCTAACAAAGTTATAAGCAATTGGAAGCAGAGTCAGATAATGGAAATTGTCAGGCAAACTTAATAACAGGCTGTGTTACCAACCCTCTATAAGAAAATAGAATATTTTCCTTCACAATATTCATTTAGCTGAAGTTGTGTAGGTGACAGCTTTTAGTGGGTGCAGAATAAATATTTCCTGAGAAATATAATTGAAGAAGAAATTCATTTAAATTATTAATTAAGGTATTAAGCTTGCCAAATTAAATACAGATGATGTTCATATTCATTAGTCCGCCATTTCACTGATCCCTTTTATTCCTAGATTTTTAATAGCACTGTAGACCTACCTAGTGCTCTTCCACATGCTAATGTATTCTGAGCTGACAAGAGAAATTACATGCAAAAGAGTATTTTTTTGAAAAAGAGACCTTTCTGCCCTTCAGTAAATGTCCAGCTTTTCCATATAATGTATGAAATAGTTGTCATTCCAATTTGGTAAGGGATTAAGGGAGGATTTTACTTTCTATGAAGCAATTCATAAAGACAATAGCAATACATATTTTGAAGTGGATCTTTCTATACTTATCCAGATCTGTTTGATATTAGTTGGAAACTAGCCATTGCTTTCAATGATGTGGAGTTAGGCCCTAAACTGTTCTTACAATTTATGAAGAAAGAAAGTCTGAATTCCAAAGGGATGGAGTTGGGATGTTCTTCAGAAGTAATTGTAAATATTTTTGGACCACCTTCTGAAAAGAAACTACACACACACACACAAAAGCCAACTAAAATTGTGACAATGGGAATGCTCTGCTTTAATTCAGACTCATGGCAAAATCCACAGTAAGCTCATGCTGCAAACCTGCTGTGCACTCATTTCTGTACTTATCACTGGCATAACCTCTTCAGCTCTTTTCTTTTTTCTAAATAAGAGGTGCAGGAGTACTGTCTTATATTTGTTGTGAGGTCAGCTGTTTATCTGATAGCCCAGAATTCCTCTTGTTATATTTACACTATCTTTAAATGGAAATAAAAGCTAATAGGTAAGCAATTTACATTCATAATGGGCTGTCCAATCCAGCACAGCCCAATATACCAAGTTACATGGGCAGGTTTTGTTGGCAATATTTTTCTGTCATAATTTCATAGTCTTTTTAAGCACCTTCCTATATTCACTCTTACGTCAAATCTCCAAATGTTTTGTCGCTGTGTAGGCTGCAGACCTATACTTGGCAAAAAAGTGTTATGAATCCCTGATCCAAAACAGGATGCAGAAAGGTCCATAAAAATATAAATGTCAGCTCTGAAGCAACTCCGGATTTTGGGGGAGAGGACGAAGGTGGAGTTTTTGGCAGGAAGGCAAAGTTCTGAAATCAGATTGCAGTTCTAGTATCTTCAAAGCAAGTCTGCTATAAAACTGCAATATTCATGCTTCCTTAACCCCACAGACAGCCTCATAGTGAAGAAGGATTTTGTGAATAAGCAGATTTTAGGAAGACTGAGAGAAAACTGAAAGTCTGACGTGGCTCCACAGAGCGGCAGTGCGCCCTTCCTGCACGTGGCTGACCAGGAGATGAAGGCTTTCCAAAGGGAAGAGACAGAGGAGGAGTGCCAGGTTCAACAAGCAGCAGGCTAAGGAGGCACAAGGCCACTTCTCTCTACTCAGTCGCATACTGGGTGAGGGCACCATTAGCATTTGGGTAGGGTTTGTGGAAAGTAAGAAGGGACTCACTGCAGCTTTCTTCTGTGGGGCAGAGGTGAAGCTGTGGGAGACCCCATTCACAGCTGGGGGAAGAGACTGGGGAAATGGATGGGGCAGGAGGTGGGTGACACTTCTGGAGAAGGAAATCTTGGTAGGACACAGACACAGAGGCCTAGAGATTGACATGTTTGCTCATGGTATAACACATTGGGAATGGGAAGGACAGTGTGTTCCGCACTGTGGATATGTTTAAGAGTTAATTGAAGACTGGGAACTGCTGCTCTGTGGCTGTGCATAACAACATGCTTTTGAGAATACAGCTAGAGCTCTAAAATGGAACATGTAGGATTTAGAACTAAGTTCAGGACATTTCAGGAATCATTTTGTCGGCTTCAGCTCCTTTGAAGTAATTTTTTCCAGATTGGTTTAGGGTATACGTTGAGGAATGTATTCAAGAGCTGAAATACCAGCAGAAACTGTACATATAATTGCATCCTGTGCTCGAACCCAGCACAGATCAATGTTCTACCATCACACTGTCCTCGGGGGAAATGGCTGTAGTCCAGAAAGAATTTCCTGTTGACTCACCACATGGTGAGGTATAGTGGTGAGGAATTAATTAGTCTACGCACTGCTGACATGCTTCTTATTTTAACCGCTGTTTTTCATCTAATCATGGTATATGAATGGAAAGCTACATATACTGACATTTCTAATTCTTCTAAATGTGGTTGCAACACCAGTCATTCATGCTGAGGACTTGACAGCAACTACCCTGGTGTGAAAACTGTTAGTGCAGTGAGTGTCCAGTCATCTCTGTTTCCTTTTTGAGCTCCTGTTTTGTGCTATTAGTCATTATCCTGTGAACTTCTTCATTTCTACTATGGCCTATCCAGGGCTAACACCAACATGCCAGTTACCTGACAACAAAGAAAACTTCTATTCTTGCAATGGCAGCCCTTTGGTGACAGTGCAACAGTGTATGGTGGGAGCTACAGAACTCACTTGGGAGCAGTGTTGGGGAAGAGGGGAAGAGGCTGCCATGAAAACATATCTCTCATCTTGCAGCTCACAGATTTTATAATGATTCATATAGCTCTGCATAACACAAGACATATTTTAAAAGACAATAGGTTTATGTACAATGTTTCCTCACTCCCCTCTGTAGAGTTGTTCAGACACGATGGGAAAAGTAGCCAAATATCTTTGTCCTCAGTACTGCTTTGTTGTTCAGGCCAAGCTTCTTTAGATCATTAGACAGACATTGAATTTTCAAGTTGGCAGAACTCATATACAGTACCCTCATATCATAATGTTAGAACAGCGTCACTCACAGAGTTTTCTGGAGGCTGAAAAAGGGAGAAGTATTTATGACAAGATGGGAAAGATGATGCAGATGAGTCTTTATAGACAGTAGTAAGACATTATTTCAACACAGGACAGGAATCCAACACAGCAGTGAATAGGGAGAGAGGATGTCAGTCCTCTTCTTGGCATTGTCCTAATCCTTCACACAGCCTTTTTATGTAGCCTCTTCTGGTGCTCCTCATAATGCCAAAATTTGCTTATTACTGCAAGACCTGCCAAGAATTTCCCAAACGGAAATTCCTTTTCCAAAAGGAAAAATATTCTGAGCCTTCAATAGCTTAGAAAGACCTGTTTAAAATGAGAATTAATACAAGCTTAAACGAATGTACTTGAAAAAAGGCAAATATATGTCTTAAATTCCTTGTTTCCAAATTAAAAACCAAACCAAACTACAACAAAAAAAACCCAAACCCAGCAACAAAAGCCTGATCTTTCTTACCAAAAATTTTATTTAGACTACTTTTGTAATATTTCTTTTCCTCTTTTTAATAGTCTTGAACAATCCCATCGCAGCTTTAATTAGGATAACCTTTCATCTGTTTATGTTCTACCAGTGACATTTGAAGATTGGCCTTCAGTGAGAGCTTTGGGTGATGTGTACACTGAGTCTTCGGAAACTTCTTCTGGACAAGCTGCCAGCAAACTATTACCCTTCTAAATGTCAATAAGCTAGACATCAATTGTCAGCTTGCATCATTTCTAAAAGCCTGCTCTCTCTGTAGATTAGATCAAAAGTCAGATGCACACTGAAAAAAATAGCACTTGATTTTGATCATGTATTAAGCATTTTTATCCCTTGGGACTTGGGTGAAGAATATTATACTTGAAAGACTCTAGCTTAGTGTTGCACAGTTCTAAAAAACAAAATAAAGGTTTACAGATCAACTTTTAGAATATTGAGCAGAAACCCTAATGGATTTTTTTAATATAAAGGTACATTTAAAAGGGATGTCTACTGAGAGGAAAAATACATAGCAGGAATTTTAAAGAAGGTCTAACACCAGTCTGTGTTGGAGGGGCATGGAGTGGAAAGAAGTTATGGCTGAAGTTGAGTACGCCTCGTGGTAAGACCGTGTGTTTTACACATAAAAATACCTGTGTTGAAGAAAACACATTATTTAGTTTTCTCTGCCATGTGGCCAGTTTCTTCCTGTCTCATGTTGGTGGTTTACCTTTTGCATCAGACCGAGGACGTCACTAATTATTACTAGCAAGGTCTTGAGCAATGGCTGGGAGCTATTTTTAGTTCTTTTGGTGTTATAGTGTTCCTCTATTCTGGCACATTCAAATTTGTCTGGAATGTTAGGAGATGTATGTTCCTTTCAGTATGTTTCATGGCTAAGGCAGCTTCTAACATAATCTCCCTCTTCATTGCAGTGATGTCCTTGACGGAGTCACAAAATATTTCTATTGATAAATATAAAAAAGAATACAGTACATAATATATATATGAATGAAAGACATGGTAGAATGTGGAGGAAATAATCCATACAATGATTTTACCTTCCTTCATACCTTTCCTTGCTATGGGACCCGTATTTTGCCATTATTGTGCCTCCAAAACAATTTAGAACCTCCAACAGGGCCATAACGGAGATGTTCTGGCCCAGTTCTCTGGATCCAGACCATTAAATCATTGTTAGCTGCTAAACCAGCTCCAACAAACATTTACAAAAAGCTCCATTTGCTCTTGCTGCTGCTGCCCCTGCAGAAGCTCTGTTGTCTGTGCTTAGCCTAGTGTTCAGCTATGCCCTCTTATGGTTTGATGGAGAAAGCCAAGCAGACTGTGATGATCCTGGCATTACATTCCCCACCATCTCACACCTCCATACTGAACCACTCGCTTTCCCACTCCCTGTTGATCTCCTTCATGTGCTTTAATTGATGTTCATTTCAGAGCTAAGGAAAGACTTGCCCCAGGGACATATAAAGCATTAATAATTGTATTTCAAAGCTTTATACTTGAATCTTTACATCTGTGACAGAAGTCCCTCATACATCACTTCTTGATCACACCACTTTACTTTGGCATATGTCTGGCAGACAAATTGATAAGCTTTTCTATTCCAAGCAAACCTCTAATACCCCTTTTTGGGCTTTTCTTCTCTTTTGCTTTGGCCTTTATCATGACTGTAGGGTTGCAGGGAAACACATTATCCTAGCTCTATCTGGTAATAAAATAAGTGGTGGGAGACAGAGAGATCCATTTAGTGTTGTCTCCATTTGCAGAGCTTGGCAGTCATTCAGTTGTTAATTAGAGACATACTATTGATGTCATGTTACTAACTTGACCTAATACCAGCCTTCTCTTTGTATTATAGAGCTTTACCAAGTGTAATGGATGTGAGATGTACTGATGTAACTCTCTACATTATGTGTCGTCACAAATACTTTAACTAAGTGCTACCACTAGCAGCCAAGAAACAGATGAGTTGAAGATCTTCATTTTGGTAAGTTAAAAAAAATTGTAACATTAGTCTTACTATTGATTGCCTTTCTAATACTGACTTTTTCTCTCTGCCACATGATATTGTTCCTGTTAATCTCTTGTAACTTGACTAAGCCAAAGAGAATATGAAAATTGTTTGTCTACCTCTGCTGCTGTCTGAAGAAAAGTACTGTTACAATGACATGGCTGTGATGCTGTATGGATTGGATTTGTATCCCACAGAAATCATCCAGCTTTAGTCATCTAAAACTTAGGCAGCAAATCAAGACAGTGATGGGGCTTCACTATAGTCAAGGGAAGAAAAGTGGGTGATTCCTCCCACCTCTCCTAGACACTGAGTTCAGAATGAAATGAAGCACACTCTGGAGATGCATCTAGCCATTCATTACACTGGAAACATAGACATGTAGCTTAGATACGTTGCTTAACTTTTAGATTTCTAAAGTTAGATGAGATGAATCCAATTCAAATGGCTTACTTGTGCTTCTTTAACAACCTGAATCAGCTCATGTGAAAGTAAGTGAAAGCTTACCATTGACCTCCATGGGACTGGAACCATATTCAGATAACAATACAATTATAACATTGTGTTAATGTCTTGTGCTAACAATTGTGCTAATGATAATACTGATACATCATCACTGAAATTATGCAAGACATAAAATTGGCTGACAGTTATTTCTGAGGATGGGTCTATTGCTGACCCATAAATCTCTATTTCTTTGGCCTTCTTTCATTATCAGACAGCTCACCATTCAGAAGGAAATGTCTTTTCCATTTTAGATTTGGATAGGCTTCATCAGATTAAGTCTATTGACAAGTGTTATGAAACTGGCATAGTTACCTACTGAGTACTGAGTGAAAGTTTTTTCTGTAACTGATTCATCTCTTTATGTGTTCCTAAGCACTTATAAGAAAAAAAAAAAAAACATAGGCCTGAGGCAGATCAAATAGAAAAAGATAGAAAGGATTCAGAAGGATCAAAGTGAGAAAAGGTTATTCCCAAATGCTTTCTGAAATGGCAGTCTTCAGTGCTGAACTGAAAGTACTCCATGGTTATTATTACCTATTTGCAATCAGAGCCTGGAGTATGCCAACAAGGAAATGGTCTCCACCGTAGAAGCCATTCTATATCCCAAACAAAAACTTGTCTCTTATATTACACTTTTTTTGTGAATTAGGATTTTTCAGCTCTCCTCCTGCATTCCTCTTGCATTTGTTTAACTTACCTTATGTGTTGCTATGGTATGCAATGGGCCGCCAGCACAACATTGAATGGAGTTATGTTGCCCTGGCAGCTTAGTTGACTAAATAATGTTGTAGCATAGCACTGTATTTCTGAGCATGCGTAAAGCTCCATTTAGACTAGACTTGTTTATGATATCTCCTTCTAAGTGTTGTGCATTCACTGTCTATCATTATGAACATAGATTCAGGATGACAGAAACTTTTGAAACAGCTTTCTTCAAAAACAAAGAGTAACCTTTCATTGACCACAAATGCCTAAAAATAAACATTTTTTTCTTAGTTTCTGGAGCTTCTAACTAAAATGTTCTATATTCATTAATGACTTTTGCAAGTCACTAATCATCTGTTCACTTTAGACATGTATTTAATTATATAAACTTCAGACATACATTTAATTGCATAATTTATTTGGAACTCTTCACATCTGTGCTTTTAGCTTGTTCTGAATTTTCTGCTGTTCTTACCCATTCCTGATGTAACTCACACATGTTGTGCTGCAGCATTTGATTTATTTTCTTTTTTTTTCTTTTTTGACTCAAGAAAGCAGAAACGAAGGAGGAAGATGCAAGGATTTGGTTTGGGTTTTTTTTCATTTGTCTGTTAGCTTAGGTTCAGGCTGTGAAAATGCTACTGCAATGCTACATAACAAGCACCTTAGAGCCATAGCTCAAGCTGTAACCTCAGAAGTCCAAAAGAGTTTTCGCAAAATAGGCATTCTCTCACTTATTTAACTGGTTTAAATTTGATTAACATCAAACTCCATATATTCTCCTAGTGATAAGTTTAGCTTTAACTGTATCACCTTCAGAAACAGTGTTTGAGCCTCAGTCCTCCATACCCAAGAGAACTGGCTGGGCTAGGGAGTACCATCTTCTCCTCCACCCATTCAACCTGTTCTACTTTGTATAATTACTTACTACACTAGAGGCAGGACGGGACCTAGTTAAGACGTTAGTTAGGGGGTGAAAAGACTGAGGGTGGTGTTGCAATAGATACGCATTAGAGGAAAAACTGCTTAGCTGAGACTGACTGTTACTTGGTTTAGTGTGTTAAATACTTTGGTTAGGGGGCTGACATAGGATGTGATTTCAGGTCTCTGATCTGAATCATACAGATTTGATCACATAGGTTTGCCTGACCCCTGAATAATTTTCCCCAGAGGGAGTACGTCACTAGAGTAAGCCTCAGCAGGCATTTGGATGTAGATTCTGTGTTACTTTGGTTGTATTATTGCTATAGGTGATGACAAGTATTTTACCATGTTGGCCATTATCCTTAGGGAATTTCTATAGTGAGGACAGTTAGTAAATTATGAACCTGCACCCAATAATCATGTCTGTCCTGGGGTGTGTTTATTTTTCCCTTTTTCCCTTGATTAAGGCATAGCACCTGAAAAGAGTACATAATTTATGATATTTTAGTATCAAAGGACCTTTCTCAGCCTTCTCCAGTGAAATAAAATATTAATTGAAGGAGCCCTTTAGCTAAACAATAGAAATATAGCCTTCAAACCTGCAAAGGGAGTGGCTGTCCACGGTGTTCAATGATTTCTTGGGAATGTTGACTTTTTCCCCTCTCTTTTCACATTTGTGATCAAGGAGTCCATAAAACTTCAGCTTTGATTAGCCTCTCCCTTTCTAGGCAGCACAATATGCATTGACAAACTCTGGCCTGGATTTGTAATATTTTTGCAGCTGAATAATTCACCAAGCCATTAATGTTATGGACTGCTCATCACACACCAATAAAAGAAGTAAAAGACAAACAGAGTGCTTTGCTCAAACAGCCACACCGTATTTTCTGCTTGTTGTAGGTGGTGTCACATCAGAACAACATCCTTCTCTGGATATCAATCAGAGATAGTAGAGGCAGCATCCTGTACTATATGATTTCTGAAGAACCCTCTTTTAAAAACTAGAGCTGTCTGTGTTTTATGGGAAGCTTGACACCTCACTCTGGCGTAGAGGTTCACCTAGACTGCAGTTAGGCCTAATTACCTTTGAGAATCTTATCACAGATGCTTCATAGAGCTGTGCTGCAAATATTTGCATTCTCACAAATCTTATTTGAGTTTATGTGAAAATGATAGCACTTTGGTTACAATACTGTAGGAATCCAGGGAATGATGTTGAGAAATGCTAGCCGTAGGCTACTGACAATCCTGTTTCACCACAGGTTAAAAACAGGTGGCTATGGACATAGGGATGGGAAACGGCTAACTGTGGAGATCCCAGTCTGTTTATTTGCCAGTGGATTTATGAAAAGTTTGGAAGGAAATAACATGCTGCCAGTCTTCTCAAATATCAGGGTAATATCTGCACTACATTAGGGTGACAATAATGCCAAGCTTTTCACACAGTAAAGTGAGAAAGGAATATGTTCAAAGCAGTATGCACAAGTGCAAAAATATAAGTGCAATCTCCACTTTGCATTTACATAATAATGTGCACTGGTAACATAGGTGAAGTGTAGAGGAGATAATTTGTTAAATGCTTACATTTGATATATTACACCCCACAGGATCCTTGATGTGTTGACATTATGGTTCAGATGAGAGAAGACAGGACTGCAGTAGAGTTGAAGGCAATAAAAACCAGCATGACTGATTACATGGTTGATCACAACCACATGTGATTTTTAACTCTGACATTTTCACTCATACATACCGAGAGCAATAATAAAAAGTCATTCTAATATAGCATTCAGAAGTGCATCCAAACTGTTTTGAAAAGGTGGTCAGTATTGTTATTTCCATTTTACAGAAGACATGGTAAGACAGTATCTCTTAAGCTCTCACTACCAACCCAGGGTTCCAGCACAGATTTCCCGTACCCCAGGCTGTGGCTATGAAAACAGGTTCAGTAGGGGAGGATCAGTTTAGGGAGCATTTAAACAAATTGGTCATGCACAAGTCCATGGGACTGGATGTGATGCACCCACCAGTGCTGATGGAGCTGGCCCATGTTATTGCTAGGCTTCTCTGGATTCCATCAATTCCATTAACTGTCTCACATCATTTTTCCTTCTTGAGTTTTTTGGATGCTATGGGTGTTACTTCAATCAAGCTTGTAAAACCTGTTACATTTCCATATGTCATATATAGTTTTGAAAAGAAAAAAAAGCTAAAAAGCACAGATGTATTAGGCAGCTCACATAAAAAAATCTGGAAGGAATTAAACTGTTAGTTGTATTTTCAGCTGGGTTTTTTTTGAGACAAAAGTCCTTGGGACTAATCCTACGCTTAACTGTACCAGCTGCATCGCTTTATGTGGTGGAGTAACTCTTCATTTACAGCAGAACATAAAGAGAATTGGCCCCTTTAGACTTCCTTAGAAAATTTTTATAGAAAGAAATTGGTGTAGCTGTTTGTGAAAGATATCCTGTGTGCTAACAAGAGCTTCAAAAGTTCCCAGTTGTCTGTCTCTCCTTTTTTTTCATTATTTTCTTTGTTTATCTAAGTACCTTAGCAATGATCCTAAAATTGGAAATCACTAGCAGAGGTATGGCACCCTCCTAAAAAACTGAAAAACACAAGGAGAAAGAGAGGCCAGGGACCATACTAAGGTAGTGGTTCTGCCTTTTCCTTCCTTTATTTGAAGACATACGGAAGAAGAGAAGAGTCTGCTGAAACATATTAAATGGTGCACAAACTGCAGATGATGTACTAAGCTATTACTATTATTGGAACCAAATCTTCGTACTGGTGTTTCAAGCAGCAGAGCATGCCTGTAGAGCACAGTGTTCAATGAAGGCTGGAAGAAACACAGTTTTGTGCCATTTAACCCAAACTGAGCCTGACATATCTTTCACCATGTTTTGAAAGGAACACTGTATGGAAATATATAGATGTACAAAAGCAAAACGTGACTCCTTTTCTCTCCTTTTGATTAATGTAGTCATGCTCTCACAAGCTGACTTGTTTGTGTAAAACATTATTTTTTAGTGAAAATAATCCTTTTTATAAAACAGAGAATGAATTATACATTGCTCTTCTGAAAGCACACCTCTCCAATAGAGTAAACTTATGAATCAACAGCTTATAGCCATTGTTTCTAAGCACACTCTATTTATAGAGGGGCACTTACATGACATGGCAGAGGATAACCAAAGATAAAGGTAATTTACCAGAGCAGAAATCTCTACTCCACATAAGATGGTATTAAACATCCCACATTTACGTGGGTTTATTTAGTCTTTGGACACAAGCATTTCGATGTTCGCAACCTGTGTGAGACAAGAATTTCAGTCAGGGCTTGCATAAATCTGAAGCACTATGGGAAGAAAGAGGGACGGAAAATATGAGCAGCAGAGGATCTACCAGGAACAGTTAGAGGGCTGTAGCCCTCTTCATTTCTGTCACCTGGGGTCAGCATGCATTACATGTCACATGACTGGCATCAGTCCAAACAATCTCACCTTATGAGCATAACTGCATTTATTCCTTAGGATACCTAGATATCTGGCATGCTATTTACAGAGTATTTGCTTGGGGAAATAGATATGTAGAGATTTAAGAGCAGGAACAAGCACAAGGAAAACAGAATCTTGCCTTGTGTGTGCAATTATACTGCAAATTCAACCCCTGCCTACTTACCATCACTTTGTATTTACATGTTCTTCACCTCTCTTACATGTCATCACCTCTTCACCTGCAGTGGCCTCATCACAGTCTACAACTTCCTCAAGGCAGACAGCAGAGAGGGAGGTGCTGATCTCCTTTCTCCAGTGACCAGCAACAGGACAAGAGGAGATGGAATGAAGCTGCATCAGGGGAAGTTCAGATTGGACATTAGGAAAAGGTTCTTCTTTGAGAGGATGGTTGGTCACTGGAACAGGCTCCCCAGGGAAGTGGTCATGGCACCAAGCCTGTCAGAGTTCAAGGAGTGTCTGGACGACACTTTTAGTCATATTGTTTAGTTTTAGGTAGTCCTGCAAGGAGCAGGGAGTTGGACTTAATGATCCTTATGGGTCCCTTCCAACTCGAGATATTCTATGATTCTATGATTCTCACCTTTTAATGGTGTTTTAAATGGTAGCTCAATAGTTCTGAGTTTATTGGCCAGAATGGTGAGCAAGGCAAACTCTAATCCAAATGAAAACGGGTTCAGTGAAGGGTAAGGTTATCTTTTATTTCTTTCAGTTCATACCAGCCGTAACTTGAGACCCAATTCCTTTTCTTGCTGTCTCAATACATTTGATTAGATAGTTTTTTTTCAAGATGCCACAAGGACTTCTGAGCTTTAACCAGTCAAGAGGGATTTTAAAAGATTTTCTTAACTTTCTTATCACTGCGCTAATCATGTTATGGAAAATGTTTCAACAACCCCTATATTACAGGTTTTGAATAGAATCTTTGAATAAAATAGAAGGCAGCAAAAACTTAAAAACACCTATGCAGGAATAAAACTGTATGTTTTTACTCTTAAGATGAATAAAGGCAAGAAGCTAATTTCTAGAGTTGAAGAGAGACCTTTTCTATGCAATAGTGGTCTGAACCAATGCATACTTCTATACAGTTTCATTTACAGTAGTCTGAAGATAGTTAATGATTTAATAAAGAATACCACTTTTCTTGATATATGTGTATTTGTGTGACCCTTAATCAGTTATTCATTGAGAATTATGAGAAGATATATAGGTAAGTAAAAAAATTACAAGGACCATCTAAAGTACATTTCTTTTCAAAGCCTCTCAGGCTACAGACAAGATATATTTCAATAGCTGGAAAAAAAGTTCCTAGAAAGCTGTACTGTACAGGGAGGGTCAGATGCTGAAATCTGCTGTAATAAAGGGTGAACATACCAGAACATGCTGGAAACCTGTTGTGGAACCACAGTTACTGTAATGAAACAAAATTATCACACTGCTGTTGGGAGTCCATCTAACTGAGCAACTGTAGGTGGAAGAGAAGATATGACAAGGAGACTGCCAAACTGTTAACTTCTGGGAAGTTTCTGGAACTACTGTAGAGAAGGACACAGAGATCAGATTCCCCCACTACCAAAACCATCATCAAATCTTGACAAGATGCAATGAAAATGTGAGCTGTCTCCCTGTGTCCTGCCCTGCAAAAGGGCTGAAGTAATGTGCTCTCTCAACACTCTCTGGCCATTTTTCACTTTTTGGGTGTGAATTGTGGTTTATAACTACCACTGAATACAGTAGGTAGGACTCAGTCTATTGCTGACTACAGCTGACTACAATGACTACAGCCATTGGAGATGCTGTAGGCTTTTGAAGACATCTGCATGGGGCTGGCAGAAGTGACACTGGACCTGGTACAGCAGACCACTACCCCTCAGAAGATGTAGATGGAAGACAGGTGAGATATGTAAGGTATCTCAAATGACAGTACATGCTTATGCCTGGACAACTGAATCATACCCAGTAAGTCTAGGCAGGAACACTGCAGGAGTTCACAAAACCTCAAAGATCACTGACTCACTTCTTTTCAGTCCTGTTTTAAGGGTATATTCTGATTTAATAGCCTCGCTGCAACGTGTTTTAAATGATGCATGAAGTGAAAACCCCAAATCACTAGAGGCAGCTGTTTTTGCAACCATTATGTTGTTCTATGCAACTGGTTTCCGTACTTGGTACAAAAACAACCAGGCCCCCCATCCTTCCTGTAATGTCCAGACTGAAAAGCAATATTTTAAAGTGTTTGTGAAACATTTATCTTTAAGTTTGCCCTCTTCACCCTTTCAGGGTCTTGACTGCCTTGATCTGTAAACCCTCTATTTTCTGTAGCTGGAATAAAGCATATAAGCGTATTTGCCCACACAATTTCCGTTATGACAGATTTTAGTTAAAGATACAGTTACGTGCTACTTATCTTGTAAAGAGATAGGAGTAGAAATAATCGCAGTTCTGAAATGAAAAGACTGGCAGATTTTTTTTTCTTTCATTTTTGTTAGTTCATGTAAGCAGTATAAACTGGTAAAATCAGGAATTAGTTGGGTAGACTGGGCAACTACCACAGCCAAGGTACAAGAATAAATGGACCAGTGGAGTACAAAGATGGATTGGATGACCTTTCACAGTTCATTCCAGCGCTATTTTCTTTAGTTCAAATAAATAGCATAATCCAATGTGGTAAGCTTCGCGTTAGTCAGATAGTATCTTTGCTTTTAGTGATTGCAAGTATTTGCAATTTTTAGAGGAAAGATGAACAGCACTGTTAATAACTACTGATCATTATTTAGTCTGGAAATACATTTGGGTTAAAATGCTGACTTAAAGAGATCAAGATCTCACCTCCAGTTCTTCTTTCATGTTCACTTATCATGCACTTAGACATTGGGAGGGGTCAAATAGTTATTCAAAGTTACTTTAAAAATTCAGGCTGGTAGTTTTGGAATATTTCTGGCCTGCTTCACATCCAAATATAATTTTACTCTTCTGTCTTTAGATAGCTATTGCGTCATCTTTCTTTGTCTCTTCTGGTTTGGAATGTGCATTAGTCATTTGTACCTCTCTAACAAGAACAGGTCATCTGGCTTGATGATTAATGCCTCTCATCTTCAATAACAGCACTAACAATGCTAAAAGCCTCATCAGACTAATTAGTAAGAATGCCCTTGAGCCAGCCACAAGGCCTTGGTACAAATCTGTCATGAGTTCACAGAACTGCTGTTTGATCTTTTTAGTTACTTCTTCTAAGAAATATCTGGTCATTCAAGGGAGATCACAGACACAGCAATCAATTGCTTGAGAGTATCAGTTTTGTCAGGATTTTTCCCCAGAAAGATCATTTCAATGCACTGAGTTCATCACAGTTTTCATTAATGAAAGTTGCTCATATACAGCTGATTGCGTGGCACTGTAACAAATACTGACCAAGGAAGAAAATAAGATAATTCTGAGCCAAAATAAAACTGTTTACTTAAGCAATTGAACAGGAAAGCAATGAAAATAATATAATAATCTTCTACCAAAGATCTGTTTTTTGTCCTATAGGGAAAAATAAATGAAGCCAAGTGGTTGATCCATTTATGTATTGTTTTAAGAAGGGTCTCAAAGTTCAAATGCCATTTTTGCCCTTGTATTATGCTTTACTAAATTTTCTAGATTTTCTAATTTTGAGGCAAGCCTTTTATTTTCAGTTTTACTATTGTTATTCCTGAAGTACTATTATTCCTAATTTAGATTGGCATAATGTAACAATGAATCAGGCTCATAGATCCATATAGCCTTGTTAACATTCAATAAAAGAAGTGAAAGATTTGCTTGAAGACAGAACAAACAGTCTGTGTTTATTAGTGTCAGCTTACTTCCCCAGATCACTACAAGACTTGATTCACCACTACCTAAGTCAGTATAAAGGCTTCAGGGAATGTAAATGAGCAGAACTCTTTGCAATAAGCAGTTCTAAATTTTGCTATCATGAGCTCTGTGTGTGAAATATTTTTCCCTAATTACAAAGTTTTGTCCAGAAATGAGATACTGGTATTTCTGAGAAGTAGTGCAGGCTTCCTTCTTGAAAACTGCCATCTTACTCTATCTTTGATTAACAACATTCCACTAAACAAAATCCTGTGAGATTTGTATTACTCTTCAATAGTTGATGGTGTTATACTAGTCTCAGGATCAGCACTAAGGCATGTCTTCTATTCTGAAATCTGTATCTCTCAAGTCCCAAAATCACACATCATCTTTTTTGTAGCTGTGAAAATTATCCTATGTGCCCAGCATGCTTTATGATTCCCCAGTTGCATACAATCATTGCAACTGTAAGTGAACCAGTTAACATTTTTTGCCCGCATGTACTCAGCAGGCTGAAACTTTCCTCTTCTTCCCTTCTCTGTTCCACAGACTATCACACAGGGCCCCCTCTGTCAGGCCCCAGTCCAGTTTTCCTTTCCTGAAATCTACTGGTATATTTGAATTTTAGTAGGAGCTTTGTCCCTAACCCAAGCAACCTGTATTCTTCCACATCAGGTGCATAGTTTCAGCTTGCTACTTGCTACCTGGCTGTTTCTTGTATCTGACATTGACACATGAGTTCCAAGAAATGTAAAACTCGGAGAGAAGGGCTTCCCTGTGCACCTCCCTGCCTCTCCCCTCACAGGCAGAAGGCTGAATTGCACCTGTGGACAGTGCCAGGCATTCCCAACTCACTCACAGAAAACTCTGTCCTGTTTTTGCATTCAGTAGAGTTGCTGCAGGCAGACAAAATACTATGGAAAGTGATTTTGTCAGTCTCAACATCAAGATGTTTTGGACACATCTGTGGAGACCTTTATATAACACATTTAGAAGAAATACCGCAGTGGGGTGACTTCACAGTAAAATTATTTCATCATTAGTTGACAATTCCAAATGCAGACACCTCTGAAGGGGAAAGCAAGTGACAGTTACAGGGCTTCTCCTTCCTTTGAGTTGTTGGGAAGCAAATCCATTAAGATGCTGCTCTACTCTGTAAAGTAGCACCGCTAACCCACCGCATGGTGGGTTGTATTCTTTCAGTGATTTCCATAGCAAAAATACAGCACTTGCAAGTGAAAAGATGTTTCAGCCAATGCCTCATTTCAGAAGTGAAAATCAAATTGTACAGGGACATACATACATCACTTATGAGTACTAATAAAGCCCCTGTGTTTTTAATACATAACCAATTATTTGGTGAGTCACAAGAAAAAATATTCCAGTTCACTTTCTTAAGAAGCTGTCAACTCTGAAGCATTTATACAAGGCAGAATATAATGTGGCCGTTATCACAACCTGGTAAGGTACGGAACACATAAAACCCATTTCAGTTTAATAGGTTGTATTTTCAGCTAAAATGAACTCTTCAAACAAAGTATATTTGAACATAATGCTTTGTTTAGAAATGCAGTTTTAAAAGATGAAAATAATGTCATAGAGTTTCAGCACAGCTGCACTGAATGTTTTTGTTAAACAATCTAAAACTCTGTGAGTGGCTCCCTACAGATGTACGCTTTGTGGCTAGTTAACTTTTGTTATGCCTCTGTAATTATATATTGGGTCTACTGCAGAAGAGATCACAACCTCTTCTACCTGGTCAACTGGTTCAAAGCTAAGATATGAAGAGAACATTTTAGGTCAGGACCTAAACTGTACTGTTCCTTTCCAGAATTGTTTCCTGATGTTTCCAGCATGTTACTCTGCCAGGAGTGTTTCAATATTATAAATCTTGTGTGCAGATATGTTAAAGGGGGTGATTGTTCTCCTTCCATCAAGCTTCTAAAACTGTTGCTTTGTTTTTTTCATTTTTCATCCCTAATCACCAGGTCATGATCCTCCATAGAGGATGAACATCTCCAACTTAACAGTTAGTTTTGTCTCAGTGCTTTTGGTTTGTTATTTGTCATGCCAAAAGTCCTGGCCTAGCAGACAAGTTAGGCAAACCATCCTTTCTAATTAGTAATTTAATCCTAATCATGAGCCTTTAATTTTACATCAGAATTACATGTTAGTGGTATGTATTTTTAAGTGTTTCTTTTCTTGGTTGATGTTAGTTTGTTAATCATAAATATTTGCAGAATATTCAGCAGATCATTGATCTCTTAAGAGCAAATTGCACAAAGACTCCTAGCAGGATATCTTACTTATGTTTTCCAAATTTGTGTGTAGCTAAGTACAGAATGAAAAGACTTTTTTTCAGTAAGTTTGGACTGCAGAAGTTACAACTTCATACACTTACATTAGTTTTCTATAACCTGCAGTACTTGTCATATTTCCATAATTCAGTGTAAATAAAATGTTGTTCACAGTAAAAAAAAATTCTCCTCAAGTACAAAGACAAATCAATTAAATACAAATAATCCACAACCACTGATCTCATCTGAGAACATGGGTAACCTGTTCCTTGCACAGAAGTGAATCCAGTGCTTAGGATACATTAAGGGGTTTGCTGAAAATGTTCAGGAAGTGTGCATAGGAAGTAATGAACCCAGCTCTCTAGTCCACTGTCTAGTACATCACTAATCCCAAATTAATACTTAGGTCGTTATTTAAACTGAGCAAACGCTATTGCAACAATACACATCAACTACCTTCCTTGCTTTACGGAAAGTCTCCATCCTTTATTGGATGTGAGGGGAAACACAGTGACAAAGGATGAGGAAAAGACTGAGGTACTTAATGCCTTCTTTGCCTCAGTCTTTAATAAGACCAGTTGTTCTCGGGGTACCCAGCCCCCTGAGCTGGAAGACAAGGACAGGGAGCAGAATGAAGCCCCCATCATCCAAGGGGAAATGGTTAGCAACCTACTACACCACTTAGACACACACAAGTCTATGGGGCTGGGTGGAATCCACCCAAGGGTACTGAGGGAGCTGGTGGAAATGCTCACCAAGCCACTTTCAATCATCTGTCAGCAGTCTGGGCTAACCAGGGAGGTCCCAGGTGACTGGAGGTTAGCAAATGTGACGCCCATCTACAAGAAGGGCCAGAAGGAGGATCTGGGGAACTACAGGCCTGTCAGTCTGACCTTGGTGCCAGAGAAGGTTATGGAGCAGATCACCTTGAGTGCCATCACACAGCATGTACAGGACAGCCAGCTGATCAGGCCCAGTCAGCATGGGTTTGCAAAAGGCAGGCACTGCTTGACTAACCTGATCTCCTTCTATGACAAGGTGACCCACTTAGTGGATGAGGGAAAGGCTGTGGATGTTGTCTACCTAGACTTCAGTAAAGCCTTTGACACAGTCTCCCACAGAATTCTCCTGGAGAAACTGGCTACTTATTGCTTGGACAGGTGTACTCTTTGCTGGGTAAAAAACTGGCTGGATAGCCAGGCCCAAAGAGTAGTGGTGAATGGAGTTAAATCCAGTTGGTGGCCACTCACAAGTGGTGTTCCCTGGGGCTCAGTATTGGGGCCAGTCTTGTTTAATATCTTTAGCAATGATCTGGATGAGGGGATTGAGTGCACCCTCAGTAAGTTTGCAGATGACACCAAACTGGGTGGGAGTGTTGATCTGCTGGAGGTGTAGGAATGCTCTACAGAGGGATCTGGACAGGCTGGATCCATGGGCCAAAGCCAATTGTATGAGGTTCAACAACGCTCAGTGCTGCGTCCTGCACTTCAGTCACAACAACCCCATGCAATGCTACGGGCTTGAGGAAGAGCAGCTGGAAAGCTGCCTGGCAGAAAAGGACCTCGGGGTGTTGGTCAACAGCCAGCTGAATATGAGCCAGCAGTGTGCCCAGGTGGCCAAGAAGGCCAACAGCATCCTGGCTTGTATCAGGAATAGTGTGGCCAGCAGGAGCAAGGAAGTGATTGTCCCCCTGTACTCAGCACTGGTGAGGCCGCACCTAGAATACTGTGTCCAGTTTTGGGCCCCTCAATACAAGAAGGACACTGAGGTGCTGGAGCGTGTCCAGAGAAGGGCAACGAAGCTGGTGAAGGGTCTAGAGCACAAGTCTTATGAGGAGTGGCTGAGGGAACTGGGGTTGTTTAGCCTGGAGAAGAGGAGGCTGAGGGGAGACCTTATCGCTTTCTACAACTACCTGAAAGGAGGTTGTAGCGAGGTGGGTGTAGGTCTCTTCTCCCAAGTAACAAGTGATAGGACAAGACACGTAGATGTGGTGCTTAGGGACATGGCTTAGTAGTGGACTTGGCAGTGCTAGGTTAGTGGTTGGACTTGATGTTCTTAAAGGTCTTTTCCAACCTAAACGATTCTATGATTCTATAAAAGATACTGGCACTTTTATTCTAATGCCAGTCACAGCTTCATTCTCTCCAAGTATATAAATTGTATCCTCTGCATTTGAATTCTGAAGGTGTTCTGCTTCAAGTCAACATTTTAATGCACTACTTTGCTGCTCCAAGAGAAATCAGAGAGTAGGATTTTACTTTAGACCTTTTGACCAGGTATTGTTTTTTAATATTGTTTGGTTTTAGAAACCAGCATTTCAAAAATCAATACCCGTTTTCTTGATGTACAGTTGATCAAGACAAATAGGAAAACAGGAAAGGAAAACAGGAAAGGAAAACAAAAGGCAATAATCAGAAGTGGGTCCCACATAATTTGAACTGATGTGCTAATTTCCTAAGGAAACAATGTGCTAATTGCTGTTTTAGTTACCTCATAGGTGTTATCCTAATCAATTCCAATTCCAGCCAAACATACACAGATCCATTAGACTTACTGAGTTTCCCAAATAGAGCAGACCTTGATCTTACAAGGCTTCTTGGTTGCCGACACTCTTTGAGCAGTGCAATCTATCAGTACCACATGAGCTCAGTAGGATCTGTGAGCAACTAGTGCTGGGTCTGATGATATGGCTTTTCAACCTTCTCTTGCTTGCAATCCCATT
This sequence comes from Pelecanus crispus, assembly GCF_030463565.1. NCBI lineage: Eukaryota > Metazoa > Chordata > Aves > Pelecaniformes > Pelecanidae > Pelecanus > Pelecanus crispus. Next base: position 154,058,919 of record NC_134644.1, on the reverse strand, counting down.
TTTTGGAGAGGGGAAAAAAAAAGAGGTAAAGAATTAAAGTATGACTCTAATAAGTGTTGAGGTACATTTTCATAGATACTCCACTCTACTAGACTAGAAACTTAATGGTTAAGAAAACTTTATCTTCTTCATTCTTGCCAAGAAATAAGTTTATTAGAGGATATGAACTGTTATTCCTCTCTTCACTAAGTGAAGACACACAGTTTGCGTTTGGTTTTTCTCCTTCTCTATGGGAAGGTTCTGTGTACTTTCACTCCTTTGGATGAAGGATCAGACTTTTTTGCTTACAATTTCTCTGATAAAGTGGTGTAAAACAAAGAAGTTTTGTTTTCTGTTTCCTCCAGATCACTGGAGAGAAAGGAATGGACAGAAAATGAATGAGTAGGTTTTTCTTTGGTCTTCTATGGAAAATATCCCGCCTTAGGTTCTGTACATTTGCCTACTAAAATAGCTAAACATATACCCATTAAATGCGTTTTCACATAAACCAATTGTACTTATAAAACTCTGTGTGGAAAAGAACTTTGAACACTGTCCTTTTTGCCCAGTTTGAATCTTGTTTCTGTTGCTTCATTAGGGTATTAGTCCTTGGCACTAGCAGCATTTTTCAATTACTTATGATATTGGCTTCCTCTGGTGGCTATTTGAACATCTGATCATATTACTTTCAATGGGAGCTATAGAAATCTTGATGCATACTTTAGGTTTTTGGAATCATTCTAGCCAAATCTTGATGAACATTTTCTGTCACCAAAATTTGTTTTGTTTTGTTTTGTTTTATTTTTAATCAGAAAAATATATTTTAATTATCTGTATAAAATTATATATACAAACAGTAAGATATGCCTACAAAAGAAATTGCTACTATTACTTGATATTGCAAAGATATCTGATTTTCCATTTATTTATTGGCAAATAAAGCAGCACTAATTCTACTATTGCCACCAAAATCATCTGATTCCATGGAGTTGCACTGGCACATGGGTAAAAAAGAAACCAGGAAGGATCAAGTAGTCCATCATTCTCTGAATGTCAACTGTCCGAAGGATCGGGTAGTCCATCATTCTCTGAATGTCAACTGTCCTGACGTTTCCATCCAGTAGAACAATGCACATTTCTGAGTATACGGATCTACACCCTTGTCTGGTAATGCCATTCTCAGATCATTTTTGTCTAATCTTTGCCAAGTTATTTACACTTGGCAAAGTGTAATTGCACATTTATATACAGTAAAAATAAAGTACAACTGTTACTTGCACTATTAACATTTCTAGTACATTACGGCATGGTGTCTGTTGTATTCACCAAATACATATGAAATGTGTTTGTGACAGAGTACTGTAGATTGGACTGCTAAGGATTAGGGAAGGAAGTTGCCTTTTTTGTCTGTTCCAGAGTTTGCATACCCTTCCTATGTGTATTGATTAAAAGATTCTGACATTTCATTTTGTACTATAGCAGCTGTCTCCTGTTCCCTAAATGACAGCCAATAAACATAACCAGTGCCCTTCAGATATTTACAGGCTTTAATTTTTCTAATGGCTCATTATACATTCCCCACATACTGTGTCTGCTATGAGATCTCTAAAAATTAAACTATAGCATTATATCAGCCACTTAGAAAATCCTGTTCTGACTTCATGAAAATCCACAATAAGAATATTACTACTTGTTCCCTGAGTTTCAGCATGCACCTCCCCACATGCTGCGTGCCTTCATCCTACATGAGTAGGAGAAATGTAGCGCACTAGGTAAGTTTATCTACAATACTAGATTGCTGGGAAGCCTCATGAGTTTAGGTCTGCACATTGCGCTCTGTTCAATGGAACGCGTTCTAAAATTGCAAATCGTAATCCTATTATTTCACCAATATTATACAGAATCTCTTTAGCTGAACTTTCATAACTTTTTACAAAATAGATTTCTGCATCCTTCATTGAAAAGTTCTGTTTAGAAAGCTAGGAAATATTTTCTTTGTTTACATAATGCAGATGTCCTATTTCTTAACTTCCACTGGCCACTTCTCACTTCAAAATGGCAGAATCACAGAAGTAACATAAGAAATGGAGCTGCTGAATAATTCTGGATATTCAAAATGTAATTTGCACACCCTCTTTCCCCCACTGACTAAAAGAAGAGTATTTTCTGAAGGAACAGGTAGAGAGATGTATCTCTTTCATCACAAAGCAACAAGTAATAGATGCCCATGAAGTTCCAACTAGTGTGATGCATAGACCAATGGGCACTGTATTTGGAGCTGACAATGGCTTGCAGTACGATTGCCTCTTATCTTTAAACCATTTAGTACTTGCTCCCCCAGAGTGATTGCTGCAGAACTGAAGACAATTCAGTGTTCCTTTTGATAAATGGTTCTTGAAAGCCGAGACATGCTCTGTCTGGAAGAATTCACAGCCATCTGCTGAGAAGCTAATATATTCATCTCACACATACAAAATGGGTTTGTGGGTGATGTCTCACTGCTTTGCACTAATATGACTTTATTGGCATTGAAATCAGCTTGCACGAATGCAAAAATGGAGTTGGAACCTGACCCATGGATTCCATTTAATAACACAAAAAACTCAACTACAGCAACAGGAGAGCATGTGGGAGGAAGGGATTCCTGTAATCTCTTCTTTTCCTTCTAATTGCTCCCTTACTAAAATTTGCATTTGTCTCACATTGGATAAGAAACCTAGAAGAGTATGTTTCCTTTTTTTTTTTTTCTTTTTTTTTCCCCAGTATAATCCAAATCTCTTGTTTATTCCTAACTTCATAAATAATTTTGTAACCGAACACAAGTAGTTTTTAAATATCTTAGGTAATCCCTCACATATTTTCATCACTGGCATCAGGATAAATGCTGTCGAAGGGACATGTATTATTTTTGCTGTCATGTTGGTGATGAATATAGTTTCCTTCAAGCTACAGAGATTGTACTATTTCACCAGGGTCATCTGCCTTCAAGGCTTGCCCTCTGTGCTCAAGAAAATGTATGGGAAAAGCTGAGGCTGACACCTACAATTTGGCCCTGCAAGATATACTGCTGAATATCTTTCACCCCTGAGAAAAATCTCATGTGCTACATTTCATCCCTTACATAAACCATCTCAAAGTTGCGAGAAAGAGCCAACTGACCTCAAGGGAGCTACTTTGAATTTAAACCTGGTGCAGAATCCAAATCTGGTTTTTCCAGCCTTCACTTAGAAATAGTCATATCATGTACGAAGTCAACATTTTCAAACCCAGTAATGTAAAAGATCATGCACCCTTTTCTGACCTCTTGTCAAATCAGATCCATGGTTTACAGTCATAGCACTTCCGCTGAAGTCAGTGAACCCACCTTGGCTGTAGGTGACGCAGGCGTAATCAAAAGTAACTTTATTAATTGAGTGAATGCATTTAACCACTGTAAACCCATTAACTTAGAGCACAATGAGGGGCATATGTTTGGGCTTATGAGTCTGTAAACATCAATGAGCGTAACATTTTTTTGCTTCACTTAAAGTCAATGCAGAATTTGGCTCCTCTTCTAAGCTCTCTGCAGTGGTGCTTTTTGGAAATCAAATAGCTAGTGCATAATCTCTTTTCAGTTTGGTAAATACAGTTTACCATCTAACTGTTGTTCACACATCTTCTTGTGGTTCTCATTAATTATAGTACCATTTTAATCTTCAGGATTTCTGGATAGGTTTCTAATTAATTCCCAGTGAGTAGGACTGAAGAATGTGCTAAATAACCTTTAGCCACTGCCTAATTTCTTATCGTATTCAGGTGTTCCATAAAGAGCTACGTCCTCTTTTCCATAGCTGTCCTTCTAACAGCTTTACTCATATCAACAAAATGTGTTTCCAAGCATAATATTCTCTTGGCATAATCATCTGTTCATTCAGAAATACCATCTGTGCCTTGCTGGAGACTTCATTCTTTTATGAAACTGGCAGTGGTGACAAAGTTCATTTGAATTCCCAGGATATGCAATCATCAAAAAGTTTGAAATGATCTTTTCAGAGCCAGTTTTCCACACTGATGGAACTTTTAAGTACAGATAATTCATGATTTGTTGTTGTTGCTGTTGTTGTTCAATGTTTCATGAAACACTGTCCACCATCCTTCCCTGCCTCCCACCACCATTTTGTCTACCAGCTTCTTAGTGAAGGCAAGATGGATGAGACTCCCTGTGAAGCCCATCAGCACTTGCTTTTTAATCAGCAGTACAGATTGCTGTTGACTTAAATGAAGCATATTTCCCACCCAGGGACTGAGCACATTGCCTTCAAGCAGATCATATTTTAAAATAAGCCTAGGAAAAGGTCTTGTATCATATAAGGCTTGAGAATGAAAAAAAAAAAAAAACCCAATATCTTTTGAATGTGAAGGTAAATTGCTTTTCCTGGTCGTATTTATGAGAGGGACAGATTATCTTTTGCTTTTTTCTCATACTTTACAAGCACTGAATTCACTGCTAGACTCCTGCAGCTTTTGAACTTAGCAGCTAGAAGATCAGACAAGCTCAGCATTTCTTGCTCTTGATTCTTTCCACTAGATATTTTTAAAATTTCCAAGTTTCAGATACAACATTCTGTAGCAGGTGACACAATTATTTACTTTTCTGTACCTGTTTTAAAGGCATTTTACAAGGAAGTAAAACCTCTGGCTTGGTACTCCTCAGTTAATAAACCCCTGTGCAGTACTTGAAATGTCAACTTTCAACCACAAATGGAAGAATTAAAATCCCTAGTTCCTCACTAGGAAATCCAATGGGTAGAAGGTGCCTAGTTCCTTGGGATACATCTGAACCACACACACCTTTTTAGAACTTGCTGTGACTAATTTACAGAAGGTTATCATGTAGCATTCCCTGTATATTCTGTTGGCAACCTAGATGCCTGACTTAGTGAGAGGTTAGGCTTTAAAGTGCCCAGGTGGTCCTTCTCCTTAATGTGAAGCTCTTCAGGCCAGCAGAAGTTGTTATACAGGAACCTAGCTGGGTCTGTCTCAGTCTCCCTCTGAAGGAGTCCAACTCTCTACAGTGATTAAAATTCCTGGTGCTTTGCTCAGAAGGACCTGAATTCCAGGTCACCACAATGGAGCAGTGCGCTGTCACGTAGTCAGGTAACACAATTTGTGTAAGGTTCTCTGGCCTACACAAACAGGCAAAAAGATGGGATAAGTTCATGCCATGAAGCTGAACTAGAAGTCCAGTTTCACTCCCTGTGCTGGGTTCATGCCAGGTTACTTCACTATTGTTGTTCACTGTGACTTTCCTTCCATCCTGTTTCCATTTAGTTGTGTGAGACATCCCCAGAAACTGGGTTTCTTGGTGATGTGGTTTGAGTTCCAGAAAGCACCTGTATGAGCAAAGACATGATCTAGGTATTTAACTTGGCTGATATAAAACAGTTTCCTAGAAACACTGGTAAATTAAATTACAAGATAGTGTGTAATGTATAATGTCAGAACAAGACTAGCCATCCACTGCTTCCCCAGCCCAACCAATGCAGAGTCCTGTGCAGTGGGCTTCTGTGTGCTGAAAGGATTATTAACTACTATCCCGTGGAACAGTCTTTTCATTACCTGAAGTTAAACAACATGTAGCAATTGTTCCAGAAAAAATTAAGACTTTTAAACCAGTTAATATTTAAATTGTGGGCTTTTCAGCATGCTTTCCAGAAATGTAAATCAAAATATTCCGAATAGGAAAAAAAGTCTGTACTAAAAAAGGCCTTTGAAATAAAACCTACTAAAAATCCTTATTATGACAACATCTGATCGAAAAAGAATTACCAGTGGTTTGGGATTAAAAAAAAAAATCTTTTGCACTTCAACTTAAAACTATTTAATTCCTGTAAGTCAATTCCAAACAACTCAAGGGAAACTGAATTGCATTTAAAAGATCAGCATATATTAATTAATCATTGTGTCAGGGCCCTAAAGGCACCAATGGACCTTACTGTCCCTGCCAAGCCTCCTCGGGTCTCTCCCACCCTGCCCAGGGCCCAGGACCCCATGTCAGCCCCGCCAGGCCATCAGCCCCTGCCCCAGAGATCCCACCGCAAGGCTGATCTCCATTCCTCAGAGCTCTGCCCTGCCTGGCTGTGGGCCCCACCGATCCAGGCCCCCCACGGGCACACGTCCTGACCTGTTCTTGGGGAGCCTGTCCCTGGGGAGGTGCCCAGCGCCCGGGGCTGGGGCTGCCCCAGTGATCCCGGCTGCCGGCTCCTGGCCGGGGTTGGGATGGACCCTGGCTGCCCCCAGCTCCCCCTGGAGCCCCCCAGGAGCTCCCTGCCACGTGCGGACTGTTCGGGGAAAAGCGGGATTTGCATTATTCCAAGACTAGGCTACATTTCGTGACATCACCAATAAACCCCAGGTTCTATGGAGTCTTAAGTAGATTTCTGTGTTTCACTGCTTCACCTTTAGCCTGGGAACTGCGATACTTCAACAGATCAGAGAGGTATTGCCAGGATTGTGCTTCTTAGCCATTTGAATTCTACTGACTGAATGGAAGAATAACCTTTCAAAAACAAAACTGAAAAAAGGCCCCATTTCAGTGCTGACAGTTCACTATCTTTTATTCCAGCTTCCCAGGAAAAAAGAAACAAAGCTGAGGTACTTACAGATATATCGCTGACTGAGCTCGTCCTGACTCCAAGAATTGTTGACACATGTACATTAATAATTAACCTTATCATTTCTATTATTTTCTCACCTTACGTAACACTGGTACATGCTGTGTAATTGTCGCCCTTCACAATATTTTGTGAACCAAAGGTGTTTGTTCAGATTAAACCTAAACCAGCCTATTAGAAACTAATCCACTATCCCCTACAGCTCTTTCAGATGGTTCATTTGTTTAAGAAGTCTTGCCATTTTTACAACACACTTCCTGACTTCCATAAGCTTACATGGAGGTTTTCCGTAGCACTGTCACCCTCTCAAGACCGGAGAGAGCGGCCAGCACTGCGAGGGCTGGCTGCTCCTCCAGTTCAGCTGCACGGGAGCCCAGCGCAGTAATATGGCCAGCGGGAGCCCTGACCTCAGCAAGAAGGAGCCGGGATGCTGAGCAGCACGTCAGGGTTGGAGCAGGCCTGGACACAGTGACCAGGGTCAGGCACAGCCCAGTGATCAACCCAGCCAGCCCACAGTGATGGGGCAGCTCTGAGGCTGAGCCAGAAAGCCCAGGCAGCGGGTCCGGATCAGGGTTAGCACCGAGGGGCTACGATGAGCCCCCTCTCAGCAAGGGACCTGGCCTTGGGCTCGGCCGGCTCCGTGCTTTTGCCCACCAGCTATGCACTCAGGGCCCCGTCAAGGTCTGCGGTAAAAAGAGGCTGCATGTTTTAAGTGAAAACTTTCATTATAACCAGCCAAAAGGAGCTGAAGCGTGTTTAGAAAGAAATTTATTAAAATAAAGAGTTCTACAGGTTTTTGAGTGAGTCTTTCTCAGTCTCTAAATGCAGGTGATTAATTTACACCCTGAAGCATGACTTTTTACCACAGTCGTTACTGGGAGAGTAGAAGGTGTTGAGTACTCAGTAAAGGTAGGGATATCACTTGTGTCAATTAGCATGACTGTGAGGAAAAGTACAAAGATTTGTAAAAAAGCTAGACTAATGACTTCTGTGATAGCAGTAAAGGATCACAACTTTTTTCTAATGCTAGCAAGGAGCTTTTATTTTTTACCCATAAACCTCTTCACCCTGCCATACTGTACAGCATCAGTTTAGTGATATCCTAGCTATTAATTCTCTTCCAGCTATGGATTTAAGGGGAGAGTGAATATGCATTTGCAAGATCTACAAAGGTGAAGAGAGGGTTATTTTTCTGTATGGTAGATTTCTTAGAATCATAGAATCGCTTAGGTTGGAAAAGATGTTTAAAATCATCAAGTCCAACTGTTAACCTAGCACTGCCAAGTCCACCACTAAACCATGTCCCTAAGCACCCCATCTACATGTCTTTTAAATACTGCCAGGGATGGGGACTCAACCACTTCCCTGGGCAGCCTGTTCCAGTGCTTGACAACCCTTTTGGTGAAGAAATTTTTCCTAATATCCAGTCTAAACCTCTTGAATTAACAAAAAGTGATACAAGATCTTCCGGGCTTGATTAGGCCACTGGTTTATTTAATGCAGTATTTTGTTCACAACTGCAGAGCACTCAAACTACGGCATCTTTCTGAATTTTAAATCTATGCATCATAGTGCTCTGCAAATTCACTTTATACAGCATAAATAGCCCAAAGTGATCTCGATGGCTTGGAAAATCTGGTCCATACTATGGCCTTGCATAGCTTTGACAATTTACTGGGGCAGTTGCCAATTGCAATCATAAGAGAAGAGGCTGAAAAACACTTCAGAGTTTGACTACAATTTTAACCTGTAGCTTTGTGCTAAAGTCAGTAAAGTTTGGAACATGTCTGGATCCAGGCCTAAGCCCACAGCTCACATTGGCTAGGCAGAAGATTTTATAAGGCCTGACTTTACCTTACAAAACACTCTCCAGAATCAGATCAAGACTTCTCAGTAATGAAGGCAGAACTGAACTGTCATCCCAAGAAAATGGCCCGAGTCAGACCCATCGTATTAGGAGAGAAAGGTGGGGAGGTAGAGCCAGTGTTCTGCTGGGCTGAAGGGAATGCATGGCCTGAAATCCACAGGTCTGTATTTCAGGTGAAGAACCTTGGTTCAGTGGATATCCTAAAGTTGGAAGTAAATATTTCATCATCTAGCCTGAATGGAGGTAGGAAATGGGAAAAAAATTGAGCTATGAGCTCCAAAGCTAGCAGAGAAATTTCAAAGATTAAGTTTAAAAATGACTAAAAGTGGTTGTGGGAGAAAGGCCCGTGAGAAGCATTGGTTAAGACCTGTCAAATTAAGAGAAGAAAAACTTTGAGCTGGCAGTCCAAAGACAGCTTTCCAAAAACATCTAAGGAAAGGATCAGGTAGAACAATTGATATCTTGTCTTACAGCTTTCTTACAGATAAAGCGAGGCTTTGAAGATTTAGTGCATCCAGTATAATGGAATCTTCCTTGGCTCCTTGACTTTTGATCCCTTTTGAGTGAAGAAGCATTTGTAGGCACTGAGTCCATGGTACCTTGACTAGTATAATTGGTCTCTTTAGGCTCATCCTCACCGCTGCTTTTAGATTTATCTCCAGATCTGTGGCAGCACGGAGACTGAGATGAATTAGATCTCCCATCACAGCCTGCTCTTCTTCAAAGTTGTATCAGACTCTGCAAAAGCCAGAATTACTTGTTTTACTCAGGGAAATTTGTACAAAAATCTGTCAACCAAATATACCTTACCAGAATAAATTCACAGGATATGGAACTGGTAGTATTCCTTTTTTTAAAGTAGGAATGATCTCAAACAAGGCTGCTCCATAGAAGATAGTCTTTTGATACATAACCCTTGCTGATGTTCTAAAAAGTGCAGGAAAGAGAAAAAGAAGCAACAATATTAAGTCTTTCTAACAGATTTCTGTGGTATACAAGAGCACACAGAGGTTACAAGATCTGCAGTCATGACAGTGACTGTTACCTTTGTCATTGCTGACAGCAGGTTTGAATTCTAGGTTTATGGCTGATGACAACAGAGCCGAGATATTAGCAACCTGATTGGTATTTTGCCCGCATAATTATGATGAAGGCGAAACCAACAATGTCCCCATCACCTTGGCATGTCACTTGTGATGTCTCATGAAAGCAGGAGAAATGCAGGCACTTGCTTTTCATGTGGTGAACTAGTAGACTGCAGTTGTAGCTTTGGAGCCCTTTTTTAGAAATGTAGGGCAAACCAGTGTGTTAAGTACATGACTAAATTAACATTAAATTAAGACTTTTGCTCATGCTTACAAAGGACACATATTCTTGATCAGTCATTGCTGTGATCTGAGCATTACACAGCCAAATATAAACAGGCAGACAACATAGTCACATTAGAGAAAGAATGTCAGTGTTACCAACTGTTTGTTTGCTTGTGCTTCCACCAATCTGCCACCTACACTTGATCCAAAGCATTGCACCAGACTCCCCACACTTACTACAATTCCTTTATTCCAGACCCTTATTTCATAAAGTGTTCTTTTAATTTGGAAGGGGGGGAATTCCTTGCACTTTCCCATCCATGCGGCAAGTTATATATATTTATATACATACTACACACACTCACACACACACATATATAGACACAAAAACAAATGAAGAGCTTTGTTTTTTTCTTTCTTCCTCACTTTTAGCATCAGGGAATGTGATGTTGCCAAAATAGCCTTTTTTCACAGCAAGTTATACAATGATGTGACGCCACAGATGTCAGCTAACAGGTGGATTGTGAATTGCTGACATCTGTTTATTCTTATACATATTATTTTTGACAGTTTGAAAAGAAAATTCTATTTGAAATTTTTGAAGAAACATGATTCAGACAAAATCAGTGGCCAAGGGAAAATGTACTCAAAGAAGAGTGATTTTATTTCCTTACTGCAGAAATGGCTGTTTTCCTTTTCCTCATAAAAATATCCTATTATAATTACTATAAATGGAGAACATATCTAGTCTGACCTTCAGATTTATAGTTCCAGGAGCTAAAATGCTGTTAATCATTTTGGAGAAGCAAATCACTATGACTAGGCAGTCAAAGGCTATGCCTTTGTTTTTCATATAGATTGCCAGTGGTATCATACCAAAAACATTGTAAATATGGCTAAACCAATGCTGCAGTTTACAAAAAATTCATTTCTTTTGAGATATTCGCCATCCATTCTAACATTATCAGTCATCTTCAGCAAGAATGAATAAATTATGAGTTTTAAAGTCAAAACCTAGTGACATCAGGGAAGTTCTCCTTACAAGTTAGCAGGAGTAGACTCGGGGTGCATATTGGGTGCACCATGTCTGATAATAACAGCACATTTCCTTGTGTGAGGAGAGGATAAGAAGTCTCAATATATTATTATACCTGAAGCATGAAATTACTTATTTTCCAGTCCCAAATTATAAACTTCTAAAATAAATAAAAAGGAAAACTTACCTGGAAGGTTAGTTGTTATGACCGAAAATCTGTACCAGTAAACTGACAGCCTACACTCAAACAGTTACACAAATATGTATTTTTTTATTTCTAACCCACTGAACATGAATTTCACCAAGGTCTTCTTAAATTAATGAAGTCTTATGGGTGCATCTGACTGGGAAGCACTCTGTGCATATGTGGATTAATATGTTCATCTGTGTTTTCTGTATGGGTATGTACATTGCAAATCTGAATTCACATACTTGGCGGTATATGCTACAGCACTGTCATGGTTTAGCCCCAGCCAGCAACTAAGCACCACGCAGCTGCTCGCTCACTCCCCCTGCCCCACAGGGATGGGGGAGAGAATTGGAGGAGTAAGAGTGAGAAACACTCCTGGGTTGAGATAAGAACAGTTTAATAATTGAAATAAAGTAAAATAGTAATGATAATAATAACAATATAATAATAATAGTACTATATAATATACAAAGCAAGTGATGCACAATGCAATTGCTCACCACCCACTGACCGATACCCAGACAGTTCCCGAGCAGTGATTGCTGCCCCCCCGGCCAATCCCCCCCAGTTTCTATACTGAGCATGACGTCATATGGTATGGAATAGCCCTTTGGTCAGTTTGGGTCAGCTGTCCTGGCTGTGCCCCCTCCCAGTTTCTTGTGCACCTGGCAGAGCATGGGAAGCTGAAAAGTCCTTGACAAGTCTAAGCAGTACTTAGCAACAAACAAAACATCAGTGTGTTATAAGCATTATTCTCATCCTAAAACCAAAACACAGCACTATGCCTGCTACTAGGAAGAAAATTAACTCTATCCCAGCTGAAACCAGGACAAGACCTCTGCAAAATAGTGTCGTATTCCACACTGATTTTACTGGCTTGCTGATTATATAACCATCTTTAAGATTATACCTACCTCAAATTATTCAACTGCAAGCACAAACTAACTGGAGGGTTTGTTCACCAGGTTGCTGGTAAACAGAGGCAAGTGACTGAGCTCAGGGAGGGCAGGGCCGTGGACAGGCTCTGTCTCTCCCGCCAGCACCAGCGCAGCTCCTGCTTCTCCACTCCTTTCTCCACCTGAATTTCTGAACAAAGTCTCAAGGACACAGAATGCCCATTTTGACTACATGGAAATTAATACCATACAAGATGGCCCTGGGTTAGTTTCTAAACTAAGATGAATTAAGCTTTCTGTCAGTTTTGAATGGACTGCCCTGGCCGCCAAGGCATGGCCTGTGGCCAGCCTCACCAGAGCAGCCTGCAGGGAGCATGGGGAGAGCCTGCAGCACGTACGGATAAAATTTATAGTTTTCCATCTCCACCGTTGTGACTCAGAGATAGAAATTCCCACCTGCAAGGAAGCGAGGGCTAGTTTTTCTTAAACTACCTCTACAAACTTGCTAAGGGTGCACTCGATCCCCCTGTCTATGTCATTGATGAAGATATTAAACAGCACTGGTCCCAGTACAGACCCCTGAGGGACTACACTTGTCATTGGTCTCCATGTGGACATTGAGCCATTGACCACGACCCTCTGGATGCGACCATCCAGCCAATTCCTTATCCATCGAACAGTCCACCCATCAAACCCATATGTCTCCAATTTAGAGAGAAGGATGTTGTGGGGGACTGTGTCAAACGTTTTACAGAAATCCAAGTAGATGACATCTGTTGCTTTTCCCTTGTCCACTGATGCAGTCACTCCTTCATAGAAAGCCACTAGGTTAGTCAGGCAGGACTTGCCCTTGGTGAGGCTGTGCTGGCTGTCTCGAATCACCTCCTGGTCCTCCATGTGCTTGAGTATAGCTTCTAGGAGGATCTGCTCCATGATCTTCCCAGGCACAGAGGTGATGTTGACAGGTTGGTAGTTCCCAGGGTCCTCCTTTCTTCCCTTTTTAAAAATGGACACAACATTTCCCTTCTTCCACTCACCAGGGACTTCACCTGATCGCCATGACTTTTCAAATTTCATGGAGAGTGGCTTGGCAACTACACCAGCCAATTCCCTCGGGACTCTGGGATGCATCTCATCAGGTCCCATAGACTTATGTACATTCAGGTTCCTCAGGTGGTCTCAAACCTGATTTTCCCTTACAGTGGGAGGGGCTTTACACCCCTGGTCCCCATCTTGTTGTCCCCCATTGACTCGGAAGGGGTGAGAAGAGAGGTTGCTGGTGAAGACTGAGGCAAAAAAGTTGTTGAGTACCTCAGCCTTCTCCTCATCTGTTGATACTAGGTCGGCATTCTTGTTCATCGGGGGGTACACTTTCTTTAACCTTCCTTTTCTGGCTGACATACATGTAGAAGCCCTTCTTGTTATTCTTAAATCCCTTGCCAAATTCAGCTCCAGCTGCGCCTTGGCCTTCCTGACCCCTTCCCTACACAACCAGGCAGCTTCCCTGTACTCTTCCCAGGACACCTGTCCCTGTTTCCACTGCCTGTGCAGTTCCCTCTTACTTTTTAGTTTGACCAGCATGTCCTGAGTCAGCCATGCTGGTCTCTTCCCTTTCTTGCCTCATTTCTTACACCTGGGGACTGATAGCTCTTGCACTCTATGGAAGGTGTCCTTAAAGATCTGCCAGCTCTGTTCTGTTCCCCTGTTCTGGTCCCTGAGGACCATTTCCCAGGGGATCCTTCTGACTAACTCCTTGAAGAGCTGGAAGTTTGTTTTTCTAAAATTTAGGGTCCTGACTGTACTGCTTGCTGTTCCCATGTCCCTCAGGAGTGTGAACTCCACCAACACATGATCACTGCAGCCCAGGGTGCCTCCAGTCTTGACATCACTGATAAGCTCACTTGCGTTGGTGACCATCAGGTCCAGTATTGCATCCCCTCAGGTAGGGGTGTCTATTACCTGGCTTAGAAATTTATCCTCAATACATTCCAGGGATCTCCTGGATTGCCTACAGTTCGCTGTGTTGCTTTTTCAGCAAATGTTGGGGTGGTTGAAGTCCCCCAGCAGGACGAGAGTCTGCAAGCATGAAGCCTCCCGGAGCTGGAGGAAGAAGGCTTCGTCAGCAGGCTCCCCTTGATCAGGCGGCCTGTAGTAGGCACCAACCACAAGGTTTCCTTTGTTGCCTCTCTCTCTGATTCTTACCCATGAGCTTTCGACCTGCTCGTGGCTATTCTTCAGGGACAGCTCTTCACCCTGTATCGATTTCATTACATAGAGGGCAACACCTCTGCCCGTCCTTCCTTGCTGGTCCCTTCTGAACAGCCTGTAGCCATTGATAGCCACATTCCAGTCGTGGGATTCATCCCACCAAGTTTCAGTTATGGCAATCAGGTCATAGCTTTCTAGTAGCACAGCAGCTTCCAGCTCCTCCTGTTTGTTCCCCATGCTTTGTGCATTTCATCTGGGCTGTTGGCCGTGTCGCCTTCTTAGTGGAACAACCCTTGTTTCCCTTGAGGTGTTTCACAGAGGTTTCCTTTATAGCTCCTGCTACATCAGGAGCCCCCAGCTCATCTCTGCAAGACTTTGACTGTGCTGCAGTGTCCCCAGCACACCTCTGGGCAACAGGTTGAGGGCTCATAGTAGCACCCTGTCCCTCTAACCATTGTGTACCATCCCACAGCTTGTCACAGGCAAGCCTGGTATGTTCCCCCTCCCTCTGTTATCACCTCCTGTAATAACACTGAGATACTCCAGTAAAATAAATGTCCTGGGATGGGTGTGAACAGCACAGGCAGGTGCCTTAAAATCATGGGCAAGGGAAAGCAGCACTGATGCATACTCACCTGCCTGCCCAGCTGCCTGCCCTCGCATCAGCCCCATTAATTACAACTGCAGTTATTTCCATCCCCATCCCAAAATACACCGTGTTACAACCATGCTTGATTTACACATGGGAGAGCATCTAAACACAAATTAAAATGGATGATCCCGAGGCATCTGAATGTTTGTCATCAATAGGAAACCTGTACTGAAAAAAAAAAGTGCTGTGAGAGCTTAGCGTGTTTAGCTTGCTTGCGCATAAAGTCTTGCATACACTTGGTTAAAGGTAGTTTAAGAGAAACTAGCCCTCGCTTCCTTGCAGGTGGGAATTTCTATCTCTGACCCTGTGTATGAGTCCAAGCTTACCCAGGCAGGGTCTTCTGTGACTTTGAATCACTTGTAGGGTTTTAAGACTTAAAGACACCCTCTTCCAGGGTTACAAGTGTACTTCTCTGGGAAGTTAATTCAGGACTGGGTCTGTGGAAACCTAGCCTTTGTTGAATAAGCACTTAGCACTCTTTACACAGGACACCTTGGTACTATCACTTTAACTTTGCCAGAAATAGTCAATATTTGCTAAAATATTTATATGAGAATGTGCCCAGACAGAATACACATTTTAACACTGCAATATTTAGACAGTGTAATTTTTTCTTTGCTGTCCTCCACAACTAAATCTTTATTCTTATGAATATAGTTTTCTAATGTTTTTGCATGACACAGCATATTTCTGAAACTGCAGTTGAGAAACAATCTCGTTTGAAAATTTGCTGGCATATGAAAACCCTCTATCTATGGAGAAATTGGAAATGTAGGAAGTGGCTGATATGCAATAGCAGTGGCAGATTTGCAGTGAGCTGAACAAATCAACATTAAGTACAAGTCAGGGAAAGGAGACATCAACTTCTTAAACTGCACGAGGAAAAGGAAGAAAGCACATGGAACTATTTCTAGGAGTGAGACTCTTGTCTATCTTATCAGCTAAATCCTAAAACCAGGAGCACTTTTTAGAGTGGATTTTCAAAAAGGCCAGTATTTTTGCATTTAGTAGAGCATGACACAAAATTTCATTATGAGTCCTACAGTGTGTTAAGGAAGTGCATTGCATTTACTGGTACTCTGCAACAGACTGGCAGTGTGAGAAACCAAGACAAAGATAAGCCCAGACTATCCTGATTTCCCCAAATTCAGAGTTGCATCCCAGCTGTTTGCGGGTTAGTATAGGTAGCAGCAAGGGAGCTGCAGTGTATGATCACACATTCTCCCATGACTGTAAAGGCAGTTTCCTGAATCTGCAACTGTGCACCACAAGTGAACACATCGTAAGAACCATGCATGACGTTGTGTGTATTTGTCATGACATTTCAAAATTTGCCTCCATGGTTATGCAAGCCTAATTATTTCTTATTTGATATAGGATGGGGAATCAGGCCCATAAAACTGCTGTGAGAACAAATGGGGACAAAAAGTCAGTCACATAGGCAGTTCAGGCTACCACTGAATATTTTGCAGTAGTGTACATAGATATAGTACACTCTGAAGTATGGTATCAGCTAAATCTGTACAATGCCTCTCAAGTGCAACTTTTTGGAGATGGTACGTAACACCTAGTTCTTACTTAGCCAATTCCACTAAGGTAACTACACTGATAGAAATATTGGTTTTATGCCAGCTAGTTTTACCAATTCTGTATTTGAACTTACATACATGGCATACTCCTCACAGTTGTGCAAATATGTATATACTTAGTAGTGCAGAAACCCTTAATTACTTTTTAGGTCAGATGAGCCCCTCTTTAAGACTGGAGATGAAATGTTGATGAAATGCAGAAGTCTGTCACTCATTGCTGCCCACCATTATCATCACCTCCACAGCTAGATACATACCTTCTGAAAGCTGTTTTTTTTCCAAGGATTTACATAATTGAAATGGCCAAGGGTTTACAACATGCTGCATCTCTCTTGCAAAAATTTGTCTAACTTCTAGCACTGGAAGCATGTGATCTCCCCTCTGTCTTTTTTTTCTTCTGGCTATGCAGTGCAGTATGTGTGTTTATTGATCTTTCTTTTGGATTTCTGATATCTTAATTTATTGTCATGTTCATTAGATTTGGTCCTCTACTTAATTCCCTCTCCCTCCTGTAGTTGGTGAGAACGGAGTGTTTCATTTTGCGTTTGACAGACCCCCTCTCCAGTGACAGAATGTCAATACTGGAGGAATTGTTAGCTTTAGGCTTTCAAATTTGTGCTAAAGAGACTGATGTGCAGAACATCTGTGAATGCACTCTAAATAGAACCTACTTCTATTTTGCTTCTACCTTTATGGGGTAAAAATAACATCAATGTTATTATTGTGTTGAAGTTCAGCATCAGCCACAGTTTTGCAAGACTACATTTTCTTTGCTTGCATTTCATTTTCTTTACCATGTCTTTTTTTCTCCCCTGATAGAACCTCCTCCTGGGTTCTAGCATTCATCTGATCTTTTAACTTGTTCAGGACCTTATTTTGACAGCCTTATTTAAAATGAGCAGTCATTTACTCCATTATTACTCACTCCCATTGAAATCAATTGGCATCTTATAGGCTATCTTGAGTGCAAAGATAGGAAAAATTTGTTTTCATATATCTGCAGAAAAGTAATCATTTCTACTGCTTTTTATTAAATTATTCATTTCAAGTTACTTATTTACCTAAATATCCATTATTGTTTCCATTGAACAACTTTCTATTCCTGGGTCCACTGATTCTCAACAAAAATCACCAGTATCATTTTCCCTGAAAAAAGTTTTTTGAGGAGGTGGTGGTGTCTGTTTTTTAAAAAAGTATTTCCTCTCCCTTTCTGTCTGATTTCCCTTCATATCCATTTGTTTCCTGTTTTCAACTTTGTTTTCATTTAATTTTCTCTTCACTGTATTCAGTTAGTTGTGCAAGTTAACTTGGGAGAGTGAAATTATCTCACTGAATTTTAAGCACCTGAGGTTCCCAATTTAGTAATTTATGATAAATCAAGAAAAATCTTCAGTGATTCAGGCTTTGCAACATTTCAGTAGTCCCTTGAAGATGATTATTCCTCTGTACTTACTATAAAACTCCTAAATTAGGTACTTCAGTTATTGAGGTAGTAGGTGGGGTGAATCTAAATGCTATTTCAAGATTTCATACATCAGATGAATGACCATGTTCCTGGAGAATTAATGCCAATTGATAATCACTTCTGTTTCTAACCTGGATTTGCTTGACTTTAACTTCTAGCAACTGCATCTTGTTGCAGCTTTGCATATAGGTAAAACAGAATGGAATTGGTAAGAAAATTGTCCAGTCTTCAAATAATCTTTGTATCTGTGTTGAAAACCTATTTTACTTCTCTAGCATCCTTTCGGCAATGCTGACAGCTTGACAGAAAACAGTATTCCAGCAATGGCTTCAAGAGCTCCATATGCTGCAGAAGTGCAACATAGGTACCCTTAGCTTCTCTGCTGTTTCCTCTTCATGTGTCCAACTATGTCTCTCAGGCACGAGGGACATAGATCCTTCAGAACTCCTAAATCTTGTTCTTTTTACTCAAATGCTGCATCTGTTCATGCAAGAGTATGTCCAGTCTTTGCTTGTGGGTGTTTGATTTTGTATTTGGTTATTCTAACATACATGCTGTTCGCATGGGTCCGCTTGCTTGATAGGACCATAGAGCTCTGTAGAGCTATCCGCCTCCTGTAGAAGTCTCTTGAGTTATGGCAGTTTACCATTTCTGTTGGTAGTGTATCTCCACTTTAAGAAGATGAAATATTTGAATCCCAAACCACACCTTGATTCTACTTGGACACATTGTGTCTGTAGAAGTGAGTCCTGAGAAATAAGCCCCTCAATGGCAGTCAATGCCTCACATTCAGAAAGCCATCCTCTAGAAACTAGTTGAGTTTTGTAACAATGGAAAAACTGACACAAAGTATGGAGTACATCACATAAAACAAATATTCTGTAATTATAATAATCCTCATTTCAGAATCCCTTCCTACTCACAATATAGTATTCCAGGGCAAATTAATGCACATATATTTCAGTAGTGTTCTATATCCTTGTCTGTAGCACTAGAAAGTCCATCAAATGTTCATGCCATTTTTTTCTTTATAAATTATGCCAATCCAAATGTTACTTTCTAGCTACAGGGCTCTGATGCAGCTGGTGCTGTCTCACTTATACCATTAAGTCTTTTTCCTGGACATTTCTGTCATCTGAAAACCATATGTACTTTTTTAAGAATATATTTTTATCCTTTAAGTGATTCATTGAACCAGCATACTTTCCTTTCCTGTCTTCCTGGTAACTACAAGTTAACCTATGCTGCAGTGCAGGAATGAAAAACAAGTGCATCATGTAACCCATTGTTTATACATTAAATCAATACATCTACTACAGATGTAAGCTTTGTACTGCATGTTAACCTTCTATCTACCTTGTTCACTATTATAGTAGATTAGTTTTTTAGACACGTACTTCTAACAGGCTAACAGTTTTCATAGGAATCATATCACATTTTCATTTCTGCACGTAGACATTGATTGTATTATAGCTTATCACAGTGGGGAATTTTCCAGTCTTCTCTACAGCTGAAGCGCAGCAGATGTATAAAAGTACCCACCCACTAGCCTCCAAAAATCTTATCTTTGTTACTATAACAAAAGTATGTAGGTGAACGTACAGTATTTGTGTTGATAATTTTCAGCTGTGTGAATTCCTTGAAGCTGTTATCTCACATCAGCACCAGAACAAACATGGGTACTAACCAAAGCCTGGCTGCTCCCTTTTGCAGCTGCCAACCCAGGGTTTCAGCTGTCCATGAGCAAGGCCCAGTTTGGTGAAGCCCAGCTAGGTGACTTTGGCTCAGCATTCCTGAAGAAAAAAATGTTTTTGAGCTGCAAGTGAATTTATAAGCTAAAGCCATGTAAGAGAAGGAAACAAAAAACAAAGACAGAAGTGATTATTGAACTAATATTAGTAAGCCAGAAACTCAGGAAAAAAACAGAGTGAGGAAAAGGTATAAAATCATGAGCTAAAAAAAGCAGATTTGGATAGTTTGCTCAGGTTTTGAAGATCAGCCCATTCCAATGAGTGATGGAAGCCAGCACATCCCTGCTGACTTGTCAGCCATCAGTCACTGGCAAGCATTCCTCAAGTGCCTTTTTCAGGGTGTTGAAGAAATTGATGCTTAGTCTTATATCATTTTAGTCTTGCCTTTCTACTGTGTAAATAACTGCTATATACTCATAAATAGTGTATGAACTTGCTTTCAGAAATTGCATGTAGTAAAAGACACCCAAATCAAATTGTTTGAGTATTATGTTTATGTTTGGAAGGTAGACAACAACATATGTCTTAGCCCTATCTGTATTGTGTTTCGTAGAGGCATATACAGGCACTGGTCTTTACAGATTGTTTTTCATTAGTAATTCAGCTATGTGAATTGTTTCACAATGGTAGAGATAAGGTGATGAAAAGCAGTGATCCAGATGTCATTTAGATGCATCTGTTCCACAAAAATTGATTTCCTACCTGTTTTCTCTAGTGCCCTTGAATGGGTTTCAATAATACTAGACTCTGGGAAAATTAAAAAAAAAAAAAAATGCTCTTGTTAGAGAGGAAAGAATTATTTGAACAGAGCCTTCCCAGTCATGGAGTTAGCTTTATTGATAAATTCAACAGGATTGTTATTGTCATCTCTACTGCTAATGAATGTAGAACTTGTGTGTGTTTTTATGTGTGTGTGCATGTGTAAATGTACAGGTAGCTGTGATAGAAATCCTTACACTGCTTAAGTCACTTGTCATGCACAGAATATGTTCCTACGCGCACTGAAGCATCTTACAATTTCCAGTGGGAAAAAGGAGTCTTTCAAATAAACACTAAAAGCCAAATGCTAGGATTATCACTTGTCCTCTTTTTGTAATTGTAATGTAATCAACATTCTACAGTATATTTACATTTCAAAGAAACAAGGAGCCCTATTCAGCAGCTGTGCAATCACTCTCCAATTACCACTCACATTTAGACTCACATAGATACTCCTGGTGGCCCATGTTTTATATTTCACTTCTGTAGTAGAATAAAACAACTTCATTTAGAGGCCAGTAATTATGCAAGTGAATGGCATTTTTAGGGGCAGATTGGAGAAAAAGTGTTTACATTCATTCCTGAAATTATGATAGACAGTTCAGTGCAGACTGTCCTAACAACAAAGGAATCTAAAAATAGAGCTACTGTCATGTTTGGTTTTGGCTTAGATTTAAGACACTGCTAATAGAAGTTTAATGTATGCAATATCACTTAGCAGTTTTCTTAATGTGGTTGTGGTCATCATATCTGTCAAAATAAATTATTCAATAGTATTACTTTTTCATCCAAAGGTGTAAGCCAAACTCTTCCACTTTTATTGTGTCTACTTCTCCAAATAACAAGCAACTTTGCCCCTAGAAATGAATAAATTGGTTGTGCTCTATCCAGGCAAGTTTCCTCCTAAAATTATGTGTTCCAGAGGGGAAGCAAGTGATGTCATCATAGGAGTAGGGGATCAGGTTCTTGAGTGAATTATAATTGTGGAAATTTTAGTTCTGTATTTAGAAACCATACAATCTGAAGAGGGTGATTTTCATTGCATATTGATTTGGAGAACAAAGAATACAGTCTTTATGACTTACAGAATTTAACAGAAATTATGATTCCTGTAGGCTGCAAGAGACTGTGAGGACACCCCACCCAGCACATGCAATCCAGCTCCCAAGCACATAAGCTTTCCATTAACACTAGGGCAGAGACTTTGTGGTCTAGAAGAAAAAAGGCCAGTGAAGAATACAAAATACAGAATTATTGAGAGGCAGAAGTTAGACTAAGAGGTTATTATATACTTAATAAAGGCCACTGCGGACCTGATTTTTTCTGAAGCAATCCAAAATATTTATGACTACCTCAGGGTTCAGACATGGAGGGCGGAAAAAGCCATCCCTTCCTTAACATTGTGAATGAAGAAAAAAAATTAGTGTTTCCATGTTCCACTCATGTTTTCATTCAAGAAGTGCTGTAGAAACCTAATAAAAAGCTCATTCTCTATGTCCTTTATGTTGAACTCTTGCAATGAAATTTCTCTTGGCAGTCTTCTATGTAATATAACAGCGAATTTATTTATTATCTTTTACAGGATGGGTTTCATATTTGTTTATTTATTGGTGCAATGAGGTTTATTTTGTCTCCTTCATTTATGAAGATACTTTAATAGAAGGGCCACATTTTCATTTATCCTGGGGTTCTGACAGAAAACCCTCTCTGGGAACTGCTAAGCAATCTAATGCAATTTGAAAACCTGGCAGAAGTGAAGGTGAAAATATGTGGATCAGAAAGACAAAGCAAATGCTGATGGAAATGAAATATCTCAGTAGCAGAGAGGCAAGGCTTTCCATTTTCTGAGAAATATTAACATTCCAGGTGGCATATAAATTGTGTATGCCATATACCACTTAAGGAGTGCAGAGATTTCTCAGAGAAATATCATGTCTGGGTATCAGCATTTGTGCTGCTTTCAGATTTATTTTGCTTGGGCAGTGAAGAAGTGTCTATCCAGCTATTTTGAAGCTTAAGTAATAGTTTTTGAACCTCTGTACAACTAGTCTGTGATTTAGACCTATTTTCTATCGTGTTCAACAGTTGTACCCTCAACACGGTTGCCTTTCTGGAGGATCACAGATTCCAACTCTAAAGTCTGCTGTCACATGGACTGCACAGTTCATGAAATGAGCTTTATGAGAAAGGAAACTTGCTTTAGGTTCTTACTGTGTCTTAAACCCACCAGTGAAATAATGTGCTTCTCTTTTCACCAGACCTTTTCCTTTCTAAGCCCAGAATTCTAAAATTTATGGAATTACCATTTTTTTTCTTCCAAGTGAAGAAATCTGATTAGTATAAACTCTGACTGATAAGTTAGGCACCTTTTAATATGTCCATTCTATATATTAGCCTTTTTGTATTTTTTGATATGGAGCTTCCCAGGTTCACTGTTTTTTCTTTTATTGCAGCTAAAATAATTTAAATCACATAAATAGTTCATTTCCCATAGAATGTACTGGATATATCATGGGAATTAACTTATGAAACAACTACAACTTGGTCTGTATAAAGTATTAAAAATCTCTGCCCAGGCTGTTTCATTTGTATTTATTCCTTGAGGACATTTCTGGACAGACCTGTATGCCAGAGAAATCATGATGAAAAGTCTGCTGTCAAATGCAGTCATGGCAAGGAAAACTGAAAAAATACTTAATTTAATCCTGTAATGGCCTTAATTTTATTAATATTACACTAGATGTAATTGCTCCTGGAGAGCCACAGAACTACTTCCTTCCTTGTACCAAAAAAATCCTGTTCCTAGATGAGACAACTATGGGTTTGAAGCTTTGCAGAGGAGCATTTGCTGCAGGGTTAACTCAGATTGTGCTTAATGTTGTAGTTAAAATTTTTGGATTAAAATGTTTTTCTCCACCCCCCCAAAAGAAGATAAAAGAAAAAAAAAACCCAAACAGCCTGAGGCTAGCAGAAGGTTAGGGAATAATGAAATGCATGTAAACTAGCCGTTTGCACTGCTGAATTGAACCGAGTCATTGAACTTTTTAGAAGGAAGCAAATTTATAACACTTTTTTGTTTGTTTAGTCTCCAAATTTGGTTCCTGCTGCTGAGCAGGAGGAGGTGATCACTGAGATACTGTCATTCACGGTCACAACTATTTCTTACTCTGATGAAATCCTCCTTGTAGCAAACAAGGAAGAAATTAGAGTAGCTAATGCACACACCTTGTTGAAAGGATTCTAGGAAGGATTGAATTAGCATCACAATTCCCAATCTCAGTACCAAGGTCACAAACCAAATTGTCTGAATTACACAATGTATCCTCACATTCATGTTGTCATTATCTATTGATAACCTGCTCTCACAGACCAGGTCAAAACAAAGTGAGATTCTTTTTTAAACTTTGATAGCTCTAGCAACAAGCTATCTTAAAAGTAAGGAACAAGAAAATGCACGTTGGTAAAGGGAACAAAAATGTTCACCCTTTTGTCTAAATTGCTTTGTCATAGTGAATGACATTTTTTGTCTGGTCTAACATCAGATAAATATTGATGAGTGAGTCATCTTTTAACTTCTTAAGAGTGGTGAGGTGATTCCATTGATTAGTATTAAAAATGTATATATAGTATGCAACAAGTTTCTTTTTTGTCTTCTATGTAATTAGTTCCTTACAATGTTTATGCTCCCTGGTAAAAATAGGCTGTACATATTACCATTTTCATGTAAAGAATTCCAATTTAAGAATCAAGAAATAATATTGTCTTCTGTATTATTCTTGTACCTGTTAATAGATTTTTCTCCTACAGCATCACTGGGTTTTTTTAGCTTGAAATACCTGATAAATTTTAATTAAAATTTTTATTTCTATCTCATTCAAGTCTGAGTAACAAATTGTCTCAGTGATGAATTTAATGAACATGATCTTGGAAATTTGCCTATGCAATATACATTTCCTTCTGGTAATCAGTTTTGCATCCTCTGCCTGAAAAGGATCTGCAATGACAAGTGATCTGTAACTCTTTACCCCTGATGATGTCTAAACCCAAGCTTGCAAAATAATCAGGGACATCTTAGGCTTTTTGGACAGTGTTTCCCAGAATCAAAATAATTAATATTAAAATGTATCAAGTTAAAATATGATACATATGAAATAATGAGTATTAAATGTTTAAGAGAATGGAGCCAATTTATTCATCTTAAGGTAAAATTACTGTCACCATGTGATTTTTGTAGAGTGAATCACTCAACTTCTTTTGTCACACATACTTTGGCTGATACGATAATATTTCATGCTCACAATGTTCTACATTAGTAAGCCTCCAGCTGTTTTACATAGTGGTGTTTCTAAGAGCAGCGAACTTCTCAACAAGAAAAGATGTCATTCCTTTTAGCAAGTCATTAGGAATAAAATCTTGATCACCTGGATCCCACCTCTTGCTGCTTCAAAGAATATTTGTATCATTGCAACCAAATAAATTGTATTGCATAATTCAATTAAATGAAACAGGGACTTTTATTAAGAAATCTCAGAGGTGGATTGAACTATTTGTTGCAAAAAAAAAGAAAGAGATAGCATCAGACACAAGAAAAATCCCTCTTTTCCTGCTGCGTTTTATCCATCTAAATTGTCAGCTTTTTGGGTTGATGGAAGCAACTCTGATATCAGGTCAGAGTGGGTGAGAAATTGGCTTATAATACAATTTGCTTTAGCTTAGATGCTGAGATGTGTCAGCAAAAATCTGATTTCACAGTAAGTCACTAGAAGACACTCACATTCCCATGAGTCATTGCAGGGGTGGGTGACAAACCTTTAAAATCAGAAAGGAAGCATAACCAAAACTTTCAAAGAGCTGTGCTAGTTCCACTTGGAAGCTCTGCCATCTTGTGTCCAATTAGAAGATAAATCTGGCTACCCCAGAGGATGGGAAATGTACGGCTTTATAAGTTCTCCCTACTTTTTCTCAAATAAGATAAGTGCAGAAGTAAATTCGTTGGCCTGTGATTACAGTGTTCATACAGTCAATGGTAAACTCTTAGATCAGTTTTTCTTTACGAGCATGGATAGTACATTTAATGTCACACATGAGTTTCTGCAGGTTTATCAAACTCCAGATTGCCTGAACTG
This sequence comes from Pelecanus crispus, assembly GCF_030463565.1. Lineage (NCBI taxonomy): Eukaryota > Metazoa > Chordata > Aves > Pelecaniformes > Pelecanidae > Pelecanus > Pelecanus crispus. The sequence goes on along the minus strand of NC_134644.1, from coordinate 154,033,438 downwards.
GACAGGATTTAATGTGTTTGTGATAGTTAATGTTGCTAGCCATTCGAGCTTGTCTTCAGATTTACAAGATTATGGCACCATTTAAAGAATTCACTTCTGTGGATTCCCTCTAACAAGTCAGGAGAAAAAGTGCTTCTTTACTTGGTGAAATGTAGGTTGTAAATTGAATCAGATTATCATTGGTCTGCGCTAAAAAAATTTAATAATGTCAGTCATTAATGGATTAACTGAAAATTCTATTAAGGTACAGATAAATATTGTGAGTGACCTCTTCTGGAGCCTGCAGCAAGAAAGCTTTAAAGTCCTGCTTCTGAAGAGTCCCTCTGAAGTCCCTCTACAGAGGGAAATTATGCCAAAGCATAGAAAGCTCTATTGCAAAAAGTGAAGGACAATAATTACTTATTAGACATATGAAGCAGTAGCAAGGCTATTAGGGAGACAGGGTAAAGGTAATATTTTTTAACAGAAAAAGAGCAAACAAAAGCTTTTAGCCACACAAGCAGATCTGACATTGACAAAGCAAACATCAAGCTTTTTAAAGTTTGAGAATAGTTGCAAGTGCACTATAAAATTAGAAAAGGGAGAGATGACAGGTTAAGGAAGCCTCTGGAGCAAAGATAGGAACATCATCTTTGGGACACTAAGAGATTAGTCATACAAAGGTTTGGGGAAAACCATAATGGGCCACGGAAGAATGATTTTCACAGTCCAATGAAATGCAGCTGGAAAAACTGTCTTTAGAAGACAGAGTTCTGTATTCTGTGGGTTTCTCCTGAGGATCAGCACTGAGAGACTGGAGGTGGCTTGGTTACTTTTTTGAGGGTGGGGGAGTTTGCTTGCTATGACTGTGTTTGTGAGAGCTCATTTTGTTGCTTAAGGATTGTTTGATTTTATCTGGAGAGTTTCCATAAGGGTATCTGATGCAAGAAGAAAAAAATCCAATTGTGGGATGCATGTGTAAGATCTGTAATGTCAATGATTTTGTGTGGGTTGCTTTTACTGTGGTGTATGAGGAGATGTGTTTGCAAATTATGAGTTTGCTGCTTTGACAGTTTGCTTCCATTTAACTTATTGGTTTTAGGAAATCTTGCTTTGTATGAGAAATTTGAGAGTCTGGAAAGTTGTCTGCAGACTTGAAGAGGACACACTGGGACCATTTCATTTGGAGGATATTCATTTTGGGTGTAAATTGTAATTGCTGGATCAATTTTTTTATATATCCCTGTGTTTATTGGTATGTCACAAGTTGGGCTGAACAAGGAAGACTTTTCTGCTTTTTGAGATTGTACATAAATTCTGCATTGAAAGATTAATCTGTTTCTCTGAGAGAATGTCATTGTTTGGGGAATACACACCGCTTGTGAAACTAAGGAGTATTGTCCTCAGAGCAGCTGCATATCTGAGCCAGAGGTTTAGGTAAACTAACCATAGCTAGATTTGGATTGGCTTTTTAGTGTGTTTGAGATAATTGTTGGTTTTGTGGCAGTACCTAAGTGGCTTATAATTTCTAGGTTGCCATTCCTTATTGATCGTAGAGTCCAGGAAATAGATGTTGTGCAAGTAAGCACTAAAGCAACAACTTGACTGAGAGATAATAGCTACTGATTTTGTGGAGGGAATCAACGAAGTTTACAGCCCTTCATCATGTAGACTATGTGTCTTATTTGTACCCTTAGCCAATCACACTTACTAACTTGAAAATCATTGCTAGTCTGCAATGAATATTATGTTTAGGTACAGATATTCCTCGATTCCTCACAAGAAGAATTCCAGGCATTACACTTATGCAAATGGATCACCCTTCTGTAGATATTGATGAGCTACTTCTTGTGAAGAGATGACGCCCTTCTCCTCTGCTCATGTGGATGCTTCTGCCCATGAAACTTTCCAGGAAGAGTGGCCTTCACTACACACAGAATCCTGGGCATGGCACATGTAGGAGCATGGGATGCTGCACTATGTGCACAGGGAGTCCTGCCCTCTTTAAACTATAGTCTTGTAACTTGAAACAATAGTGATTCTAGATTAATGCTGATCAACAAATAAAATAATTCTGGGGATTATTTTATTTTCAGAAGCATATGGTGGTAATGAGCACCTCCATCTTCTAAGGCTCAAGACATAGACTACATGACAAAAGCAAGCTGGATAGTTATTTTCTGACATTAAACACATATTTCTGTTGAATAATGTTGAATGGAAGCCTGAAACTTGGTCTGTTGTTGCTTTTCAAAGTAGCTTCTTAGATAGGGATTTCCATTTTCTATTAAAAATCTCAGCCTGATATCTTAGCTGAATTTAAGATTTAAAAATCTGCAACTGAAATGATTCAGTTTCATACTGAAAGACATTTATAAAAAATTCTCAATATGCATTCATTCTGGAAAAAGTTTGGGTTTTGTAAATATTATGTTGGTCATGAAATATCTGATTCTGTATTAAGCTATTTCCATAGTGATGGATAGTTAAGCAAATTATGTTTTGATAACATTCTTGGGTTTTTTTGTTTGGTGGTTTTTTTTTTTTGTATTTTCTATATGCAAAGCAGAAATGGAATACGTTTGTAACAGAGAGAAATTGTTGCTATTTTTATGAAGCCAGAAAATGCACTTAATGCCAGCAATACCAGATTTTAGATTTATTAGATATGCAAACACTATGCAGGGTTTTCTGCTGATGCAAACTAAAGCAAAAATGCTACAGGAAAATAATCATGAATGGAAAAAAATTCAATGCATAAAAATTTAACTGTAATGGAATTTAACTTTGGCAGCAAATGTAAACCATCAGTGAAATTACTTTTGATGCATGAACATCTGTCTATGTCTGCAAGGTCTTAACGGAAAAACAGCCTTTTGCATTTTTTTTACAAACTGGTACATTAATTGACACAACATAGCCTTCCATGGTGTCAAGGCAGAGCCGTGAAGGAGTTCAGCTGTGGATCATTTTTTTTGTGCATTTTAATTTTATTCTGGGCCCATTTTGAAGCCTGAGCTGAAGAAGTGTGACTCATCAATTTAATAAGCAAAAGATGGCAAAATATGATATTTGTCATATCACTTCCTTATGCATTTTTGCCTGTAGAAACTGGAGTGCTTTAACCTCTCTAGCCCTGTGAGCCATTTTGACTTTTTTGACTTAAGATGTAGATTAGATTGTTTGTAGGCTTGGGTGTTTCTGCCCTGATTATCTGCTCACACTGCTGCTCACTAGTGGGTCTGCACGCAGGTATTAGAGTTCACTTTTACATTTAAGTTTTCCTGGATATAATGATTCTGTATCGCCTCTGTCAATGTTCTCTTTGAGAGGCTAAGTCTGCATTCATTGGGAATTACTGGCATTTTGTAGTAGGACATGAGCCCCTTTTCTTGATAAATGACATTCTACTTTATACTTTCAAGATGTTAAATAATTTTTACCTCAATCAGCATGTTTGCAGTGTTTAAATCCTATCTAACACATTGCACAAAAAGCCTGTCTTCCAGCTCCAGCAGACTGTCAGCATGAAACCAAACTTTACTTTCCTTTGAGTGTTTCATATCTGGATTACTACCCTACCTGAACTAAATGATTCAGCTTATTTCTGAAACCAATTTGTGTTCTCATGCCAGGAAATGAGGTCTAGTCATAATTTCCAATTAAACAAAATTAGTAATTAGTTCCTGGCACTCATATGCATTCTATATATACATGCAGGTCAATACTTTGTACAAGTGAAACAACAAAATAAAATAGATATAATGGTGTTATCTGCATAATGACTGGAAGAGTTTAAAGTGTCATTTGTATATCACTGAAAAACTGTACATGGAAATAAAGAATGATCCAATACTGGACCACTGAAACTGGAAAAATGCTATTGGATTATGAATCTCAGATACTAAAATATTATACCAGAATACAAAGTACTCCCCTGTTTTCTCTACAGTGACTGAAGGGAGCAGCAATATTTGCTGATTTCCAAGCAAGTGTGAGAACAAATGTACTGCTTTAGAGAAGCACAGAGATGGTATAGGTTATTCATTACAATAAATGTGCAGGGAAATATACTGACGTGATCAGAATTTCAAGGCCAGTTCAAATCTGTTCTGTGCCCAGAAGCTCCCATTGTGACACTTCTGGTCAGGCTAATTAAACAGCTCAGTAGATAAGGTGCTAAAGTCTTTTGAAAACTTGGTTACTGTTTTAATTTTTAATGAGAGGTGAGCTTCTGAAAATCTGGACCACATAATGAGATCCTTCTGCTCCTTGGATCTGGGTGTAATCCAAAACCAATAAAAGTCACTGAACTCAGTAATCTCTGGGTCAAGAACATTCACTTTTAATTTCCAGCTGGACTGACATTATTCTGAAACTCATGACAATGTGAACTTGTTAGAAAAGAAATAAAGATTAAAAAAAAGGTCAGTACCCTAGTCCATTGGAAAGGTGTATTGAGTAATGTGGTTTCCATAGAATAACAACAGTATGGAAGGCCAAGAGTGATTTTGGGGTTTTGTTGGAAAGAAGCTTTTTTGGTTTTACAGCACGGGTTCAGAAAGACAACTGCATTTCATGGAAACACTTTGGACAATAAATGTATGAATTATGAGAAACATGCTCTAGTCATGCCCTTGTGATTATTTCTTCTGTTGTGTTTCATTCGTCATATACAGCTCTCATGCACAGCCAGTGACAAGCAGTCACTTGTTTTTCTTGACCAATATTAATTCCATAATGATGCAGAGAAGGAGTTAGAGGTACTGAATACATTTTAATGACATTACAAGTTGAGTTGACCTGGTGCCACCAGACATAGAGTATTTTGCTCTAAGAAACAACACAGAGTAATTCCAGCCACAGACACCTTCCCAAGCATCTGTTACCTGGCATCCTGGGATGTTCCGTGGTGTTTATAGATTTTTAAGGTTGGAAGAGAGGCCTTCAGTCTGACATTCTGCACAGGCTCTAAAATTACCTTAGCAAAGGGAATCACTTCTACAGAAATTACCTTAAAGAAATGTGTTTGGAATGATGAAGTTTCTCAGGCTGTTTTTGAGGTCTTAGATTTGCTATTTTATGGCAGTAGGAATTATTAGCTTGGCTGCTAATTTACGTACACATTATTACTATCATAACATGTAACTCGTTAACCTTTAAGGGAAATCTCTACTGCTGCTCTCACTTAAATTTATTCAACTTAACAACATTCATTGGAAGGCTGGCTTTGTTGCTCCCTTTTGAAAGTTTACTGTATGCAGTAGTAGGACTGCAGCTGTAGTAATGTTCTTAAAAGACTTAGTGCAGCGTTTGGTGGTTGTATGTTTGTTGGATTGTGGTGGGTCACCATGATTTTTGGAAATGTTACCTGTGTGATTTAAAGGAAGGATAAAACAAGTAACTTTGATATATAAAAAGCAAAATTCTTATCACAGGAGAAAAGTTTCTTGCTAGCTTGCATGGCTGCATCATGTGAGAATCCACATTTTGCAAATACTGTTTTGATAAGCTTGTTTTCCAAAGAAGAAACAAAGTATTTATGCACATGAGAAAAGCAAATTCTTGGCATTAATCATCAATTACTAACTGGTTTTAAGTCATCATTTTTCAACTTTACTTATTTTTTTGCTGTCCAGTCTCCTTCAAGAAGTTAAAATTTAGACTATTTAGCTGAAATTCCTTTCCCAGAACCATGCCAAAATTCCACTGATATCACACAACTATCTCTTTAGAGGACTTACAAAAGTGCCTGCAGTGCTCAGTAATTTTTCTATTATACATAAATAGTCTCCATTTCAGAACAAGGTAAATCACTTTTCAGCAAATTATTTATTTGGAATATGGACAAGAATATGAGTCTCCTGCCTCCAGGATCAAAAGTCTGTCAGGCCCTGGGAATATTTACCACTACAGGGACCTTTGTTTGTAAAAATGGAGGAGACCCCTCTGTAAAGCAAGGAGTCATGGTCCAAGAAATACCAAATACTAGTGCCTGCTCTGAATCTACCAAAGAGGAATTTGAAACAGACTATCTCATATCACAGGTGAAAGGGGTGACATAAAGGGGAACAGATGGAAAGGTAACTCTTGATTTACACCTTTCTTTTGCTTTTATTTAAACTTCCATGAGTAAATGATTTGAATTTTGCCAGGAGGAAAAGAAAGGTTCTCACAAGCTGGAACAACTCTTGTCTATTAATCAAACATGTAAGCAATTCTTTCTAATGAGTTTTTCCAACTGGCAGTCAAAGAAAAAGCCCCAGCCTATTTATATATCTCAGGTAAAAATACATTTCAGATTTAAATCATTATACTTCTGGCTACTTCCCATAGAAGTAGCCAAATTTACTTAATTTTCAAATGTACGTGTACTTTGGAAAATTTTTATTCTTATAATTTGTTAATATTAAACTAAATTATATAAAACACGCAGCTGTCTTCAGTGTTGGTTGTAATATATGAGAAATCATTCTACATAGACTAAATTTAATCGGAAGTGTGTTACCAATCTACTCCTGTATCTATTACTCTAAGTGTTTCTAGAGCAGGGAACGTGATTTCTCACAGACACTGGAGAGTGATGCTTAATTATTCATCCTGAAATTTAATTTCAAAGCTTGTAATCATTTAACTGTTTAAAATGGAATTAGCTACTGAAACAAACCAAGAGGAACTAGAGCATTATTTAACACTCACTCATTTTAGTTTCAGTGTAGCTTGATAACTAGCTCATTTCATGCGCAGTCCCAGCAGGCCCCTGAAACAAAGCACCTATGATATTGATTATTTTGGTTCAGCTAGAGTAGGTAAACTTCCATTTATGAGTGGAAATGTTTTTTTCTGGAGATGGGCCATCTCTATTTTGCCTATTTTTTTTTTTTATTTATCAATATGTCTTCTGTAAAGCGAGAAGAAGATACACCTTGCTTCTCTGCCACTAGCTCCGGCTTACCAGGGTGGCTGAAATACATGCTTTACAATACCCCTGGTTTGTGTGGTCCTACTAACACAAAACAAAAGGTCTGTGACTTGAAATGCATGCATGCACAGTAAATGAAGAAAACCCTTTTTTATGCTGTCAGATACACTTCAGAAATTAGTACTTAGCATGTTACAGCAAGTGGTCTCTATATGCCCAATATTTCTGCTCCGGCATAGTCTGAGAAGTAGGAGCTAAAGCAGTATGTGTGGTCCCTGCACTTGAAATATGCTGGTACTTCGTGTCAGCATAAACTAGTGGCAAATAGCTGTCCTTTAAAGCATCCGTGTTGTCTCCTAAGATGGCTTAGCTCTTCGATGTAAGCAAGTGCTTGTAAGGCTGTCATTTCCCCATATGCCTGTCCTATTCATATGCCTGCATGGTCATGCAAGCCCTGTCAAAGCTTTGGCACTAGAGAGTCTTTCTTGTTGGGGGGTTGGAAGAGGTAAATCTGGGAACCAGGGAGCTCCCCAAAAGACCTGAATCAAAGACATGAGTTGTGTGTTCTTCCTCTGGCTTTGTTTCAGTGACCTTCTGTGAACCTTTCTTAGACATACACCTGCAAGAATGCAATGAATAATCACCTGTTGTTCACGGACCCTTTCCCAGAGCATCTCAGAATTTCTGTCCTGGTTTCCGCTGGGATAGAGTTAATTTTCTTCCTAGCAGCAGGCATAGTGCTGTGGTTTGGATTTAGTAGGAGAAGAATGTTGGTAACACGCTGATGTTTTTAGTTGTTACTGAGTACTGCTTCTGCTAGTCAAGGACTTTTCAGCTTCCCATGCTCTGCCAGGTGCACAAGAAACTGGGAGGGGGCACAGCCAGAATAGTTGATCCAAACTGACCAAAGGGCTATTCCATACCATATGACGTCATGCTCAGTATATAAACTGGGGGGGGGTTGGCTGGGGAGCAGCAATCGGTGCTCGGGAACTGTCTGGGTATTGGTCGGCGGGTGGTGAGCAATTGCATTGTGCCTCACTTGCTTTGTATATTATTATTATTATTATTATTATTATTATTATTATTATTATTATTATTATTATTATTATTATGTTACTATTATCATTACTATTTTACTTTATTTCCATTATTAAACTGTTCTTATCTCAACCCAGGAGTGTTTCTCACTCTTACTCCTCCGATTCTCTCCCCCACCCCACCAGGGCAGGGGGAGTGAGTGAGCGGCTGCGTGGTGCTTAGTTGCTGGCTGGGGCTAAACCACAACAATTTCCCAGGATGATGGAGCAGCACAACATAGGTGCAGCCTCTGTACCCACCATAATGAAGCCATTTGCACAAATTAAAGCTAACCCAACCTTATCTGAAACTTTGTTCAAAATTATCCCTGTAGAAAGCAGGAAATACACCACAAATTACAAAGTATCCTTATTGAAGAAGGCTATATGAAGCCCTACCCCAAAAGTAAAGTATCAAGAGGTTTAAGTATGCATTGACTTTTGAATATTCACATTTCTCTTAAATCTAGGCTGATATTAAACAAGAGGAAATTGATTAAAATTTAAGATTCAGATCTTAACTCCTGCTTTTTTATAATTCCTGGCATGAATACAAAATCAAGTCTTGTTGATATGTTAAGATCCCCTTTTCAAACTCACCTGTGATATGTGAAAACATTCTATAATGAGTAAAAGAGACCCTTAGCTTCTGGTTTTTTCTCTTATGGCTAATTTCTTCATCTTCCTTTTTTAAATAAAAATTGCAGTAAGTTGTCTTCAATTAAATGTTTAAAGAACATTCTCCAGGTCTCTAAATCAGAGAATTAAATTTAGTCTTTAACGCAGATATCCTGACAAAAATTGAACTCTTCAACGTTTCTGAGATAACTGGAAGGCCAGGGCTTGAATTAGATATGTACAACTGTGCAGTATTTCCTACACTGAGTGTGGAAAGCACAACAAAATGATAAAAAGTAAAAGATGAAATCTTTTTGAGGCCAATTTCTTTGCATCTGTTTTGTGAAAGAAGGGATAAATCTGTCAATTTAGATAAAACAAATCTTTTGAGAACAAATTTCTTGAAGTAATCATATCCTGTAACATAAATACTGGTTTTGGTTTTAGGAGAAATAAATAGGAATAATTATTTTCATACTATATGCTGAAGCTAAGTTTTGCATAGACATTAGGTCCTTTTGCTTTGACACAAATATTTAAGAAAAAAATAAAATGTGACTTAAACTGCTTGCCATTTTTTTTTCACCTTATTTTAGTAGTTGATATTTATTAGTTTATGTTGAAGTTTCCTTAATAAGCATTAAAGTTTAACAGGAAACACTGCAGGAATAAATGCCATGAAAAGGAAAACAACACTACATTATTACTTGTCCAATTTATTTGTGAACAGACTTCTATATCCTTTCTTGCTATTCACACACACTGTGTCATGAATTTTCTGTACTTCCAATGTTGATGTAAAGTTCACTGACTCATAGATCAATTAGACCAAATGGATTCCTGCTGGGACAAAAGAGTGTATCCCAATTTAGAAGCTTATTTGAGAGAATTTTAGGATAACAACCTATCATCTTTTATTTTGAAATATAATAGCTAGTGAAGACAGCAAAACAAAGTTAAGATAGGCTACTAAATTCTGACTGTACTTTGGGTTAGGAGATTTGCCTTTGTGCATTTTTTGCATAATTGCACATAATTTGTGCAATTACTTCCCTCTGGGCACACACACATTACAGAATGATTCTTTTTGATTCAGTCACATTTTATATTACATAAGTTAATCAATTATTTTGAGACTTATTTCATGCTAGAAACAGGTGGATAGTTATCATAGAAGCATAGAATCATTTAGGTTGGAAAAGACCTTTAAGATCATCCAGTCCAACCATTAACCTACACTACCAAGTCCACACTAAACCAATCAAGGGTAGACTAGACTAAACCATGTCCCAGAGTGCCATATCTACCCGTTTTTTGAACACTTCCAGGGATGGTGAGTCCACCACCTCTCTGGGCAGCCTGGTCCAATGCTTGACTACCCTTTCTGTGAAGAAATTTCTCCTGATTTCCAGCCTAAACCTCCCCTGGTGCAGCTTAAGCCCATTTCCTCTTGTCCTATTGCTAACTACATGGGAGAAGAGACTGACACCCACCTCACTACAACCTCCTTTCAGGTAGTTGTAGAGAGTGATAAGGTCTCCCCTCAGCCTCCTCTTCTCCAGGCTAAACAACCCCAGTTCCCTCAGCTGTTCCTCATAAGGCCTGAGCTCCAGACCCTTCACCAGCTTCGTTGCCCTTCTCTGGACACGCTGCAGCACCTCAATGTCTTTCTTGTATTGAGGGGCCCAAAACTGGACACAGTATTCCAGGTGCGGCCTCACCAGCGCCGAGTACAGGGGGACAATCACCTCTCTGCTCCTGCTGGCCACACTATTCCTGATACAAGCCAGGATACTGTTGGCCTTCTTGGCCACCTGGGCACACTGTGGGCTCATGTTCAGCAGGCTGTCTACCAACACCCCCAGGTCCTTTTCGGCCAGGCAACTTTCCAGCCACTCTTCCCCAAGCCTGTAGCATTGCATGGGGTTGTTGTGACCCAAGTGCAGTACCCGGCACTTGGCCTTGTTAAACCTCATACAGTTGGACTCAGCCCATCGATCCAGCCTGTCCAGGTCCCTCTGCAAGGCCATCCTACCCTCCAGCAGATCGACACTCCCACCCAGTTTGGTGTCGTCTGCAAACTTACTGAGGGCACACTCAATCCCCTCATCCAGATCATTGATAAAGATATTGAACAAGACTGGCCCCAAAACAGAGCCCTGGGGAACACCTCTCGTGACCGGTCACCAACTGGACTTAACTCCATTCACCACAACTCTCTGGGCTTGGCCACCCAACCATTTTTTTACCCAGTGAAGACTATGCCCGTCCAAGCCATGAGCTGCCAGCTTCCCAAGGAGAATATTGTGGGAGATGGTGTCAAAAGCTTTGCTAAAGTCCAGGTAAATGACATCCACAGCCTTTCCATCATCTACCAGGCAGGTCACCAGGTCAGTTCTTAATGGAGACATGTTTTTGCACTGTTTTGGAAACACTCTGCTTTAATATTTTTGGTGGTATCTATAACAGCTAAAAGAATATCAGGGAATATCAGGTAGTTTAGTAACTAAAATAACATGTAAATCCATAGTTTGGTCAAAACTCTTGCTATGAGCACTTATAGTACTATGGAATGTTTTTGAGTTTAACATAAGCATTTGGAGAGAAATAAGCATAAACATACTGTCTGCTTAAGCACAGTAGCATTCACACAAAATACTTTTTACGGTATTTCATTGCAAATGACTCATGACCACCTGTTTTCCTGAATCCCAGGTAATAGATCCTCATGTCTACATTCTAAACTGAAGCGGGAAGAACACCACTGAAATTAATACAGCATCACCTCTGCAAAACTATTAGGAAAATATAGAATCTGACATATAAGTTTTAACTGTCACCTGGGGAGTTGATTCATTTTGTCTTTTGTAGCTATGATGTGAAGATGTATTGTTTCTGAAAAGGAAAGAGATGTCAGTAGTATTTCCACTATGAAACTCCGAGACAGACATATAATACAGGGCTATGTTGCCACTGCTAATTTATTTTATGGAACACTTAAATTAGTAAGCCATAGTCTCTCTGTTGTTACAGGTCTACTGAAAGAGCGGCACTATAATGGATGAGCCAGTTCTGCCGGTTCATGTTAGCTGAGAAGGTTAGCTCTTCCACTGCTGTAAACAAACAGCAGGGAAACTTTATGCCCACCAACATTTCTTCTACAAGCATTTTAACAAGTATCGGGCAATCTGCCACACATTGGCTCAGAACCCGCAGGGGAGTTGGCTGAATGCTTAGGTTTATGCGTGGGATCAGCAAAATAACACCACTTTCAAGAAACTTCATCTCTCTAAGGCCATAAATGATTATACCTTTTTTTTCTGCATCCATGGTTACGTATAGAAGAACATCTAAGAAGAGAGATCTAATGCTTGAAGAACAACTTCTGTTTTCTTGGTTCATCAAATGAACAACTCCTTCCTAATTTTTGCATGAAAGCTCTGCTAAAACATTTGCAGCTCTCACTTTTCAGTAAGTTCTCTCCTTCTGATCAGTGTATCTAGACAATGCAAAAGGGGAAATTTTGAAGTGGATGGGTAATATTCAGCAAAGTGGAAGCAACAATAATTGGTGATTAGATTTCACAAAGTTTTCACCTAATGGAATGTAGTTAGGAAAAGTTCCCCAAATGTGGACATCATGCTAGGAGTATGAAATTACATGAAAACAGTGTCAGATCAGCTTTTAAACAGCTCTGGTTTGAGCTTAATTGGTTTCTTAGGATATTTGACACAGAATTAACATTTGTCATTAAATATTTTGTTAAATCCCCAGTTTGGCAGTTGTTTGGATAGCAAAGGGACCAATATTGAAGGAAAACTGGCAGAAAGCAAAACAGTGCAAAAAGCCCACATTCACTTAATCATACAAACAACGTTAATTCAACAGTGATATTTATCTTTTAAAATATAGGAACAAAGGAATACAAAGGCAGCATATTTATTAGAGTGTATATAAATACCGCACACATCCACATATTCATATGTACACAATTAGCCTGTGAAACTCACTGCCACAAAACAAAGGGAAAAGACTTTGATAAACTTTTTAAAGGAATAAAACCATATCCAAACTAAATAATTATAAGATATTAGTTCTCAAATTCAGATATCACAGTGACTGTAATGTTACAACCGCTTTCCGAACTCAGCTATACAGAGAGTATCCTTAAGCCCCTGAAAAAATTTTGTAGTACAAGGAAGACATTTCTCCCTGTGCACAACATTCGAGAGGTTTATCTCTGAAATAGCTGACAATGACTGTTGTCACTGAGACTGACAAATTAAATAAATGTTTAGATCACTTGATATGGCAAATTCTTCACTGCCAAAATACCTACCTGTCAGAATAATTACACTCCATTTGATCCTTTATGTTAAAAATAATGAGAGCAAATTATAGTGAAAAATGGAAACTTTTGAGTGATGCAGCGTACCATACAAGTCATATAGATTGCAGTACACTCAGCCATCTAAACAGATGTTGTCTATACAGTGCTTTAAGCACAGGCCCACAACGGAACTTGAATTCTTGCTTGGTTAGTGTTGTATTGCCTGGGCACAAATCTGTGTTCAGGCTCAAGAGCCTGCGGGAACAGAAGTCCCCATCACTGCTCAGCTTGAGTCTAGCCTCGGATGCCCTTTACGCTGTGTGGTAATATCATGCGACTAACTTTAGGGAAACAAGCAAGCCAGGAGCTTCTTCTCAGAAAACCTAGCACCTTGTAGAACAAGGAAAGGCTGCTGCAACAGAAATGTAGCAAAGCAAATGCACAGGGTATGAACAGACCATATTGATCAATGAACAACCCTTGGGAGCACCTGTGAAGATACACAGAAATAAACAGAACCAATGCAACCTGCAAGTGTTTTTAGTAAAATCTTCATGACAGTAAATGCCAGTAGTAAAGAAATTCTAGAAAAAAGATATAGAATGGATGGCCATAAGAGAATAACATAACAGAAAAAGAATTAACTTTTAATTTATGTTTGTTGCCTTTTCTCCCGAAATTCCACTGCAGAATGTTTGCATACTGTATGTTATGTTTTCACTACATCTCTCACTAACTTTGAAGAACACCCCCAGAAAGCCAACATACAGTAAATCATCCTGTATCAAGCCCCAGTTCCAGCTATTACTAGACATGTATCACATGTTAGCACACCTTTACCACTTTTTTTGGCAGAATAAAATCTAAGAAAAGAGAATTGAAGAAAAAAAGAAGAAAAGAAGAAAAGAAGAAAAGATTTGTTGAATTTTTGGGTTTTTTTTAGTTATGCTCTCTTTGGATTGATCCTCTTCTAAAAGTCTGTCAGGTACTGCAAGCCTTCGGGCTTTCATTCTCTATAACACCTAGGAGTACTTCTGCCCACATAACTACAGCTGCTTAATTGAACATGGCTGCATCTCCCACCATGCAAGTGCAATGCTTAGTCTGCTGAAAAATTCAGTCCACTTGATAGTTTTGTTTAATCTTCAGATCTGAAATGCTGAATCTTTAAGATTCAGATTCCCTTCTTGTGAAGAGGTGAACATTTCAAGCTGAATTGCAGGAAACTGAGGCAACGTTTCCTTCCTGAGCTTGGAAGGAAAGAAAATCACACTGCACTTTTACTCTTTTTCAAAAATGGACAGTACTGCTGCTAAAGGGAGTGACAGTCACTAGAGGCAATTCTGATAATTTCCTCCAGGTAGGTTTCTTCCAAGTATGGTTTACAGTATGACCTACAAAATGTAGCTTGGTATTGGAAAGGATGGCAAGGACTTAGATTTTTCAAGGGTACTTACAGCACAGTCTATGTTAAACTTGCTGCTTCCTATTTGCTTTTGTGTTTATAATCAAATTTGAAGTGTTCTCATTGCTGCCAGTAGTACAGTCTTTAATATAATTAGATGTAGTAGTTAAGCTGTTTGATACTATATAATGTAGCAGTTTTTCTTTAAGCTATATGTTTATGCAGGCAAACCAAATTCAGATTTTATCCAAACGAACAGAATTCCCACAAGACAATTCAAGTTATACTCAAATTAGAGATATGCTAGAGGCAAATTTATACTGTCCTTCATTAAAGTCTTTTTGTGGTTTTGGATGCTTGGCATAAGCATTACTTATGATGTAAAGCACATATCCTGAGGTGTTAGATACATATGGCAGGATTGTCTCCTTATGAAGTGAATTAGAGTTCACATAGCTGAACAAAAATCCTCCTGATACATGTTTTCCTGCCCAATGGTCTGAAGATTTCTATTTGCCATTTCAGATGGGCATTGCTATGATGGCAGTATGAAGAAACTATGGCACAAGAACAGTACAATAGGAACATCGTAATAAGGAGTGATATTACTGAACACTAAACACACAGCACAATGCATTTATCAGTATATTCTTAGTAGCTGCTGACAATTTAGCTGAATCAGCATCAGCATTTCTTATTCTAATAAAGTGTTCAGGTGATGTAGGAATTACTCAGTGGATCCTGGATTAAACAATAGCTCCGGTTTTAAGCTTTGGTCCTGCTGGATAAGAATCCTTCCTTCAGATATCCTCTGTAGAAATATCCAAAGAAGAAAGTGGAAGGGCCTCTTAGACTTCAGCTGACTGCTCCTGCATGAGGAGATAAAATACGTCTCTTGAAGTTCTTTTGCTGTTGGTGTCATGCTCAGGTCTGCCTTTAGCCATTGCAAATAAAATGCAATGATTATATTGTTGTACTGCCAGTGGCCAGATGCAGCCAAAGGTTTTAATGAGCATGGGTTTCTATCACTTGGAGATCATTGTGGCTGCTATTGTTCTCATTGCTGTGACTAATACTCTCCTTCAGGTGTCCTTCAGAAGGTAGATTTCAGAGGCCCTGATGTAACTGTTCAAACCACCCACCTCAGATGTTTCCTGCCTAATTGCATGGATGGTTTCATGTTTTGTTAGATTGCTTTATTTTAAGATTATTTTAATTTCAAGGCAGCAATACTTACAAATAACTGTTGTAACACAGCGCTACTAAGTCTTCAAGTACAAGGTTGATTTATCTAACTGGACATTGCCCATTGACTACCACCCAATACTGTTTGTCTTTAAAACTTAGTAATTTAGGGCTTGTGAAGGCTGAGGGCTTGACAGCTATTTTGACTACAGTCCTCCTTCAACAAGACAACAGAGGCAAAGTTTTTACTCTCACTGCTCCTTCAGTAGCTCTCAAACCTGGGAGAAAGGATTATCATGGCTACATCTGCATTCACTCCTCTGCTTTTCTGGAGCTCTGCTCTTATTGAAACATGAAGTGCTAAATAAAGACTACAAAAAATTCCTAGGAAAATTAAATTTCTGCAACAAATTTATGTCTGTACTCTTAAGAGGGTGTCCGTTCTCCGTTAGAAGTAAGATAATATAGAAACAGAGCATGTATGCAAGTTCATTTCTTGCAATTAATTACAAAGCAAGTATTCAGGTCAGTGTAATGACAGTGAGACTTCACACTCTCCCTGCCATCACAGTGAAATGTCATAACATAGTGATCCATCGCCAGGGTATAAAGTCTTGCTCATGTGTTTCTACCACAGGGATTTTTTTGCTGCCACTTCCAAGAGCTTCAATATACTCCATGAGAAGTCTTATGTGTGATAATGAGGAACAAATAACATTTTTGTAGTTGCTAATACCTAGAGCTATACAAGATATGGAAGAGGATGGGAGTGATTTGTTTTCCACAACATGAAAGTCATGATCCATGAAAGTCACAAAAATGCCTGTGGGTTGCTTATGAAATGTGGAAGAAGACAAATTTAATTATTAAAATCAAAACCTTCCCTCACTTTAAAATATCCCTTATTTTCTTCATAAGCAGTCATTCTTTTGAGAGAAAACAATTTCTGAAAAAGTTATTTTTAACTATTAGTAGCTTTAGTCACTTTTTTATTTAAAGTCCCAGGTTTCTGCATAGAAAAGTTCTTGCTACTTACATTGCAAATGCTGCAAAAGCACCTTGTTATACAGTTTTCACATTTCCTTTGAAGTTTTATTTTTTTACAAATACCAATTTTTTACATTTCTTTCAGTCCAGCCTTCTGCAGCTACTATAAATAGTTTGTTAGCCCTTAAATAGATTGTCTATGCTTTGAACCAAAGTTAGTGCTTTCTCTTACATTTTTGTTCTTGTGAAAAAGCTTCTAAAATAACTACCGATTGATTCTAATTGGTAGTTCCCCTCTAGACTTCTACTTCATACATACAGTTTAGCTACGTAGGGAATCAGGCACAGTTAGAAAACTCAAAATAAGGAAATGAATGTGCACTGCTGTCCTTAAGAAGAACATCTTGTTGAGGCAGAAAGAGAGACAGAAGCTACCTGAATATCCACTTGAATGCTCCTGCTGTTGTATCCATTTCTCCGCAGGCTGCAACTTCAACCTTGGTCCTGTGAGAAAGGAACCTGTTTTGAGTATACCAGTGCTGCACCTGAGAGTGTACCTTGTGGTTCCTCAAGCATAGATGTAATACAAATTTGTCCACCAAAGAAACCCCTGAACTATACCAAGTAACTAATAGAAACATGCTATATGTAACCCACACCATACCAGGTGCAGCCATGACCTGGTTAGAGGGGCAGGGAAGGGTTCCTTTGGGCAGGTATAGACCTCTTTTCACCTGCTTTTCTCCTTGCAAACATGCTCTTGACCCATGTACAGCATGTGTCTCCAAGTAGTGACTTGGGTAATGTAATAGATTACATTTGCCTGTGACAAAGATGCAACAATTCTGAATTATCAGCTCATGCAATAGAAGCTTACATTTCAGATCAAGAGGTTCCAGTTTTAAACTCTGCAAATAAATTGCTTGGAAGTGTTATTATTCAGGGAGGAGTAATATGAAGTTAGAATTAAGGCCTTTGAGTTCTACCAAAGGTAGGAATCGTAGATTTAATGTCAATCCGCATCTACTGTTTCACTTTGGTCTGCCTATGATTTCAGTTCTACTGATTTAATAATGCATACTTTCAAAAAGGGAAAATGCCATTGACTTCAAAGGACCTTTGGCTCAGACCCTGTGTGAGAAACATTCTGAAAATGTAAGTACTATTATCTCAGCTGAAACGTGCTGCATTCCACAGACTAATGTGGTATCAATTCACGGGAGAGTATCTGCCTTCAGTCAGACCATGTTTCTTGAACAGTTCTTGTTCCTTAAAATTGCATTTAAGACTTTCACTGCACTAAGGTCAAACCATCTTATTTCCAATATTTTAACATCCCTAGAGCTATTTTCAAATAATAAAAGTTTGCTTCAATTGTCCTTGTGGAATCACTTCTGAACTGTGAATCCTTATGAGTGTTCTCTGATTTCTATCCCCATCTCGGCTCAGAAGTACTTCCTGCAATAATCCCTGACTTTTCAGGGACTCAGTTCAGAAGAAAATCTGACTACTCAGGCTCTGTACCAAATACAAAGAAGCTAATTCAAGTACCAGAAGCAAGACAGACACAAAAAAGAATGACAATTAACCTGAGCAAAATTGTTACATGGTTATACTCCTCTGGTACCCAAAGTAGTTTAGGCAATGCTGGTTCTACATCCTCTTATTGCAGCCTAAATCCTGGGTAATTAGTCTGTGACACCTGCCAAATAGAGAAAGTTCCTGCTAAGACCTATAGAAAGACCTCCAAGAAAGCACGAGGATGTTGCAGGTAAGAGTGCAGTAGACACAATCAGTTAACGCTGTAAATACTAAACTCAGACAAATAATAGCAAGACTATTATGTTTCTTGTGACATCCTAGTGTCAATGGGACCAGTCAAGATCAGAGCTTTATTACAAACCATACAATTTTCACACACACAGCAAGAAACTATTTCTGTTCTTGAGAGCTTACAATTAAAATGGGTGTAAGAAGAAAAGGGTTAGAGAAAGGCAGTACTGTCAGCTGTGCTGTTTCAGATAAGAATCCAATACAGACAGTAACTAATATTACAGTTCACCTCCAGTCTCCCAAGCTGCAGTCTGATGCATTAACCACAAGACTGGCCTTCTGCCTTCTTGTGCTTTTAAAAACTAAATAATAATATAAGCAACCTCTTAACGATTTTGTAACATATTTTAAGAGTATTAAACTCCAATATCTTGAGAAAATCTCATCATAAATCATTGCACCACTTCTAATGCAATGTCAGCTCACTGCAGATCTTTTTACAAAAAAATAGCTGTCTATGTGTCTCATTTAATGAAAACAGCAATATTCTCAACATAAGCTGTATTTCCCAAGCTTGTGTAGTATTTAATATTAGAGGTATTTCTTAGAATTTGATATTGCTTATCATAATGTCTTAGAGCAAGGTCTAGTAGTTAGTGAGCACTTCTATTTGAAAGGTTTTTGCTATCTTCTTTCATGATTTTATGACAATCAGTTTCTTGCAGTTAAGTAACAATCTTCCCTTTGCAAAGCTATGAATGGTAAGATTAACCAACAACCTTTGTTTAAAACAAAGTCTGCTTACTTAATGGATATCGTACTGGTCAATTAAGAAGGATTTTGGAACAATGAATGGCTTATTCACGTAGGGCATAATCTAGGGGTTCATTGTGGTCCTAGGTAGTAGGACCACAAGGAAGGTTTTTTTCTTTCTGTTGAATGCAGCCAAAAGACTCCTGCGGACTGTAGAAGTAAGTAGTTTTCACTTTTTATTTTTGTGAGACTTTCATAGATATGGCAAAAAATGACAGTCTATAATAAATGTTCCATGGTGTTCCTTGACACAAACATCAAGTACATTTGTGTAAATACTCTTTTGTGTGTACCTATGCTGATTGGAAGGTAGAGGCAGTTTACTGCAGCAATTCTTGAAATTAATACAATTTATAATCTGTATAATTTTACATGATTCAAATAGATACATTTGGACTAACCACAAGATTATTAAGCAATTTTTTACATTTACTCACCTACCATTAGCTAAATCAAAAATTTAAATCTCATGAATTAGAGATAGAATATTGGACACAAAAAATAAAGCCAAGAAAATAAACCCCACAATATATATCCTTTAACCTATGGGCTGTATTAATATACAACTGTGTTTAAAGGATGCTACAGTTTCCAAGTTATATACTAAGAAGTGCAGAAATGTCAGAATTAACACATAAAACTACCTACAGCCCCCTCATTTGTGCATTGTGATATAGGCCCACTACCACAGAAAAGCACAAACAGAATCCAGGTTTCCAGGGTCCTAATCCAAGGAGTTACCAAAACAAAATGCTTTTGCTTCCCAGTACCTTGTACAGCAAATGAAACAGGAATGCTGCAGAAAAAAGAACATGCAGTCTTATCTTTAAAGACTACGGCAATGATAGCCAAAATAAAGTTGTGAAGACAAACTCCGGATTTTCTCAGTTTGAGAGCTGAACCCACTCTACTGCCCCTCGACCCCATGTTCTCCCATCATGGTTAGTAATTTCTGCAAATTGATGAATAGAGAGTAAGAGACCCTAGCCTTCGCCTGGGAACGAAATAATCTCACTTCCCCTGAGTAACTTGGTCCTTAAACTGGCAGCTCTTTTTTAGGATGCCTTTGGTCTTATGAATCCAGGCTACTCAGTGGGAAGAGGTGTCTAAGGTGCTTTTGCTCAGACTGTCCCTGGGTCGGTGAGTAGGGCGAGCTCCTGCAACATGCATGCCAAACCTCTCCACTTAGCAGTGTCAGCACCCCAACCTCTCTCATTTCCTACTAAGAAGTTCTCTGGCCTCGAGGGTACTATACCAACGGTAGGTCTCAGTGGTTGCTGCCAGATGGATCATTGCCATTCTTCACTAGAACTATTCACACTGGACCTAGCAAGTGCTCCACCTGTAACTGGATCACTGCAAGGTTTTAGGGGAGAAATGTGTACGAGAGAAATGCCTAAAAGTTTTAGATCCCAAGAAAGTAAGGCAGTACTAGCTGCATTACAGCCTGCATTACTGCATTACTGTTTACAACTGAGATAGACTTATTCCTGGATTTTAATATACAGTGTTAAAGATACAGCAAAGAACTGAAATTAAAATCCTTCTTAGTTTCTGTTCATATTCACATATTTTAGTCTAACACTCTGTCTTTTGTCATTACTGTATATACCTTTCATACATGCATAAGGGGGGGTGGGGTGGGGTGGGGTGGTGTAGGGGGCAGGGGAGTGTTCTTTGTGTATAAAAGATGAAAGCAAGCCAGACATGCAAATATACAAGCATACGTAGCATGTATAATGTCCATGTCAACCTACATTTCTCTGAGTTTCATTAAAGTTTAGAAGTAAGATCTCCTAGAAGCACTCTTGAAGCATACTAATTCCATTTAAAGGCTATTACCGAAAGTCAAAATGTTACAGGCTAATGTCTGACTCTGTTGCCATGCTTTCAGTTACAGCAAGAGGAAGAGAATATTAGTTTACTCTTGACAGTGCATAACTTCCTGGGTATCTTTTTAATCTTGTACAAATATCCTGCAATAAAAAGTTCCTGCTAACTTTATTACCAAAGGACAAAGTAATTAAAGAGAAGGTCAATGGAAAAGATCTGCAAATCTTTGATGTTAAAATACATATCACCATTCCTCTGGATTGTATTTTGTGTAGTTGAATTATATAAATCTAATTTTAAAACATTATTTCAAAAAAATTTGGACCTATTTCTCTAGAGTAGATGAACATCTTCAGAACATATGTTATTTAGATAAAAGAAGAGCAGTATATGCTAGGCTTTTAATTTAAGGAACACAGTTTGAGGAATTGTCTATAAAACAGTGCAAATTACATACTTTGCCCTTGCCAAAAAGAAAAAAAAAAAATTCCTCTGTGCTTCCAAGGCTTTCAGTTGTCACCTCCAGAACTACTGTAATTCCCTGACAGAGACTAAGGGTAGGAAGAGAACAAGTTGTTTTACATTTACAATTTCACTTTAGTTAGTTACAAACCTCATCTCTGCCCTGGGCCTGTGTCTCAGCTGTTTTCTTCATTAATTTATGGCACCCAATGGGCGCACATTTTTAATGTGAGTGAAGAGCAAAGTAGAAGGACAGTGATTTGTCCAAGGCCCAACAGGGCATCTATGGCAGCAGCTGGAACTAGAGCTCAAAAAAACCCCAATGGACCAAACTGCACTGTCCTGTACAGTAGGAAAAAAAAAACCAACAAAACAAAAACCAAAAAAGCTTTATCACTGAACAAGGATTATTGTACATATCAGTTTGTCTTTATTAGTTTAAACTTGCATTTTATTACTAGACTTCCAAACAGGAAAATTTTGCTAGAGTTTCCATGCAGGAAAATGACTGCACACACCTCAGGTAAATTTGTTGGTCAGCCGCCTCTTGGAAAATTTCTCTTTCCTCCGGGGGTGGGGGGAAGAACAAAAAGATCAAATTGTTAATAGCATGGGGTGTGTCTGATATGAGATGAAGGAATTGCATTTTCACTTAGATGTGGCTACCTCAAATTACATTTGCTCTGGCTTTGACTCTTTAGCAACAAACCTGAATTATGTTATACCTAAAGCTTGTGAATCTACATATCTTTTCCGAGTTAACCATGAGGTAGATTGTTCCAATACCTTATTAATATAATTCCCATTAAAATTAAGGAATAATATTCATCTAAACCTAGTATCCCATTGAACAGAGGAAAACAAGACGTAAGAACAAGATATGTGGTCATGCTGGGAAGTAGAGACGGGTTCTTGTTCCTGAAAGATAAGAGAATCCCTAAAGCTCCTATTGGTTTTGTGTGAGATGAGAAGAGAAAACATTGATAACTGTCAAAAACAAAAAAATAAAAAATAAAATTCTAGGTTTTGAATTTAAACACTTGGCAAAGATGAAGAAAAACAAAAAAATATAACAGATGAAAATAAGAGCGGTGAAAGCAGACCAATTTCTAGTTATGAAAACAAAGTATTAGATATGTAATAACTTTTATTAACAGTGTGTTGTCTCAGTTTGGGTCTCAAGTCTGCGGAATTTTGTGCCTCAAAAGACAAGACTTCACTGCACAGAACAAAGTAGTTGTTCTTTATTGATGTTTTCAAAAGATAAGTAAGAAGAACATAGGTTAGCAGGGTCATTAGATGAAGTCCCCTGCTACTTCAAACAGCTTCTTCATAGATTCTTTTCCATAAACTTACCTAGCTCCAATTTAAAACAGGTGACATTGCTAGCTCCCAACAGCTACTTCTATGGAAAATCTTGTTGAAAAATATGGGTGGTTAAGGAGCTTTCCTTAAATTTTCAGCCTAAATGAATTTATTAATTTTATGCCAACATTGTCTCTTAGTTAAGAAGGTAAGATAGCCTAGGCAGCCTTGAACTTGTTAATCTAATCAGGATTCTCTAGCATACCCAGGTTCTTACCACCTTCCTCAGTCATACCAGTCCTCTGCTTCAGTGGGACCAGAGCTTTATGGAGTATTTTATACGCACTGTACTCATCAGCTTGTCTAACAGAACTGATACTTTCGTGTTTGTAGTGAAAATGCATCCTGTGGTGCATCTCTGTTTATTTTGAATGCTGTGATCATACCCGCATTTATGTCTCATTAGTGATGATGTGATTAAAACCCTAGACTTTCTAGCTGATTCTAGTTGACAAAATCTTAGTATATAGCCTATATTCAATTTGTGTGGCTAAATTGTGTGGCTGAATTTCTTTACTCATATTCTCCAAACCAGGCATGGTTTCCTGTTTGATTTTCCTATCTGTCTTGATTGACAGGCCTTTCAGATTTGGATAATCTGTGTTTGGCAATCAGCCACATTTGAAATCAGTTACTTAGAAGCTGAAAAACATAGGTGAGATAATTACCTCTGTTTGTGTGGTACTAACTTGTAATGATTACTGAAGCTTACAAATACTACACTTAGGTCATTGGTGCACTTGTAGGTGCACTAAGCTTTAAGGCACTTTCTATCCTTGTGTCACTATGGATAATCACAGCAGAAGTCCAAGTCAGCCATGCTTGTAAATATAATTTATTTCTCTAACACAATAACTTTTGGGTAACATTCTGTAAAGTAAATGTAAAATGAATTGTTGATGGTACTGTCTAGAAATAATACCAGCTGACTTTCCTTTTGGGGCTAAGACATGAACGTTGTGGTGGGTTTTTTGGTGCAATACAGATATGTGTAAAGTAGATAATCTTATATGAGCAGTTGCCATATGCTCCTTGTACAGCCAATGGAAATAATACATATATGCTTATAGGATGCAATTGATCTTACCCTATGATATGTACGTGTCCTGGTTTCAGCTGGAATAGAGTTAATTTTCTTCCTAGTAGCTGGTATAGTGCTGTGTTTAGGATTTAGGATGAGAATGTTGATGACACGCTGATGTTTTAGTTGTTGCTAAGTACTGCTTACACTAGTCAAGGACTTTTCAGCTTCCCATGCTCTGCCAGGCACACAAGAAACTGTGAGGGGGCACAGCCAGGACAGCTGACCCAAACTGGCCAAAGGGCTATTCCATACCATTTGACGTCATATGATTTTCCATTTTTTTCACTGCAATTATGACTGGGAAAGTGATCAAAATATTGAGTGCTCTGACAGAATTCAATCCAATGATGACATAATCAGTTTTTAGAGCATGTCAGGATTCTTGGTATATCTACTAAAGTCCAAAATCTGTGGTAATTTCTCTGTTTATATCATGTGGAAAGTGTTTGTCCACAACATGGAAAAACTACAGATTTGTTTATAGTCCTGGGAAAGGCTCTTTAAACCAAACACTTTCCCCCAGGTACAGCAATTCTCTTATTTTTACATTCTGTTTTATACCATTCATATATGTAATAGAATTCTTATGTGTAATAGAATGGTCTTTATTTTTTTTTTTCTGTTGAAAAGAAGTGCCTGCTAAAACATTTGTTGTTCTTAATATTAACATTTCTAAGGATTTGTTAGGGACAAACTTTCTCCTTCTTCAGAAGGTTTCACTCAGCCAGGTAAGATTTTTTAGGTCTGACCTTTATCTGTGCTTTAGCTGACCTTTTAAATATCCTAGCCTAGTGTCTTGATGCTAAAGGCTTAGAATAAGTGTGTATTTTGTTTAATATTTTACGTTTAGCTGTTGTGAAAACTTAAGGAAGATTCAATATTTTTGGCATAGTTGCAATATTCCATCTTAGCTGCCATCTCCTAAATTCTGAAGGTTTCATGCTCATCTCATTGCTGAGACCCTGCTGAGAAGTGATGAAGACCTCAGTAACTGATATCAACTCACTGTCAGACAAAATAAGACAGAATTTCTCAGCCAGAAATGGCAGAAAGTGATACATAGGAATTCTGTTTTATGAGAATTATTTTTTCAATGAGAAATCTTGGAAGATCCATAAATGCAGACTGAGTTGACTGTGTATGGACACCTTTACTTATCAACGTTTTCACCATGGTTAGGAGAACTGATTCATTATTTCCTCTGCTCACCCACAACACTTGAGTCATGCTTGGGTTCATCATCCTTTGCCAATGACTCTTCAACTAGAACCTGATCTGTTCTTTACTCCAGAGTAATTTTCACCATAATAAGATAACCACAGGTGGTGAGAGATTTTGGAAAGCCACCTGGCACCTGCTGGTTTATGAGTCCTTTCCTTTACCTTATAGCTACATAGGAATGCTGAACTGGACTTCATGGCAGTCTGCAGGACCTAGAGGTTTGGGGACAAGTATTCCATGGATATAGATTAAAATTGCAAACATACATTATACTTGGATGGACTCTTAGATAAAACAGCAATGTCTCATACTCACTAGCTGTTCAATGAGACTCAGGAAAATAGTAATGGATTTTCCCCTCTGTCTATTGATAAGGAAATAATCCGTTGGTGCAAATAAGGTGGTTCATAAAGGTGGTTTTATACCCAAATTTTGTCATAAATTTAAAATGAAATGGATTCAGAATATTAGTTCAGTTAGATGCAGTTATACTCTCTCTTTGATTAGTGTCTCTGTCAGCTTTTTCAATATCAGGAACTCTGAAAAACTTCCTATTGCATTGCTTTTGTCTGTGGTTAGAATACAATGGTTTCATTAGTTCCTAGAGAATCAGGTTTTATTAACTAGTTAGTTATTTTAAGGACACTCAGTTAAGTTTGTTAAAGCATAGTTTTTCCATCAATGTAAAAAAGAGCTGATTATTTTTGCATTAATTCCAATAGTGATATTTACTGCAGCATCGGCAAAGCACTGGGACAAATACTATAGGTGAACAGGCTTTTAACACATTATTGTTACTGTCTTAACAATAGTTCAGGCAGCCACAAGCAGTCTTAACTATTGTTCTCCAGCTGATCACACAGACTTGGTTTGGTTTTATATAAGCTCAGGCAGCAAAATCAGAGATGGCTAAGAGCACATACAGATTTGACCAACCTATTTGCAGAGAAATAGATTGAGAAGAAAGAAGCAATATTTTCAGTCAGTCCAGTGGTAGTATAACCTGGACATGGTATATCCTCAGTGAACCCTGATGAGCTGTGCTTCCTGTCAGGCTAAAGTAAGGATACATTAAACATCTACTATCTTTGCAACAGCTATCTCATTGAAACATGTGAAGAGAATAGTATTTCTCTTTTTTCAGAGCAGAAGTAAATATTTGACGTTTAATGCAGTGCTACTCTAAACTGGGAAATGTCTGTCCACTGAATACAAAGAACAACTTTTTGCCTATGTTTTTGCTATCTCTGTAAGGCTGTTTTATATTAGAGTAATGGGACTAAATATCTAATGAGGAACATCTTGCCAAGAGTAACTGGACTGTGGCAAGCATCCTTTTTAAGTGTATCATTGGCTGCATTTTCCATAATTTCTAAGCTAGGGGTTGTGGCAACTAATTTTAGCTATCCAAAAGTGAAGTGTCTAGTCTACATTAGATAAAGTTAATCAACAGAGAGCAGAAAATCCAAGGGCCTTTCATTTAATTTTAAAATAGGTGGAATGAGTGACTGGCTCATCAGAGAGTTTCTGCAGGATGTCTTGCCTTTGATTATGGAGAGATCCTGAATGCCCAGCTTGGACTGGAAACTTAACTGTTAGATGGTTAGTGTTCAAAAAACAGGTAGACGTGGCACTTGGGGACATGGTTTAGTGGGCATGGTGGTGTTGGGTTGATGGTTGGACTGATGATCTTAGAGATCCTTTCCAACCCTAATGATTTCTAGTTTTTACTTTCATTATAAATAATCCAGCCACCAAGCCAGGAAACATGAAATTGCTACTCTACCCTTAATTGGTTTAGTGGTGGACTTGGTAATGTTAGGTTAATGGTTGGACTGGATGATCTTAAAGGTCTTTTCCAAGCTAAACAATTCTATGATTCTATGGTTAAAGTCAGCTGGTCGAGCACCACCGTTTAGCCTTTGATAACCTATTTTGCATTAAAATTTCTGACCAGTGAGTGAAAGCCTTTATGTCCCACAACCATACTGTCCAGTTGTTCAATGTTTTTATTAACAATGCATCTGCTTTTACTGAACACACTGAAAGATAAAAAGAAAAACTTATCACAGTAAGAGTCAAGTTCTTTTTAATGAAAGCTTGAAATTCTCATGGTCAGAGGCATCTCAAATTTACATATATGATTCTCTCAGCTGCAGATTGTAGAAGGAAGAGAAAAATCACATATTCATATTTTCATCCTTGCAGTATCTATATGCAGCAATATGTGGCACCCAACACATCTTGTTATGTAATAGAACTAAACTAGGAACAAGGTTCCTGCTGATCTTTTTATGAAAGAATACTTCAAATAACGTGCAGCTTTGAAGCAGTTGGTTGCTCAAATCACGACTCAGTGGTGCCTGAGCATCTGCAAGGAGTCACATATATCTATAGCGGCTGACTCATTTCCAGTTTTATACAGAGATACGTGCGTCACATCTTTGATTAATGGTACTGGTGGTGAGAAAGATAGTATCCGGGAGAAACTCTGAGGAGGCCACTGCAGTCATACTCATTTGTCAGGCAGAGCCTGGTGACGTACATAATTGTTGTAATTGCTTTAAATTTTCCTGACTTGAAATATCTTACTTGGGAGGCAAATTGTACAGAGTTCTCAGATGCAAAAGGAAGAATCTGAGATTTCAGTCTAATTTGAGGATTTTTCAGTATTTGATAAAATTTATACTTTCCCAATGCTGTAGAAGTGCCAACCACAATATTTCCTAACAGAGGAACAGGGTGTCAAGGATCAGTTCAGCAAGTGAGCTGCTTCCTGCCCGAAGTAAACTCCTTGCGGACGTTTTTATACAAGCAGCAAGACTGTGTTTAGCAAGGAAGACATTCAGCATGGCATTTTCTATTTTGGAAAAGTATCTGTGTAATGTCAAGTAGATTTTCCAGTATTTTTCTCAGCTCAACTCAATTTCCACTATCTAGCATCACCAGGGTTTTTCTTCTGGATATCTGTACAATACTGAATACCCGTGTTTGGTATTTTCCATTCAGCAGCTGTTAGCTAGCAAATACAAAAAGGCTTCTCAATCTTCCCCTACTCTGGAGTGAGAGGGATGGGCAGAGGCATCTTGGCAGTAGGACTGCATGTGGATTTTCAGTCATTACAAAGGTGAGTCCATGGCCAAATGCCAGAAGATTCCTGCTGTTTGAAATATGAGAGCCCCTTCCAGGCAGCTGCCTGCATGCTCCTGTGCCTGCCGACAGCAGGTGCAAATCAGTGATAGATGGAAGGCATTGAATGGGCTCCTCTGTCTCTTCCTTAATCAAGTTTGGGGATCTACATGCTGAACAACATTACTTCGAAAAGATTTTTTCTTAATTCAGTTATTTAAAAATATATCCAATTATCTCATGGCAGGATATATTTCTCAAAACAAACATTAAAGCTGAAATTAAGGCTAGCAAACCTTATTAGTCTCTTTTGTTCAGAAGTCTAGGCATGGAAATAAAGAAAAAATGCGTCAGGACATCTTATAGACTTTGATTGCTGGCATCTACTAGATTATGGAGAAAAATTGTGTACATTTAAAATTTAATGCCTGAGTTCTCTTGTAATTGCACTAATTTTAATAGCAAATTATTGTGTCATGTTAATGTGATCCAGACCCTACGATTTGAAACCTTAGATGGGCAAATTGCATACTACCTCAAAAAAATTTGGTTGCAGTAAACAGAGAGAAATTAATCTCTGTAAAATTTTACCTATTCAGCATTGGTCACATAATTAGAGGGCAATCAAAGCACAAGAAAAAATAACATTACTTGTAGTATTTCCTCTGGGGATATCTTTTAAACAACACTTTAATACAGAATAGACTACATCATCTGTGCTGGCTCATTGACTTAAAAGTTAGTGCTGCTTGTCACGTGCAATGGAGCAGGAAATCAGACAGTATATACTCTAAGAACAATCAACAGTCTTAGGCGGTACCTAATGCTAACTGAATAAATAAGGATTTTGTAAATATAGTATGTTCTTCAGAAATGCACTCAGGGAATATGAGGGGAGCAGCCTGAAGCAGGAGAAGTGGGATGACAGCAGAGTGATACGTGCTGTGCTTGCTGGGATAAACAGTCTCCTTCATTTGCAAATGAGGAATGAATGAAAGGAATTGTTTTTGAAGAAACTTCATTGCAAGGTTATGTGTGAAAACAAAATTTTGGTAGTTTTCAATGAGAAGCTTTCAGATTAACTCTTCTGGCACAAAAAAAACCACTTTAAAAATATTACATGCTTTTGCTTCTGGCCTTGATATATAGTTCTAAGGATAATTCTTCAGCAATTTGATCTATCATCTCTAAATGCTAGTGCTTTTTCTGTCCTCCTGTTGTTTAGCAAGAGTGCATGAGGGAAATGGGAAGAATGAAAACCAATTGCTACTGCAGGTATTTTATTTTAATGATATTCAGAACACTGAATGATATTCATTCAAATAATTAAATGGAAAAAGTCTGAAATAGAGACAAACCTATCCCCCTGCTACTTCCTCACCTCGTCTGTGCAGAGCCAAAGCCTATTTCAAGTGCAGTCTGTTTCCTTACATTTTTAGAAGAAATATATTTGGTACTTAGGATGAAAGCGCTCTCATCTACATTTATAAAGAGAAAATTTTCAATGTGTTAGTATCCTTAAAGAATATGTATTAAAAGATGCATCCTATTGAACATGCCAACATAAAATAAACTTGCCATAATTAGTTTGTAGATTAAAAACTCAGAAAACAACAGACTTTTTGAAAAAGCAAAACAAATCAAAATTGATTCTTTGGAGGTGTGTGATTAAACTACTCTCTATATTCTTTCCATTCCCAAGATGAAGATATTGTTCTCACAGATCTTATGACTTGGAAAATCACATTCTTGAGTTAATGCCTGAGTCCACCAATGCTGAAATGTAATATAATAATGAGGTCCCCAGTGCAATTAAAATTTATGAAGCTCAGACATGGTCGGGGGCTCATATATTAAAAGGGAAAGGTCAGTGACATTCTCTTTTTAAGAAAGTTAAGTAGCTACTAAATTGCCTTAAAATTGGAAGAATACTATTTATTCAATATAATCTTCCAGTAATCCATAGGCATTTTTTCTTTTCCCTTCCAGTGGAGAGGCCATTTTTGTGCATCCTCTATTGGACTGTGCAGGTGAGCAGCACAGAGACACACTGACCAGACCGTCCAGTGTCCTGGTTGCAAATGGTGCGACATACAGTCCTGCTTCTGTGCGATCTTCTTATGCCCAATTACTTGCAGCCGAGGGACTGCCTAATCTAGAGTTGCTTTCTACACACCAGTTTTTAGTATTAGCAACACCCCACAGCTGCAAACCATGTGTGACTACTGCAGGTTACTGCAAGGCAGACTGCTTCTCGGGGTTTACTTCTTTTCAGCCTCTTAAGCTGTAACATGTGTGAGGTAGTTGCCCTCTTACATGTGATATGAATACATGTAGGGAAAATCCCTATAGAGTAGGCGGGATACCCTAAGTACATGGTCTAGTTAGACTCATTACGGGTTGCCCATATGCATGGCCACACATGCCATGACTTTGCATGGTAACCAGTCAGTCCTCTGACTAAGATGAACCACTCTGAAGTTTACACATCAGACATCGTCTTGTCAGAACAAACTTAGGCCTTTTTATTTTCAGTATCCTTCATAATCTTCTTGTCTCGTTTCTCTTTTTCTGTCTGTGGCTCTTCTGACCATATTTCTAAACACTGTGCAATGAAGAAGGAGGTACTAATTAGACCATCAGCTGTATTACTGTTACTCTTTTTAATATATGTCTTTAATATAGTTCTTTTTTGAGATTATTGCTTTTCAAGATTAGAATGCAAATTTGCATTCTCAAGATTTAAGAAACACAATCATTTGACTTAAAATCATGGTACGGACCATGCAATGAGTTTACAGGTTTTAGATTTGCTTAAGGAAGTAAATTACTACGAACAGAAGAAATACTAAAAATGTGCTGTATGGAAGATGACAGAAGGACAGCTCTGCCATTATATACTTAAAGCATCAAAAGAGTAGTGAGATGCACAAGCTGGTCACATTAATAGGCAAATAATGACATTTTATGAGCAAGCAGAAAATTATCAAGTGTGTTTGAACTAATAAGTAGCAGTTGTATTATCTGGAACAAAGCGCAGTCTGGAAGGAAGGCATTAAGAGAAAGACAGGATTTTTTTCAATGATTATGACTGACTTAGGCACCTAAATATCACCTGAAATAACAAAACTGAATCTAAAGGGGTAATTCTATTGTCAGTGATGAGAAAGAAGCTTGTTTAAAGGGCATTTCAAAGCCTAACTCCTGCTGCTTTGAATGTACCTCTGGAGATTTTTTTTTCTTTTTTCCCAGGTATTAAAATTACCGCTGCTAATGCATGATACATTTTAAAGTGAAAATTCATTTCACTCAAATTTTTAAGTCCGTGATTAATCAGTTGAGTGCCTCTAAAATACTTTGCCTAGTATTATGTAATGAGAGCGCTCTCTAAAATAACTGGAAGCTATTACAACACTAAAATACTCTAAGGGTCACCTGTGTAAGTAAAGTAAAACACAAGGTCATATTGTTTAAATAATCTAATTATATTTTAAAGTTATTGCAGTTAGAGTACTCAATGCACAGAATGAAGCACTGTCACTGGTTAGTGTCACTGCCTTTTCATCCAATGCTCATAAACAGTCTGACATGAAAGAAACATGAAAGAAATTCTTAACATGAAAGAAATTTGACATTTTTTTATTTATTTTATTTAAAAATTATGCCTTGTTCATTTGTTCATTGGTGAAATATATAAGGAAGGAAATCTGGAAAGTTTAAATTATACTTTAAAATCAAAGCAAAGAGAAAAATCTAAATATCCATTCTGAAGAACTCGGTTACTAATTGGGTTGTCTGTAGGTACAGGCAATACTAGACTGACTATTCTGATAGTGTATTGGGGCTACTGGTTGAACCCAAACTAAAAGTAATTAAAAAAAATTATTTTTTTTTTTAAATGCATCTTTATAATGTATGAAGACCTCACAAATATGCCTCCAGTTTTCTAGGTTTTCCCTTAAAATTACCAGGCTTTCAAATCTGGTAGACTCAGTGAAAAAGATGTGAGTTCATAATGCAAAAAGCAAGCCCCCAAAGCCCTCAAAAGTATTTCAGACTTTTCCAGTGTATCATGAAAAAGAAGCAGCTGAATTTTTATTTTCCAAATCACATTTAAAGAAGGCTTCTCTCATTATTCTCAGTGAGAGTAAACTCTAATTGGCAGCTGCAAGCTGGGGGTCCCTGGCCAAAGGCTGACAGAATAGTGGAATAAACCTTTCTTTTTTACTAGGCTCTGTTAAATGTGGGTTTTTTTCCTGTGTCTGAAACACAGAGCTGTATTTATTGTGGGTATCAAAGGTGGTGTTATTTACTAACAAATGACAGCTTGTGAGAAGAAAATAGAAAGAAGGGCTAATTCTGATGGAGGTAACAGATACACAATTGTAGGAGAGAATCACTGACTACTGTAAGAAAGACTGTTCCCCAACTGCGGATGTTGTGAAATATGGCAAGGGAAGCAAGAGAAAAGTGACTTCAGACATCAAGGATAAAAATGACACTTCAATAGGTAACTCCATCTGCATATGACGAAGCCCAGATCACTAACTACTCCCTTCCTGACCCCAGCCTCTCCAGAAGCTGGCACTCAGACCTCTTGTCCTATTTGCCCCCTTACCCAGCTTGAAGTTTGCTAGGAGCTCACACAAATAGTCTCAGAATAAGTACACACACACAGAGGTTAGTGAGACATAGCATTTAATAAGAATATTGGATCGACAGCGATGATCATGCACAGGGCTCAGCAAGACAAGCGTGCTGAGCAGCGTGTGGCTTACATGCCACTGGTCCCTTTTATACCCCTGCTCCATTTCCCATGCCAGGTCCTCCCTGATCCATCTTGATTCCTTCTTTTCCTTGCCTTTGATCCATCCCTTAAACATCCCATAATAAGTTTTGTACCATCCCAAAATTGTCTCTGCTCCAACACAAAATTATTATTCCACTTATTATGGATCCCATAGTAACTCCTATACTTTATTGCACAAAAATCCCCCTTACTTTGCATAGTATTATGGAGAGAGGGTTTCTTTGACCTAACATTTTTTGAATTTTTTTTTTATTAAACGAGGGACCTTGGCCTGATCCTTCTCTTCTGGTGCTGATTCAGTGTGCTGCCTGCTCAGGTTACCTGAGCTTCTTGGCCTGTCACTGTTCCTCTGGTCATCACCTAGTCTCTGTGGTTGATTTGATTAGCTTTTTTATAAGATAACCTAATGCATAGAACTGGAAAAACATCCCCAAGGTCACAAGTCTACTCTTCTGCTATCACTAGCAACAGCATCGGTTAATTTTCTCCACAAGCTCTTTAAGCTTCATCTTAAAAGTAAGGCCTTTTCAGTTATTGCAGTGATTGGAAAGTTATTTCAAATCCCTGATGCTTTGACTTTAGAAATTTTCTTCTGATTTCCATCTTAGCTGTAAAAATGGCCTGTCTACACCCATTTGTTTTTCTGCCAACATTGTCCATTAGCTTAAATTGTTTTCTTTCCCTGGTCTGCACTTCCCTCATAGAAACAGTGATGATATCCTGTTGCAGCCTTCTATTTACTGACCTAAATAATTCAAGTTATATTAGTTTCTCCACATACGAAACCTTTTCCATTTTCCTGATCAGATTTTAGGGCTTTATGTTTAAACAAAAGGAATAGAAATTACACTGATTCCCCCAAACACACAATTAGGCTGAAAGAGCCTAATGATAGTGTCTCCATCCTAATGAAATAATAATATTGAGCCTCTTCAGCATTTTGATTTTATAAGATATTTGGATTTACGATGTCTTAGCTATTTTGTAGAGAGTTATAAATAATAATGTTTCTGTGATATAATTTAACTTGACAACTTTAATGAAAAGGGAGATGATGGGTTCACAGAGTGCTTTGTTAAGCAGCTTTCATCTATTAACACAGAAATTAATCATTTTTTAGTATTGCCTTATGGATCAGTTGCATCTAAATACAGTGATATAATTAATAGTAATGAAATACATTTTGTAATATACTTTATCTCTAATTTGCTAATCAGAATTATATTGGAGCCTGACTTAAATGGGCACTTCACAGATAAGTCTTGACCTGTAAAAACATCTCCTACCTTTTGGTTGCCACCTCAACATCAGTTTGAAAAATTACAGTCAAAGGTAAAACTTTAATGGAAATCTGAAATTAAGGAAACATGAATTAGTCTAGAAACTGGAGGAAACCATCTAGTTGATAGAATTGGGTGCAAGAATAATCTTTGGAGACATCATGCAAAAGCCTAGCCAGTTTAACCTGGAGTTTTGCACCTTATCGCTAACAAGCTATGATATGTCTGCATGTAACACCAGACGACTTGATGCCATCACATCAGCTGGACTCCACGTCTCAAAGTAAATAGTCAGCTTTCATCCGTCTGTGTGGGAGACCAGCTGCTATCAGCCGTGGTGGGAGGGAGGGTATACCACAAGCCTATGTGGTGGCAAAGGCTGAGGTACAAGCGGTGTCTGTCTCCTCTTGGCTATCTCAGGGTCTGATGCCTTCTCATTCAAATGCATGTGTTCTGGACTGGTGCGAACAGAGTAACAATCTATAAAATACTGACACATTGGCACCGCTTCAGTTCTGTGTGGGGTGGAGCTATCCAAGTGTAGTCATTTCAGAAATTGAAATACCATTTTTTATTAGATCAAGTAATATATTGTTACAATTCTGGTGACAACTTCCATGCTGTCCAAAGTGAAACCTACAGGAGGGGACAGTGTGCACATAAATGCAGTGTATCCATAGAATAGGCAAAGCTTGAGAGCATCACACTTCTACATGCCCCCAGGAGAGAGGTGTGCCCCTGGCAGAGGAGCAGGAGAAATGGCAGATGCAACCGAAGATTAAGGCTGGCCCAAAATCTATTCCTCCAGCAGGTTCTACCACATGGTCAGTGGAGCAGAAATCTGGAAAGGCAGTTATAGTTAGGTGTCTGGACCAGTGCCAGCAACATGGCAGTGCAATGAAGGAAAAGTCATTGAGTTTTGTCTCTGACATCCTACATGAGCAACGTTTCACAAATGCTGCTGGAGTCAAAAGGCACAGCTGATACGCACATGATCTGTAGCGCAAGGGAAAATTGCAGGGCATAGCAACCAAGAACCAGAGTGACTGAGATGTCAGTGTCGTGAATATGATTTTTTTACATGGCTTTGGTTTAGTAGTAATTTAGGATTTATTAGTATTTTTGAGATAGATCACACTTAAGCATCAGCCAATTTAACAGAGCGATTCAATGGAATTTGTTACAATCAAAATAGCAACTTAGTTAAAGATTCGAGAATGGTAAGGGTCACCCAAAACTTACAGCAGGGTTGCGCACACAGGTGGAGTTTAAATCAAATCACACGCAGACAGACAAACAACTCTAAATCAAATTGGGCGCACACACAGACAAACAGTTCTGAGTCCAATTGCACACACACACATACACACACACTGAGGTTAACTTGTGATTAAAATTTCCCTTTTTGTGCGTTTCATGAATTACTCACTTTTATGTGCCAGTATTCATCAACGGACGGTTGGCGAACCTTGTGAGATCAGGCCTTTGAGTCCTCATGAAATCGTCAATGGACAATCCTTCAATCCTCACAATATCCACCCTGCGAGGCATCCCAGCTCAGGGGGAGATACTGGGTCACACAGCCTGCTGCCGTCCCAGGGAGCTCAAAAGGTCTCCCTTTTGGATGGCTATTTATAGGATCTCAGGATGATGGACTTTGGTCGGTATTTTACATTCTGGCCACAATTCATGCTGAGTCATTCTGGCACACAATTCAGGCAGCAGAGGGCCCAGGTGTGGACAGGGAGTGTTTGACACCCAAGTCACCGCGCTTATGACCAAGATAACAGCACGATAGGGCTCACCCTGAGATCTCGGAGCAGTCCTGACGTACCAGCCAGGCAGCAGGTGGTCCAGGTGTGGACAGAGACCGCCTGATGCTGAGTCACTGCAGTTGTGACCAAGAAAACAGCACAACAAGGCTTAACCCCGGGGCTGCATCAAAGTCAGTAAGAAAACGGGACACCTTGATGTAGTAGTAGTAGTACTGAGCTTACAAAACTGGTCTTGTACCTACCAGATGAACTGTGCTATTTCCTCACAGGTATGCCACCTGGCAGGGTCTTGCTGCAAACATCCGCATGCTGCTCAGCTGAGGAGACTCAAAGGCAGGACAAAATCTCTGCTTATACATGACTTAAATTAACACACGTGCACAAGCCACTCCCAGGTTCTCCAATCCATTTTTCAGCATGATCCCGTGCATTGTGTAGACAGCGTAGGAAAAGCCTCTGCTCTGTATGTCTGGCCCCCTGCAGACATATGTATGCTGTCTGCTGAACTGGGTTTTACAAAGTCACATGCGAAGCGCTGCACCCTGATTATCTGATTCTGCTGGAAGCCTTCCAGATTGCTTTCCTAATCCCTCCCATAACATCGGTGTTACATCAGTCTTATCACTGGCATATTTCATTTGTGCAGAGCCAGGACTCCAATATATAAATAGGATAGAGGAGAAATACTGGAAAAGGGTAGAATGCCCCTTTTTTCTATCAATGCTATTTACATACCTACTCCAGACTCAAGGAGCAAAATTAATCCCAGTGTATAGATTTTCCTTCCTCTGTCCTTCAATGCAATCCTATCAGAGAACAGATAAAAAGAACGTCCAAGCAAATGTGAAGTTCTATAAAATTAATGGGCTGTCTTGTTCACAGCTGGAAAACTTCTCTGTAGGCTTTCAAAGTTATTCAGACTTTCCTATTTACTAGTTAGTATTCTGTGATGCAGATAGTGAAAAGGTCTGAAAAGCATGCTAGCATGTTTCCATGTAAAATAGGTGGTACACATGCAAGAGATGTTTTGTAAGATCAGTTGACACTTTTCAGGACTTACAGGTTGACTTTAGAAGATAAGTGTCGTGGTTTAGCCCCAGCCAGCAACTCAGCACCACACAGCCGCTCGCTCACTCCCCCTACCCCGATGGGATGGGGGAGAGAATCGGAGGAGTAAGAGTGAGAAACACTCCTGGGTTGAGGTAAGAACAGTTTAATAATGGAAATAAAGTAAAATAGTAATGATAATAATAACAATATAATAATAATAACAACAACAATAATAATAATAATATACAAACAAGTGATGCACAATGCAATTGCTCACCACCCGCTAACTGATACCCAGACAGTTCCTGAGCAGCGATTGCTGCCCCCCGGCCAACCCCCCCGTTTATATACTGAGTATGACGTCACATGGTATGGAATAGCCCTTTGGGCAGTTTGGATCAACTCTTCTGGCTGTGCCCCCTCCCTGTTTCTTGTGCACCTGGCAGAGCATGGGAAGCTGAAAAGTCCTTGACTAGCAGAAGCAGTACTTAGCAATAACTAAAACATCAGTGTGTTACCAACATTCTTCTCCTACTAAATCCAAAACACAGCACTATGCCAGCTATTAGGAAGAAAATTAACTCTATTCGAGCCAAAACCAGGACAATAGTGAGCTTCAAATCTGGTTTTATTCTAACTTTCAAACAACTCATTACATAGAAAGGCTCATTTGATCAGTGAGTTAAATATGCATGACTCCCACTTTCCCTCAGGGCATGGGACTTGATAGCCAGAAAAATCCTCTCTTGGTGGGAATAATTTTTCAAGTAACTGTCCTGTGAACACAATTATCATTTGAAAGATGATTAGAAAGGTACAATTCTATGCAGGTGGGGAGGTAAGAGACCACGAGAGCCAAAAATCAACATAGTCTGGATAGGTACTGTAGTTCTTTATAAATTATAAGGTTGCTGAGATTTGGTAATTTAGAACTGAATTTGTCTTCTAACAGCTAGAGAATCCTAATGCTGCAACTGGATGAAACAGAGCCAACCCTCCAAAGATCTGAAGAGCTTTCCACCCTCATACTTCCCCCTGGATTTCCCATGACATTTTACCCAACTTGTCTACTACTAGCTATGAATTAAACAGCAAGATACAAACCCCGCTCAGACACCCTGAGTGAGTGAAATTCTAGCCATATTTAAGTAAAAGAGTTGTCCCCACTGCCTACATTGCAATGCTATTATTTCTATCTTTAATACTGTATCTCCCAGGTGTCTCTCAGGTATATTTGTCTAGGTATATATCAGGCAAAGCATTTCTCACCCAAAAGGAATGTCAGCAAGGTCTCCAGCTAACACAATTCTTTTCTTATGGTGATTCTTAGTGAGAAGTGGCATTTCTGCCACTTGGCTTGCTCTTCTCCTGCAGTTTCTAAGGTGACAGCATGAGCATCTCTTGTTTTCTTCCCCACTTCTATGTTTTTCAGGGCAACATAAAGTTAGTACAATCAGCATTTTATGGCTGTAATGAGGTGGGTGTTGGTCTCTTCTCGCAGGTAACAAGCAATAGGACAAGAGGAAACAGCCTCAAGTTGCTCTGGGGAAGTTTAGATTAGATATTAGGAAAAATTTCTTCACCAAAAAGGTTATCAAACACTGGAACAGGCTGCCAGGGAAGTGGTTGAGTCACCATCCCTGGAGGTATTTAAAGGACATGTAGATGTAGATGTGGTGCTTAGGGACATGGTTTAGTGTTGGACTTGGTAGTGTTAGGTTAACAGTTGGACTCGATGATCCTGAGGGTTTTTTCCAACCAAAATGATTCTATGATTTGTGTGAAACTTTTATTGTCCGTACAGTACCACAGTGTTCCAGAAATACTGCAGGGGGCACAGAAAAAGGGAGAGGCCTGGCAGAGACTGGTAAAATGAATGACTCTTCAGAAAAAAGAAACAGTCTCCAAAACATTGTGTAGGTAGAAAATTAATCTGAAGACCTGACTGCTCTAGCAGAAATGAGGGGAAAAAAAGCTGAATCAGCAGATATTTAGGGCAGAGTTTGAACCAAGCTTCTGGGTGCTGGGACTGGGATAGGAGTCCAAATTTTGGCATTCTGATTGGTTCGATATGCATTTAGGTTCCGGGATGAGTCTGTGGATAACTTTGTTAAAATAGTTGTTCTGTTGAGATGGTCTCTGCTGCCTACACAGAGAAGCTGAAAATGCTGCAGGCAGTCTCTTCCATTAGTCTGCTTTTTTTTTATTTTTATTTTCCTAGATAGTTGTAAACCAAAGCAGAAGTGATTCTGAAGAGTCACTTAAGATTGTTGCAATTGGTTAGCTTCCATTTGCCTCAAATATAATAAAAAACAAACTCAATTGAGATATACAAGGTTCTTAAATATTCTTGTTCATGGATTTTATTGTTTAGTTTTTAAAAGGCTGTTTTCCCAAATGGCATTTTTGGTAGTTTATTTGTGCTTTTATTGGATTGTGTTCGATAATTCAGAGAGCATCTTGGGTAAAGTATTTCCTAGCTTTAAAACTTTAAGATTTATTTTCTGTAGGTGTCTGAAATATACTGTCAGCTACTAGCCGTTGTCACTTAGCAAATAGCTCAGAAAGCAGCAGATCCTAGTTTGATAAAACAATCAATTCCCTGAATCCAAATATGACAACAAGTAATTCTCTGTAGTATCCTTTCAGTTGTATTGAGACCTCTTATTTTTACTGGAAATAGCTTTGATTGATTTGCAATGGGGAGCCTTGGTGAAACTCAATCTGGCAGAGAGAAGTAGCAATACTTTGAGAGTACTATAACTCTTGTTCTGTACACTCTTAAAGAGAGATCAGCCAATTGAGTATTTAAGCAATTTTAACTCCTGAGTGCTGCATGAATTCCTGCCTAGGTTTTGGCGAGGTTATAACAGAAGTTCCTGCTGCTTGCTGTGGGTTTTTCTTTATTGTAATTTGTATGATATTTCAAGTAGTTATGAGCAAATTTACCTGAGTATAGTGCTAGTCTGGTATGGCTAAGGTTCAAAGAATAAACCCTCTATGGAGAATGACTGTGCAGAAAGCAAGGGCAAAGACAAGGAGCTCTTCTGCTGTCTGCAGCATACATAGAAGAAATGAATGAAGAACTAGGAAGACAGTGAATTTTAAGCTGACTCATACAGGAAAAACAGCTCTGTACATCATATGCAGATTCACAGTTAATGTACAGGGACATGAATCCATTTAGATTAGTGGATTTACAGAAATTTCCATAATTGTAAAATTTTGAGCTAGCTTATCTAGGTCATCATAAACTTTATGTTCAAGATTGAGTAAATGGCTTCAGAAGAATTCATCTTAATGTCAGTGCCCGCCCGGCATCTGTAAGGAATATATAGTGGGGTGAAGAAATAAGAACTTTCTTCATTCCCTTCAATTACCATCTGATTGCAACCTAAAATGTGTGGACTAAATATCTTAGCATATTTGCTTTTCATGGAGAGGAGTGTTGCCATTTAAGTATGCACCAACAGGGAAAGTAAAAATAACCACAACAGACTGAAGGGATAATCATCATTGGCAGACAACAAACACAACACCTCAACTCAAGCAAGACCCATTGCTTACATGTGTAAGTCCAACTCATAGAGTGTGGGGCACTTCCCATAGCATAATCACAACTGTGATAGAAGGCCAGGTTTCCTCATCTTTATCACCTACTACACTTAGTGGAAAGCTAGTGCATCATCCTTCTCAAGACCTTCTGGAAAAGTCAGAACAAATGCTGTGCAGCCATCCTTGTGGCAACATTGTAAATACATCTACCACTTCTGCGCTTGAGGCGAATGTTCTGTGAGACAAAACACATACAACTGACAGATGAGGTCATTTCATTCCTTTTGGACAGCGGGTTACCTAAAATTGAAGAGGTCTTTCACGTAATGTGCATTAAAGAATGAGAAACGTGTCTTAGCCATCTTTCCAAATCCATGATTCAAAGACACCAGCCAAGCAGACCCTTATACATAATTCTGACAGCCACGAGTCAGGAATGATTAGTTAAAGCCAGGGTAACTTTGGCTGCGGATATTAGGGGACAGGTGAAGGAGAATGTAAGGAAAGAGCTGCTATTTTTTTAAGATTTGAGTCAGGAGTTGCTGCTGTTTATCAGCAAAGTTATCATAATCACAATTTCTTGTATTTTGCTCAGGAATATGATGGTGTCCCACAGAAACTGGACACTTACTTATGTCTCTAAAAGAATGTCACTCAATCTGACAGGACAGGGTACTGACAGGGAAGTTAGGCATGCCTTCCCTTCAAAATGATGAATGTATAGATGAAAACACAAGGATATTTCATAGAAAATGATGTATTGCTATGAATACAGACAAAGAAGGAGCTGGACTGGAACTGCACATACTTCTTTCAGTCTCATCTACTTTTCCTGCATTTCTTCTAAGAATCTTCAGTGCAAGAGGATCCTTGCCACAATGAAAGCTTCAATTCATACAAAGCCTGGACAGGCTGTTTGTAAAGTACACAGTGAGCCCTCCTGTCCATGATTATGTCTTCATGTAAATCAGAAAATGAAATTTTAAGAACTGTTATGGAATAAAGTGAAAAAATTCCCACTGCATGATAATTCTGCCCAAGTACTATGTAGCCAGTATTTACCTGTACATATTTATAGATTACTAGAAGAGGACCTAATAGGTGAAGATCTTCAGATACTGCCTGAACACAAACAACTTACCTACAGGGTTAATATTCTTATAAAGGTTCTTCATTTTGCATTTCAGTTTATCAGCCTCGCTACCTTTTAGTAGGATAAGTGTCTTGACCTCCTAGATACCTTCTCTGCCTTCTGTTCTTTTAAAAAGTAGGAAAGGCTAGGAAGGCACTTTGAACTTGGGGAAAAGATTATTAAGGTTCATACTGAATTATATAGGTATTTGTGTTCTGTTTTACCACAGATGTTGATTTTTCTTAGGTTATAGCATGATCAGTAATATCTCGTGATACCTCAAATTCTACTGCTTCTGTACATCAGTATTTAAGTCAGTAAATATTCAAGAACCAACAACACAGAACAAAGCTATGCATACTCCAAGCACAAGTGCCACACTGAGAGCCTCTTAAGTGCAAGCTGTTTTCATGGTTTAAACCCAGCCAGCAACTAAGCACCACCCAGCTGCTTGCTCACTCCCCTCACAGTGGGATGGGGGAGAGAATTGGAAGAGTAAAAGTGAGAAAACTTGTGGGTTGAGATAAAGACAGTTTAATAGGTAAAGCAAAAGCTGCACATACAAGCAAAGCAAAACAACGAATTCATTCACTACTTCCCATCGGCAGGCAGGTGTTCAGCCATCTCCAGGAAAGTAGGGCTCCATCACGCGTAATGATTACGTGGGAAGACAAACGCCATCACTTGGAACATCTCCCCCTTCCTCCTTCTCCCAGCTTTATATGCTGAGCATGATGACATACGGTATGGAATATCCCTTTGGTCAGTTGGGGTCAGCTATCCCGGCTGTGTCCCCTCCCAACTTCTCGTGCACCCCCAGCCTGCTTGCTGGTGGGGTGGGGTGAGAAGCAGAAAAGGCCTTGACTTGGTGTAGGCACTGCTCAGCAGTAACTAAACATCCCCGTATTATCAACACTGTTTTCAGCACAAATCCAAGGCATAGCCCCATACTAGCTGCTATGAAGAAAAATAACTCTATCCCAGACAAAACCAGCACAGCTTTTTATATGTTAAAGAAGTTTTTGCAGTTCCATACAGAAAGGATAGTAATGTATACTGCTTGTGATGAGTCAGGCATACTGACCTCTCAGCTGCTGCACATGGGCACAGTGGATAATAGATGAAGGTACAATTTCTTCTGTATATAGAGTTAAAACAGTGAAAAGAAGGATGCCTTACCTGCCCTGGATTAATAATTATCACCAGGGCTCGTTTATGTAGACAAAAGAAGGCACAAAGGTTATAAGTGTTGCTTTACACATTTTTAAGGGTACAGAGAATAAATTGACTTAGCTGTATAGTTTAGTGATGTGTTTTCCTCAACTGCCACAATGAATATGAATGTCACTATCAAGTATACATCGACTTACAGTTTCTGAATGACAAAGCCACATAAGTGGCACCCAGAGATTGATGGGACACTGAGAAGATTTGAAAATGGCTCCTTCTGGGAAAAG
Source organism: Pelecanus crispus (assembly GCF_030463565.1). Taxonomy (NCBI): domain Eukaryota; kingdom Metazoa; phylum Chordata; class Aves; order Pelecaniformes; family Pelecanidae; genus Pelecanus; species Pelecanus crispus. The sequence goes on along the minus strand of NC_134644.1, from coordinate 153,990,194 downwards.
AACACTATAACAAAGCAATCATTTTCATATTAAAAGCAGAGCTACCTTCTCCTTGATGCAAGTACTGAAGGGAATTAAGTAGTACTCCCCCATGTCTAAGCTAGCTTTAAATATTTACCATATAATTTTGAGCATGTTAAATCAGGTTCCCTAGGGTTTTTGTTGTTGGGGTTTGGGTTTTTTTTTTAAATAGAAAGTGTAAGTGAAGAGATGATGCAGCTGCAAGAAAGCAGTGCTCTAAGTACTGACAGTGCCAGGTGTGGGGGTGGCTAGAATGAAAGATTTAGAAATTAGGAGAGAAGTATGCCAGGAAAACTAGCTCCTCTTTAACCTCAGGGCCACTTACTGTTTATATTTCCAAGTTACATAAACTCTTGAAAACCAGACTCTGAAATGGAAGCCATCTAATTGTTAGCATCTAGCAGCATCACTGCTACAGGACTGAGCATAAAGACAACCGTGCGTTTTATCCATGCCTTTCCATAGGGATGTTTCAGGTATAAAAGATTGGCTGAGCTCCTGAAAGAAGTGACTAAAAAATTTCAAATAACCTTCCACCTGTACTTAGAGAAATTTCTCTAAGATAAAAGCGTGATTAACAATAACGGATTTCCTTCAGGTTTATGTTGTCTCTCCCATTAATATCTCCCAGTATGTAACTTGCCTCTTCTGTGAAAAAATTTTAGCGCAGCCAGACCTGCAGCCAGTTTCTGATCCGCTGCTAGCTCCACATCCTTTTCTGCTATGCTAATGGCTAGCCAGTTAATCTCCATTTTGTATTTATTAATTTTCTTTCTCTTCATTAAATGTAGAGCTTTTATCTTGTCCCTCTCTCTCCTCCTCCCCCTCCCCCGCTCCTGTGCATCAAGATAATTTTGAATTCTGATCCTGTCCCACATACCGCTTGCCATCAGTCCTGGCTTGGAGCTGTCAGCAAATTTCATAAGCGTACTTTCTCTTCCATCATCCAGGTGGTTAATGGAAATATCAAATAGAGCCAGCTGTGGACAAATGCCCCTGGGACTCCACTTGAGACACCTTTTTGACAGCAGACCTCTGAGAGCACATTTCCAACTGGCTGGGTGTCCACCTGGCTCTGCTTCCATCCAGACCATGTGTCTCTGGCTTGGGGCAGGACTGTGAAGTGGGACAGTGTCGGAAGTTTTTTTTTAAGTCAAATTCTGCTCCCCACCCCCTTATCCCTTAGAGCAGTCCTTGTCACATAAAGAAATATATCTGGTTTAACATTGTTTTTTCTTGATTACTTTTTCCATTTTATCTTTTAAGAGCTTATAGATAGATTGTGTAATATTTTATTCTACCTAAAAGGTAGCTCTGGTGGCTAGTAGATGACCAGTTTGTCTTGATTTTTATCATTTACCCATTTGGTCATTTATCATAGACAGAACCCAGCAGATTACATAAATGTTTTCCCCATGTTCTTCACCCTAGAAGATCTGCTAAAGTCTAGTCACCATAACTATCAGTTTTGCATGCCAGTAAGATCTGTTTCAGCGCAGCTGACCTTTACTGTGACTCAGTATTTTTTTACGTATAAATCAATACGTGTTGACATGGTTCGCTAATGGAATACAGAGGAAGCATATGATTAAAGTCAAAATCAGAATCAAACATTGTCAATATTTTTAGAGCTTGAATATGACTCACCTCACAAATTGGACTTTCTCCGGAATTCAGTCTTTTCAATTAAGCTTTCATCAAAAAAAATCTCAGCTGTAGGATGAAATTTATATTCAGGACAAAAATGAGAATGAAGAAAATGTCTGTTTCAGCTCTGAAATTTAAAAAGCAGATAGATTTTCAGTAGAGGATATTGCCATAATTTTTTGTTCCACACAAATTAATTTTTTTTATTTCTTTTCCTCTTTGTTTGAAATTAAGACTGCTGGGCCACAGATACAAAACAAGCCTGACCCTGACAAAGTATAAAAGCTATCATAAACTGGAAATGAGGAAAGCTATGAAAATTAAGTACGTTCAATGCTATCTGTACTTCTTTGTTCAGCTCAAGATGAAATCACGTTGATCAGAAAAATCCCTATCAAAACCCATCTATCTGGATAAGAACCAACCAGATGAGAAAAATCCGGTGCATACCATATGCAGAAAATTAATAAATCCCTGAATTACCTGCTACTTTTGCAGCCAAACAGTGACAGGGTATGTAAGACAAAGCACTGTCAAGTATGTCTCTTTCTTATAGAATCATAGAATCATAGAATCATCTAGGTTGGAAAAGACCTTTAAGATCATCCAGTCCAACCATTAACCTACACTACCAAGCCCACTCTAGACTAATCAAGGGTAGACCAGACTAAACCATATCCCAAAGTGCCACATCTACCCGTTTTTTAAACGCCTCCAGGGATGGTGACTCCACCACCTCTCTGGGCAGCCTGTTCCAATGCCTGACCACCCTTTCCGTAAAGAAATTTTTCCTAATTTCCAGTCTAAACCTCCCCTGGCGCAGCTTAAGCCCATTTCCTCTTGTCCTATCGCTAACTACTTGGGAGAAGAGACCAACACCCACCTCACTACAACCTCCTTTCAGGTAGTTGTAGAGAGCGATAAGGTCTCCCCTCAGCCTCCTCTTTTCCAGGCTAAACAACCCCAGTTCCCTCAGCCGCTCCTCATAAGACTTGTTCTCCAGACCCTTCACCAGCTTCGTTGCCCTTCTCTGAACACGCTCCAGCACCTCAATGTCTTTCTTGTAGTGAGGGGCCCAAAACTGGACACAGTATTCCAGGTGCGGCCTCACCAGCGCCGAGTACAGGGGGACAATCACCTCCCTGCTCCTGCTGGCCACACTGTTCCTGATACAAGCCAGGATGCTGTTGGCCTTCTTGGCCGCCTGGGCACACTGCTGGCTCATGTTCAGCCGGCTATCTACTAACACCCCCAGGTCCTTTTCGGCCAGGCAGCTTTCCAGCCACTCCTCCCCAAGCCTGTAGCGTTGCATGGGGTTGTTGTGACCGAAGTGCAGGACCCGGCACTTGGCCTTGTTGAACCTCATACAGTTGGCCACGGCCCATCGATCCAGTCTGTCCAGGTCCCTCTGCAGGGCCATCCTACCCTCCAGCAGATCGACACTCCCACCCAATTTGGTGTCGTCTGCAAACTTACTGAGGGTGCACTCGATCCCCTCATCCAGATCATTGATAAAGATATTGAACAAGACTGGCCCCAAAACAGAGCCCTGGGGAACACCGCTCGTGACCGGCCGCCAACTGGACTTAACACCATTTATCACTACTCTCTGGGCTCGGCCACCCAACCAGTTCTTTACCCAGCGAAGAGTATGCCTGTCTAAGCCGTGAGCTGCCAGCTTCCCGAGGAGGATATTATGCGAGACGGTGTCAAAAGCTTTGCTAAAGTCGAGGTAGATGACATCCACAGCCTTTCCATCATCTACCAGGCGGGTCACCAGGTCATAGAAGGAGATCAGGTTGGTCAAGCAGGACCTGCCTTTTGTGAACCCATGCTGGCTGGGCCTGATCCCCTGGTTGACCTGTACTTGCCTGTGGAGTTCGCTCAAGATGAACCTCTCCATAATCTTCCCCGGCACCGAGGTCAGGCTGACAGGCCTGTAGTTCCCCGGGTCCTCCTTCCGGCCCTTCTTGTAGATGGGCGTCACATTGGCAAGCCTCCAGTCATCAGGGACCTCCCCTGTTAACCAGGACTGTTGAGAGATGATGGAAAGTGGCTTGGCAAGCTCCTCTGCCAGCTCCCTCAATACTCTTGGGTGGATCCCATCCGGCCCCATAGACTTGTGAGCGTCCAGGTGGCATAGCAGGTCATTAACTGCTTCCTCCTGGACTATGAGGGCTCCATTCTGGTCCCTATCCCTATCCTCTTGCTCAAGAGCCTGAGTACCCTGGGGATGACCGGTCTGGCTGTTGAACACAGAGGCAAAGAAGGCGTTAAGTACTTCAGCCTTTTCCTTGTCCTCGGTGACAATGTTCCCCCACACATCCAGCAAAGAATGGAGATCCTCCTTGGCTCTCCTTTTATTGCTGATGTACTTATAAAAGCATTTTTTATTGTCTTTTACAGCACTGGCCAGATTGAGTTCTAGCTGGGCTTTTGCCTTTCTAATTTCCTCCCTGCAGGACCTAACAAGATCCCTGTACTCCTCCTGAGCTGCCCGCCCCTTCTGCCAAAGGCGGTAGACTCTCCTTTTTTCCCTGAGTCCCCGCAAAAGCTCCCTATTCAGCCAGGCCGGTCGATTTCCCCTCCGGTTGGTCTTACGACACACGGGGACAGCCCGCTCCTGCGCCCTTAAGACTTCCTTCTTGAAGAGGGCCCAGCCTTCCTGGACCCCTTTGCCCTTCAGGACCGCCTCCCAAGGGACTTTCCCAACCAGGGTCCTGAAGAGGGCAAAGTCTGCCCTCCGGAAGTCCATGGTAATAGTTTTGGTGCCCCTCCACTTAGCATCACCCAAAATTGAGAACTTTATCATGTCGTGGTCGCTAAGCCCGAGACGGCCTCCGACCTCGACATTTCCCACATTTCCTTCTTGTGGAAGAACTCACAAAGCTGTAATCACATTACCTCTGAACTTTGCATTTTGATTGACCTTGTGCTGTAATTAGTACCGTGATGGGGGATTCAGTGCAGATCTGGCTGCAGGTGTTTACTAACTTTGTACTGCCCTGTGCCATCTCACCATTCAGCTGGCAAAACATATGTAAAATGTTCCACCTCCGTGTCCGTGCCAAGTTAGGCGGCGTCTTTAAGGATCACTGATAAAGATACATTACAGGGGACATTCTGGTTTTGTGTTTGGAAACAATTAAACTTCAAGAAAGTCAGCAAACTATTTCTGTCTTTTAAAATACAGATGCTCAAATGTTGACGTTGGTGCTTGCTGGTGAGTCAGGAAGTGTTGAATCTCCTACATTTCACCTGCTGCTCACCATTCTGAGAGCTTTACAAATGTTTCAAAACAACATTTCCTCTTCCAGGTGCTTCATTAGCAGGACCAGTTTCGAAACTGTATACCCTCTTCAGAGGCTTTGTCTTGCTGAGGGCAGAGAGGGGATAAATTATGTCATTCCTCCCGTAGCTTTCTCTCTGCAAGGGGGAACACTCAGCAGGCACCATTTCTCATAAGGAGAGAACAGCCTTCTCAACCCCTGAGCACCAAACATGAGCAAGAGCTCTTTGCACATCCTGGGCCTCTCTGTCCCTTGGAGACACTCTTGGTTTATCTGGAGGTAAGCTGCATGGAGAAAGAAAGAATCCAGAATACTTAGTAGGAACAGTTCCTTTGAAAAACTGGGAAAAATAGTATTCACAGCAGTAACTCTCTTTTGTGATTTAGTGAGAAGGCCACAGGCTCTGTTTTAATCCATTTCCAATAGAGTAGAGCTTATATGACACTTCACTTTTTCATTCAAGTAACGCAGTTTGTTGTCTGCTTACTGCTGAGCTCTTATGAGAAGATGCTGCTCACTGCAGACTGATAAATCTTCTTTTAGCCAGGGGTCTTAAATAAGGTAATAAAATTTTAGAACTGCTTTAAAACTGCAGTCAAAATACTGGTTGCACCTATTTTTATCTGGCAGTCTCCTTGGAGAAGTTGTCCTTTAGGGCATTAGGATATCCAGCAACTCTCTAATTGGAAAACGTTTTGCCAGTTAGCCCAAAATGGGAGCTCGACATCACAGATTTTGAGAACAGCTTCTGTGGTTTTGTGGGGCACCATGCTGTTCTGGTCAAAGTCAGCAGCCAACACTAGCTCCCTGAAACAGACAAAATGTTCATTAATCAGATTATGCTCCACAATGACACTTCTTCAGTGTACATCTAGTTTGGAGGGTGACGTTTTAATTTACCCAGACCAAGCCAATCACTGGTGCCTTATACCTGGTCTCTGTCAAAGCACAGCTCCCACCAAAGGATTTTGCAGCTCTCCAGGGTAAAAGCACGTTGCTGCAGCTGTTGGAACCTCATCAGCACAAACAGGGACTCACCTGTGAAAGAAGATAATGTGGCAATAGTGTGGCATCAGTGGAGAGAGACATCCAGCCTTTGTTACAGCTCTTCAGACTACTGGCTGTGAAGTAAAAACCTTCTTTTCTTCCCTTGCTGGCATAGGCAGGCTTGAGGCCCTTCAGTTTATGCTGTTACAGAGGAATGGAGATATTAAGCCAGGCCAGATCCAATGCAATGTCCTTTCTCTAGCAATGAGGAGATGTGAAATAATCTGTACTAAGGCATGAGACCTTCTTCTCAACCTCCATATTAAAGTTGTCACCCTGATGCACAATGACTATTATTTCTTTCACCTTTTATTAGCCTTTACTGCAGCCAACACAGTGTGATTAGCCATGTCACTAATTCAGTCCTTTTTGAACCTTTATGACCACCTTGTCTTTTCACTGCCTGTCCCTATGATTTAGCTGTGGTACATGTGAGTAGATGAAGAGGTGGAACACGTACATGCAAGAGGCCTGAGAAGAACTTGTTGGCTACAAGGTGAAGGTTGCCCTGTCCAATTCAGAAGCAAGTGGGCATAAAGTTGCATATCAGATATTTCCAGCTCAGAACAGAGCACACAAATATGCAGTGAGCCTGTTGCAGCTCATCTCAGTTGTTGGACTGACCCAGAGCTTTCCCATATGCAAAGACTTTTTCATAGATGCAATCTACAGGTCCAGGTTACAGCACAGGCTGAATACTGGTTTTAACTGACTAGTTTCCATAGCAGAAAATTGAAAGTTACATTGAACTGTCCTGCATGGGCAATCTTCCTTCAGGCCATTGTTATGGCTCCTGTGGTCTTTGTGTTTCGGAAACATCTTCTTGCTCAAAAGGTGACCATAGGAAAACCTGGATCCCATTGGCAGTAGAGAATATACTACCTACGATCTCCAGGCAAATTATGTTCTCCTGTGGCAACATGGATCATAAAACACACAACAAAGTGAATACGCATGTGCATTATCACTCAAAACTGGAACAGCAGGTTCACAGAGAGAATGTAAAATGTAGTACTTCTATCTATCAGGAAGATGCTAATGTTCCAAGCTGCAGCAGGAAACTGGAAAGGCTATAAGGACCACATGAACTGTCAAAAGGTATGCAGCATAGGTTGTGAATAAAGGTTGTAAGTAAAGCTAACTGAAAGGCAATTATCAACAGACAGAGGAATCAAGAGATTCATGACTAGCTCAGAGTCTCTCAGAGCAGTGCAGCTTTTCCTTTCCACTGAGTTCACCCTTTACAGGTTATTTTTCTTTAGGTTGTATTAGTTTACATCCCCTCCTCCCAAACAAGATCTCACATTAGACATCAACTGGCATGAGCTTCAATCATGGTCTTCAGAACTGTCATGCCCAGAGACCAGTTGTCTCACAACTGTTTCACCTGATTATCTCTGTCAGCCTGCCGCCACAGTTCTGCCTTCAAAGATAGCCAAATCAAGGACTATATACAGAGATAAACCTTTTCTTCTGTTTAGAAGTTATGCCTCTTCAAAGACAATTCAAGATTATTTTTTCATTTTTTGCAGCATATGATATTTATGTTACTCAGTCCTGTCGCGGGTAGTTTTGAGGAGCTGCCTTCCAGGTTCCTCTCTTACAGGAAAGCATGTATTTCTGTATGCTTTGCTATTCCTAGCCAGCTACACTCTTCCCAGATTAATACATTTTTTTTGTAATTGATGATAAATCAGTCTAAGCTCCATAGATTTCCATACATACATTTGCGTTATAGCATTTTCCAGTTAGTTCATCAGTGAACTTGATTAATACATAATCCTGTGCTCCATGCATTCGGTTTGTTCACCTGTCAAGAAGAGAGTGAAAGATGGGACTTGCAGTGAAAGTTATAATCTCACTGTATGCAGCAGCCCTGCCTTATAACTACAGTTCTTAATTTAAGTGTACCAGGGAGACAAAACCAACACGAACAATAAAAAACCTCCAGAACAAAACCTACCTAATGAGCATGTTGATAAACTTAGCATGCAATATCACAGATCAACAGAACAACTTCTAATTAAAGATAATTACATTTCAATTGCTGTCAGAGGTATTTCAATGTCATATTTCCAAAAGGTTGGGAACTATTTTCTAGTTCAGTGAGTTGGATTTTTCCTGTAGCCTCATGCATTAGAGAATTAGCATTTTCTCTTCTAGCCTTTAATACTACATCACCTAGTGTATGACTAATAATGAATTTTTCATTTTTCATAATAATGAAAAAGTAACATGATTTTGCCAGTCAAGTATTACAAAATCCTACCCATCTACTGAATTTTCGGACAAGATCTTTACACTGTTTTACTACTGAAGTATATCTTTCCAGAAAGCCAAGACCATTATCAATTAACATCTCAGCTGTAAAAAGCCTGGCATTAGAAGCCAAAACCAACACATTTGTAGGGTGGACTAGCAGCACTTCTCACTGACATTACTTGCTTTGCTACATTTATCAGAATATTCTCTTTAGCATGAAGAGGCTTCTTGGGCCAGATCAAGTGGCTGAAAAATTACTGGTATCACTGTGATGATCTTTATTAATATAGTTCTCTGTGTTCTGTGTAGAAGTGAAATTAAATAAAAAATGTTTTGGCCTGGTTTCAATCTGTAACAACTGTGTAAACCCAGGAATTTCAGAGGAGTTTAAGTACCTAAAGGAGAACTTAAGTGGACTTCAGGAGCCAGCTAGAACTGCAACAATATCCCTGTTGTAACTCCCCAAAGTCCCTACTGTATACCTGCCTGTTTGCAGTGATCTCGGGCCATTTCTGCACATGCCTGGCACTGCACACTTCATCTTCTCTAGCACTGTTACCAACATCAGCATGAAGGTAGCTTTTAGTTAACATAGATTTAACTTAGTTAACTTAATTCTAAAGTTTTCTTGCTTGAAACAAGTTGTTGAGGTTATTTAAATTTTGTGCAATGGTGAACATGGCATAAGCTTTACTAATAATTAATCTCAGAAATATGGCTTCTAACATGTGGCTTCTTAGAGTGATTATAGTTTTCCTTGCATCTTACCTTCTTTTCAGATTTTCATCCAGATTTCTAAAATTTTGCTCATTTTGACAAATCTGACTGCATAGCGTCAAGAATTACACAGAAATGAAAAATGAAAAAGCAGCACTATACTATTCCAGGGATATTATATCATTTATCATTTTAGTCTAAAATCTTGTTAATTCTATTTAGGCCTATGGTACCTTAGGCACAAAATGTATTATCTCTTGGACCCAGCAACTTATCCAATTTCCTTGCCATCCTAAAGGATCACAGAATTTATAGTGAAGAAACATATTATCAGGGCCTAGACGGTTCAAGGTACAGTCTGACAATACAGAAAACCTTAAATAGAGTACTGATACTTACTTGAGTTTAGCCAAAAAAACATATTTTATTTATGAGTGCAAGTAATACAAGATTGAAACAAAGTCAGCTTTCAGACTTGCTAGAATATGGCTACAGCAGGAACAGGCTTTTCATGTGTTTTAACCTCTACTTCTTGATTGCCTGTGTTGAATTATACATAAAAAAGAAAAATCAGCAAATTCTGAACAACAATGAAATTATTGAACACAAAAATGCCATTATATTCTTTTTTTTTTCAGTACTTCAGTGTTATTTGGCTTCTGTTTTGTCCTTTTCATCCATGTCTCTAGTCAACACAGGAGATGTTCCAGAGAAGAAAAATGGTAATGAACTTAAGACTCTAATTAAAAAGTTATCATCTGGGTCCATCTAAGATGTAGTGGCCCAGCTATAGCTATAACTGCTGAGCTGCCCACCACTTCCTGTGCTTGTTGAATACAAGAGATTGTATGCAGGTTCTTCAAAGGAGCACTAACTCGCCTGCTGTGCTTTGTTACTTTTGTTCTTGCAGTGAATACTGACGGAAAGGTGTCAGCTCTGGAGAGCAGCACTTCTTGGGAACATGCACAGCCTGGGGAGCTCCAGCGTGGGATCCTGTACTCTAAACTTGCCTGTGGTCTGGGAGGAGTGCTTACACTTGCCAGTTTGAAACACAGTCTTTTGGTCCCCAAAATACAATTTATGAATTTGCAGCATAGCACAGAGCCAGTTTCACATGCTGGGATGCCATTTGTCTATGCATTTGGTTGGCAAACCTGTGATGTCCCAGACAGAAGAAAGTCAGTGAGGCTGCATTTGCAGTTTGAGCGTTGAAGGTAATCCTGTGCCATGGAAACACACAGTTTCCCTTACGTCCCTCCCTGGCATGGCACTGGGATGTCTGCCTCTTTGTAGGTGGGCAACCTTCATTTATAATCCATCGTGCTGCTGACAGTGGCCCTACAAACAAACACTGGATATCCAACAGTTTGAGAAGCTGTGGAAGGATGAGACTGATTCAGACGTACCTGGTGGCCCCTAGCTTCACAGCCTAAAACTCCTATCCACTTAAAAAAGGACTGAAATCCCAAATTCATGTCACACAGACTAATGAACACCAATTAGATGCTAAGAGAACATCTCAGTTGCTCCTTACACAGTCTGGATTTGAGCTACTGGGCTAAACACAATAAACTGAGGAACACAGCTTTCATCAGAGTAATCTCTTTGCTTTTCTACCAGCTTCTGTGCTCTCCCTGAGGAACATGCACCAACTCCTCAATCTTAGGTGGTTTTGGAATGGAGAAGGCACTGCCCTTTTAAGACTCTGCCCCTCGGGGGGGAAACATAACAGACAGGAGGGAAAAAAAGAAAAGAAATAAATAGAGGACCAGAAGGAGATTTATAAAATTTCTAACTGCCTGCACCTCTAGCAAATGGTGACCCCAAGGCTCAGTGCTCGAAGTGCCCTCAGTGGAGCAGCACCCCAGTGGGTGCAGAGCAGGGGGTGCTACTGACTGCAGGGTGCCTGCCTGTTTTACAGGGCAGGAGAGTCTGCTCCCACCCAAGACACTCAAGGTGAAATACCTTTCCCTGTAACTGCCCGTTTCATGGAGGGACATGCACGTTTCCATCTGTATGATAATGTGCAAATTTGTTCTAAATATAGAGCTCAACAGTGGCAGTGATAAGGTTGAGTGCTTATGGGGAAGGCCAACAAGGCACATGTCCTGCTGGGAGTCTGTTATAGACCACCCAACCAGGATGAAGAGACAGATGAAGCATTCTATAAGCAGCTGGCAGAAGTCTCGCAATCGCCAGCCCTTGTTCTTTGGGACTTCAACTTGCCGGACATCTGCTGGAAATACAACACAGCAGAGAGGGAACAGTCTTGGAGGTTCCTGGAGTGTGTGGAAGATAACTTCCTGGCACAGCTGGTAAGTGAGGGGAGGTGCCTCGCTTGACCTGCTGTTTACAAACAGAGAAGGACTCATGGGAGATGTTGTGGTTGGAGGCTGTCTTGGGCTTAGCAACCATGATATGCTAGAGTTTTCGATTCTTGATGATGTAAGGAGGAGGGACAGCAAAACCATGGACTTCTGCAGGGCAGACTTTGGCCTGTTCAGGACACTGGTTGGGAAAGTCCCTTGGGAGACAGTCCTGAAGGGCAAAGGGGTCCAGGAAGGCTGGGCTTTCTTCAAGAAGGAAGTCTTAAGGGTGCAGGAGTGGGCTGTCTCCATGTGCCGTAAGACAAACTGGTGGGGAAGACAACCAGCCTGGCTGAACAGGGAGCTTTTGCTGGGACTAAGGATAAAAAGGAGAGTTTATCACCTTTGGAAGAAGGGGCAGGCAACTCAGGAAGAGTACAGGGATCTTGTTAGGTCATGCAGGGAGAAAATAAGAAAGCCAAAAGCCCAGTTAGAACTCAATCTGGCCATTGTTGTGAGAGATAATAAAAAATGTTTTTACAAATACGTTAAAAACAAAAAGAGAGTCAAGGAGAATCTCCATCCTTTGTTAGATGCGGGGGGGAACATTGTCACCAAGGATGAGGAAGACAGGGACGGGGAGCAGAATGGAGTCCTCATAGTCCAGGAGGAAGCAGTTAATGACCTGCTATGCCACCTGGATGCTCACAAGTCTATGAGGCCGGATGAGATCCACCCAAGAGTATTGAGGGAGCTGGCGGAGGAGCTTGCCAAGCCACTCTCCATCATCTGTCAGCAGTCTTGGTTTACACGGGAGGTCCCTGATGACTGGAGGCTTGCCAACGTGACACCCATCTACAAGAAGGGCTGGAAAGAGGATCTGGGGAACTACAGGCCTGTCAGCCTGACCTCAGTGCCGGGGAAGATTATGGAGCAGTTCATATTGAGTGTGCTCAACAGGCAAGTGCAGTTCAACCAGGGGATCAGGCCCAGCTAGCATGGGTTCATGAAGGGTAGGTCCTGCTTGACCAGCCTGATCTTCTATGACCTGGTGACCCACCTGGTGGATGAGGGCAAGGCTGTGGATGTCATCTACCTTGACTTCAGCAAAGCCTTTGACACAGTCTCCCACAGCATTCTCCTTGGGAAGCTGGCAGCTCATGGCTTGGACGGGCGTACTCTTTGCTGGGTAAAAAAATGGCTGGGTGGCCGAGCCCAGAGAGTTGTGGTGAATGGAGTTAAGTCCAGTTGGTGACCGGTCACGAGCGGTGTTCCCCAGGGCTCTGTTTTGGGGCCAGCCTTGTTTAATATCTTTATCGATGATCTGGATGAGGGGATTGAGTGTGCCCGCAGTAAGTTTGCAGATGACACCAAACTGGGTGGGAGTGTCAATCTGCTGGAGGGTAGGATGGCCCTGCAGAGGGACCTGGACAGGCTAGATTGATGGGCCGAGGCCAACTGTATGAGGTTTAACAAGGCCAAGTGCTGGGTCCTGCACTTCGGTCACAAGAACCCCATGCAACACTACAGGCTTGGGGAAGGGCAGCTGGAAAGCTGCCTGGCCGAAAAGGACCTCGGGGTGTTGGTAGACAGCCTGCTGAACATGAGCCCACAGTGTGCCCAGGTGGCCAAGAAGGCCAACAGCATCCTGGCTTGTATCAGGAATAGTGTGGCCAGCAGGAGCAGGGAGGTGACCATCCCCCTGTACTTGGCACTGGTGAAGTTGCATTTGGAATACTGTGTCCAGTTTTGGGCTTCTCAGTACAAGAAGGACATTGAGGTGCTGGATCGTGTTCAGAGAAGGGAAACAAAGGTGGTGAAGGGTCTGGAGCACAGGCCTTATGAGGAACAGCTGAGGGAACTGGGGTTGTTAAGCCTGGAGAAGAGGAGGCTCAGGGGAGTCCTTATCACTCTCTACAACTACCTGAAAGGAGTTTGTAGTGAGGTGGGTGTTGGTCTCTTCTCCCAAGTAGTTAGCAATACGAGAGAGGAAATGGGCTCAAGCTGTCAGGGGAGGTTTAGATTAGGTATTAGGAAAACTTTCTTCACAGAAAGGGTACTCAAGCATTGGAAGAGGCTGCCCAGAGAGGTGGTGGAGTCATCATCCCTGGAAGTGTTCAAAAAACAGGTAGACATGGCACTTTGGGACGTGGTTTAGTGGGCATGGTGGTGTTGGGTTGATGGTTGGACTGATGATCTTAGAGGTCCTTTCCAACCTTAATGATTCCTAGTTTTTACTTTCATTAAAAAATAATCCAGCCACCAAGCCAGGAAACATGAAATTATTACTCTACCCTTAACTGGTTTAGTGGTGGACTTGGTAGTGTTAGGTTAATGGTTGGACTGGATGATCTTAAAGGTCTTTTCCAACCAAAACAATTCTATGATTCTATGATTCTAAATGTCTCACTGGAAACACTGCAAAAGTTAAAAGATTTCTTCAGTAGCTTAAAAATATTTCCTTTCTCATAATTCAGGCAGCCTCAGACTGCCTGTCTGCAGGTGGCTTCACTGACTTCTTAGTGTGAAAGGCCTGACAGACGTCCTAATGGAAGTGTCTCAGTAGGATGGAATGTGGCTAAGCATATGCAAGTTCTGTACTGAAGCTGAGGATGACTTTCAGTAAAATAAGAAGTCTGTCCTGGTTTCAGCTGGGATAGACTTAATTTTCTTCCTAGTAGCTGGTATAAGGCTGTGTTTTGGATTTAGGATGAGAATAAGGTTGATAACACACTGATACAGCTGACCCCCACTGACCAAAGGTTTTAGTTGTTGCTAAGTAATGCTTACACTAGTCAAGGACATTTTCAGCTTCCTTCTCTGCCAGGTGCACAAGAAGCTGGGAGGGGGCACAGCAGGGACAGTTGTTCCAAACCAGCCAAAGGGGTGTTCCATACCATATGACATCATGCTTAGTATATAAACTGCAGGGAGTTGGCCAGGGGGCAGCAATCACTGCTTGGGGACTGGCTGGGTGTCAGTCAGTGGACGGTGAGCAATTGCATTGTGCATCATTTGCTTTGTAAATTCTTTTATCATTATTATTCTTTTCTCTTCCTCTGCTGTTATATAAAATGGCCTTTATCTCAACGCATGGGCTTTACTTCTTTTTTTCCAATTCTCTGCCCCATCACACCAGGGGGGAGGGTGAGTGAGCGCCTGTGCGGTGCTTAGTTGCCGACTGAGGTCAAACCACGACATAAGCTTGAGGGAGTTGGCCGGGGGGCAGCGATCACTGCTTGGGGACTGGCTAATAAATCCCAGACCAAAGCCATGTAAAAAAATCATATTCATGACAACACTGCAACAAAGTAAATAGCAGTAAAGCTGCACTAGCACTGAGTTTTTGAGATCCTCAGCCTGCATGTGGTAAAGATAGCACTACTGACTTTCTCCTGAATTGTGTCCTCGGGTTCTTGTAGCCCACAAAGTCCATCTCGGGAAACAGTGCTGGAGGGCAGAGCAGCTGCTCAGCTCAGCTGCACCTGGTGATGCTAGGACACAGCTATGCTTCTCTGCAGAAGGCCCTGATGGTGCCGTACTTTCACTTGATAGCAGCTGGATGCATACCAAATCTCACAGCCATCAGTGAACCTTGACCACTGCAAGGAAAATGGCATCAGCTTTGTACTAGGCAAGCTGTAGGTCAAGAAAAGGGATCCAGGAGCACAGTGAGCTCCCTGAGGATCCTCTAAGCACCACAGACAGGCTGACAAAAGGCCCTTACCTGAACTCATCTCAGAATCTGAATTTGTGGGATCTGTCCTGCCTTCAGAGAAATTGCTTCTTTGTAAATAAATCTTCATAGCGAAGTGATGCATTGCACTAACTAGCACAGACTGGGAAGGAGTTGGCAGAGTGCTATGGATACATCTCTCTCTTTGTTTCCTAAGAGATGAGATATTTAAGAACAGTCTGGAAATTGTATCACTTTGGAGGCCCTGGTGAATGAATGATGTACAGAATAAATAAGACACCCTGCCCTCACAGACGTATTCTTTACCAGCTTCATGTCCAGCAGCATCAGACATGAGTGGTGTCTCTAGAGAGTGGTCTCCGGAAAATCTCTGTGTGACTATATTTCATGTTGGTATGTATGTCATCAGCCTGCTATTAAGATCTTAGTCCTGACCAAAATAATCCATACAGGCAGGAGCTGAGCTATGGTACAGCCTGATGAAGTATGTTTCATAAGCCAGTGCTACTGCAGACTCCCATGGCCATTAATCTCTCCCAAATGGGACTTGGGTAGGCTGACATTTGCAGACAAATAAGATGTGTCAGAAACAGGGTTTGTGATCTCAGGTTTCTTTGCCAGCAATATATAACCTTAAAGTACACGATGTTCTTTAATATAGAATATAGAAGAAAATAACTGAATGAAGAAAACGTCCATAGTACTGTCATTGGTACAGACTCACATTTGGGTATAGCTACACAAAGCAACATAGTGTTATGCAACGATATTCATAATAGTCCTGAATACGTTAGCACAAGCTAGTATGACTGAAAAGTATGGCACTCAGATTTGGCTAATTAGTGTTACTTACAGGAAAGATTCATTAACTTTGGTAATGTGCTGTGATAAGGCTACCCACCACAACTGTCTGAGATAGCTTGGAAGGTTCTCCTGGTGCTGCCTTGCCTTTTGCAGAGCATCCCAAAGGGTTATTTTCTCTAGATGAGTGCAACTTTGTGGATAAAGCAAAACAAGAAATAACTTTTACTTCAGTAATGGCTGGCTCAAATTCAAACTGCATCCTAAAACAAAGATAAATGTTCTGTAAGTTGTCTTTAAGTTCATCCAAGATACACACTTAGAGATGATATATTCTTTATAAAGTTTCCAAATGCCAAAGCATATCTGAAATTCTGCAAACTATTGAAAACTGATGGCAAGAGCAGTTTTGTCTGACCTTTTACAGACTTGCTTTGCCTGAATGTGCAGTTTCAAAGTGTAATCAATTTAAAAGACTACTGCCTTCAGTAAAACAAAATTAGCACACTGAGCTGACTCCTATTGAAAACTCATTCTCTTGCTAAGTTCTGGTGTTTGTTACCCTAAGCTATCAACTGAAGATTTCTTAAGGTCAGTAAGCTGGCCAAGGTCAACCCACCACGAAGGCCATACTGTCCCACCCCTCCATAGCATACAGGGGGGCCAGGACACACCACATAAGGCCATACTTCCCCACTCCTCCATTGCGTGCTCAGTGCCAAGCCACACATACAAGGCTGCACCTGCCCACCCCTGCCCCATGGCAGACGCTGTCTCTGCCCCTGCACGGTGAAGGGAGGCAGCGGCTGACACAGGGTCAAGGGCTTGCTGCCCCTCACAGACCCAGGGAACGTGACCGGTGGTGACGGCTGGAGCAGCGTTCAGTGGCCAAGGCCCACTTCCCGAGCCTGCGGCCATGAGGCGGGATGGTGTGGGCTGGGGCCTGTGGTACAGGGCCCCGGCTGCCCTGCTGTCTTGGTTTCGGCTGGGATAGAGTTAATTTTCTTCCTAATAGCTGGCATAGTGCTGTGTTTTGGATTTACTAGGAGAAGAATGTTGATAACACGCTGATGTTTTTAGTTGTTACTGAGTACTGCTTCTGCTAGTCAAGGACTTTTCAGCTTCCCATGCTCTGCCAGGTGCACAAGAAACTGGGAGGGGGCACAGCCAAAATAGTTGATCCAAACTGCCCAAAGGGCTATTCCATACCATATGACGTCATGCTCAGTATATAAACTGGGGGGGGTTGGCCGGGGAGCGGCGATCGCTGCTCGGGAACTGTCTGGGTGTCGGTCGGCGGGTGGTGAGCAATTGCATTGTGCATCACTTGCTTTGTACATTATTATTATTATCATTATTATATTGTTATTATTATCATTACTATTTTACTTTATTTCAATTATTAAACTGTTCTTCTCTCAACCCAGGAGTGTTTCTCACTCTTACTCCTCCGATTCTCTCCCCCATCCCACCGGGGTAGGGGGAGTGAGTGAGCGGCTGCATGGTGCTTAGTTGCTGGCTGGGGCTAAACCATGACACCTGCGAAGAAGGAGGAGTGCCAGTGGGACCTGGAGGCGCTGCAGGCTGAGCTGGAGGGCAAGTTACTCTGCTCCCAGGAGCGGCACCACTGGGGCTGGCCTGAAGGCCCTCTGGGGCACCAGGGGCGTCAGGAGATGCAGAGCTCTCACTCCCCTGATGGAAATGGGTCCCGGGCCCTGGCAGCTGCCAGCCACCAGATCGAGCCTTAGTCTTTCCAGTTGGTGCTACAGGAGAGACCCTCTGAAAGCCACAGCGCTGGGCAGCAGACAACATGCCAGGCTGTGACAGATGCTGTGCTCCAGGTGCCGCAGCCTGTGGGGGGAGACTTGGTGCTTCCTGGGAGTGTGTGCAGCCAGCTGCTGGAACAGAACGCCTGCCTGCAGCACGCCCTTGAAGACCTGGAGAAGCAACGCGGTGCTCTTGAGATGGAGAACTGCCTCCTGAGAAAGAGAAGCTCTCAGGAAGCATGCAAGGAGGCAGAGAGGCTCCAGCATAAAAATGCTAAGCTAGCTGCCCTCACCAAGTATCTGAAAGAAAGATGCAGGCATCTGCAGGACTCCACCGAGCACCTGATGAACACTCCAGTGCCACTGCCCATGCAAAGCTCCACTGAGGAACCTGGCGTGAAATCATTTCCTCAGCAGAAGGCTGGGGAAAGGAAAGAGCCTGCCAGAGCTTTGCTGGCACAGGACCAGCAGAATGAAGTTTCACAGAAGGCAGCTGAGGCGCTTCAGACCCAACTGGCTGCAGATGAAGAGGGCTCATATTATGTGAGCAGCCTCAGCCAAAGGTGTGAGGAGATACAGGTCCAAGAATCTTTTTACTTTTCTGGCTGCCTATGGAAAATCGCTGTATACATTAGATAATGAAGTAAAATGATCTTGATATTTGCAGCTCTCTAGATACTGCCCAAGCTGAGTAGGAAAGGAGCACAGAACATTGCAAATACTGAGGTTCTTTTACCCTATTTATCCAGGGCACACTGGGCAAGATTTTAGGGTTAATTTCTGTAGGTTAAAGCCAACAGATGTGAATAATTTTATGGCACTATTTGGTCCAAACAGTAATGGAGTCTAAAAACACGTTATAAATCAAACTTTACCAAAACAGTGAGAAAGAGGGGCAACATCACACCCACACAGCAGCACACCCTATCACTAATAGGGAACACAAGATGGGAAGTGATGCCATGGACTGCCAGGGTCACTGAATGTCCGGTCATCTGACAGCAATAGCCAATTGCACAAATGCCTTTTGAATGCAGGTCACAATTGCACCATTGTTGCAACCATTGGTAGCATTATTTGGGAGAATCCTACCTTACATGGCAGTAGCATGTTCTACACATTAACTGGGATGATGTGGGCAGCATCTTGCCTACATGCTGATGTTGGCCAAGGGGCAGGGTGTCAAGGGTGTCACTTCCACCCCTTGATTCTCTCAAATCATCACCTGACGTGGAGTTTTAGACTAGAGTATTATTTGGCAGTTTGTTAGCTGTGTAATAAGCTACGTAAGGTTGGTGTTCTGCTTATATCCAGGAGCCACCAACCCAAGTCAGGGAGTGGCTTGACCATGACTGACAAAATGCTTTACAATAAAATCTACAACCCCATCTGTTGATACAGGCAGCTACTCACTTCCACGTGGAAGCTACATGGCATGTGCTTCTGTCAATGAACTCCATGGCACATAGTGTAGTTGAAATTGTTCCATAGAGTCAAGAAGTATTTGCAGGGCCTTCTTGTGCACTTCATTCCAGTGCCAGACCAACCACTTCTTTAGGAGAGTGTACAAGGGACTGGCTACTAACACAAACACAGGAACGTGGTGATGCCAGAACCTGAGTGTTCCTAGCACGGCCCTGAGATCCTTTACCCACTTAGGTGAGGGAAGAGCTTTGAGTTCAGACAATGTTTCAGTAGGTACTGACTCCCTAATGCCAATCCAGCAAATTCCCAGAAATGTAACTTCCTGAGCAGGATCTTGCCACTTAACTTCAGGAATGTCAATACCAAGTGACCGCAAACACATGGTCATGGTGTCTATGGCGATTTGCACAGACTTACAGTCTGAACCACCGATAAG
The DNA here is from genome assembly GCF_030463565.1 of Pelecanus crispus. Classification (NCBI taxonomy): domain Eukaryota; kingdom Metazoa; phylum Chordata; class Aves; order Pelecaniformes; family Pelecanidae; genus Pelecanus; species Pelecanus crispus. The sequence goes on along the minus strand of NC_134644.1, from coordinate 153,970,779 downwards.
GATGTCGTCAATATAGCGATACACACACGCCCCTACCAGAAGGGTTACAGGAGCTAGTTCCTTAGCTAACATGGGATGTGCAACTGTAGGGCTATGAATAAATCCCTGGGGAAGGTGAGTAAATGTATATTGAATGCATTTCCAGGTGAATGTAAACTGCTCTCAGTCCTTGGGATATAGGGGAATCATAAAAGACATATCTTTAATATAAAGGGCCCCCGGCCAAGGATGGGCAGCCCACTCAATAGCAAAATTCAGGTTCAAGATAGATGGGACTGCCACATGAAGGGATTTTTGGTGCCTTGATGACAGCACAGTAATCCACCATTAGCTGCCAGTCATTGTTTGGTTCTGAATGGGCCAAAAGGGTGAGTTAAAAGAGGAGCTGGTGGTGACAATGACCCCTCTTGCCTGAAGGTCTTTGAGGAGGGCAGTTACTGCCTTGGTGGCCATGGGATCTATGTGGTACTGTTTTATGCTCTAATGAAGTGAGTGGCAGAGGTGCTGCAGTTTGAAGGAGTTGCACCAAAACATTCAGAGCGACCGGGATCCATTGGCCCCCATGGCCTCCTAAAGCACGGGTTTGGAGAAGGTACATACCTAAAAAATTGATAAGGTCCCAGTGCCATGGCTGTATAGACATTAAGGCCAGAGGGGAAAGAGAGTTTGACCTTTCTAATGGGGTACTGCATGTTTGCGAGATTTCCACCATGTTAACATGGTGGCTACTCTTAGGACAGACTGAAGGGGTGAGCCACAAATCCAACATCAAGATTTGGGCCCCGGTGTCCACAACAAAGGGAAAGAGAGTTTGACCTTTCTAATGGGGTACTGCATGTTTGCGAGATTTCCACCATGTTAACATGGTGGCTACTCTTAGGACAGACTGAAGGGGTGAGCCACAAATCCAACATCAAGATTTGGGCCCCGGTGTCCACAACAAAGGTGGCTGGGTGCTGGTCATTCATGACAACTTATAATCAGGGCTAGGACATGGGGTAAGCAAAAGTGTCTGCCAGAAACCAGAGCTAGGAGGCAGGTCTCCATCTGGCAGTGGACACCCACCCACCAGTTCTGTGGCAGTGCTTTTGAGAGAAGGAGGATGGGCAGAAGGAGTTAACACCAGGGTGCAGGAGGTGCTACATGGCTCATGGGGGCCACCTGCTGATGGCCATTCAAAAGCTGTAACAAAACATTGTACTGCAATTTATCAGTTTGTTAAGAGGGGCTAAAGTCCCCTTCCAGCAGGAGCTGCCAGAGGTGGCCCCTCTCTGTTTGGCCAGCAGAGGTGCCCCTTCCTCTGCCTGGACGAGGGTTCCTCCATATCTGACCTTTAGGCACAGAAGCCATTGCCACGGATGTATTTGGGAAGTGGGGATCTCGTCAAAAACTGACCAGCCATCCCCTGCTGTCTGACAATTTCTGTCCATGTGGGGATCTGTCATTAGTAGCCTGTAGCTGCCATAGTGCTACACCCAAGGGTGTCAGGTGGGGGGCTGTCCCCCATCAGATGCCCGGAGGGCCAGCGGATTCCCTCCAATGCCAGCTTGATTGAGTAAATCACAAATGGCTAAGTGCTCCATTGTAGTTTCATACTGCTTGACTGTGGTGCTGTGCTGGTTTGGGCTGGGATAGAGTTATTTTTCTTCATAGCAGCTAGTATGGGGCTATGCCTTGGATTTGTGCTGAAAACAGTGTTGATAATACAGGGATGTTTAGTTACTGCTGAGCAGTGCTTACACAGAGTCAAGGCCTTTTCTGCTTCTCACACCACCCCACCAGCAAGCAGGCTGGGGGTGCACGAGAAGTTGGGAGGGGACACAGCTGGGACAGCTGACCCCCACTGACCAAAGGGATATCTCATACCATATGTCGTCATGCTCAGCATATAAAGCTAGGGGAAGAAGGAGGAAGGGGGGGACGTTTGGAGTGATGGCATTTGCCTTCCCACATAACCACTATGCATGACGGAGCCCTACTTTCCTGGAGATGGCTGAACACCTGCCTGCCGATGGGAAGTAGTGAATGAATTCGTTGTTTTGCTTTGCTTGTAGGTGCAGCTTTTGCTTTACCTATTAAACTGTCTTTATCTCAACCCACAAGTTTTCTCACTTTTACTCTTCCAATTCTCTCCCCCATCCCACTGTGAGGGGAGTGAGCAAGCGGCTGGGTGGTGCTTAGTTGCTGGCTGGGTTAAACCAGAACAGGCACATAATGTGGGTTTGCCTTCTTGCTCATCACAAGGCAGAGCTCACACCATGGCCAGGGTGGCATCCCACAGGGTGAAAACATTGCTTGTCCCTGGGACTGGTTGCAACTGCATCCCGGGACCAAGGGGCAGGATGGCCACTTCTCCCTCATTGAGGTAAGTTAGAGCTGCCCCTGTGTGCTGGAGCCTCCTGAGCCACTCCACCAGCCTTCCCCTCGGTTTTTATGAAACCCATCATGCAGAGAGCACAACTTGAGCAAGTGCTCAGGGCAGGTAAGGGAGGGGCTCCTGCTGCTGGGCTATGACCATGCCAAGGCCGGGGACTGTGGTCAGCAAATTCCTCCTTAATCATAGGATAGAGGGAGAGTGGAGGGCAATATGGATGGGCAGGTGTGTCTTCCTCTGTAGTGTCGGGAGGAGTCAGGGTCCGGTCCAGGGCCAAAAATGTCCCCATCCCAATTATCATTATTATTATCACCTTGGTAGATGGTGGCCCTAACTTGGGCTGTTGCAACAGGATGATGGTGCCATGACTCAAGAGTCTGTTGGGCGAGGCGGGGTAACTTATACTCCAACATTGATACCTGGCTTTAAGAGGCTGGGCAGTTGGATTGCCATGCTGCTGCATCCCTGTCAGCCCCTTGCCTTGCTTCTCCTGCCCGTCCGAGGGTGACATGCTGTCCGGTGATTTCAGCCCAGGCTGTGTCTAGGGCACAACTCTCCAGGAGGCTTATCAAATCACTTTTGACCTTACCCCGTTTGCAATGGCTGGCCTTACGCCACCATTCAGATTCATCCCTGATAGCTTGCAGGTTTGTCCAATTATCTCAGACCCAATCCACTGCCCATTGGGGTGAGCTCCAACCTTGCTCCTTTCCTAAAGCTTCCATCAGGTGTTGTAAAGACTCCATCCTGTCTGTGATGTCAATTAATGTGGTCCAAACAGTAATGGAGTCTGACAACATGTTATAAATCAAACTTTACTAAGGCAGTAAGAAACATGAGCAACAACACACCCACATGGGCGACTCACCTTATCACCGATCGTAAACATGGGATCATACGTGATGCTATGGCTCTCAGAGACTGCCAGGGACACTGAATGCCTGGGTCATCCAACAGCAACAGCCAATTGCACAAATGACTTTTGAATGCAGGTAAGAGTCATGCTGCCTCTTGGCTCCACCAACAGTAGTGTGATCTGGGAGAATCACACTCTACATGGCAGTAGCATGCCATCTGGGATGATGTGGGCAGCATCCAGCCTATGGACTGATGTTGGTCAAGGGGCACTACTCACCTCATCTGAATTTTAACAAACAGCCAGGCAGTGTATGGCTCATAGGCCACTGGTATGTCTAATACTTCCCTTTATCTGTAGGCACTGAAAGAAAAAAAAAAAAACAACCCACTACTGTACATCTTACATGAGTGTTGCAGGAAAAGTTATGAAAGGCAGATGTGATAAGCAGGTGCTCCTGTCCATTTCTTTATTACAGACTGTCCTGCTCTGCTTTTTACACAGTGACTGACATGGGATTTGTATGCACTTCATAGCATGGTGACCCCAGCACAGCAGTTATGAATTCAGTCACCTCACTGAACAGAGAAAAGTGATCTGTTGTTTGGATTGTTGCAGTTCATGTCACTGTTGGCTTTTGGTTCCTTAAGCATTTAAATAATAAAGACAATTCTCACCATAAGAATGAGAGAAGTGTCCCCATTCTGTCCCTTTTCTTCACAGCTGAGGTTCTCAGTCTTCTCTATACTGGGATCAATCACCCTGCCAAAACTCCTCTGCCTTGATGAGTCTGTAAAGGGCAGGATGGTGACTATTCCTTGCCTAAGGCACAAGCTCATTTCTCCCACTTTTGAGAGCTTCTACTTTGCAGTTAACGTGGAGTCACTGGCTGTGATGTTACTACCTGCCCTGCTCCTTAGGACAGAGGCACAACTTGCTGACCTGTGCCAACTGCCAGCATGAAGAGACTCTGGGCAGGAGATTGACAGAGGAGTGCAGGAGCTGGCAGGCTTCAACATCTCTCCTGGGTATTAAAGCACAATCGTGACATTTCCCATGTATCACTTGCCCAGGTTAATCTCTTCCCGTTTAATACAAATGTTTTCTACTGGATTAAATTCGTACTTAGGCTTTTTATTTTTTCCCCTCTGCATTACAGAAATAGTACAGTGACCTCAAAACTGCACATATGGAAGACAAAAAGGCAGTGTTTTAGTTTTTTATCTTCTTGAACACCAATGGGTCATTATCTTCTATATAAATGACAGGAGCAAGTGACTCTGTCTTCCCTTCTGATCCTTAACAAACAAACAACAAAAAAAAGCTATATCCTCTCATCCTAACAGTAGTATTGCTTTATTGTAGGGTCCACAATGGAGAGCTTTAATCTAGATGAGATTTGGTTGGAAAGGAATCTTTTGTTATAAACTGAAAGGTTGAATTTGATATTTAAAAATTGCTATTAGGCTTCCCCTTGATAGATGTGTTAGATACTGATGGTTGTCTATTGTACTCTACTGTCCTCCACTAAGATATTTTTATGAAGGGTTTGTTCACTGCAATTAAGCTCCATCTATACTTGTCAAAAAAAGTCAGCTGTGCAATGTGAATATATGCAACACCTCTGACATTCCCAACTCAAGCTCTCAGATACTTCTTTTTTGCCATCTTTACAGCCTTGCTGCAAGGTTCAACCAAAACATAGTAGCACCATCTCGTGGGTACCTGAAATAATTACAGTAGCAAAATCATCAAAGAAAGAAGTCTAGCAGGCAGTTTTCTCATTTTGAGCACTGGCTGGCACTGCCTGCATAGGGCAGTGATCCCACTGTAGAGCTCAGCTGGGCAAAACTGCCTACAGAAGTGAGACTTTGTGAGATGGACTCCTTCACGAAGTATCCAAAACCCAACCTAGCAATTCAAAAACCCAGAAACCAGAGTTCGCTTAACATTGGCCATAACAACATTATTCTGGACTATGGGGGAACATCTGGGTGCCATAATCAGGAATGGAAAAGATTCTGTGGGGTTAAAAACACAAAGTAAAAGTTGTTTTTTACTGCAGGGCACATGCAGTAATATTTTTCTTGTGTTGTTCAACAAGTGAGTTTTCTCTTTGCTATTGCCAGCTCACTATGTTTATACTTTAAGTGTAGCAGTGAAGACAAGTGACTGATGGCAAGCTTGTGTTCAAGAGCGATCTTTGGGCACTTTTCCCAAGAACCTGGGGAAAAAAAATGCTTCAGTTCTTGCAGTGCTTTGGCATAGGTTTACTGCATACAATCAGCACCATGGGTGGCACCGATACAGCCATGCCCACATGTGCTTGGTCCGTAATCCATAGTGGCCATGATCCATGGAGTTATAGATGGAAAAATACATGATGTGTGTGTCCTTTCCTAGGCAGCCTGACCTCATTTGCACCAAGGTAGTAGGAGATAGGGAGGGTTTCTGTGCTGAAGGAGCAGCGAGAGTGGGATGAGGGCAGCTTGCCTGTGCTACAGGTGGGGAGGCCTGGCACGAGGGTCAGGGAGTGTGTCATGCCCTAGCTCGTGCTTCTGCAACCGAGGCAAACACAACCAGTGTTTCATCTACACTGAATCAGTTTTCATCTTAGGCTTCCTCAATAGGACTGCATTTCAAACACTTGCTTCATGGAAGCTTGTTTTCACCTCTAAACCCTCAATGAAAAAGCTGCTTCTCACATAGTTTTCTTTTTTTAATTTCATTAAAATTAAATTGATTTAATTAAAATTAAGATTGTAATGAAATCATGTATCTTTTCATTTTATTGCTGAAGACTCTGTTTTAATCACTTCATTGTTTTCATAAATTCTGTTATTTATTTCAATAAGATCTGTAATACAGTATAGAGCAAGAAAACAAGTATTTAAGCACAGATATAAATTAAGTCACATATCTTTCAACAAACACCACAGGAATCAAATTAAATTAATGGCAGTACTAGAAGTACCCTGACAAAGCACCTCCACAGTATTGCATGTGTGCCTGCTACATATGATTTGTACAAAGAAAGGGAAGAAACAAATTTTGTGAGTTTGCTATAAATCTATATATAACTTGATGAATATGTATAAAAAAAGAGTTCATCTGCACCTTGTCTAAAAATGATGTTATGCCACACTCAGAGAACCCCATCACAGTAACTAGAACTGCAGAAGAGGAGGGAATAAGGCCGGTTATTGTGGCTGCTATTTGTCAATATAACTCTTTTTTTTCTGCCGTTTTCACCACATTTTACAACATGAGAGGCTGAAGTTTCAGCGCGGTGCGTTGCTGCTGCCCTCCTGTGGCTGAAGGTTCACTTTAGCTTAAGCTGAGACTTAGCAAGAGCATGTGGTTTGTCACAGGAGCCAACAGGGAGGTCACCCATGCACAAGTATTTTATGAACTACCTTCATGAACTTTATGAACTACATTCATTATGAATGAATGCATGAATTAAGCACGAAGCAGCAAAAACAGTGTATCCACAGTCACTTCAGCGGATGTGCGGAAGATGCTAGGTGCTTGCTTGACCAGATGAGCACTGGGCAACCATTCTTGATGTGCTTCACTTGAGAGCAGGAGATAGTACTTTGTTTAGTGTTTGCTGTTCACAGTGTAATGGAGTCTTCACCAAGAAACTGTTTATTCAAAATCAAAAGCAGTAGCTCACATTCAGTGAAGGAGATGCTCATCCAGGCAGGGGAGTGGAAATAGATGCTGCATGGTACAAGTTGTGCAGTGTTTGTAAATCTCCTGCCAGCCAGCAATTGGGTCTGTGGTCTTTAGACAATGAATGACAGTGATGGGAACCCTGCTGTATAAATCAGTCCTTCCCAAAGGCATGACAATATGGTTCATTTCAAATTGGAGCACGCACCAGAAATTCAAATATAATCAGCCCTAGCTTTGCTTTTAGCCCCTTTGGGCAGGTGTTTATTTTGTAATTCCTTCTTGCTCACTGTGGCCCCTGAGCTCTTGATCACATCATCCTGGAGAAACAGCCTTTAGGAATTAGTAAATGGTGCCACAGCTAGGCACAGCTGTTCACCCTCACAAACACAGGGTAGAAATGACTGGTTTAATGGTAGTTCATAAAAAGGTTTGGCTGAGCAATGGATCAAAACATAGCTCAACAATGCCACGCTGTTGTAGAAAAGGCAACCTGTAAACCTTGCATGTACAAATAGGAGCATGGACTACAAGGTGGACAGGGTCAATCTTTTTGATCTTCCCAACACTGGTATGACCTCAGCTGCATTATTCTGTAAAGTTTAATGCAGGCCTTTAAAAAAGATTAGAGACAATTGGGAGAATCCAAAGGGAACCAAAAGGAACAATCAGAAATTAGAAATTTAGAAAAGATGCAACATCAAACATTGAATACACCTGGATTACTTAGTCTGAAGAAAAGAAGACTGATGGGAACAGGTTAACAAGGTTGCTTCAGTACAGAAGGGAATAAATCTGTCCTTCATATCCACGGTGAATAGGATGGAAAGAAATTGTCATGAATTACAGCAAGAATTGCTAAATATTGAGAAAAACCTTCTAATGGTGAAGACACTGGAATAGATTGACAAGAAAGGTCACAGTGTTTTTAGCACTGATATCCTGGAAGATCTCTTAGATAAACTTCTCTTAGGGATAACATGGAAAGTGGATCTATTCTGGGACAGCAGGATGGATGAAATGGTCTCTGGTAAGGCCAACTAGCCCTGTGATTCTGCACTTTGATGGCAAATTTACTGCTGGGGCAGGAGCCCTCTCCCATTCAGTCTGGGGCTGCACCTTCCACATAGGCCGCAAATCGTCCCTCCCCAGGCAGCCTGCTGGGAACCTCATAACATGCTGAATCTGGAGGCAAAAAAAAGGCAACAGTTCTGTTTAAAATCAGTGTTTCAAATGAAAAATAACTTATAGGAATTCTCTGTCATCTTTCTCCTAGAAAAGCCAAAGCCAGATTTATGAAGTCAGGCTGGAAATCAACATCAAAGGCTGTTGGTAACTTTGACGAAATCTGCCAAAGAACACACTTGTGCAATTTCTATATCACTTCTATGCCTCTGAAACTGGAAGGAAGAGAATCAGGAAATCAGTACTTCCAGACAATAAAAGACCTATATTGGCACACATTCTTTTAACACAACAGTGAGACTTGAAGCAGAGAATATAATCAGGCAATAGGATTTTTCTCTTCAGAAAGCTACATACCACATCTCACATAGAGGTTATCTGCAAAACTCCAGTAAGAGATATTAGTGCTATGATATAGTGTTTGAATTTTGGCAGGATTTGGCAGACATTCAGTCAACCCACAGGTTCATACTGTGCTGGGAAGACAGGCTGTGCAGGGTTCACGGCAGTGTTGATACAGCTCTTCTGCTTCCACCTCCACCATGTCCAGTTCCCAGTTCCAAAGGCATTTATAACATTTTCATCAGCAGAAAACATTCAAATGAAAGGTCTGTCTTTCTTCAATAATAAAAAAACTCAAATAAAACCCACTTCTCCCTAACAGTTTTCCACTTACCAAACAAATCTTCCTCCTTTGCTATACATAACTGGAAAAAACCCCAAACCTCATTTTTGTAAGGATATACTAATCCAGTCCCCTGGATTTGCTATTATCAAGATGATAACAAGAAAAAGAGAAATGACAAGTGAAAAAACAATGTGGTGCTCACACGGATCATTCTGTGATCAATCTTCCATCAGGTCAACACATTTTTCATAGGAACAAGTACTCTTTCTTATTCTCTCATTTGCCAAGTCACTTTAGCACACTAAGTGATTACAAAACAGATTGAATAAGCAAATGCAAATACTAGCCCCATGAAGACTCCTTTTCCTGCTCTGCATTTCCCGCTTACCCTAGACCTCTTGAGTTCCCTGAAAAACATTCACAACTTTATTTCCTGGGTGTTCAACTGACACAAGTGTGAGAATGATTAACAATTTCTTTAATCTTTCTACGCATGCATGTGAAAAGTGATTAAAATGGTCCGTATCATACCTGCATTTCTCAGAATGTCAAATGTGCACCATCCTATCTAGGAGGGCTTTGCAAACTTAGCTTATTTTGAGTGAAATGGGTTAGGGAGCACTCACACAATCAGTTCCACTAGCAGGTCTGAAGAGATGATAACTTCAGTCCTATGGCTAATAATGAACAGCCAGGGGAGTTGGGCTGGTAACTAGTTCCGTCCACTAAATCCAGGAGAATATACATTTTTACAGCCTGAAATATTAGATAGATTAATATTTTTTTTTTTTAAGATTTATCTAGAATTAACACTGTTTAGAGAAAACATAAATGCTTATTAGAGAAAATGCTAATCCAAGAAAATATTACATTACTTTGACAGGAGATCAACATACTTCCTCCTCCATTATACCTCCTTCTGCATAATATGTAAATGGAGAGGAGGTATTAACATTAAATTTCTTGATAGGCTTCTGTAGACTGTGAAATGTAGCTGTGAACTGTAGCTGCCTTTGTTTCTTCTTTATGTACTTGCATTGAAATAAATAACTTTTCAAGCAGTCAGTAAACTGCCTGCTGATCACATTGCTAGCCTACCGAGTCTGTTTCTTAAACACACAAATTACATATTCCATACAATGTAGAAATAAATCACCATTACTATTCCCCTGAAAGTACAGGAAGAAACTTGGACAAAATTTTTTTTTTTAATTTTTTTTAGGTTGGAAAAGACCTTTAAGATCATCCAGTCCAACCATTAACCTAACATTGCCAAGTCCACCACTAAACCAATTAAGGGTAGAGTAGCTTGTCATAGGATCCCTATAATAAAAAAGCTTGATATTCTGAGAGCATAATTAAGATGATAAGGTTGATTGTTGTCTAGTCAAAGCGAACATGCTGCCCAAAGAAACGCATATGTAAGTTGTCTTCATCTTAATGAAAATACTTTGCAACAGCTTTTGCTCATGAGCTATCTGTAGTAAATGAGCAACAAATGTACTTCTTGGATAGTAATAGCGTGTTACTGTGATACAGACTTTAACAATAAATCCTCCCCATGAAGTCTGATTATTCCTCATCCTATCTCCTAACTTAGGTAGAAAATATTTCTCAGTGATAGAGCCCTACTGTGGACTATTCTTTTAATTCCTCTCTCATACATTGTATTTCCTGAAACATACATTGTACCAGCAACTGTCTACTGCGTGGATACATATCACATACACATACAGGGAAAGTATCTCTGTCATCTTCTTTCTTAATTTTCTGGTTTTAAACAACTAAATGGATTCACATTCAAATAATTTCAAAGCTTCAAAAGTACATGCACAGAACACAGAATAGGCAAAGTTGAGATCCTGAAGGAAGAACTTACAAGAGCAGAAACTATGTAGAGGTTTGGTTTGTACACTCAAATATTTCACTGTTTGAAATGGAGGGAAATGTATTCTGCATTAAGTGTTTGACAAGAGTGGGGGTGAGAAATAAGAGGAAAAGTGTGCCTGTGAATGCCTGTAGTAAAAGTTTATTGGTAAAGTCTGCTCAACCCAAATGTTTCAAAACCCACACTGCACTACAAACTTCTACCGGACTCTCCTCTGTCTGGGGACTAATTCATGATTCCCAAGAACTCTTTTTTGTATTTTCTTACTTTGCTATCTGTATTCACTCCATACTTTTGTTTCTGTGTTTATTAAAACAATGAAAATAAGTGATTCATTTCAGGTTTATTAGGCTTTTTTGCTGTTGTGTTTTTTCTTTCCCAGGGTGTATTTCAAAACTTGCAATACCTTCTATAGAAGCAAAGCAAGATGTCTAGCTAGGCGGCTGAGATACATTAAAAGAATAGCAATCACGATGTGATTGAGAAGGAGAAGGCATTGTTTCTTATGAGGCAGCCATCCCAACATGTGCTTTTTCTGGTATGTTTTTTCCAGTCACAGTGGGGGATCTGTTCAAAATCCCTTTCTCAAGGGTTTACAGCATGGATTGAAAACTGACTTTTTTCCCAAAAGTAGGTAAAAAAATTTCCCAGGATCACAGCAAGTAAATTTAAAAGGAGTCTGTTGATAATATGCTCTCAACAGAAGCAAGCAGGTGAGTGCTGTGCACTTCAATCTAAGCAGTTGTGTTAATACAATTTTTCCATGTCTTACTCCTTTTGCTGAAGCCACATTACAGTAAAGCTCTGAGGCATGTGCTTAACTTAAGCATATGGGCAGTGATTATTTTCTTGGACTCACTTCTGTCCAACCTATATTTTATTTCTGAGTGGTGGAATATGCTTAAAATTTGTACTGATTAGACTGAGCTGTTGTAAAAATGTGCAGCTCCCACAGTGCTGGTCCTAGCAGGCCAAGAGAGACTGGGAGTTATGTGCTGGCCCTCAGTCTTTTCCATGCAGGGGAAAACACTGCTTTTCCCTGGTTACACGGCTGGGGATTTCATTGCAAGAAGAGCCTTGCAGGCTATGTGTGTATTAGCAAACCTGAGACAGCTTCCCAGTTCCCAGGAGTGTTCTTACAGCCTGCATACATATTGCTGTACGTATTCACATACCCACTGCATCTCCCAGGAGAGAGCTAAGGCTTATCCCAAGCAGATATCAGTCTGGACTAGTCTGGCTAGAAGACATGGACCTTCCTATTGGGCACCTGAAAAGGCAAGTTCATCTGCAACTATAAGGTTTTCTTCTCCTTTGGCATTTTTCCATTATTTTTTTCTCAGAAAGTGATGACTGTGTACATTGGTGCTAATAACGCCAAGCTCACAGGTTCAATCCCTGCTTACTGCAGGGGCGTTGGGCTCGATGATCTCTCAAGGTCCCTTCCAACCCAAAGCATTCTATGATTCTATGATTCTATGATTTGTGTGGTAGAGATAGCAAACCTACATGAGTTGTATTTAAAAGAAATCTTACAAATCTTACAAACTACGTATCTAGTTTCTGTGGTTCCCACAGGAAAAAGCTGTTCCTGAAGAGAGGTACTTTGGTCATCTTTACATCCCTTCTGTGTAAAGGAATAGTGTATTCATTAGTGTAAAGGAATAAGAAACAAAAATTAATAAAAATGGCAGCAGGGGACTTGAAAGCAGCCTAGACTGGATCTTCAGGCTTTCCTGAGTCCTCCTGTTGGACATACACATAGCTGTATGTCCAGCGAGATACATGTTTTGCCATACTCTGCCACTGATGTTTGCACCTCCCTGTGCTTTCAGGCAGTGTGTCGGGCTGGCACAGCAGCCCATGGTGGTGCAAGGGGCCATCGCCCGGGCGCTCCCGGGGGTGTCTGCAGCAGCCAGGCCAGACCCCTGAGCTCACTCCTGAACCCTGGACTCCCACAGAAGTGCAGGGTGTGCTGCCAACAGGCTGCAAGGCGGGTTATAGTTAGATTTTTCATTTAAATTTTGGCACCATCTGAAGTCATTCCTGCTACTTCCAAGGACTGTTGCCATTGTATTAAAAAGAGCAAATTTGCTGCTGAGTTACTTACTGCCCAGAAAATCCAGCTGAAACCTGCTACTGCCAAATCAGAGGATTCGATATTGGGCCAGGGACTTTAAATAGCTTCTGCTACTGAGGATTTTCTGCTGTCTATGCTGTCTAGAAAAAAAAAAAAAAAAAAATAAAGAAAAGGATTGATAAAGCCTTAGTTTGAGGGATTGGACATGGACTGTTAGAAACTGAAAATTGCCACTTCTGGTGTGGTGACTACCTATCCATTATTTTTTTTTTTGATTGAATCATCTGTTTTTTAAGCCTAGGTTTGGTTGCCCAGGGTCCAGGATAAAAAGCACAAACCCAAACAAAACCCCTAATGCTGATCTCTTAAAGGAAGCAGAGGAAAGCCCTGTTTATATAGGTTGACTGCCTGTTGTAGACACAACACCGTACTGAGGGTGTTCATCATCACTGCCAGCAGCCCTTCCCTAGTCCTGCTCACCAACATATTTTGCACTTTTACAGGGATGCAGTTACACTTACTCCCCTCCTGTGTGTAAGTATCACCTTTAATTGCAGCCTGAAGTCTTTTAAACTAGGGGATCCAGTTCTACCATGCTACATTTCCTATAGGACACCTGAACACGCACACACCTATCTAAAGGAAAATCTGTCAATGTCCCTCTACCTCATATCTTTCTCCTGTGTCTGTCCCACACACCTATGTAAAGAGACAGTGCTGGAGGTCCCGAAGGCAAAAGGTAGCCTTTTATTTTTCCAGCAGTGTACTTTTTTTTAATCTCATCCACCATGTAGATAGGCGCATCGACCGCAACAGTGCGTTGGAATCTGTGAGCCAGCCAGGAAACTGCTCGCTGCGATCACGCTCAAACACTGCGGAGGCACTGGCAGATACTCAACATGAATACTCCTGTACGCTACAGTCTATGAATTTATTATGCACTCTGCTGTGTAGATATAACCTTAGCAACAGCAACCACTGTACAATGAGCACGAGTTGGATTGCTGCTGACTGTTTAAAGGAGCCCTCCCTTATGGGTAATTTGTGTAGAAAATGACAAGAATTGTAATGATTTTGCCTGAAACCATAGCAGAGGCTGCAATATTTTCTCGTCAAACTTGGTGATCCTAGTGATGCAATGAACTGGCAACACAAGTGCTACCTAGCTTTATAATCAGATGCTGCTTGGAAACTCTTTTCTCTGTTTTCTTTTTTCTTTTTCTCCCAAGAGAACTTTCTTTTATTGGGTCTTTCTGGATCTGTGCAATCACTTTCACATGCCACTTTATTTCTTCAGGGATAAAATGAGAGTCTGTTTCTAACCCATAGCACTGAGCATCTGGAACCTGTGGTTTCCCAGGAACACACCAGGGAAGGAATGGGAGTTAGAAATGCTTGCTGCATCCCTTGGGTGTGTTAGACCTCTTCTCCCTTAGTGCAGGGCCGCAGGAGGAGACATCATCTTGGGGCAGCACTTATGAACTTTCAAATGTTTTAGGTTGTTTCTGGAAAGGAGGAAATTAATGAACAGATTGAAACAGGTTTTGTAAGCTGCGACCAGAATGAAAGCTCTCTTCCTTCATGATACTGAACACCTTTTTTATTAATTCAACACTAACATCTGTGTTAGAAAACATTTGGTTTGCAAAGAGGTTCAAGGCAAGTGTTGTGCATATTCATGCAAATACCTAATTGCATAAGTAGTCATGCTGGGAATTTCCTTGAAGACACCTGAAAGCTCCTTCTTGCTGCAGTTCACCACTGTCATTGTAGTATTTGCAATTCAGACAATATTCAGTCTGGAAAGGGCTCAGTAGATTTTTGTTTTAAATATCTGTGTTGAAACAGTAAAATCTAAAATAGTAAAATCTCAAAGGAATGTTTATATATTCGATGGGGGGGCTTAGAAATGATAAATGATTGAAATAAGTAATGGAAGATAATTAGCCTTCATTATATGCTATGGTAGAAAGATATGTCTGTCAGTGTAGAAGGAAAGGAGGTTATCATGGCACCACTGACTGACTAGAAGTTAAATTACATTCACAGAAAAACTCATGCACACATGCATATTGACAATATTTGTAATAATTTGTTTTGGTTTTGATCGGCTACTGATCTGATCAATTTTACTTTAATAAACAACTGCCATAAAAAGAAATAACAATGTTAAATAAAAAAAAAATTAATCTCTTTTTCTTCCATAGGATTTTTCTCACTATCTGTAATGGCCAAAAAATCCTTTTATCTGCTGTTTATAGATGTTATTGGGTTGTTTCTTAAACCGTATTCACCACCAGCATCCTGTGTCCCAATGGCATTACTTAAAAACAATGCAAACTTTGCATTTTAATTACTGTGTGTATCCTATTGACCTCCTATCTACTTTATGCCAGCTTCATTAATAACTCATGCCCAAGCTGCTCATCAAATTCAGCAATGAGCTGTTTTAGACTTTCTGAAATGAAATTAGGTTTTTTTCTATTTTTTGGTGCAAAAGTTATAATGCGTCCCTAATTTCAAAGGCATAACAGAAAGCAAATGGGGACAAATGTACCTTCATGAAGGAGAAATCTATTTGTTAGGCTGTGACTATGTGTAAGTTGGGCCACTGTAGTCTATGTTTGCCATATAAACTCTGCTCCACCCACGTTGACTTTTACGTTTATTATGAGGTGAAACTGGAGGTGAAACTTCACACTGGAGTCTAAGCCTTATGGTTGGCTAGTGCCAGAGCCCAGAATAAAGAACTGCTCGTGTACCCGTCACACTGATCCCTGTTTCTCCTATACAAATTAATATTTGAAGAGCTCCTTTTAAGATCCCAGGTGCTGGATTTCAGATGTGTATCTGACAGGTTGCTCCTGGAGTCACCTGAACCCAGGGCTGCTCCAGAGACTGACTATGCTTTGTAGCCATCCCGTGTTCAGTCTCAGCCCAGGCTGTTGACACAGCTCATTTGTGCCCCTTGGCACAAAATCCAAGTGCTCTAGGGAGGCGACCCCCTTTGCTTTGTCTATCTGTTGTTGCCTTTGAAAGGGATTGTGGGATACCCAAAGGCTGTGCAAACAGCCAAGACAATCCTGAGACCAGAGGGAAAGTCTGGAGCAAAGAAGATTGACCTTTGGTGGACAAGGATCAGGGCAGGGAACATTGAAAGGAACTGTACATGTGTAAGTCCCTGGGACCTAACAGGATGCACCCATGGCTGTTGAGGGAGCTGGCTGGTGTCGTTGTGAGTCCACTCCTGATTACCTGTGAAAGGCCATGGTGACTGGAGGAGGCTCCTGAGGACCAAGAGAAAGCAAATGTCACTCCTGTTGTAAGGTAGAGCAAGAGGGGGATCCAGCAAACTATAGGCTGGTCAGCTTCACCTCGATTCCTTGGAAGGTGATGCAGCAAACAATCCTGAGAACCACTTCCAAACATATGAAGGATAAGAAGGGGAATGTGAGTAGTCACCATGGATTTAGAAAGGGGAAATCACACCTGAACAATCTGAAAGCCTTTTACAATGAGGTGACTACCTTGGTGGATAAGAAGGGAGGGGCAGACATTGTTTATCTTGATGTCAGCAAGGCTTCAACAATGCCTCCCTTAATATCCTCAGACATATTGATGGAGTATTAGCTAGATAAATGGACAGGGAGGTGGACTGAAAACTGGCTGAACTGCTGGGATGAAAGGGCTGTGATCAGCAGCATGAAGTCCAGCTGCAGGCCAGTGGTGTCCTCAGTACTGGAGCCAACACTGTTTACCATCTTCATTAGTGACCTGGATGCTGGGACAGCATGCACCTTCTGCAGGTTTGCAGATGATACAAAACTGTGAGGAGTGTTTGACAGACCAGATGGCTGTGCTGCCTTTCAGCGGGATGTGGACATGGTGGAGAAATGGACCAAGAGGAACCTCATGGAGTTCAACAGAGAGAAATGCAAAGTCCTGCCTCTGGGGAAAAATCACCCCTTGCATCAGTACATGTTGGAGACCGACCAGCTGGAAATCAACTTGGCAGAGAAGGACCTAGGTATGCTGGTGGACAAGTTAACAGCAGCTAGCCCTTGTAGCCAAGGCGGCTGATCTTTGCCCTCTGTTCTGCCCTGGTGAGACACATCTGGGTGCTGTGTCTAGTGTTGGGCTCCCCAGTATAAGAGAGATGTGGACATACTGGATTGACTTCAGCAAAGGGCCACAAAGATGATTAAGGGACTGGACCATTAGACATACAAAGACAGGCTGAGAGCTTGGGCTGTTTAAAGAAGGCTCAGATACATATACGGATGTATCAATCTGTATAAATACCTGATGGGGGAGAGCAAAGGAGACAGAGCCACACTCTTCTCAATGGTACCCAGTGACAGGACCAGAGGCATTGGGCACAAACTGAAATGGGAAATTCCATCCGAACACACAAAACCACTTTTTTACTGTAAGGGTGATGGAGCACTGGAATGTTTTGCCCAGAGAGACTGTGGTCTCCATCCTTGGAGATACTCAAAAACCAATTGGACATGGCCCTGAGCAACCTGCCTAGGCTTACCCTGTTTGAGCAGGAACTGGACTCGACAAGCTCCAGAGGTGCCCACCAGCCTCAGCCATGCTGGGACTCCATGAAGCTGCAAGGCAAGTACTGTCCTACAGCTGCTCTGACCTGGAGAGAGCACCTGAACTTCCCCCAAAATGTTACAGGATCACTCCAAAACCAATGGTGTCAATGAAGCCTAGGGACTTTGGCAAGTCGGCTTGCCTGAGATGTTAATGTTTTAAGAAGAATGCGATGAGAAGAGTAGGGACCCTCTACAAAGTAAATTTAAAGTTTGACAACTTAAAGAAGTTATTTACATTTTTTATGAACTTCTAAATCTTGTGTATATATATGTGCTAGATTTTTAATTTTAATTGTGTTAATAACTGCTTAATATTTTCTCTTTAATTTCTGGTTTCATGCAGATATATAATTCTTCATTAATCTATCCAGCTAGTGAAAAAAAATGCACTTTGTTTATGAACCATGTTGTTTATGAACTTCTGAGGCAAGAAATATTAACATTATTAAGAAGGTAGGAGAAAAATTTATGAGTTGACAGGTACCTGGAGTTAAGAAAATACCCCCCAGCCAGGTAGTCAGTTTACTTTTGGCAACAGGCTGGAATACAGTTGTAACAAGGTGTTTGAGAACACAAAAGCATTTATTGCAACAGACTGGGGATGTCTGCCATTACAGACCTAATTAGTAAAGGATGTCATCTTTAAATATGTAACCACCTAGAGATGTTACCGTACAGGATCAGACAGAACGGAAGAAATAAAAATCTCCCCCTTCTGCCAAATCTTTCACAGTCTTATGTATCATGCTGTCACAATCAGGCATAGCTGCTTTATTTGTCTGCAACTTAAGAAAGATTAGTGTGCTGTCAACACATAAGGATTTGAATATCAAATCCTGGGTGCCTTATATTTTTTCTGACGGGAGAAAAGCTCTCAAAACAAACATGCAACTCTTCCTCCCTATCCTTTTGCAACACAAAAATTGAGGTTTTAGATCTCTGTCTCAGAAGATTTCTGTGAACATTTTTATTTGGATTTTTAGTCGTCTTATTTTAGGATCCATTACGGTGCTGCACTCCGCAGGAGACTGAGCATTCTAGTTGCTCAGCAAATGTCATTAAGACCAAATTATGCTCAGGTTTGCCCGTGAGAAAGCTAGTTAACATGGGCTAAAATCGTCAGGAAACATGCTGGTAGCTGAACAGAATAAGCAGTCAGGGGACATGGCCTGACCTTAAACTGGTTCTGCTTAGTTTAGAAGTAAAGCCATGGCTGTGGAATACTTTTTGTATATTAAAATGATTAATACTTGATGTGGCATTTATATTTACTATATAAATTATTTTGGTAATACTGTATGTACAGACCTACTTACAAGGTTCTACTCTATAGAAAAAAAACCACAGAAACACAGAATTTGACACTATTAAATACACATGTATAAAAACTAATACACAAATAGTTCTTAACACTCTTTTTAACGACAGTCATTAACAATAAATAAAGTAAAAATGCATCTGGAACAATTGTAAATATCAATAGTGTATGATAAATATTTCTCTAGAGATTTAAAACGCATTTAATCTTTGCAGTCTGTAACCTCAACTATCAGAGTTTCTGCTTTGCTGATGTGTTAATGCTTAGTTGCACTGTAAACGTTCAAGCTTTGCAATTCAGCTCTGAACTCAGCCTTGACAGAACAATTTATCAGTACAGTAAATATCCACTAATATGGATAATATTAATGGACATCTCTTTTTAATACTTTTAAAGCTGTTATATCAATTTAAGCCTTTATTTGCCTTTCTGCAACATTTTATAGATAACTCAGTTGCCTTTAAATGAAAGTTGGGGATGGCTAATGGGAAGAAGAAAAGAGTTTGCATCTTCTTATGCAATTCTGCTACAAATGAGACACAAATGTGCTAGAAAGTTGATTTTCCTTTAGCTCAAGTCCATGTAACTCATGGAGTTAATAAAAATAAAACAGCAATGGTATGATTTTATGGTTATCGTTCTATGTATGTCAGGTGTTTTCCTGTTCTCCTTATTAAATCCATCATTTACATGTATCAGAATCTTTCAGTAAGAATTCTATACATTTTATACTTAAACGGAGAGGTGAAATGGGTAGAAACAGTTGGCAGTCGTGTTTTAGTTTTTATTCTATTTTTGAGGTGTTTATATTCCCTTGATGATAATAATTCCTGGAAAGATAAATATGTTTTCCAATGGCAGCAGAAAAATCACTATCGACTACAGAGTCTGTACTTTGCTTTCCAGATCCTATCAGATGTACTGTACTTACAGTAATCATGTGGAAGATATTACAGCAGTAGTAATAGGTTAGGTGTGATTCCAGTTACAATGCCTACACAGGATAAGAATTTTTAAAGCTTCAATTTGAGACAGCAAGAGGCTGACATGAAAACTGAAGACATGAAGATGATGATCGATAGACATGATACCATTTTAAATGACAAGAGCAGAAAAACTCGTAAGGCAACAAGAAAGGAATGGATGACCTTGTAAAAAGGCACAGATAATAATCTATAATCTATAATGCCAGCTGCAACTGGGAGTGTGGGTCTGCAATGTGTAGGCACAAGTATCATATATTTTCTGTGTAAGGGAGTAAGAAAGTGATTTGAACTGTAATTTCAAATTTCACACACAGTGAGTGAGTTACTGTAAATAATTTTAGGGCCCAATTCTTGAATGAACTTGAGAAAGAGGTTAAAATAGTTTTGAAAGGTGAAGAATAAGACAGTCCTAAATGTAATTGAGGATCTTTTCACTGAGAGCTCTTATCAACACATCCTGCTACCTTGAAAAATGTAAAAAAGATGTGTAAATTACCTGACAATCCAGACAGGAAAGATTTTGATCTAGTTTACATTTTTGATCTCTTTTTATCAGTGAGACAGAAAAGAGTACCCAGAATATTGTGATTCAACTACTGCTAAACTTCGACCAGAATATAACGTTGTCAAAAATCCATTAGAAGATATTCGCCTTTCTCCTTTGTTCTTCCTTTGTGCAGTTCTGCACATGACAGTTTAGGAACTTCCTTTTTCACTTGAATGTGCATTGCCCTTTCCCCGACATTACAAAAGATATATCTGTGTCTCTTCCACTGTCAAAAGTATTGTTCAAATAGCTGGAGCTAAAGTAATGCTGTATATTAGTAACCAAGTTAAGTGGAGGCAGTTAACATCTATTTTAGAAGCCAGCCAACCTCCGTGAACTCTTCTAAGAAGTGCTTGATTTTTTTTAGTGACAGAACTAGTTGTGATAGACTCAGAGTTGCTTGTAATAATGTTATGAATACGGATTCTTGATTGTGTTATCATATTACTCACAGTTCTCTTGAGCTAGGTCAATAGCAGCACTGTCAGGAAATGCATCCCAGAGAGGGAGAAGTATCTTCACGTGTCCCTCTGAAACCGCTGGGGAAATGGTAGAGAGCAGTTCACTCCAAATCTCACTCTTAGCTCCTTCCTGGGCCTGGCATGCCAGGTTTTTCCAAGAGTACCTGAATGAGATAAGGTAGTAAGGAGGATTTAGGGTGACAAGATCTTATTAGAAAGCACCTGGAGAACAGTCTGCCATGTAAAATCCACAGGTTGGGCATGGCTGGGATTAGGAAGATCCTAAGGCAAAACACAGTTGCATAATGCCTGGTTTTAAAAATTTCCAGTCATTAGGCTGACTTCCTCAGGTTAGAGGTGTGCATTGGCCACGTGTCTCACTTCACAGACAAAACCCTTCACTAGGATAAGCACAGAAGTTTCCGACTAAATCTTGGCTTTTAGCCTCAGAAGGGCTGCACCCGAGGGAGAGAAAACTCAGGCCATAAACATGTAGGGAGGTATCAGGGACCTCAGCAGGGAAGACAAAGGCACATTTAATACTGAATCAGGCCAGAGGTCTATTGGCTCTTTAAGCAGGTTGGGTTTGAGAAGGCAAAATGTTTCCTCTCTGCATGTGTGAAATTCAAATTGATATTTGAGTTGGAGAGGTTCACGAGCAGACTCAGCTGGCTAGCACAGTAAGAGGTACAGACATGTTATAAAAATATGCCATGCCTCTGTGGTTTTATACGAACAATAAATAATATATAATAATGACTAATTAACTATGAGGGTTCTGTTCAACAGCAAAATATACATCTTTTCTTTGAACTGTATGACTGTTTTACAGAATACACTATTTTCTCATATGACCTTGCAACACATGAACACTCCAGCCCTTTAATTTTGTAGCTCAGCTACTGAACCATAACAGCAAAGGTTTTCAAAGTGAACTGGTATGTTGTTTATGTTTGGTTACAAAAAACAAAAGGGATCCGGAGCTGCCGTCTGCCAAAGCATGGCGTTGCCACCTGAATATTGGCTATGCATGATTAACAGGCAAATGTGGACACTGGGAGTCATAAAAGGAGAGCAGCAAATACCAGGAAAGAACATTTGCTGCATAAACCCCCATCAAAATCTGCCTTTGTAAAAGACTGAATGCAAACTGCTGTTATCCTGTTGAAATCACCTCCACAATGCAGCAATGAAAGTACCTACAAATGTGAAGATGTTTTGCCTCTGCTTTAGCTACTTGCACAAAATAAGGATTTTGCTTCCATCTACTGGGAAGCGCATATTGATCGGATTGAATCACTTATGCAAAGTAAAGTCCATGTGGGACATCGCAGTGCAGCCTTTCGCAAGCAAGTCCACAGCAGATTGCAATCACACAATGGGTAAATTCTCACAATGTACTGGTTGTCCAATTTGGATCTAACCCTAAAGAAACATGTCCAAATTTGCAGAAATACCGGGCACCTGTTTATCCACCCTGAGCATCCCTGCCACTGCTCACAAAGCTCACAACCCTTGCCTTGCTTTACTGTATTGCATCAGTAAATTAAAGACAGACTTGTCCATGGATAGCAAAACACGGGCTGAACCCTGCCAGACTCCTAATGGAATGACACTCAGTTCCATTTTGGCCATAAACATAAATCATGGAGAAGAAATAATTTTTTTAAAAAAATGAGTAACTGCCAAACAACCCTTGGAAGCTACTAGATGGTCCTCAATTTTACAGCAAACACATTCCCAAATATCACTTATAAATAACTGTGAAAACATGCCACATTTCAGCATTCATCCCACTGTTTTGCAGGCTTTTTCTGGGGGAAAAAAGTGTGTATTTTCAAACTATGTGAGAATTATTGAGAGAGCTTTGCAATGTCTGAGCAGTAACAACATTTTTGCAGCACTCTGTGGAGACACAGCAGTTGGTGCATGAGCAGGCTCGCTCTGCACATCTGGTTTTACCATGCTAAAGCAAATCAGAACCAATGCCCACAACAAGAGCCTGCAAATCCAGCAGCACTCCTACTGCAGTCGAAACTAGAGGAGCAGCTGTTTTCAGATGTTCATGTAACAAACTACACTCTTGGTTTCAGTCATAAAATCTGTAGCTTTTCGTGGTTTTCCTCCAAAGAGACCTACTTAGATAAGATCTCTAAAATACTGTCAATACTACACAAAGGGAAAAAAGGAATCTTTTTGACATAGCCCATATGAAAGTAGTAGAAAAGTTACAGCTACTCTGTAGATACAAGTTGATATGTCTAAACCTATTTCAAAACTTTACAGATTTACATTTATATATTTGCTTAAGAATGAGTCCAGTCCTTGTTTTCTCATGGCAACAAAAATGAAATAATGAAATCCGGGCCTAATGGCACTATAGATATTCACTCCAGTAAACGTGAAGCTGCATGATTTGTCACTCATGCATTTATCTATATATGGTAAAGTGGGTAAACACTGCATAAAATATATTTTGTGCTTCCTCGGTCTTGGACAGATTAGCACAAATTAAATTTCACACTAATCTGCCCATGGTCAGGAGTGCTCTATTAGGAGTGAGGGGGATTCAGCTAATTGTAAAGAATATTTTGCTCTATTACAATGATCTGTGAATGTAGCAAATATATCCTGGAGAGCTACCTTTATCAATATGCTTTATCAATACTGACTCAATAACAGATGATGAATAATATCTGTGTGCATGAATGTATCATGTTTCTCAATATTATTTTAATTTGTTCACTAAATTTGAAGTAAGTTTTCTTTTTCTTTTTACTTTCTATTTTTGTATTGAGTGTTCAATATTCATCATTTAGGTTAAACTGCTTAGTTATGTTTGACCACCCAAGTCACATGGCATTTGAGTCACATAAGTCAAGACTGAAGAATATACTGAACTGCCAGAAGAGGGAAGTCCAGGATCAGGAGTTTGTTCCTCAGAGCAAATGTGAAACATGACATCAGGAATATGAAAGCCTTACAAAATACTACCCTGTTTTAAACAAAGTTTGCTGCAGCAGAACCATGCCAGGCATTTAGGACAAAGTAGCATGGATATTATACTTATAAGACAGCTTGCTCCAACTCCAATATTTGTACTGATTTTTTTAAAAAATCTGCGTAATTGCCTAAGGAAAATGTTATATCTCTTCAAAATAACCAACAAAGTTCTGGTCAGCTCTGTATTTGGCTGAAGGACAAATAAAAATCCATGTGCAGTAGCACTGGCCATGCAGGAGGCAATGCTCTTTCTTTCAACTGAGTCAAGATCCACAGGCAGCAACGTTGTACATGGCCAGGGGAATTGTAATGCCCAGTTACCCGCTGCCCTGTTCTGGGAAAGACCCACGGATACCTCAAGGGTGGCAGCAGCTAGACTGTATGCCACAGTCTAGATGATGGAGAAAAAGATCATGCCTCTCACCACAGGACTGAAGTTCCGACTAATTTAAAAATCAGTATTTAAGATGCTCCAAATATATTTCTTTTGACTTGAGACTAAATATTTGGAAATATTTGTGCTACACAGTAGGGGAACTGAGATAATAGACTTTGTTTTGTAGACCTAACTTTCCTGCAACAAAACTTAACTCTGTGTTCAATTATAAGCCAGACTTTTTTATGACTTTTGAGAAAGTATTACACAGTTAAAAATCAGGAATGGTGGTTTGTAAAAGACTGATAAATAAATGTTAACAACTCTCCATCCTCTTCAAAGAGAGAATACTATACAGTTTCTGAGTAAGTAAATACTACATACCCACAGAAAACATTGTAAACAATATAAAACATTATGAAATGTATTTGCAATACTCTGAATGGCTTTAAACAAAAGCTGTTAAGACTTTAAATATCCAGGCTTTCCTCATAGACTCCCCTGCATTTGTAGCTGTTGAATATTTAAATTTAAATGCAAGGTTTCAGCATAACATTTGCATTTCTACTTTAACACATTTATAGAAACACATTTTTCTCTCATCTTTGCTCAGAGATGCCTTTTCCATCTTTTCAGAGCAATGGTAAGAAGTAGCTGGTGAGTTCTCCCCAGGCCCTGCAGAAGGCAGGGGCTGTGAGCCTGGGACCACCACGCTGACACTGAGCCCTCCCAGCACCTGGCAAGAAATGTCTGTGCACCCACCACAGGATCCAGGGAGGCCAGGAAAGACACTGGGGTGCAACGCCTTCCTCTCTCCATCAAGTCTCAGCTAGACAGGCGATGCATAGGCCTCTCAACACCTACATTTCTAAGTCCTCTGCATTGCACTCTGGCTCGTCTTACAGAGGATGACTGGAAATGAACTGCAAGGAAACAGCACACTGGGAAACACATCTCTGCACCTTCAGGAACAGCCACTGGTTACCACAACCATTACCAGCCATTTTGGTTTGGTGCTTGGTCCTTCTACGTGATTTCCTCTGCTCCATATTTTGTACAGAAATATGGGGTCTTACCACTGAAAACCGTGTCTCCTCCTCACTGATTTTGATCCTTCCTTTGCATCCAAGAAAGTCAGAACAGTAACTCCACATAGGGTATATTCACACTGATTTTCCTTTTCTTGCAATGGGGTGCTCCTTCCACCATTTCAGTAAGCACTCCAGATCTGTTCCAGGAAATAAAATACAGGTCTAAAGTAGCAGTAACTCGGCTTAACTGATTATTAGAACATTTGCAGAAATCTGATTGCCATCCACTTGAATGGATGGTATCATAAACCTCCATGGGGAATGTCCCCTTTCAACTAGCAACAAATAACTATGTTATTGCTCATGTTTTGGTCAACAGAAGTGTAGTGCGAGTTTCCAAGCCAAGATCTATTCATTGCACTTTTCTCTCTCACTCCCCATGAAAACACACCATTGCTTGCCAATGTCCACTATTTATCCTTTAAAGCTTTGTCTCTTTCCTTTTATGGATCCCTACAGCTTTATGCTGATATGTTAGACGAAGAGATTGCATGAGTCGGTCACATTTTTCAGCAACAAGTCCTACTGAATTTACTAGATCGTGGTGAGATGTAGCCTGGAATGCACATTAAGGTATTAATGGAGTGTGTATGCCTGATATCAAGTTTCCATGCTGAGCTGCACTGGTGTTAATCTAGTTTGATTACAAAGCCTAATGTAAATTCTTAGACAGATATTCTATTTTAGCTGAGAAACGAATGCTGACAGTTTACTGCGAGATGACAAATGAATGCTGACATTTTATTCTTGCATGTTTATAAATCAGTTTAAAGGTTAAGAGTCATTAATGCGGGCAATCTGAAGAATCCATATACATAAACAAAATATTCATTTTGGATAACTATATATGTCCAATGTCATTCACAAAAGATAAAAGTCTGTTTAAAGAATGAGGGGAAAAATGCAAATTTATCAGTATTAGTTTATCTTTTAAGTGGAAACTGAATTACCTGATTGATAGGCCTTGTGATCAAACCCACAATATACAATGAGGGTTTTTTGTCATTTACTTTAAAAATAAAATATCTACATGATGATTTGTAAAGAATTCCCACATGACCCACACTGATTAGAAGCATTTGCCTGCAACTGAACCAATCTTGCAGTCACTCTGGAAAACAGCTAATCAGTATGGTCTGTGCTGGGGGACATCATGGGAATAATTTACATTCTTATTTTTATTCCAAATGTGCCTGATACTACCAGAGCTAAGAAATAGTCATGGCTTCCTCATACATTTCCAGGAGAACCTCTAAAGAGTGCTCTGAGAAGACCACAAATTCCAGTGGCAGTTTTTAATGGCTGATGAAGGCTGCCTCCAGATGAGAAAGGGATGGTAGAAAGTAAACATTATTTATAGATTTTACCGAAACTCTGGTGGAGACAGGCAGTCTAGATGAGCATACCCTATGTGCCATGTTAGAAACTATGGAGCATACAACCACTTTCCTCATCATATTCTGACATTACTTAAGTAATGTAAAGGGGTTTCTCTGTAAAGGGCAATTGAGGCCAATATAAACTATTAAAAATGTGAAGTGAAATTGGCTTTGTGAAATACAAGGTCAAAACCCTGGAATGATCCCTGGACATGAAAATACAAGGTACATCAATGCACTTGCCTCTGCATAGCTTTTCCTGGGTAGATTACCTACACAGCACACTTTGCCACATATAGTCTAAGATCCCAATTGTTTTCCAGATGTTTATGAGATTTCCTGATACAAATATCGTATTTCATATCTTCTGTTACCCATTAGCTAATGAATGAAAATTACAGAGCTAAAATGCATGGCCAGAACAATTTGACTTAAACAATTCTTACGTTCTGTATTTCACTTACGAGTAAGCAACTGCAGCACACAATCACTTGGAAGTTATAGTTGCATTTCCTAAATTATTAAACCATATTTCAAACACACACAGAGTATCCATAAAATAGGTATAGCCAAGTAAAGCTGAGAGCAGAACTTTGGGTATTCTTTGAATGACTTGTTCAATTAATTTTGCCTTTATTTCTCAACATTCTCGAATCACCTTCTTCATCAAGATTACTCAAAATCTGTTTTATGAATACTTTCTGCTCTTTAATTGTTTTATAAATAACTGACTAGGGAAATAAATACTATTCAAACCCTGAAATCTATTTTATGTTAAGTAGGTCACAGGCTGCTTGGTGTTCACCAGCAAAGTATCTCCTGAGCTCAGTAGTGCAGGAATAGCTTCCCTTCTTCAGAGGGAAGTTAGAAAATGGAGTCTGCAGCTCACGTTTAGAAAATGTTCAAAATGAACATCACTGTTACACAAAAACTGTATGTTCTACTGTAAAACATTCAGAGATCTAACAACAACAAAAAATCCGGAGCATTGCTAAATTGAAATTCACTTTCAAATTCAAGACAGTCCTCACTGCTTTCTTCACAGCTCATTTATACTTCTGCTCAAGATGCCAGCTGGCATTCAGGCTGTTGTTAGGAAAAGTTTAGGGGATGAGCTATTGAGAGACAGTCAGTCTTGGTAAGTAAGGCCTTTCATTTCACCTCTACAAGAACATATTGCTTTTTCTTAAGCAATCACATGCAAGCAATTCAAATGTAATCCTTTTCCTCAACCCCAACAATGAAGTATATATCCTACTCTATGCAGAGCTGCACTTTGCCTGACCACTACATAAGTACCTGCCAAACATAATAAACACTTGCAGTGCAGGTATATCATTACATTTGTCTGCCATGATGGCTTGATTAAATTGACCTCTTGTTATTCAAAAGGCTGAACAGACATCTGGAATAGCATGGTGGTATGGCACACTTGTGCTTTTTATATTGAAAATATTTCAACCTTCTGAAAATTGTTACATAGAAGATAGAACTGTCATCTATACTTGTTTGAAGTTTGTGTGTTGGTTTTTAATGATTATCTTTAAATACTCTGCACTGAAATAAAACCAAAATATCATTCATCAAAGATAAATAACTTCTATGCTTCATGTTTAAACTAGATTATTTGCTTAGGAAGAAAACATTCACCACTACTAAATTTGGAAAAGAGCAATACTTTGCATTCACATAATACTTTATGCCTGAGGAATAATCTTTTTTTTAAACATGTCCACTGCTCAGGATCTGAACTGCTCATGGCTGAACCAGTGAGATCTCATCAGTGTGTCAGTGATTATATCCCCTAAAGCCAAGCTTCTCTATTTTCTATGTCCCATATCTACATCTGCACAGCACATCACTCAGTTATACTGCCCTACTGAATCTGAGCTTAAATTTCCTGAATGAACTGCTTTTGTGAGGAGATACTGAATGGGTCTTAGGAAATCTTTGTTATATCTCAGAGTAGTGTGACCATTTTTCTTATGAGTTCCCAAAATTTATAGGGACATCACCTAGAAATTTTCAAATTGTGCATTAGTTCTTAGGCCTTCTTCTAAACAGAGGCCAGCATAAGTGACACATCTCACTTTTGCCTCAGTGAGAAGCATCATTGATGCATCTGAAAAGAGGTTACAAAAATACTTAAGATAGCCCTTAAGAGGCAAAAGAACATTTCCAACAGTGCCTCCAGGGAAACAAAGACCAGCAACTGACAAAAATTGTATATGAATGTTCACATACATGTTAAACTAGAAAGCAGTTCCATACTTTCCTAGAGCACAATTTTTACTGAGAAGAGCACGATTATGGATGTATAAAACCCCGTTTGTCCACTCTTCAGACTGGGAAGGTAACAGTCTTGAAACCTGAGGAAGCCTTTACTGTATCTTTGGAGCTGAATCAGCAGTTGCCATCAGACAACATGCACAGGGGCACATCTTACATGGTCTGAGGGGGACCTAAACTGTTGAAGTCACAGACTGTGTTGATGCAGTGATGGGAGATGTCACTTTTCCATGTCTGCTCTCTGCTTATGTAACCGACCATTAGATGGAGAGGACGTAACCAGCTGGGAAAACAGGCCTAAGCAGACAGTGAGGCAAGTTTCTGTAGATGTCATAGAATCATAGAATCATAGAATTGTTTAGGTTGGAAAAGACCTTTAAGATCATCCAGTCCAACCATTAACCTACACTACCAAGTCCACACTAAACCAATCAAGGGTAGACTAGACTAAACCATGCCCCGAAGTGCCACATCTATCGGTTTTTTTGAACACTTCCAGGGATGGTGACTCCACCACCTCTCTGGGCAGCCTCTTCCAATGCTTGACTACTTTTTCCATGAAGAAATTTTTCCTAATATCCAGCCTAAACCTCCCCTGGTGCAGCTTAAGCCCATTTCCTCTCATCCTATCACTAACCACATGGGAGAAGAGACCAACACCCACCTCACTACAACCTCCTTTCAGGTAGCTGTAGAGAGCGATAAGGTCTCCCCTCAGCCTCCTCTTCTCCAGACTAAACAACCCCAGTTCCCTCAGCCGCTCCTCATAAGGCCTGTGCTCCAGACCCTTCACCAGCCTTGTTGCCCATCTCTGAACACGCTCCAGCACCTCAATGTCTTTCTTGTAGTGAGGGGCCCAAAACTGGACACAGTATTCCAGGTGCAGCCTCACCAGTGCTGAGTACAGGGGGATGATCACCTCCCTGCTCCTGCTGGCCACAGCATTCCTGATACAGGCCAGGATGCTGTTGGCCTTCTTGGCCACCTGGGCACACTGCTGGCTCATGTTCAGCCGGCTATCTACTAACACCCCCAGGTCCTTTTCTGCCGGGCAGCTTTCCAGCCACTCCTCCCCAAGCTTGTAGCGTTGCATGGCGTTGTTGTGACCGAAGTGCAGTACTCGGCATTTGGCCTTGTTGAACCTCATACAGTTGGCCTCGGCCCATCGCTCCAGCCTGTCCAGGTCCCTCTGCAGGGCCATCCTACCCTCCAGCAGATTGACACTCCCACCCAGTTTGGTGTCATCTGCAAACTTACTGCGGGCGCACTCAATCCCCTCATCCAGATCATCGATAAAGATATTAAACAAGGCTGGCCCCAAAACAGAGCCCTGGGGAACACGTCTCATGACCGGCCGCCAACTGGACTTAACTCCATTTACAACTACTCTCTGGGCTCGGCCACCCAACCAGTTTTTTACCCAGTGAAGACTACACCCATCCAAGCCATGAGCTGCCAGCTTCCCAAGGAGAATATTGTTTAGCTTTGCTAAAGTCCAGGTAAATGACATCCACAGCCTTTCCATCATCTACCAGGCTGGTCACCAGGTCATAAAAGGAGATCAGGTTGGTCAAGCAGGACCTGCCTTTCATGAACCCATGCTGGCTGGGCCTGATCCCCTGGTTGACCTGCACTTGCCTGTTGAGTTCATTCAATATGAACCTCTCCATAATCTTTCCCGGCACTGAGGTCAGGCTGACAGGCCTGTAGTTTCCCGGGTCCTCCTTCCAGCCCTTCTTGTAGATGGGCGTCACATTGGCAAGTCTCCAGTCATCAGGGACCTCCCCTGTTAACCAAGACTGCTGACATGATGGAGAGTTGCTTGGCAAACTCCTCCGCCAGCTCCCTCAATACTCTCGGGTGGATCTCATCCGGCCTCATAGACTTGTGAGCATCCAGGTGGCATAGCAGGTCATTAACTGCTTCCTCCTGGACTGTGAGGGCTCCATTCTGCTCCCCATCCCTATCTTCTAGCTCAGGGGCCTGAGTACCCTGGGGATGACTGGTCTGGCTGTTAAACACAGAGGCAAAGAAGGCATTAAGTACCTCAGCCTTTTCCTTGTCCTCGGTGACAATGTTCCCCCCCACATCCAGCAAGGGATGGAGATCCTCCTTGACTCTCCTTTTATTGCTGATGTACTTATAAAAGCATTTTGTATTATCTTTTTTCAGCATTGGCCAGATTAACTTCTTGCTGGGCTTTTGCTTTTCTAATTTCCTCCCTGCATGACCTAACAAGATCCCTGTACTCTTCCTGAGTTGCCCGCCCCTTCCTCCAAAGGTGGTAGACTCTCCTT
Source organism: Pelecanus crispus (assembly GCF_030463565.1). Taxonomy (NCBI): domain Eukaryota; kingdom Metazoa; phylum Chordata; class Aves; order Pelecaniformes; family Pelecanidae; genus Pelecanus; species Pelecanus crispus. The sequence goes on along the minus strand of NC_134644.1, from coordinate 153,939,736 downwards.
TTTTCCCTGAGTCCCCGCAAAAGCTCCCTATTCAGCCAGGCCGGTCGTTTTCCCTGCTGGTTGGTCTTACGGCACATGGGGACAGCCCTCTCCTGCGCCCTTAAAACTTCCTTCTTGAAAAAGGCCCAGCCTTCCTGGACCCCTTTGCCTTTCAGGACTGCCTCCCAAGGGACTTCCCCAACCAGCATCCTGAAGAGGCCAAAGTCTGCCCTCCGGAAATCCATTGCTTCCTAAACAGTGACGTTTAAGATGCACCATGAAAAGTGCTGTCATATATCTCAGTACTGGTGTCAAGTCCCACAGGCATACACACTGTCCCCTTGCTGTGGATAACCCTGCACCTCCACTGGCAACAGCCCAGGGAAAAAATAAATCTTATGTAGATCAAACACTGGTCATACTCTTCTTATACTCAACTCAATAGTCATCCTCTTGGTAGAACGCATGAACTGTTGTCTGGATGGGAGTTTCAGCTGTCATACACATTTCAGAGAAGGAAGGAGTCAGAGAATGATGTAACTCCTTTAATGGTAGTAATTCTGTAAGTAATTGGCCTTTCAACTTGTTTCAGACTATTTATTCAAAAAAATAGATGTATATATGATGGTAGCAGGGCTTGACCCAAAATGCATGTAAAACCAAGCTCTTTAATTGCTTTCAAATTATCTTAATAATTAAGTTCTTATGAAGATGGTGATATGAGGTATGATTTAGACAAGCTAACTGCAGTTTCTGGGACACATTCTGTTTTCAGTGGCATCAGAAAAATTGTGGAGTAACTCCAGTTATAATTTAGCATAAATGACTTACTTTCATAGAATCATAGAATGCTTTGGGTTGGAAGGGACCTTTAGAGGCCATCTAGCCCAACCCCCCTGCAGTGAGCAGGGACAGCTTTAACCAGATCAGGTTGCTCAGAGCCCCGTCCAACCTGACCTTGAATGTTGCCAGGGATGGGGCCTCCACTGCCTATCTGGGCAACCTGTTCCAGTGCTTCACCACCCTCATTGTAAAAAATTTCTTCCTTATGTCTAGTCTAAATCTATTCTTCTTTAGTCTTCTGGTGGAATTTAAAGGAGAACCTAGTCTGATTAATGCTAAATGAAGAACGGCATGGCTACTTACTGCATCTGTTTTCAGTGAAAAATTACTAGATCTATATTCATTCACTTGTAATATAAATGTGGATGGACAGATCTTCATTGTATTCCTAGTGATTTGTGTGGTGGCTAGGCTGTTTTTGGTTTTGCTGCATTCCTATTAGGTGAGCACAACTCTGGAATAACTGTTCCAGAGTAAATTTTTATATGTTAAAAATAGAATTTGCTTTTTGATGAGCAGGTAGTACAAAAAAAAAAAAAAAAAAGCAAACCAATTCATTGATAAGGGTCTGAATGAATATCAGCAAAGCACTTGGAGAAAAATCACTTCATCTGCACTGAGCATTGAGACAAAACTGCCCTTCTCCCAAAAAGCACTTCTATATTTTGTCAGATGGGGCTTGGGATATGGTGACAAAAATAGGCTGAGGTCCTAGTCTGAATTTAAATTCAGACTTTTCCAAGTTTAGCTATGTTCAGAGTTGAAAGTTTTGCTCACCTCACTGCAAATTACTTTGTATTTTTCTTACACACACATTTTCAGCCAAGCTGAAATTGCGCACTGGAGGGGGATATAGTGCAGAGATGACTATCTGATTTAGAAGACAGAATTAAAAGCTGTTTCACTGGGACTTCTCCCATTTGCTACAGTTAACACAGGAATTCAAAGTGAGGTTGGAGGTAACCTTAGAGTCCAGGCCAGTGATGACCAGGGTAACATCCGGTGGGTATTGCTTTTACTTGTCTAGGGATTTGTTATCTTTCTCTTTTTTTCCTTGGGGGTTGAATGTAATAGGATACAAGGTCTGACTGAAGGCAAGTGGGAGATCAAAAACAAGGTGAAGAAGGAAAGTGAAAAGGAGAAAGAGGGAAAGGAAAAACGGGGAGAAAAAGGTGGTGTTACCAAGAATATTGGAGGAGGGAGAGTGAAAATGGACTTGACAGCATACTGGGAGACAGGGTATGATAGACCCTACAGAAAACTACAGAATTTGGCTCTGGATCCCACTATTTTAAAACAAGAACATTATTTCATTCCATAGTGATTTGAAGGCTCTGAAAGAAATACTACACACACAGCCCGTAAGCTTGCTGCTACTTTCAGTTATGCTGCTGATAGTCCAGAAAATCTTCCTGATCCCTGAAAAAAATGTTCTGGATTTCCGTTATTGTAACTGACAACGTAGTCAGGGTGAATAATGTACAGACAGCCTATGAAGATGCCTAAGAGCGGGAAGATATGCAAAATAAAAGTGAAATGTAGGTCATTTTTGTGGCCTGGACCTTTTGTGGCCCTCCTCTAGACCCACTCTAAGAGGTCCACGCCTTTCTTGTGTTACTCCAGTAGTACTGGGTGTAGTAGTCCAGGTAGGAGTCTCACAAGAGCAGAGTAGACCTGCTGGCCATGCTCCTTTTTAAGCAGCCCAGGATACTATTGGCTTTCTGGGCTACAAGCGCACATTGCCAGATCATTGCATTGAATGTGGTGAGGGCTGTGAATCATAGAATCATAGAATTGTTTAGCTTGGAAAAGACCTTTAAGATCATCCTGTCCAACCATTAACCTAGCACTACCAAGTCCACCACTAAACCAATTAAGGGTAGAGTAATAATTTCATGTTTCCTGGCTTGGTGTCTGGATGATTTTTTAATGAAAGTAAAAACAAGGAACCATTAACATTGGAAAGGATCTCTAAGATCATCAGTCCAACCATCAACCCAACACCACCATGCCTACTAAACCATGTCCCAAAGAGCTGCATCTACCCATTTTTTGAACACCTCCAGGGATGGTGACTTCACCACCTCTCTGGGCAGCCTGTTCCATAGCAACAAGCAACAAGCAACAAGCAGGGCTTCTGCAGGTCTATCAGCAGCAAAGACTAGGAAAAATATGTGCCAGCTGCCGAATAGGGCAGGTGACAATGAACCTGGTTATGAAGTATGTGAAAGGGGCAGAGGTACTCAATTCCTTCTTTGTCTCCATCTTTACTGGTAAGCTAGGAATCACAGGCCCCTGAGACCAGAGGGAGTCTGAAGCAAGGAATACTTACCTTTCGTGGACAAGGATCGGGTCAGGGAACACTGAAACAAACCGGACATATGTAAGTCCATGTGACCTAACAGGATGCACCCACAGGTGCCGAGGGAGCTGGCTGGTATCACTGTGAGTCCACTCTTGATTAACCATGAAATGTACTCTTGATTAACCATGAAATGTCATAGTGATCAGGGAAGATTCCTGAGTACTGAGAGAAAGCAAATGTCATTACCATCTTCAGGAAGGCATGAAGGAAGATCCAGGGAACTCCAGGTCAGAGACCCTCACCTTGATCCCTGGGAAGGTGATGAGCAAACAATCCTGAGAACCATTTCCAAACAAATAAAGGACAAGAAGATGACTGGGAGTAGTCAGAAGGGTTTCATGAAAATGAAATCATGCCTGACCCAATAGGCTTCTACAATGGAATGAATAGGGGAAAGCTGTGAATGCTGTTTATCTTGACGTTAGCACAGCTTTTGACACTGTCTCCCCTAACATCCTCATAGACATACTGATGGAGTATGAGTTAGATAAATGGACAGCGAAGTGGATTGAAAGCTAGCTGAACTGCTGGGATGAAAGGGCTGTGATCAGCAGCATGAAGTCCAGCTGCAGGCCAGTCACTAGTGGTGTACTCCAGGGGTAAATACTGGAGCCAACACTGTTTACCATCTTCATTAATGACCTGGATGCTGGGACAGCATGCACCTTCTGCAAGTTTGCAGATGATACAAAACTGTGAGGAGTGGTTGACAGACCAGATGGCTGTGCTGCCTTTCAGAGGGATGTGGACATGGTGGAGAAATGGACCAAGATGAATCTCATGGAATTCAGCAAAGGGAAGTGTGAAGTCCTGCCCCTGTGGAGGAACAACCCCAGGCACTGGAACAAGTTGCCCAGAGAGGCTGTGAAGTCTCTGTCATGGGAGGTATTCAAAACCCAAATGGACACAGCCCTGAGCAAGCTGTCATAGCTGACCCTGCCTGAGCTGGCATGGGGTTGGACTGGGTGATTTCCAGAGGTGCCCACCAGCCTCAGCCATTCTGTGACATTACCTTTGCTGGGACATGGCTCAACCCCTCTAGAATTTTGAGGAGCTAGTGGCTCCTACTCTACAGCCAGTAGTATCACATACAAAAGAAGCTGTTTGTATAGTATATAAATGCAGCAGAACCTGTATAAAGGTCACAAAGACATATTCTCTTTTATCTACTCGTAGACACTGCAACTGGAGTGAGCGATTCCATAATTCATTTCAATGGGAGATTTTTAGTATTAGATGTAGGTTCCAAATGCCTGACCTGCATTTTTATGGGTGATTTGTTAGAGGCAGTGGGTAATCCTGTATAGAGAAGAGGTTTTGATACCCAGCAGAGTACTAACTTTACCTCATCTCCATTTCTAAGAGAACTTTAGATAGCAGGGTAATTCATGTTTTCAGAATGCTGCATTTTGCATCAAACTGTTTACTGTAATGAAACAAGTAATTTATTTTTATCTGAGCCTGCATCATATCTCTCACTTCACTGCTGGTTCTGAACATCAGTAGAAGGTGCTTGAACTGTGCTTCTCCACACCAGTGATGCATCCACAACGGGATCTTCCACAGCCCACAGTAATGGTTCATAAGTGTCACTGGACAAAGTTGTACAACATTTCATTTTTTCTTTTTAATCTTATCCAGTGATAAGAAGTGTTTGAAATTTGTTGCTTGGGAAAGAAAACTGGCATTTTTATCACCTAAGAATGAATCTTACTTTAACCTTGCTGGTTATCGGTATTAATTGTGTCTGTCATGATCTTAAAGCAAATGCAAAAACTAATATTATCACTTAACCATGATACGTGGTTGGCAAGTATACACAGCAGTTTTGTACCAGGAAGGTACAATGGATATCTGCAAGCTGCATACTTTATATAAGTATTATTTTTGTTTTGTGAATGTCATTATCAAATCTAATATAACAGATATAAACTATGATATATTTTGATGTTGGAGGAAAAAGAACACAGAATGTTATTGGTGAGAAAGGTTCCTGCACAGCAGAGGCAGTTTCTTCTGTGAAGTGGCTGTCACAAAGTGACACTAGATCCCTCTAACACAGTAAAGTTCAAAGAAGTCAAATCATGTCAACATCTCTTACATAATTATAACATTTAGTTCCATAAATTACATGAAAGCTTTGAATATATTTTAGTGATACTACAAATTTCAGTAACATTATAGTATGTTAACATATTAAAAACTCCTGCAAACATTGCCAACTTTTTTTTTACCTAATATAAAAATTACCTACCAAGAAAAGACAGTTCTCATAAAAGGAAAGGGATTTCTGAAAGAATTTGCAAAAGCACACTGCATGTCAAGTTTTCTAACACTGAAGATAAGCCTCAGTTGCTGATAGACCAACATCTTCCCAATGTCTGCTTAATATAAAAAGACAGAAACCACCATGAGGCCAGAATCTCCAAATCCCTTCCCCATATGTTATAACCCTTAAAGCCCCTCTTGTCCCTTTCCCTCTTTGTGGTCCAATGACTCACTCTGTTTTGCAGAGTAACACTGGTGGGAGGAGAGAAGCAGTAAATGCCAATTTTTCTCCATCCCTGTAGCTGCCCTCACGTAAGGCTTGGGATTGTCCTGACAGCCCTAAGAGTTGGCTAGACCTTGACTGTTGAGGAGCACAATGAATCCAGCCCCCACTTCGTGGATGAATGCTAGGTTATTATATAAACAGTGAGCATTAAAATGATCAATAGTGTCATTCAAAGTGTGTGTCCAACCCATTCTTTCATGGAGTTTTCCCACAAGGAAATCTTTCTAATCAAAAGCAGACAACTGACGGAGGCTCTGGGTATGGTGCCTAGCACTTACAGAGGTGAGAGTAGCAGGACGCAGGGAGGGATATAAGAGCCCCTAACAAAGGGACTTAACTGGAGGGGATGAGGACCAACCAGCCGAGTGCATGTAAACCTCATTTTCAAGAGGAGAGTGCCTCTGTCTCCAGTGGTGGTAGATTGCATAGTCTGGTACCTCTTAGAGCGTGGACAGATGTCCAGGCTGAGGGGCAGAGGTCTGAAGGAGGAAGACCCACGAGATAGGACAAGCCATTGCTATAACCGTTTTCCCCCAGTAATTCCTGTGCTAAACTATGCTTCTTCCGTTGTAGGTACCCCTTCTCCTTCAACAAGACCCAAACACCAACAACCAAACTGTGCTTATGCAATAACAAAAAAAGAAAGCTCTTACTGATGTATTTCTATATGTATCTGAGGCATAATTTGAAAAGCAACAAGGAAAAAACCTACTATTTTGAAAACCTCCTAAAAACATAAATACCGCTCTTACTTTTGCATGTCCCAATAGGTAGCTCTTTGCCTTTTAGATGCTTAATCCTTTAAAATCAATCTTGTGTTTGTTATAAATCAAATGAGCAAGTAGCTTGGGGGAGCAAGCTGTGCAGTGTCAGCTGTCCAGCAAAAAATGTTCATATACTTGTGGATATACTTGGAAAGCTTGTGCCTCTCCCACCCAGCGCTGCTCTGATAGAGAACAACCCTGTTTCTGCTGGCAGCTAAGAGTGCCAATGAACAGCTGCCAGAGCAGCTGTCCCAGGCCCAGGCAGGTCCTTGGCACCATGGGGGACCTTATTCACCTGGCTGAGCCGCGAGAGACCTGCCAGACTTGGGATGTGGGAAACGAGGTGTGGTGAGTGCATGCAGGGTAACCCTCATCACACGCGGCTGCACCCCAGCAGCTTGCACCTTGCTTCTGCTGTGTACGCTGCCATGTTGTGAGTTGTGCTTTTGGTTTTAAGGGAGTGGAAGGGGAAGGAGTTTTAGATTACTCTTCCCTAAATTACATCTGCAGAGCTTCCTTTCTTTGGTCTAAAAAAGAGTTCAAAGATTATCCATCTAAACAGATTTTTTTTTTTCAAATTCTTCTTAATTGCTCTTTTTGTTGAAAGACATCATTTGAGGGGGTGCCTTTTCTATTCTGCTTTGAAAACTTGTGTCAGTAAACCAACATGTTCCCTCCCCTTTGCATAATTACCCTAATATAGAAACTTCAATCACAGGCTGAGTCGGCTTCTCTCTCGAACAGTTTTCTTCCTTGATCAGTCTTTGAACCTACAGGTCTTTTATTAGATTCCATAAACGTATCTCTTGGGGGTAGTTCATCAGAATTAGCACGAGATCAAAAATGTCAAAGCATCAAAGCAGCTGTCTGTTCTCCCTCAAGCCAAACGTCAACATAATCAGCCCACTGGTGTTTTCCCCATATCCCCCTAAGACTCAAGTTGCAAGGGGTTTAACAAGGCTTCCTCAAAAAAGGGAAAGCAAATGAATTGAAGGTGAATCCTCCCAAGTGACTGAATAAACCAGCCATGCAGGGACACTATTTTAGGGCTACACAGACTTGAAGTCGTATTACCATTTCACGTTTCAGCTTCTCCATTTACCACCCTTGAGTCCATTTACCACACCACTGGGAGTGGCAGGGCTGCTTTTGGCACCGTGTAGATTGAGGGCTGTGGTTTCTACAGTCTGCTCCGTATCAGCTGGTCACAACTACAAGACAGAACTTCTGGCATGCAGAAGTTTCTCTTCTGAAAGCAAGGAAATTATTAGTGAATGTGAAAAAATGAGAAGAAAACTGTTTTGATAACAGATGGGCTTTCAAAACAGTAGCAATATTGATGGTTCTGAAAAGTGATTACACTTAACATGTAGCCATCACTGCAAGATCACACGAAGCTGGCTTCACAGTTTCAGTAAGAACACCTAGAACTGGGAAAGCTGACACGAAAACTACTTCTGATAGTGTTTCTGGCTTTATCCAGTTCTGCTCATTACATTTGTGGCTTTTCTTATTCAGTACCCTATCCAAAAGTTTTAAAGGAACAACTGTTACTCATAGCCATATGCACCTGCAGACAAAACTGAGTGGTATGTGAGCTATTGTTTTTACTATCAATTGTGCTGTGAAATGTTCCTGCCAGGCTGAGGTGTTTAAGGGAGTCGTGTGAACACTGCAGGACTGGTGCTCTCCATGGGCTTGCTCATGTACTGCCCCACAGCTGAGTTGGCAGCAGCTGCCTCTCACCACCTCACTGGTGGAGATTACCCCCCTCTCCAATACACCAGCTCAGGTGGCTCCTTTCACTTGCCTCCACCCTGAATCAGGCACCTTGATTCAAGACGGATTAAACAATTAAAAAAAACAAAACAAAACAAAAAGCAAAAAACAACAAAGAACAAACCAAGTCAATTACAAACCCAACTAAGCTGGCAAGTGAAAATGAGTGCATGGGCATCTAAGTTGGTAGGTAGGAACAAATAGAATCATAGAATCATAGAATTGTTTAGGTTGGAAAAGACCTTTAAGATCATCCAGTCCAACCATTAACCTACACTACCAAGTCTACTCTAAGCCAATCAAGGGTAGACTAGACTAAACCATGTCCCGAAGTGCCACATCTACCTGTTTTTTGAACACTTCCAGGGATGGGGACTCCACCACCTCTCTGGGCAGCCTGTTCCAATTCTTGACCACCCTTCCCGTAAAGAAATTTTTCCTGCCTTGGCCTGGGACCTGTGCAAAGCAGCGGAGAGCAGAAAGGGGAGAGAGCAATTTTGCCAGGAGCACATTTAGATTTGGAAGTGAATGAATGTAGCATCACCCTTCATGCACCAAAAGGTGCCAGTTACCTATGCAATGAGGATCAAAGGGTCTGGCTATTACTTCTGCAACAAAGAATTTGTCTAATCACCTCATTCAGCTGCTTAACTTCTTAATCTAGTTTAGGTTCTTTCCCTCTTTTGGACATGCTCATCTCTCTGCGTGTTTTGAACATAATATATGTGTGTGTCTGTGTATATAGTAAGGAAAACATGTATTTAGAAGTTGAAACTGTCAGAATTATGGTTTCCTGTTCACCCCAGCACAAAAGCTCTTGTGTCATGCTTCCAGTCACAATTCATTCATCTTGTGCCTCCATATTATGAAGTTTAATTATGCGAGTGCAGATTTTATGCCCACCTCCCCACCCCATGCTCTGTTTCATTCCATACACAAGTGCCACCAGTATCATTTTAGTTCATTTTGCTGTGGCTCTTAAAGGGTCTCAGAGGGGTCTGGATTCAAAGCACTGTCAGCGACCTACGTGGAAGACTTCAGGTGAGAGGACCAGGCATGCTTGCAGGCTAACGCAGCTGAAGCTTGGGTATCTGACTTACATCTAATTTACAATGGGGTCACATGCAGCTGTTCTGTGCAGTCTGTCCTGACAGTGTGTCTGTCCCGACAGTTCCTGGCAGCGCAGTGCCCCAGCCGTGAAGGTGACCTGGAAGGTGGGAAGAGTTGTGGTTCTCTTCATCATTGGCAGCCTTGGGGAAAAGGAGACCACCAGGAGCTTTGCATCAGCAATAGTCAGCCTTTGGGAATGATCTCCCAAGGCTTCTGTCTCATCAGTATTTTAGCCTCTCTCAACAGGCCTCCTCGGATGTGCGGTGTTTCTGTAGTGCTGACACCTTGTAACTGCTGCCTTCTGCAGCCATCAGCGTACCCATACTGTACGCTCCAGATTAAAAAAGTGCCAATTCCCTTTCTCCTTATCTTTGTTGCCCCTCAGTGAGATTATCCCCCACCACCCTTCTTCCGTTGTAGTCACCATGGAATTTTCTTTAAGCCAGGTTTTCCAGGCTGTTCAGAGCTCCACCTCAGCCCCACCTGTTCAGCGTGGATTCTGGTTCATAGCTTATGTACATTCACAAAAATTAATTACCCCACCTCCACCTCACCTTGATGATGGTTCTGGCTTTGATTTCATCTTTTAGTTTCTACATCATTTTTTTTTAGTAGTTTTTATTTTTTTCCTTCTGTGTTTCTCAGTGGTGCAGCATTCATTGTGCAAGGGAGCAACCACCTTATACAACTGCTCAGATCGTGTTTGGGATGCGACTGCTACACTCCTGTGACAGGACAGTGTCGGACAACGAATGTAGTCAACAGTTATTTGACAGAAATGAGAGACTGGGAAAGTTAGCAGTGTGGATCCACAGCAAATATCAATGAGGCAGTTTTATGATTATTTGTAGCAATAAGAAAATGTCACTAGAACCCTAATGTTATTACAATTAATTCAAGACAACCAGACATCAGCTTGTAGCAATACCCTTTACTGCTTGCGTTAGGCATGTCCACCTGATTTATGGTTACAATGAAAAAAATCACCATCATGTAAAAAATTCAGATGGCGATGTGAGAGACCGCATGACAAATGTGTGAAAATTGTGATACGACTGGGAACTCACAACAGCCTTTCAAATGAGGCAGACACGGATGCGGCCACATTAGTTCTGAGCACTGCATGTGGATGGGATGTTTTGTGAATAAGACAATCTTCCTTAAAAAGCCAAAAAGTTGAATCAAAACCCGCCAGGCAATCAGTACACAGGGAGTCAGGCAGGAATCGGCTCTTTTAAATATTAGGCCTTCATGTGGAGCAATTTTATTTTTTGTATCATAAAACCAGGAAATATTTTAATGCCTTTTGTTGAGCTATTCATCTCCACTCGATAGCCCCAAAGATTTATTCGCTGACTCCAGCTGACAGGGATTAACGGATCCAAACCATTTAACTGAGGTGCTCTGCTTCCTGCTGAGTTCCAGGTGTCAAAGGCTCAGGATGGACTCTCTTTGCATAGGTGATTTGATAAATAATTAATAAACCTACAAAAAACGTAGAAGCAGAACTAGGGAAGAGTCTATATCCAAAAGGAGTTTTTAGCAGTTTACCTATTCTATTATCACCTTGAAAAAATGCAGATGTAATCTGAAGAGAATACAAATAATCACTTGGTCAGAAAGCAGATTTAAGTAGTTTATTCCTGTAAACAACACTTACGGCTTAAACATAGATGTGCCTAAAGCTCCCAGCTGGGATTAGGCCAGTATTGTGCAAACTGGTCTAAGAGACAGGAGAGACATTTCTGGCTGGCCAAAGTGTTTATAATCTTATTGCAAATGAGAAAATTAAAAAATGGGTGCAATAAAGAAAGTGACAAAATGGAAAACAGTGCATAAAGTTATGGGAAAACACTGTTCCTGAGCCCAGCTATTAGAGTGACTATCTTTATTAAATGCTTTCTATTTTCAAATGTATAAGAAATCAAATGACAGTAATCTATATTTGCTACCCACCTAGCTGGTGTACAGTTTTATTTTCAGAGAGTGTGATGGTATAACTTTGGGGTTTAGCACATGTCAGAGTTGCTAGGTGCTCCAGTGAAGTAAGTAAAATGTGTAAAGTGTGTGTAAAATTAAGTAACTCTGTACCCACAGATGAACAGGTTGTGCTTGTTTTGAACTTGTAAAAATAGGACCGGTCAACCAAATAGGTGATTTATAAAGAGAAAATGCTACCAGGTATATTCTGTCATGTGAAAGCAACTGGACTAGCCAGTGGGAAGAATATAATGCAGCATGGCAGGCTTTAATTTACCTCTGCAATGTATCAGGTACCCTCAGCATTTCCAGATCAGAAATGTTTTGTGATAAGGCTTTTTCCCTTTTGGCACCACTTTTCAGCTCCGTACTCCCTTTAACCCTGATATTCTCCTTTACTTTCTCGCAGTCTAAACACACCCCTAGAGCTCAGCAATTGTAAATTACACTACCTGTGGCTCTCCGACCACCTTCACCCAAAAGTTTTTGTCTATGCATGTAGATCTTTCAGAATGAGCTTATTTCAATCCAGATGTTATTGAAACCAATTTTGTATGATGGGTAATCCTCAAAATAATGTTTGCCACCAAGAAGGTTAAAATGTATCATCTATCTTAAATATTGTGGAGTCTTAGGTATATTGGTGTGGTATTTTCTAATAAAAGTTTAATTGATAATCACAAATAATTCATCTGTTTTATTCTCCCTGTGCTTGTAATGCTTCTTCTACTTCACAAGACTTATTACCCAAAGTATTTGCTATAGGACCAATTCTGGCCCTACTGCAATTAAGGTATACACCTGTTATCTTTGTTGAGAGGGAGAATTAGCACAATTTTAAGCACTCTTGTTCTGTACTTAAAGTTCACCTAACTACCAGTTTTTGAAGTGTTTATTATTTTTGCTACTGGATCACACGTACCTGTTCACCTACACTTACAAATAAAAAAAGGATGAATTCAGTTTCAAAGCACACAGGGATAGGGTTGCTGAAAGTCAGTGGTATTGCATACTCTTCTTACACTAGACTCCAACTGGCTGCTTAGTTGAAACATCATCCTTTCATGCATTTGATTCCCCATTGTGTCTTTTGCAGATATAGGAACTAAATTAAGTATAACTGTTTATGCAACTATTCAGGTCATGGTTTTGTGTTCAAATTTGCAGGATGAAAAATGCATCAATAGATCACTTTTATAATATCAATCTTTTTTATGAAAACAGTGTACAGGAGACTGAACAATTGCAAGCGAAGGGCATTAATTGTGCATTAGTTCAGATTTTAATGTAACATAAATTACTGAATAGTATTTCTATATTGAATTAGTGGAGCAAAGTGCTGTTCTATTTAAATGAATGTTACTGTTTTTCACAGAAGACCACTGAATACATACAGAATCATACCAGAGGTATTATGAAGCAGATTGTTCCACTGATTTTGACATATGGAGGTACTGCCAGGGAAGTATGTCTTCCTTAGCTCCAACAAAGGGAACAGCCTTCCTGGTTTCAGACCTTGACATTTTAAGTTTTAGTTCACTAGGTTGTCTTAGACTTAGTTGTATTAGTGACCTGTCAGCAACGACTCCCTCGAAGAGGAGGCATCGTTTGTACTCATTTTCTCTTTGAACACTTTGCTTCCATTGAAGAGGGGGCAATATTAACCTGTTCCTAAGAGCTTCTTTACAGTTTGTGAGCTCTAAATCCTCCTTGAAAAACAAAATAAAACAGATTTAAAGAAATTACTGCCAAACATCTCCAATGATCTGGAATTTTATTCCATCCATATACATGCATAGTAACAACATTTGTTGAGAAATTATTTCTATCAGAAGTAGAACATTATCTTTGTGATCACCAGTTGCAGTATTGCTACTCTTATATTTAAATATATCTTATATATGAATTAGATTCATAATTGCAGCATTGAGTTTAGGGTTTTGTTTTAGACTGTGCCTTTCAAAAGATAAAACTGATTGATATGACCTCATTACTTACAATACTGCTTCCAGTAATTTTGTTCATTCTTTATAAAGTATTGCATTTAACAGCAAAGGTTTAAAAATTGAGACAGAGATGCATCAGCGAAAGAAAATACAAGTACTATACAAGAAAAAAATTGCCATCTTCATTTAACGTACGTTTCAGATTAAGAAAGTGGACAGAAACATACTGCTACATACAAATGCAAAGCCTAATGACTAAGGTACTGTATCTGCTAAAATATAAAGTGCAAACTGAGCCCAATTGTTCAAAAAATTGAAATTTTAAGGCGAACTTTACAGCATAGTTGAAACTTCTTTGCAAGTTATATTTTAGCATATACATATATCTGCAACAGCATATAAGAAAAAAAATCAGGATACACAAGTGCTTTTGAAGCTATTTCTAAAATGCTTTTCTGTATTGTTTGTGACTATTTTCTTTAAAATCTACTATACAGTGCAAACCATATGTGCTACACAATAACTATACAATAACATTACAAATGACTTTAATATAAAGTTTTTAAATAAAAAATAACATAACTACAGCTATGAATACTGCTGGTAAAATAAATTAATATTTTTGAAAATGGCACCAATAATACACTTTACTAATGGACTGTAATGAAATTACACCTTTAAGTCTTCAACTCGGCAATAGTGAAATCTCCTGATTGTCCAGATGTAATTCAAACAGCTTTCTTCAGACTGTATGGAACAATATGCTAAACACAGGTACCAAAGGTGACCGACCAATTGTTTCATTTGACATGTTCTGCTGCATGTGACGAGCAATAAAACTTCTTATGAGTTATAAAGTTTGAAAGATTGTTGAACTGGATGTCACACAGTCGGCAATACTTTCCACTGGTTGGGGCCTGGGTAGAACCATTCACGCCTTTACCTATACTAGACAACTGTTCCTCTGCTGTAGGAATTGCTGGAGAGACATTTTCATTTGCAGTTAAGGGATTCTCAGAGATCCAAGAAGGAGACTTGTGCCCATCTTCATGTGGAGGATTCTGGGAAATGTTCTCTTGCTGTGGGTTTGCGGCAGGTCTTTCCTCCTGTTTTAGTCCCCCATTAACTATTACCATGCCTCGGTTTTTCGGCAATAGCGGAAGAGACTCTTTCTTCTGCACAGCACATCCGTTTGAAGGCGCCTGGCCTTTAGGAGATTCACTTTCTGTATTTGTGCTTTGATCTAAATCAGTATTATGAATGACGAGAGAACCAGAAATGTAATCACTTGGCTTTATTCCATAATATGGAGAAAGCTGATCTGCTCCTTTAGCTTTCTTTATTGCTCCAGGGTAAAGGCATTGTGGAAGAAACAAGTGTTTGTTTTCTTCTTTTGTAGCAATAAGCTGGGCCGCTTCACTAAAGACTTTTAGTCCTTGAAGTGTTGCTAAGTGTGTGGAAAATAAGTTTCCATTAGGAGAGGACTGTTTCGAGTTTCCGTTTTTCTCACATTTGATTATGCTTCTTTCGTAACTGACATCTGGGCTGTTTCGTTCACTTTCTGGATTTTGAAACACCTTACTGTCGAGCTGTCCCAGGTCATTACGCTGATGGGCAGTGACAGGGCAAAAATTCTGCTTGTGAGCCAGGTAGTTCTCTACCTTGTTAAAACTGATCTTGCATACTGTGCACTCATGGTAGTCCAGCAGCCTTTTGGGAGAAGTGGACGTCCTCTCTGATGGGGGTAAGCATTTTTTACTGAGATCTATTGGCACATCCATCTCCAAGCAAGACACAGTGGAGTGGGGAGTATCACACTTTGAAACTGGAACACACTTGTTAATAGACAGTGATGTTTCCAGGTGCTTCGAGACTATTCCTGGAAAGATATCACATCGTGGATGGTAACATTCTCCAAGGCCTTCTGTTGACTCTTGGGTAGATGTACAAGGATTGCCAAGATTAGCCACCTCTAGAAATCGCTGTTGAACTAGTGGTGGCCTTTGCTCTTGCTCTGGTAGGCACATCTCATACATCTTCCTTCGCTTCCGGGTACGCATTGTTCTCTGCATGGCAGGCACTTTGTTGGAAGCGGACCTCTTCAGCGGAGGATCGTGGCGAGTGGCACAGTAATACTGCTTGTGGACCATGTACGTTTCATGTCTGCTAAAAGTAATATTACAAGCTTCACAAGTGGTCTTGTTAGGATCACTCTCCCCTTCTACCAAAGGAGCATTGGGATTCTTCACATCAGAAGGTTTTCCGTTTATCTTCTCATCGCTGTTGCTTGCAGTTGACAACTTCTTAGATTGTGCTGTAAAGTCTTTTTCATGACTTTTATTGTTTGGCCCAATCAAATCTAAAACATTGGAAGAGTTTATGCAAGATGTCTGCAGAAGTTGATTCTCTGGATCTGACGTGTGAGGAGCTGCATTCAGGATGTTTATAGAGCTTTGACCATTACTGGGACTTACAGCTTCTGGCATTTTTTCTGGAACACTGGAAAAATCTGGTGACTTTGCCATCTGCTGCCATCGGCTGCTGCAGTAATGCTTTTTGTGTACCAAGTAGTTGTCTAAATTATTGAATGTTATGTTACACTCAAAACACGTAGCCCCTTTGGGCATCAAAGGACTGTAAATTACAGGAGGATAATTGCTACTTCCATGCCTCAGTCTTCGATGGACCAGTTCAGACATTTTGGCTAGTATCTCTGAAGCCTGAGGAACCACAGTGATGTCCTGGGGAAAAGCAAACTGGGAAAGAAAAGGTCCCATTGGGAAAGAAGGACCAATATTAGGCTGAACTGGAGATGAAGCAAGTCTAGGACTGGATGGTTCAGATTTTATTTTAGTGTATGAAAAACTCTGCTTATTTGTTGCAGGCTGTGTTTCTGGCCTCTGGTTTGCAAGGAAAAGTGGAGCCTTTTTTTCACATTTATCAAGCTCTGTATCAGAACTTGCATCTTTAGTCTGCATGGTCTTTTGGCTCTGGGGAACATCATTTCTGCTCAACAGGTCCGTTGCTGGCTGTAAACCTTCTTCATTTCTACTTGGAGAGTGTTCAATGTCACTTTCTCTCTGAATCTTGTTGCCAGAGACATGTAACTCTTGGTGCTGCAGTAGCTCCCTCTGAGTTTGGAAGCCAAAATGGCAGTGATTGCATCTAAAGGCAGCTTGAGTAAGATGCGAGAACAGGTGCTGATGAAAGTTAATCACCGAGTCTGCAGTGTAAGTACAAACTGTGCATTTCAGACTAGCACCGGGCGGGAGAAATTCTTCCATTTTCACTCCTATAGAAATGACAAGTAAAATAGAAAATAAAGTGACCATTTTGCCCTTCATGTATACTGGAAAATCAGTCGCACAGAAGGTACAAGCACAGTAAGAACAACTAATTTTCTTCTGATGGGATGGTATTAGTCACCCTGAAAATACGTGAATTGGTTCAGAATTTCTTTCCTCAAACTGCTAGAGGATATTCCCAGACTTCTGCTCTGCTTTGGAGAGCCTTGGTATCTGCATGCATTCAGCAGAGATGAAGGGAAAGAAAGAACAAGGGAAAGGATAAAAATAGACTGGACTAAATTAAAAGGTCTTAGAAATTACAGTTTTAACTAAGGGAGACATAATGTTCCCCATACAAAATCACTGGGTATTTTGAATGCACAGAAAGCACATCAAGGTCAAGAGGCTCAAGGTTATGATGTGGCTTGAGGTACAGCCCTCAAACTCAGAGTGCCTGAAAGCCACAGACAGAACAGAAAACAGAAGTAGCACTTTGAGCATTGTTGATGCTCAGTGTGGGAACAGGATACAGAACTATCGTCGTCAGAAACGACTGACGAGTTGTGTTCATTGTGAAGGGAGGGTGGAGGAGACATGGCTTCACCAACATTTTACCTTGCACATATAATGGCCGTAGGCAGCTACTGCTGTAATGCATCTTCTCCTCAAGACATTGTTACAGCTTTCCCTATCAAGAACAGTACTTTCAAAGCCATCTTACAATCACTGCTGAAACAAACATGTTGTTTCATGGTATTCAGAAATTGAAAATGCTTAAAAAGACAAGACCAAATTTCTCTCCTGCAACAAACCAGATTCTGATTATTTGTTAGACAGTAGAAACTAAAACTGGTAGGGATGGTATTCGGAATGTAAAATGGATATTTGTTCTATCTACACACACAAAAAGATATACCATGCCTTGGTCAGGTAAACTAGGTTCATGGTAGCTGGACAATATAAAGGTGTAAGAATATTGTGACTCATTCTGTGGGAAGTCATTCTATTGGACCTGGAGTTCCTCACTTCTCCCCTAGCATTGATGACTCCCACAGCTGTGAGTGACACTTAGAATTTGAACTACTGTGGGCCTCGGAGGCCAGAAGGGACACAAGGAGATACACAGCACTAATCAGCACTCGTTTCCCGTCAGGCACTTTTTCACCAGGAGGGCATACTAAGCTTTAGCTCCTCCACTGCCATGAGATGGTGTTTCACGTGCTTCCACATCATGTCATACAGTCATGGTGGAGTGTCTTTACAGACTTTGCATTTCAGAGCTCCATGCCCCAGTGGTATGGGTCTGCTACAGCCCCAAGTGGGAACTGTAACAGAAGCTGAAGCAAACACAGCGCTAGCTTGCAGGACATTTGGAAGAGGTATGTTTCATTCCTATTGCAGAAGCTGTTATAACTTGTGATAATCTGTATAGAAAAATAAAAATTGACAGGATCTGAAAGAGAGGAAGAATGATTGAACTGACTGGTTTATGACTAAAAAGGAAGGGAAGGCCTGACTTTTAGCCTCTGATCTAAGAAATACCAAAAGATTCTTACTGGAAATTCAGCAGGATCTCAGACCTATGTCTTGCAAGGAACACAGATGCTTATCCCTAGATTGCAAGAAGATATGGCCACTCACAGCTCATGGCTGAAAACCCTCTTGACACCCAAGCCAATGGTATGTCACTAATTGCAAAGAGCTGAAGCAATCCTTTTACACAATGGCTAAGATTTCAGAATTTTCCTCTGCTTGGGGAGAAATGAGTTTGTTATCTTCCAAGAGTACCTGGTTTTAATTACTAGGCTGTAAGACATGCTGGGCTGCATTCACCTGCTCTTGTTGAAGCTGTTCCTACTGTTCCGCTGGTTCACTGAACAGTGAAATATTTGCTAGGCAAGAGACAGAAAATGGCAATAGCCTGATATTCAAAGTTAAGATCTGGAAGCACAAAAATATCTGGCATCTAAATGAATGGCTAAGTGTTGTCTGTATCAAACTCCTCCAAGGCAACATGATGCCTTCTAGATTTGTAATTGCTTCCCAAGTATCAGAGGAACATTTTTCACTTCACCAAGTCCACAGCGTAGACTCCCACTCCCCCATGAGTTTTTACACTGCAGCTGAATAAGGCTTTCTTCTGTGAATAAAGTACGCATTAGTGTGCTTTAGACTCCATCTATTTAACGGAAGGCTCATGAACTGCAGGGCCCTTGCCTCTTTCCAGACAGAGCTCTGTACACTAGACACCCAACACACCCATACCTGACACTGCAGTCTTTCTTATTTGTATGTCTTCTCTGCTACTGAAAACTCCAATGCAGAATGTTCTGCAAACTCATAACTTGTGTTTCCAGACCTAATTCAAAACAAATTCAAACAGCATACTCAAAGACCTTCAGGGAGGGAGATAAGATTCCTTCTAAGTTCCAGATTTTTAATCTCAGCAATTTTGTAATCCTACTTTCTATAAATCTAGTATCATCATTTTAACAACATGGACAATGAAAATACTATCTCCATATTCTAATTATAAGGAGGAAAAAGAATATTGGTATGAAACAAGAAGGTTTTAATGAAACAAATGTCCTGGGAAAAGCACAGGGAGTTCTGCACCCTGGTCCTTAAAGCCTTCTGCCTAAGAAGCCTACTCTAGGACACCAAGATCTTGCTTCAGAAGGACTTGCTCTCTGGTGGTGTGTATTTCTCCACTGAGCATCAAAACAGGGTAGGTAGAGATTGTAGTCTAGCAGACTCATGGGTGGATGGAATCCTGAAGTAATTGATTGAACCTCTCAAAGACCAAGCAGCAGCAGTCTAACTGTCTCCGGATTCCTAAGCATACCTTCACCAGTAAAGAAATGCTGCCTGTATGCATGTATATACACATTAAGAGAGACACAGCATTCAGATGGGGATTAGTAGGTAAGAGAAATGACATTGGTTGCCTGGGAGAGGTGCTTGGTGTAGAACACAGGTCAGAAACTGTTAACATTCTGGTAGTATCTACACCCAATGCTTGCATATATTTGGAGAGACATTGATCCACTGAATGTCTATAGGGAATAATTCTTCAAATAGCTAAATCTAGAAGCTGATATAGGAAAATACATGGTACTTACCACTATGAGAATTTAGGTGCATTTCCAGAGCTCTTGCGTTAGAAAAACTTTTGGTGCACTGTGGAAAGGGGCAGACACTGGATATCTGCTGAGTGCTGTCTTCATTCTCCTCTGACAGTTGAGGCCCCTCTCTTTGCCTCCCACTGCAGTAGTACATGAGATGGGCCTGCAGGTTTCGCTCGCTTCGATACCAAATGCCACAGGATTTGCAAGGGAATATGTCCTCTACAAGCAAATATAACCAGGTGCATGTTAGCCACGGTGCACTCAGTGCCAACCAATTAACACAGCTGGATTAGTTCCCCTCGCTTCCCCATTAAATTCATGCTTATTTAATAAAATATTAAAAACAGAGCCATGGTTTTATTAAAATGTCACTTTCGGGTGAGAGACTGAACATGGGAGACAGCTGTTTCTTTCAAGAGGAGATTTTAAAAATACTTAATATAAAAAAACAGCTAGAAGTTTTTGGCATGTAATTATTTAAAAAATGAAATTAAATTAATTGTTTGTTGTGAATATGCAGCACTAATTCAAGAAGTAAGCTGTATTTCCAATACATCACTACTCAATAGGTGACATCTTTCAATTGTGCTTTTTTTTTCTGTGTGCACAAGTCGTTCCAGCATTGGGCCTTAGAATTTTTGAGTGCTAATTGCAGATCATTCTGAAGAAGGTGTATTTTCAGAATGCTTAGGCAGTTATTATTGTAAAATCCTGCTGCTCCGATATCCAGGAGGCCAGACTAGATTACATTTCCTTAAGGTCCTACAGTGTTGAATGTTTCCTGGGTTCCTGTTATTAATATCAGAAGTTAAAATTTCTAATGTACTTTTGTCCTCTTGTTTTTGGCAAAATTGTTACTGTTCCACTTTTCACTATGCAAAAGGGATATTTGCTAAGAATAATGCAAATTTTCATTGTCTTCTATCCCAAAGTGTCAGCACCCTCTGTGAGGGGAAGAAAATGCAGAGGTTGCAGAGTGCTCCCCAGCAGGAGAGGGAGTAAATATTTTGATCAGGTACTGAAGGCTACATACTTTATTCATGTGAAAAGTAATAACGAATACTGTGTATTTACACAAAGCAGATAGATATTTGGTTGTTAATATCCTGTCAGAAGGATACCTACACAGTACATGTTATGTATCTGTCTCAGAAGGACAAAACACCTGTTTGATCTTTCTGAAAGCTGAACATGACATCCTACCAGTAAGAACAAGGAAGAAATCCCAGCCCTTTAGGGTACATCTACATTAGTAAATTAAACAGTGACATGGTCCAGACTAGAGCACAGGAAATTCTTGTTTATATTGTTAAATCATGAGAATGGTCCCTTCCACACATTTGGGTTAAGCCAATTAACACCTTCCCCATTCCTGCCTATAGTTCAGGAGTTACCATGGGCCTAGGATCATTCCCTGCAACTGGTTTGGACACTTCTTGTCAGTTTTTGAGACTGAGAGAGGATAAAATTATGAGTGCAGCCAGACTGTGCCAGATGACCTCAGGATCAGAGAATGGGCAATTGCAGTCAACAGGGGGTGGGAACTAGACGATCTTCAAGGTCCCTTCCAACCCAAACCATTCTATGATTCTATGATTCTATGAAAACTCCCACTGACTTCAGAATGCAAAAAACTGCTAGTGATTGTAATTAACTTAGTCTTGAAGAATGGTTGGCTGCTCTGAAAATACGGCATATGTAGCTGACGATGTAATTCATTATCATTCATGACAACTTAGGTTTCATTTCAAATATTGATGTGCATAGGACAACTGCTCAATTCCAATTCCTTTGGGTGAACAAAGTTGAAGACTCCAGCCCATTGCAATGGATGAGGTTTTTATTTGTTAAATATCTATAAATGCAGCCAAAATTTACATTGCTTAGTTTGCTTCTCTGACTGCATTGCTAATGCTTGTCTATTTTTCTGCTCATAAATTTGCATAAAATATTTTCATCACTACCAGTTTCTATTTTTCCACTTGCCACTCAATAATTGTGCATGAATTTAACACACAAACATTTAATGGAGCAGTTAGTATTCCAGTATATACCACTATTAAAACATTACTGATACAGCTTGCATCATTTGAAATGTCCATCTCATGTGAAAGCCGACATTTCAGCATTTTTGGCTTCGAATGGTTTAAAATAGTTGAACCATTGAGGTTTCCATAGAAAAGAAAGTCCAAAAGTAGTAATAGGAAATTCTGATATGGGCAACATGTCCTATTTGAATTCATCTGATCACATTCCATCACAAAATTGAACTTTCTGATTATCTTAATGAATTTGACTTCCAGCCATCTTTATTTCCTATAGGCTAGATGACCTGGACAGTCTGTAGCTCCAGTTATGCATGATGAATATGTGGCTCCCGTTATGTGCCATGCAGAGGAAATGCACTTGAGGAGTTTTGCAGGGTGAGAGGATGGAATTCCAGGGAGAAATCTATAGGGATGGGACCTGAAACTATTAGTCCCCTAAAGCAATGCAAAATAGATAAAGGCCACTTCAAGTTAATGTTTTAATTTTTTAAAAGCAAAAGATTTCAATTAGTTTCAATGGATAGTTTCCAAATATGAATGGATCAATTCAGGAAATGAAACATTCAAGTTCAAGTTCAATGAGCCAAAGGTGATATTCTAATTTTGGTTTTTCAAATAGAAAATGTTAGGAAACATTAAAAAAACCCTCTACAACACTTAATTTTTCTAGAAACTGAATTTTTCTCAAAGATCTAGCAAAGAATAATTAAGAGATGTCTCTCTACAAATCTAGAGGTGCATTCAGCATATTACTGGACTCACGTCTGGCTTGAGACTTTATGGAAGAAACTGAATTTCACCAGCTCAACAATGAAATGTGGAAACAGCCCTGTCTGGTCAGAGGCAGAGTCAGAATTGGGGTGGAAAGTTCTGGACAGTGAGACTTGCTACTTTCGCAGCCTCCTGGAGTTAAGAGTACACAGGTTACTCCAAGGTGCTGCTAAGCCTGTACAGCAAGAGCTGATGCACCATAAACTTAGAGCCCTCTTAGCAGAAGTAGCAATGACCAGTGCAAAAGGCAGTGCTAGCAGCCAAGATGTTTCCAGAAATTTCATGCTGTAGAAATCTGACTACTTTGCCAAAGCCCAGAGTTTGCACAAGAATACACCCTCAGCTTAAACAACCTGTGAACCAGTTGTTGCACTTTCTGCTAGGTATCTCCCTCCCTGGAGGCTCCCTTGTAGCTGTTGGCTATGAACACTGGTCTGCACTACTGTGGTAGCTTGGTGGCCCATTTTATGGTCCATCTTCTGATACCTTCTTTTTGAAGGGTCCTGTACAGTGCTAATTGCTGGTTCTGTGAACAGGTATGTCAGCTCACAGCAGCCCCACTGCTTAGGGTAAAAATAAATGTGCTTAGCTAAAGGGCCTGAGGTTGCTGCCAACTCACTCTCTGGAGGGGAGGACTTGGATGACTTAGACATTTTAAGGTTTATCTTTTAAAACAGGCTAATAATAAATGTGTAACTATCAAGATTGTTTACCCAGAAAATAAGCAATTACCAAAAAAAAAAAAAAAAGGAAAAGATGGAAAGAAAGATATTATCACAGATATTTTAAATAGTCCTGTCTGAAGAGCCTCAAGATAGTGTGACTGTTCAAGATACAGTGCTATTCAATGTGAGCCTGAGTGGCAGATCATGTGCCTGTGTGTACATTCACACCTTAAATACTGTGTTCAGTAGTTCACTGTATCTAATTACAATGCTTACAAACCACGGGAAGCATGGGGAAGTGCTCCAACATGGGGTCTAAATGGACAGGCTTACAAAGTACTGAGAACTAAGGATGTGCAATAGGTCTAAGTGATGACTGGTGAGCATCACAGTAACAGCTAACATATTTGAAAAGTACTTAGAGAGGAGGATGAGGAACTAGGGCTGTATAAATGTAAAAAGCAGTAATAAGAAAAAGTTAAAGAAATGAAATTTAATAAGCAGAACATTGAAGCTGAATTGTCCCAGTTCAGGAACAGACTTATGTACTCATGTCCCTCCTCTCCCAGGACAGCACTTAATTACATGCTGTATTTTGTCCATGATAGGGTCTGTTGATGTCCAGAGGACATAAAAACATTCTTGGGTAGCCACATTGAGTGGAGATACTATAATAAATCAGGGCTACTATAAAGCACGATCTCCACTGCATTTTGAAACAGTCACTGAAGAGATGTGTTCTTTCTTTCCATTGAGTATCATGAATTATTACCAGAAGCTGCAGCTGTAAGCAACAAGCTTACTTGAGCAGCAGAAGTTGGACTTTGTGAGCCAACAGGCCTATCTTATCTACTTTTTTAACAGTTTCTGATCCTATTGCCTCTGGGAGCAGATCACAGAATCTCCAGATGAGGGCAGGTTGGGTACTCTGGGTGAGGCTCTTGCAGAGCCCAGCTGCCAGACAGCTCTTCTTCCTCCTTTTATGTCTGTGAGTTCATAGAATCATAGAATCATAGAATCATCTAGGTTGGAAAAGACCTTTAAGATCATCCAGTCCAACCATTAACCTACACTACCAAGCCCACTCTAGACTAATCAAGGGTAGACCAGACTAAACCATATCCCAAAGTGCCACATCTACCCGTTTTTTAAACGCCTCCAGGGATGGTGACTCCACCACCTCTCTGGGCAGCCTGTTCCAATGCCTGACCACCCTTTCCGTAAAGAAATTTTTCCTAATTTCCAGTCTAAACCTCCCCTGGCGCAGCTTAAGCCCATTTCCTCTTGTCCTATCGCTAACTACTTGGGAGAAGAGACCAACACCCACCTCACTACAACCTCCTTTCAGGTAGTTGTAGAGAGCGATAAGGTCTCCCCTCAGCCTCCTCTTTTCCAGGCTAAACAACCCCAGTTCCCTCAGCCGCTCCTCATAAGACTTGTTCTCCAGACCCTTCACCAGCTTCGTTGCCCTTCTCTGAACACGCTCCAGCACCTCAATGTCTTTCTTGTAGTGAGGGGCCCAAAACTGGACACAGTATTCCAGGTGCGGCCTCACCAGCGCCGAGTACAGGGGGACAATCACCTCCCTGCTCCTGCTGGCCACAGCATTCCTGATACAAGCCATGATGCCGTTGGCCTTCTTGGCCACCTGGGCACACTGCTGCCTCATGTTCAGCCGGCTATCTACTAACACCCCCAGGTCCTTTTCGGCCAGGCAGCTTTCCAGCCACTCCTCCCCAAGCCTGTAGCGTTGCATGGGGTTGTTGTGACCGAAGTGCAGGACCCGGCACTTGGCCTTGTTGAACCTCATACAGTTGGCCACGGCCCATCGATCCAGTCTGTCCAGTCTGTCCAGGTCCCTCTGCAGGGCCATCCTACCCTCGAGCAGATCGACACTCCCACCCAATTTGGTGTCGTCTGCAAACTTACTGAGGGTGCACTCGATCCCCTCATCCAGATCATTGATAAAGATATTGAACAAGACTGGCCCTAAAACAGAGCCCTGGGGAACACCGCTCGTGACCGGCCGCCAACTGGACTTAACACCATTTATCACTACTCTCTGGGCTCGGCCACCCAACCAGTTCATCTGAGATGACAGGGGAACAAAAGCAGGCTTTGAGCTGTGGGTTTTAAGTTGTGTGGTTTCTGTGGTCTTGAATTCACTATTGCTGTATCAGCTCTTCATATGTGCCTTAAAGTACTGCTGTTTTAAAAAAAATGCCAGAGAACAGTATTCATCACTTACTGTTCACAATAGCCGTAGGCAAAATAGATGCCATTGCAGCTTGTTGAGGGAGCAGTTGTATTGAGTCCAGCAGGCGTGCAGGATACATCCCTTCTGTGAGAGTCATCTGACTAGCAGCTTGCAGCCTTGAGTCAAAATCTACAACAAAGGCAATCAGCTCTTCACCCTCTGAGATGGCCTTGGTCGTGGTACACCAAAGCTGCCCTCCTACAGGAAACATAAAAGCAGAAAGATTTAGTTGATGGTATCAGATTCCAGAACTTAAAACATCAATGCCATATCTTCACACTCTTTTTAAAATTTTGATAGTTTGTTCAAGGTAAAGAGGCAAATAATTTTCACTTTTACTGTCTTCCTTCTGTCAGCACAGGAATTTTCAGTGTACAAGAATAACAGTTTGGAAATACTTTTCCTCATTATTTGCAGCATGAATATTCATTTTAATTTTTAATTTTGTCTCCTAATGAAAATTAAGATATAGGTGAAAATACTTTATATGGCATTTTTGTAATCATTACTTTTCACCAAACTTCCTGTATATTTATTCCTAACTCCAAGTTTGTTGTATTTTGAATACCAAATCACAGCACAATAAAACCAAACAGCTGCAAGAAAGAAATCAGTTTTCCTCTTAAGGGCGTTCTTCCCCTCCCTTATGTTTGCCACCCTCTTTCTCTAAAAAATCTTCCCTTATGTAATATTCTTCGTAACATGACTGCTTTATCTCTGCTTACACTGACTGAACTTCCTGAAAAGAAGATATGCCAAAGATCTGTTTCATAAAGGCTTATTCAAATAACGGTTTGTTTAAAAGGGGGGAGGAGGTGGAAGAACTTTCATCAAACAGTAAGATACACTATAGCTCTGCTGCAAATGTCACGTGTAGTGCATTAAAAAGAAAATTAACTATGCGAGTACATCTACTAATGTATTTGAATGCGATAGTGAATGCTCATTTATTTAACATGTTTAGACAGGCAAAGCACTTATATTGTGTTATCTACACTCTCAGGCCTAGATACATATCCAATACAGTTATGCCTGAAATAATGTTGCATACTTTATATGTTATAAAGCTTTTTTTTTTTCCTCAGGTTTTGTATATATAGAAAAAGCTATATGTTGTATTCATTAGGCAAGCAAAAACTGTACTCGTTTTGATAAGTAATATTGCTGTGTTTATCTTTCGGCATAACTGCCTTTTCAACTGCACTTCATTTTTTTCCCCTCAAAGAGATTATAGTTTTAAAACAACTTGTTGCAAAAATCTGGTAGAGGAGATAACAACAGTGTATGATATGCCACAGCTAAATGGAAGAATTAGGACATTGTTTTAGAGAAATCTTGGACAATTAATTAAACCAGTCTATTAGCTTTCAAAGATGAGCAAACAAAACAGCATCAGTGACAATGTGTTTCAGTGGAAAAATAAAGCTAAGCCTCCAGACCTCAAAGTGGTGTAAAAGTTTCAAAGCAGAAAAGTGTCTTTGTATTCACCCTTCAGTAATACAGCAGTTGAAGGTGGCTCCAAAGTTTACAAACAGTTTATTGTGATGGGACCAAAGCATACTAAGGTTTACTATGCTCCAAAATTACAGCATTAAATGGTGCAAATCAGAGTAATTTCCTCTAAAGAATAAGAAGATGAAATGTGAAGCTAGTGCCATAAATGTCTATGAATGCAGATTCCTAATGACCAAGGAGGAATTCAAACATTTGGAGAGCACAGTCTGACTTATTGCCTGATGTAAGTCAGGAGCAAATATACAGAAGCCTCCAGAGTTAAACTGATATAAAACCTCTTCAGGAAAGAACCAGGCTAAATTCCTAAAGTGTACTTAATTAGTCTTGTAGATAAAAATATGTGATACACATGCTGCAGTTTGAGAACCTGAAACTGGGTACTCTCACTGCAAATACCACACAGTCCATTTTCTGGGAGAAACAGGGTTTCCATTATTAACATGCACGTCTATTTTCTTTATATACAGAAGCTGTAAGAATCAACCAACATGTTTTATTATATTTTAATATATAAGAAGAGCTCTTCGTAGACTGTATTATTCACTGGATTTCTTAATAAAATAAAAATGAGTCACTGTAGAGGAACCAAATGAGACTTCCTCTATCCCAGCAAACATCTTGACATGCTGTACCCTTGGGGGGGAAAAAAAAGAAAGTGTAGTTGATTACTGGGTCTCCAGCTGCAATCAGTCTGGATCAGCTAAAAGGCTGACTCAGTCTCCTGGTGTTAGAGCTCCTTAGGGTGTTGACTCATGTCCAGCAGCAGATTAAACCAGGACAGCTGAAGCGGGCAGTGACCTGGGCTGCCTGCTCCACCCAGCTCCTGGAGGCTGTCACACCTACGGCAGGCACAGCCGAGTGGGATGTGCGGCAGCTTTGGAAGCACAACAATCTCTAGCCTGGCTTATTAAAAGAAACCAGAACTACAGAGCTTTAATCCACTCCTGCATTTGAATACAAACCTTCAGCCCAGCAGGTTTAAGATCCAAGAATTACATTATTATTTTGTTTTCTTTCATCCCACTCCATAGAAAATGAGGCATTTAAAGTGATCATGACATATATGTCCATGTTTTCATCAGTACGTGATATCATGTTAAGTTAAATCCCCAGATGAACTCCCAAATGATGCATGCTTCCAGCTACTGGAAATGCAGTATACCACCTCTGCAGCACTATTCACCCACAGGAACAGGAAGGACACAGTACAGTCCCCTCTTGTCCCCTTCTGTGCTTGACTGCACAGGGTAAGGCAATAGCTGCTGTA
This sequence comes from Pelecanus crispus, assembly GCF_030463565.1. Classification (NCBI taxonomy): domain Eukaryota; kingdom Metazoa; phylum Chordata; class Aves; order Pelecaniformes; family Pelecanidae; genus Pelecanus; species Pelecanus crispus. The sequence goes on along the minus strand of NC_134644.1, from coordinate 153,911,478 downwards.
TTTGAAAGATGCAAACAAGTTTATTCCCCTTATATATGCCGGCCTTCATGCACAGTGGGAAAACAGTGGAAGAGAAGTCTTCCTGATCCTTCTACTGTACAGTCAGGGAAATGTCACGCAGAGAATCTGGCAGAGGCTTACAAATTTAATAGGAAGTTCCAATCATGACTATCATATGAATTATTATGCTGTCTAGACACCCTTGTCAGGAATCAGGGCTTCCTTGCAGGTGGCGGTTACAAAACAGGAAAAAAGTTCTTGCTTCCCACTAACATTTCTGCAAGCTAAGACATAACTGACATATACACAGCAATTTCTCAGGAGCACACCACCTTTTCATAAAGCAAAGGGCAGTGTTAATGACAGATTTGCAAAAGGATAATAAGGATGTCTCTAAAAAGTCTTTGCCAAGTACCGGTGGCAATGGAGAAGGAGATAGGAAGATGTTTGCTTGAAATATTTGCAAAGACATGAAGATTTCATAAGGAAACATGAAGGCTTGTTATTTATGAGATGAAGTTCTGACTAAGCTGGCTAGAAATTTTGTAACTAACTGTTCCTTTTGTCAGAAAAAGCTTATGGGAGGTGAAATGGTTCTAACAAGGCTTTACCAGGCCACGTTTCTTAAGACAGATATAGTCATCAGAAAAAGAGAAAGGAAGAACCTCCAACCAGACAAGTTCCAATAGGAATGAGTGGCAGTGCCTCTGAAATGAAGTTGTGGTTATACTATCTGGTTAGAAGGCAAGAAAATGGCAGACTGATGATTTTGGCCCTCTTCTCTCCTGTAATGAGTAGACTGGTCATCCATTTATACTGAAAAGGGACTTACTGATTTTACATGGTGGGGTAAGAAAAGTGTTACTCTTGTTCCAGTGCAGAAGGGAAGTTTTTTAAATACCAGAAGGCTTTGTGACATTGGAAAGCTGTTTTCTCTCCAAGTCTAGTTCTGACTCTGTGAAATTGAAAATAAGCTTCTTGAGCCTGCAATATATTGTTTTATATCTATGGTTAAACCAAAGAAATTTATGTGATATATAATACTTACATGTCAAGCAGAAGAAGAGAATAAAAATGTCTGTAAACGCTGTGTAATTATTTGAACTCTTTTTCTAGTTCACATTGCAAGGAATTAGAAATGCTCATTTAATCATAGAAAGTTGGGAAAGTTAAAGAATATTGCGTGCAAACTAGAGCAAAAAATTATATTCCAATTGCATTGGCATGAGTTCTTTATCAAATGACATCAAGCACTGAAGCAGCTATCTGATACCTTCAGAGTTTCCGCCAAATAGGAAGGTTATTTCGGGATTCTCTTCTTTGTCTGCATCTTTCACTGCAAACATTGCTGCTGCTTGAAAAAAAACCCAACACCCTTAAATAAAATAAAAAAAACAAACCAACTTTCCATGCAAAGGAAAAAGTAAGGTCCTGATGTTCCCTGAAAAACTGTGGACTTACTGTTCTTTGTAATGTTTATGATCAAGATTCTTGTGCAAACAGATCTGGTTCCTAACAGGAAGCTTATAAATCATACTCATAATTGCTGTCAAAACTGCAGTGGAGTGTACTGCAAGTTTCGATAATAAAGAATAGAGTCACAGTTCAAACTTGATTACATTTTGGAAATTCATGCTGCTCTTACAAGAATCAGTGGTCTTAAATATCTTCTTCTCCTGCCAAATTTTTCACTTGCACTTTTTATTATTTATGAAATCAGTGTCTGCACAATGTCATGCAGACCTCTGCTGATAAACTCTAATTAAGATTAAGACAAGCCTTTTGGAAAGGATCCCATCATTAGCAAACATGATAAACACAGAAATACTCCCTACTTGTCAACCAGGAGCAATTCAGTAACCTAACAGTATTATCTGTTGCTAGGCTACAGAGCTGACAAAGCTTCAATTATATTGTATGGCCATACCTATAGAATACTGTATAAGCAAAATGTATCTAATATAAAAGCATTTAACTTCATCCATGCTATCTGTAATTCATGGCTTCTTTCAATGGCAAAAATCAGGTTAATAATTACACAGCATGCTGGAAAAATCTTAGCGATGTGTCATGTTTGCACAATTTTTTCTAATTTATCTCTATGATTGATAGACATTTGCTTTGTAAAAATAATAAAATGCAAGCAATGGGATGCTGTAAACCACAAGCGCTGCTACATCTGGGCTCATCAAGATATGGAACCACACTTAGTATAAAAAATATATAGTAAATTGAACCAATTAAATCATATTTAGATGCAGTAACACTCTATCTTCTGTATTCAGAGTAAGGAGCACTGTGGTGATAGATATGCATGCTAATACAAAACTTTATTTTATGTAGGCCAGACATCTAAGATCCAAGAGAAACTTGCTTTTTTTAAAAAAAAAAACCAGCCCTTCATTTTTTCCTTCTACATTTGGAATTTTTTTAAACAGAGTGACATTTATTATCCTACTTGGAGTCAGCAATTTGCTCTGAAGATTTAACTAAAGCAATGGCCCTTCACCCATTTTGATTTTCAGAACCCTTCCAGGGAAGACACAGACCCCAGCACAGTGAGCCTTCTGATGGTGGGCTGCTTTTTTTTTTCCACCTTTTTTTTTTGCAGACCTTGAGGAGTGGTCATTTGGAGTCTGTGGGTCACAGTCTGAAGAAAAAAAAAAATTAAGTACAGACTCCCCTGTTGCCTCCACTGGGAGAAAAGAGCTTCAAAATGGATGGAACCATAAAGCCTCTTGATTCGTAGCACTGCTTTTAGGAAAAGTGACTTACGAAAGCAAGTAGCTAAAAACAACATTTCCATTGAGTATAGCTGTTTCATGGAAGGAAGTGCAGCTATTTTTTCACAGATGAAGAAGCATAACAACAATATAAACACATATTCAAAGGCAATCCCAGTTTTCCTGTCTTAAGTATGAGGCAGTTTTCTTTGATGAACCATTTGAGTCTATTTTTTTGACCCAGAAATGGCATTCATCTTTCACAGAAATTTAGGAAATCAATGGCATTTCCATAAAACCAATTTTCAGTGCCAGTTAATTCAGAACTCTTACTTTCCTGTAGTAAAATTTGTGCTTACTGGATTTGATTGTGTTGCTGCAACAACATAATAGCCCATTTCCTGTACACACATCTTTTTGCAAGAAGGGTCAAAAGACTATCAGAATTTATTTAAACAACAGATTGTTACTCTTAGCAACTTCCAGGCACCGTCAACTGAATTAAACCTTCTTCTCCCAATGAAATATTCCAATTTGTAAAAAAAGATGCTTTTAGTAATGGTAATGGGCGTTGGAGCTAATTTATTATCTTCCCTCCTTTGTTGCACAGGTTAAGCATTTAAGGAGAATTTGCACATCACAATAGGATGGGATCTTCCTATTTGGGTTCCTCCTGCTTCTCACCCATGGGGTTGTGACGACTCAGCACAATGAATGCCATTTCAGTGAGGCACAAGTTACTGGGCAGATCTCTAATTTTTGACATGAACAAAGTACATATATCTATATGTAGACACATTGTTTAATAAAAAATTATAATTAATTCAAATCCAATACTGTTGAAATTTTTGACAGTAGAGTGGTACAAGGAACAGAACTTATAAATTATGTGTGCCCCTTCTTTGAAAAATGCTTTGGAGGTTTCTTTGTGCATTGGCAAATACAGTAGGAATATGAGGTATTGTGTGGATCCTCCTGCACAGCACCTGATAAAAGAATAAAGAGCTGTGACATATTCTTAAAACAATAGAGGAATTAAAGAGAAACAATGGGCCAGCTGCTTCATTAATACAATCAAAAGAGAGGCCAGCACAGAGGAGTCCAGATAATTAAGCACTACTCTTTTAGACCTTTTTTCTATAATAAAATTGCTAAAAATTTATTAACTACTTCATAGTTGTTAGATAGATCTATGTACTTGTTTATTTAGGTTGATTAATGCCTTTTCAGTATTCTACAACATGCCAACTCATGGTTCATACAAGTTTTTGAATAAAATAATGTAAGAATAAGTGATACGGATCTGTGGTATATGCAGCAATAAATCAAAACCATTTGGTGAACAGTCTTTCCAGTTACTAAATAATTCTTCACATTTTTCATATGCGTACACAAAATACATACTTTGCGCAGCATTTTGCCATTCATGTATTTTAATGCCAGGGTTCCAACCATCTCTCTGTGAAGTGTCTCAAAAATCACCCCTGCAAATTCAGGCTTCTCAAACTCTCACAAAAAACAGTTTTAGTGCTACGTTAAGATTAATGAGATGATTTCCTAGCATCTTTTATCATTTTTGCTTGTTTACTGATCAAAGGAGATTGCCAAAAGATACTTGACCTTTAATTTTAACTAAACCACTGCATATTATAAGCCTGCAGTGTACTGACTGCAAAAAATTTTAAATCTATTTTACTCTATAAAATTAGACCAATATAGTGGACAAACTAGTTTTGTTGCTACTTTTACTGTTACCTTTTTGTTCAGCATAAAATATGGAGCCTGCTTCATTTTTAACTCACTGAACAAACTGCAAAATAAAGGAATTGCCACAACGATATTTTTCAGAACAAAACAAAAGAAGAATACTCAGCTTAAAGGCACTAGCCAAATTGAAGAAGGCAGCTTTAACATCCCTGCATTTTGAGATATAAAATGTCTGACCAGAAACAGGGAAGAAAAATACTCCTTCAGAATACAGCTCTTAGTCCTGCACCTGAGTCAACTTGAGCTTTGGGCCTGACTTCAGCTTAGTCATATGCTGACAGTTGACAGTGCTTTTATCTGAATAGATGATTTTATAGTTAAAGCTGTCAGGCATTATATAGCTGATAAAAAGAAAAATATTAAAGGAATGTGCCAGTCCTGGGGAGTGCACTCCCAAACCTGGCATCTCTGTGTCAGTGTAAGGGGTAGGTCTTTCCCTTGCTGCAGTACGACTGTTGCTAACATCGCGATCTGTATTGCAGTAGCTCTTGAATTAATACTGCAAAGAGCTTGATCAGCTGAACCCCAGATGAAGCACACTGTTCCTGAAGAGCAAGGAGTATAATGAACACTTAGATTTGACCTCTTATTTTTCCACTGTTGTCTGCCTGCTTTTTGTTAGTTTGAGGATTTCTATGTGTTTCCTCCAATTAAATGTCTGGGTGTAACACTCAACAGAGTTCCATTAGGTAAAGAGGCAAAACAGATTAGTGCTCCGAAAATATTCACAGGAAAATAATGTGGTAATTTTATTTGCCATTTTCCCCCCTGATAGAGCTGTCACAGCTTATTTACCACAGGGGGAGACAGTTAAACCCATATCCTTAGAAGTTCTATGCATTTAAGAGGCTTATATATCTCTTCTGGGACCCTCGTTCAAATCCTGGGCTAATCAGACTGAATACATATCTTTCTATTAGATGGCTCTAAAAAGTCTTAGGTGATATCAGTTCCTGGTGGACGACAGTCCGCAGCGTAAAACTATTAAATGTTTGGCACAAATGGCAATACTTATGGAATGAAGCTGAAAACTGTAATATCCTCCCACATCACAAGAAGTTAAGTCTGCTGCTCAGAGGTTGAAATTAAAGCCTGCCACAAATGCTAAACCTGTTATATTTCCTTAATTCAGCACAAACTCAAACAAGGAGGTTGAAGGAGTTCTCACAAGTTTAGCGATTTCTTCCTTTTTTTTTTTCTTTTTCTTTCCAAATTCCCCTGTTTTGAATTGAGTGTTACACCTTTTTTACATTTCAATTGGGTCTCACTTGAGTTTTATTTCAGAATTTACTAACCCTTCAGAAAGGAAATGATAAACAGCTTGAAAAAAAAGATAAACCCTCGCTGACACTGCCCACATTGCACGCCCATCACCACTGCAAAGGAGCTAGGACTGATTGTCACAGCAAACTCTTCTACTTTTTACAGGATCAGTGAATGGGCACTGTCCAAAGAGCTTCCCAGGAGACATTCCCAGGTGGCCCCCACTGTTTCCCCCAGATTTGTTGATGCACCAGGTTTCAGAGAGAGAGAAAACGGACCACTGAAACCAACTACTCTGAAGCAGGGTTTTGGATACACACATTCCTACAGTCCCTGCTTCCCTAGCAGCACAGCTGTAAGGTGACCTTTTCGTAGCCTTACAAACACAATCATGCCTGTGGATTGTCTTTTCAGAGTTATTTTGCAAGACTGGAGTGTATGAAAAAAGGAGGTGATTAAATGAGACAATAGATGTGCTTTAATGGCACCTCTTTCTTACAGAGAAAGCAGAGTACACTACATCTTATCAATGGATTTTCTGCTGTCTTGCACCTGCTGCTGTAAGGCTCGTTTCTTGCCCCTGGGCAAATGTAGAGTGAATGGCAAAAGCTACCTGAGCAGGAGTAAGGATTATATAGAGGGAGCCGGACTGATAGGTTGTATTTGTAAAGGAAATAAACACATTAAATAGAACAAATGGGGAAGTTATAGAATAGCAAAACCAAAGCAAGAAACAAATACTGGCTATGAAACCTGGTTGCTTATTCAATTCAGGGGCCACGCTCCAGAAGAAGCTCAAGGCTGTGGGTGAAACAAAAGCCACCTTTTACAATGAACAGAAGCTGGAGCATTCAGTTGTGTGCACCGTAACCCTGAGAAAACAGTTGCTATTGTGGCTAGTTACCTTGGCCCTTTCCTCAAGTTTCCATCCAGCTCACAGGTTGAAGTTCAGGAACCAGTTTACCTCAGCTGTAACAACCATGGAAGCAAAGTAGCACTTCTTGATTCAGAAAAAAATCTTGCTCCCACTTAAGCCATAAGAACATTTTACATTGGCTGCAGTGGAAACAAGACTCTGTGACAAATCAGTGGCTCTTACTAAACAACCAACTAAGTAAAAGGCATTAAAAGTAGATTTGCATGTTTAATATATTCTAAATTGTAGATGTCATAGAAGCTACAACAAGCATCTCACTCAGTCTTTTCTATTTAAAAAGTACCTCATTTAAAAAAAACCAACCACCACACGCACACACAACACCCACACCAAACCCCCACATTTCCTCCAGATGTGTTGAAAACCAGGTATTATAGGTCTGCCTTTTGAAGTATAAGCTAGAAGTAAAAAGGACTGAAAACTCACAACGATCAAAAGCATTTCCACCTTCCAAGCTATATACAATGTCCAACGTAAACAAGCATTTTAAACCACTGCCAGTCTACTGTTTAGTTCCTCTAGTAAGCGAGACTGTTAACGGCAGAAAGCAAATCCTGTAATGGTAACAGTAAGACTGAGCTACTTGTGGTCACAATTGAAATTAAAAAGATTATGAATGAGCAAATAGCTAAGACTTGCTGTACACACTAACATGGATTAGCAATTAAAGAGGATTCTGTACTCGATGATTTCTTCCAAAACAGGCTTAAGAAGAAATATCAGTTTACCAAGCATCATACAGGTGCACAGGAGCTGCCATTCTGCCTGCCTGGTCAGCATGATTTCTAAATGGCCAGGAAAGAAGTGACTGTATACCCAAAGGCAAGCTGTCAAAATCCAGGCTGCAGCTGATAAACTGATTACAAAGCTGCTTAAGACTTTGCTTGTAAACAAAAGCATTTATCAACTAATAATTTGCAATAAACTGATGTAACTCCCAGCTGAGCCCCAAACTGTAATTGTCTTTACCATCTGCCTATTAAAATACCATTCTTCATCACCAAGCAGGAGCAGAAGGGAGAGAATCTCCAACAACTACATAACTTGCATGCTTATAAATAATCTGTAAGCATTTCACACGTTCATTATGATTGCCAGGTTTTGTGTACTTCATTTTCTCTTTTTGAGAGGCAGAGAGGTGCTGTAAAGTGGCAGAAAAGAAATTAATAAATACCGCCTGGTGCAAGAAAAAATTATGTAAGTTCATCATACTCTGCAGTTTCTTAATTTTTTTCTCTTTTTGCTACTCCGTAGGAATATCATGATGGAAGCCCCCTCAAGCACAACTTTGCAGATTAAACTCTCAATTTCTTTTCAACTTGTCAGTTTTCATTACCTTCCTTTCTTATGCATTCACTTCTTACAGCTCCTTCAATGGGCAGCCAGTTAAAGCATGCTGGCTCCCCAGGGGCGAGTCTGCCAGGGTCTGAGGCATTCTGCAGGCTTTGCGGACCTCTACAGGGTCACCCTGAAGAGCAATTTGCCTATCTTGTTGAGAGACTTTCTGAAAATTAAGTGAAATGTACATGCTTTTATTTTCTAGCTATTGACAGCCTTAGTCCCCAAAAAGGTTCTAGAGTTTAGACAAAGTTCAAAATCAACCAATTCAGATGCTCTAAAGCTGATACACCTCGAAGGAAGAATCACTTTGTTAAATGCCTAAAATATTCAAGTATGAGGGGGAGAAAACAGGAGAATTGATACCGTGCAGAGAATGGCAGCCCCTCAAGATGTGTCTGCATTAAAAATTGATTTCAACAGAGAACCGCACTATGATTTAGCGCAATACACTCGACCAAATATTTCTGCAATCTGCACTCTCAGCCACCCACTGTTCCAAACACAAGGCTGTGACCAGAGACCTACAATTAGTTTACCTCTTCAGAAATTTCTGTACAAAATGCACAGATGCTTGAAATGCAACTTGATTTCTCATTGACTTTCCAGATTCAGACTAAAATGATCTATTTAGCTTTCTGTGTGGAAAAGTGAAGCTTTTTGTGTGTATGGAAAACATTTTAGGCCACCGCTGGGAGGAAAATGGGGATCTAAAAGAGAAAGAGGAAGATTCTTCCTGTTAATTGATTGTTGACCTGTTAATTGTATTGAAATGCAAGAAATTAAAGGATGACCCTGTCACACATGCTCGCAGAAGCAGTCTCATTTCCTTCAGTGATAATCTTTCCCTACCTCATTGCGCCTTTGTCTGCCCCTTTGTTACTATTAGCATTGCCTGCAGAACACCACCCTGTTCCCAAGAATTAAAAAAAGAAATCAAACCTCAAGACACTTTGGGAGCTATGGACTTAGTTGTTTAAGACACATTCCACTCAAGATTATTACGCTTGTAAACTAAGGACATTTTACATGTATATAATTACATATACTCATGAATATGCTGGCTGAAACAGGTCTCCGTACCTCAGTTTGTAGCCACACACTGGGCCAGGATCCGAACAGGGGTGAAAGAGAGGGGAAAGTGAACAACAGCATGCATGGATACAGAAAACACACATATGAAAATCTAAATATTTTTAATGTTATAAAGAAAAATTTTTGTTCAACACTAAGACATGGTGACGAAAAGCACCCTTCAAACCCCTGTAGTTAAAACTCATCATATAAATAATTTTAAGAAGTACAAACCTTAAATAATTTGGTAGGGTGAGACCCTTAGCATGATAATGCCGAGTTATGTTATAAAGTTAGAAGATTCAATTTTAAAGAATTGTGTTACATTTATTTTTTTAAGTAAATGGTCACAAAAAAAAATCGGAAAAGATTGGAACAGACTAAGCAGGAATTTCTAATTTCTAGTCATTGCCACACAAAAGGTGAAGTTAAAGGACTCTGCCGTTGAAATATCACTTGGAATGTCCAGAACATTATTTTGTATTTCTCAGGTTCCTTAAAAATCACAATTTATTATCTGTTCAAATAAAATGTATCTGAACATATGACTGATACAGTAGAGGTGTTTTATGAGAAAACAGGGCAGATTTAATACAGAAGAACACTTTTCAAACATACGCCTTACGCTGTTACATCCCTTTGCACATATATGTGAATTTAAGTGACCAGCCCAACTCACCAAGCAACCCCCAACGACCACACAGGATTAACTAATTAATGAGTCAATTTTGTGCCATTTTTTGTGTTTTCCTTAACACCCAGTCAGTCAAACTGGAAACAACACCCAAGGCCGCCCCGCCGCTCCCCTCAGGCCCCGCCGGCCTTCTGGAACCTTCCCTTCCCGCCCCGCCCCGCCCCGCCCCGCCCCGCAGCGCCCCTGGCGGGCGGGCCCCGCCAGAGCCCGCGCCGCCGCCAGCGCCGCCCCGCCGCCAGCAGATGGCGCTGCCGCCCCGCCGCCGTGCCGCCGCGCGCGGTGGGGAGGGGGCGGGGGGAGCCGGGGCCGTTATTTATTTAATTTTACACAAGACTGCACATGGCGCCACCGGGGCTTGATAACGCCGGGAGGTGTCAGGAAGTTTGATTAAACCCTTCCCACGCGACCCCCTCGTGCCTGCTGCTTTCCTGACAAGTCGCCCGGTGCTTTTTCCTGTCACGACAGGGCGAGAGGCTGTCGCTCTCGCGACGGAGAGCGAGGGGGCGCGCTGGTGAGGGAGCGCGGCACTGCCCCGCTCACGCAGGGCAGATGTGCCCCCTCACGGGGAACGCTGAGCCACGCGCCCACCGACAGCGACGAAGGCGATTTCAATAAACCGCCGGACCGATGTGCAAAACCAACGAACGGTACGTTTTAAAATTTTGTCAGCTCATTTAAGGAGATACTTAGGGAATACTTACCTTCTTTTCCTGAATATCATACCTCTGCGCTCTTAAAATAGCGCCAAAGCCCAACAGGGCGTTCCTCTGCTTGGGGCCTGCGGATTAGCACCCCTGGCCAACCCACGCCCCACGGGCCTCTTTGGCCCGCTCTGCTCAGGCAAAACTTTCAGAAAAACGAAACCACGCTGTAAATAGCGCATCTGCATGAACACATCTGTTGCCGCGACCGCTACTGGGCAGACTACGGTGGATGCCGAAGCCCTCAGGAAAGTGAGCGTTTGAGCACAGCCGGGCCGTGACGTGCAGGTATTGGACTCTGCTTCAGCACGGCGGCAACCCGAGCGTAACCCCCCTCCTCTGCCCGCCTCCCCAAATCCACAGCGGAAGGGCTCCCTGAACCAGGCAGCAAAGATGACGCAAGGTGACGTTTCTTCACCCCTGCCTGTCAGAAAGTTGTTCATCAAAATCACCTGCGCTTACCTACCATCAAGCCGACGCTTATTTCTGCTTAAATCATTCTACTGCAAAACTGGGCAGCGAAAAAAATGCAGCTAAGACTGGAAATTATCCAACATCAGCCACTTCATAATATTTCTGTTGCTGAGCAAAAACAGCATTCCAGGGCGCGTGACTCCCACTGAAACACGTGGGAATTGTGACGTTAAAAGTTTGTGGAAACCTTTGAACACTTATCTCTGTCTCGTGAGAGTAATGAAGAAATTCGATGTCAAACATGCACTGATCCCAGAAGAACTATCTGGCTTTTGGAGGAGCAGGGATTACACACCGAGGTGAAATTCTGCTAGCCCCGCAGTGCTGGCATGAACCCCTGTGTCCCAGCTGGCCCCTTCTTAGAACTGCACAAAATCTTAAGAGGAATGGTATGAGGCTACTCTAAGTAAAGAGGTCACAGAGATTACAGAAAAAGTTCTATTAAATGTTTGGGATGCTCCTGGGAATAGAAGATTTTCACGAAGCAGAACGGAAGAACTGGCAACAATTACCTATCAAGTCTTCCAGTCTGCTTGGAAATCTGCCCTGCTGTTAAGGCTGTTCTCATAATCACGCCCCCACCCACCCACACTGATGGACCCATCTCTACACATCATTGACCAGTCCTGTTGGACACTAAATGTTATCTACTACCCCTCTTCCTTGTTAACCAGGACAAAGTATAATGAACAACTCGACATCTCTCGGGGGTATGGAAACAGAATGCAATCTGGCACCATGGAAAAACGCAGTTCATCATTGCCTAACCTATGTATAACTCAGACCAAAACACAGTCTCTTGAACACTAGCCAGTTTACAAGCAGTGAACCTCACAGTATCCACAACCTGCTGGAGATGCTTCACTGTCTCATATATTTTTGTTCTGCTAAAAGTTAGCACTCACATGGACAACCATCTACATCTACTACTCAGAATCACTAAAATGCTCCATTACTCTTTCCCTTAACATGTGCCGCCTTGGTCCTGGGAAGATGATCCTATACTATCCTACCTCAAAAAATGTGTCCTCATACTTCTTTATTAAGACATTGGAAAAATCAATGCTCTCTAACGCCCTGGAAGTGGAAATGGGATTTAGTGTCTATCTTCATAATGGAAAATATTGCCCATGTGTAGAAGAGACAGTTTAGACCTATTTCCCCAGTCCTGGGAGATACCGCTTGATGTAACAGTATAAAATGCCTTTCAGTATAGCTTCTTATTGTACGTTTAAGTCTTTTTAGCTAGGGGGTTCTCATTTGGTATCTTCTTCCTGATTAATTCTCTTTTCTCATTTTCTTTCAGCTTTCAGCCCTGTACTCCACTCCACATTCTCAGTTTTCATTAAATACCAACTGATAAAATATTAACTGATTATTGTTAATCTATATGCCAGTCAGGTAACACATGCACTGTAGCATATGTATACACGTGCAAGTATCTGACTTACTGGCCATTACAAGAATTCTCTCAAGTCTTCACTGTGATCAGTCTGCTGGGATGATATTCAGCAAAACAGTTATTTTTAAAGTTGAGTTTGTTGTACAGGTATACTGCAGCTGGTCTGGGTATAATACTTAATGGCACTACCAGAGACGTATGAACTGTGTATAAGATCCTGTGACTTGTATCCTTCCGTTATCAATTCAAGGAAGTTCTACACGAACCATCTCTCTGAATCTGAATTAACATTTTATCTCATTGCTCAAATACCTATGCATGGTATTATTAGCTGAATTAACTGCGCAGACAGCTGAAGAGTGAATAAAGCTTGAGAAATGGAAATAGAAAGCTGTAGTTGTAACTTCTTTTAAAAAAAAGCTTTATTTGGCTGGTTTTGACAGGTCATTCAAGACTATTCAGCTTCTTGACCTAAAGTCCCCTATGTATAATTGCATGCCTCTTAAATGTTAGCTCAGATATCTAATCTATATCTAATAGATACATCCAGTTCTCTGTAAATCGAAAAGTGCCAAGATAGCAAGATATTTGAGTAGGAATTTAAAGAAAAGAGCTGGCAATACCAGAAGGAAGTTCTAGCATGAACAACCTTTTGAGAAATGCGTGAGTCACTGCAGGAGAAAAAGATATAAAATGGACAAACAACTACTTTTCAGGGCAAAGCAAACACAGCATTTTGAGGGGAAGACAAAAGGAACTAGAAAAGAGAAGTATGAAGGATTTTACAGGTAAGAATGAGAGGCTTAAATATACCATGTGATGACAAAAGGATGAAGTGAGGATTTAAGTAGGCATAGCTGGGCATATTTTAAGTGAGCTAAATGATCTTCTCGATAGACTTTTGCAGATGCGACAAGGGTTTGAGGAGAATTTCAGGCAGCAGTCACTGGGCAAAAATGAAGAAAGCTACTCCTGATCTTGCTCTGACTTCTGATGTGCTCTCATTCGCTTACCCGGGAGAATTTCAAATGGATCCGCTGGTGGGCATACTTGCACCTGCAGAGCAGCTCTCTACCCTTCTGCTATGGGCAATGGCAAAGAGCCACTCAGAGCTGGCTCTCAAAGCACATTTGTAAAAGTTAATTAATATAAGGGATATGAAAGCTATTACCTGAAAAAAATACCAAGTTGCTTTCAGATTCTTTCATTATTAATTATTATTAATAATTAAATATCCTTGGTTTACGTATTCAGGACACCTCCAGACAGGTTCCTGCCCCAAGGAGTTTGCCATGGAAAGGTCAGATTTCAAAAACCTTTGTTTATAATAGCAAGTGCTTAATCTGCAAGTAGCCATCGACTGTTTACACAAATAACACCATTTTGTGTCAGTCTTGTGTGACTTTGGCCTCCAAACTGATGGGATGACAAAGAAAGAGGAGTAGACAAATGACAGAAATGACCTGAGTAATGGCAATAAAAATGGATAAACAGCAATGTGTGGGGTAGATTAAACAATACGCCTGCTAGTGGGTGCAGAACCCATTAATTCCTTTGTGAGTGCATGTAGAGTCCTTAGCTACAGCACTTTTAATTTTTAATGGATCGATCTATGTATCTGAGAGAGTGAAGTCCAGGATGAGGCTAGGGGTAGCGGATAATTCTCGAAGGCCAGCTGAAAGGTATGAGTTCTGATGAGGGATTTGAAGGAGGAGTTGCAAATACTCTCATCCGCATGGATTGTCTACATTTTCCCCAATGTAAATAATTATATTTCTTGCCCCAATTTTTTATCAAAATCACTTCCAACTTATTTCAGTCTGTCACAATAATATTTTCATATGAGGAGTGTTGTAACCTAATTCCTTCATTTGAATAATACATTCATTTTTAATTACTGCAACTTGATCTCAGATTATTCAAATAACTGTTTCATTTTTTATGCTTACCCTGACCCCAGTGTATTTATAGGCTTTTATCCTTACCTGATACCAGTGTAATGTAATTATAGATTGTATTTTAATCATCTACTATATCCTAGTGAGTTTGTTTAAATCACTCCAATCCGGAGTCTTTTATTTCTATGCCTTTTAAAATTCTACAATGGCATTCTCATTGCATAAAAGCAATATTTTTGTAGTTTACTACAATGAATGAACATTTTGCATGCATTGCTGGCCATGTTTCTAATTTAAATTTTAAAAAGTCGCTATAGAGACTCTATGTAAAATGAAATCCTGACTTGTAAACAGGCATGGGACAGCTCATCACTTTAAATCTTTGTTCATTGCTCCTATTTGCTCTCTAACATAACTTTACAAGAAACACAGCAGAAAAAGAAATCAAATTCTTTTTTATCCTACCAAAAATAAAAGTATAACTTGTACTAAGAACTGACAAAATATTTACCTTTTCTGCTCATAGGTGCCAAATGTTTGCAAGTTATTTTACCTGTATTAGAATTCCATGTTGAATGCAGAAGATAAATAGTTTGGGTGGCCCACATTATCATTAGTCAAAGCCACATTCTGATTGCCAGGGTTATGAATTCTCTTTATGAACTATTTAACTCTCAGAAGCATTGTATATTCCAAGATTGTTCACTTTTGCTTAATAATTTTAAAAGCAATAAATGTTATGTTTTTTCCACTCCTTAGTGCTGATTCAGGAGTTCCCCTTTCCCTATCTTTTGTGTTGCTTCAGGATTTGGATGTAGAACGGGGTCAGAAATCAGGTAGGTGAAGCTCCCCACATTTGCACGTCTGCCAAAGTACCAGTATCGTTCTGGTCATCAAATCGATTTGTATTGAGAGAACGACCATTGCTTTAGTCAAACTATGCCCTCTTTTTGAGCAGCTTTTTTTTCTGTGATGACATGAAGCAGCAAACAGACCTTAGAATGTCCTTACAACGTGCCCTCAGTTGCAGCATATGCATTTTTCTACAGAATGACATAATGCCCAAAGATACTTCCAAACTAAACCTTCAGCTCAGCAGTGTGGTGCAACCAATGATACTGTTCCCAAAGTTGTGTCCATGTCTACACTAGATAGCATAGGTGGAAAAATAATTAAGAGAACAAAAATATTACCAAAGCTATTAATAAATCTGCTGGTTTGTGGCCACTTTACCACTGTGTCATATTAGGGAAAGGGGACTGTATGTGTGCTGCTAAAATTCATGTCACTTGCATTCTGCCCACCCCTCCTTTCTCAAATGTTTAACTAATTTTTAACTTCAAGTACCTCTTTCTTCTGTTCCTTTCTGCTCTCCATGTGTTCCATCCCCGCTCCGTTTCCTCTCTGAAATGTCACTTTCAAATCTGATCCCTCCTAGCTTCTAGGAAATAAGGGTCCAAAAGGCACAGAAACATGATCCTGACTGATGTCTGTTGAGAAGCCAGGTAAGAAATGGGTATTAGCTGCTTAAAAGTATAAACAAAACATCCTGTTTTACTTCTACCTCCTTTACCAGATGATCTCTTGTCAGTAACACTTAAGAGCTGCCCAATGTGTCACTGGTGACAGAGGAATTCTGACTAGTACCTTGAATCTCATAAACAGAAATACTGTCCCATAATAGTAAATAAGAACGGGGACTACGGCTTTATTGACTGACTAAAATGAATTATTCTGCTTTTCCAAGATCCAGACAGAGGAGCATGTTTCCCTCTGGGATCTCTACTACCATTTGGTCTAATATTCATTTTGCCTATAATAATACAAGCTTCATTAAAGGAGTAAAACAGCAATTGTCTCCTTGAGATCAAAGGACAATCTGTTAAATAAAAGCAGCTGGATCTCTAGAATGAAATAGTAGGAAAAGTTTGAACTGAATTTTATGGTGAATCAAAATGTAAATTGTAATTTCACAAGGAAGACACAGAGCACAAAATTAACTTTGTAAAGACATGGGAAGTGGATATGTTGATCTTAAAAATGTGCACAGATACTGAATACTTATGTATCAGTGGCATTTCTAACTGTAACCCTTCCAATAGATAAAAAATGATGCCTGACTAAGAGTATTGGTTTTAAACAATTGCCATTAAACAAGAAACATCGCTTATCAGATAAATTATCTGATTGACCTAGCTTCTATTTAACTGATCTTGTATTTGAAAATTAAATATAGCGAACAAAATCCATCTGTCAACAACAATCGTTCTGCAAGTCTTGTAGCAGAACAGTACCTTTTTAAAAATCTTCCTCATAACACCTAATATGATTCCTAAAGCTGTATTTCACTGTTTAAGATTTGGTAGTGGAAAATGGAATAGCTTCTCTCTTGCCTAGTGTCAGCATTGGTTTCTCTGGATGTTATAACAGAATCAGAGCACTTACATTTAACCATTGAGCATTATGGAGGTTATCACTGAAGAAAATGCTTAAGAGAAACAGACATGCTAAAAATCTAAGCTTCTCTGAAAAAAACAAAAAAGGTCCTAAAAAAGAAGGGTCTTGGCCAAGCCAAGAGAGAATTAGGGATGCAAAGTCCTCTCTAGTGAAGCATTCCCACAGGACACAGGGCAGCCGTGAAAGTGGACAGTGCTAGCCAGCTGTGGGCAGTGAATGAGCCCTTCATGCACGTTGGTGGGTTCTAATATCACCCGCAGTTTCCTTAGACTAAAATGGTGGTAAAAGTAGCAATGGAAACCATTACTCTTGCAGTTTTTATTTCGCTCTGCAAAAGGCACAGGTTAGAGCAGTGAAGTTCAATTTCAACGTGCCACTGCCAAAGTAACCCAATCTCTAAATTATTTCAATCCTCTTATTGAACTGTGTCCCTATTACTAATGAAGAAAAAAAAAAATAGAAATTATTCTGAGGAAGAAAAACTCAAAAGAAATAAAATGCCCCTGAACATCTCTTAATTCTAAAGACTTCTGAAAGGCTTGTGTTTATAATAATCAGAAAAAAAGATTTGGGAACCTTTTTTGCTCAATGTTTTTTTTACACGATTTGCAAATGACATCTTTAAAATGTGTTCAACAGTCACAGACCATGGGTCTAGACTACTAGCTGAGAAAGGACAGCAGTGGTTGGGCTACCTGGCACCTTTATACACCTGCCAGTGAGTGAAAACTTAGGGGAACAATCTGCTAACCTCAATCAACATACCATATAGACTCCACAAATGTAATTTATAGCTTAATGCATCCACAATGCATTGTAAAGTGCATTGATGACTTTGGATAAGAAAGGTTAAATCATTATTGCTATTGTCTCATAAAAAAACCCTGCATTTGTATCTCACTTAGACCAGCCAAATAGATGTCTGGTTTTGTTATACCACTGTAATCCCTCCTACACCAATGGAAATAATGGATGGACATCTGTAGGCAAGATTACATTTTGATTTTGAATGGAAAATAAAAGACAAACTCCCACTTTACAAATTGTGAAATCCACCTAGGTGGGGCCTTTGATACCCTTCCTGCTGTATTTAAAATGCAAAATACAAGTACAAAAAAGTAAAGAAATATGAAAGAAATCAATACTGATGCCTGAGCAGTACTTTGGTAAAAATGTATGTCGAAAAAAATTAAAAATCTTATTCATCACCAACTGAAAAAGAAATATAAACCTAAATATAAGTAAATATTTAACAGATTTTCTAGTTTAACCAGATTTCACATTCTGAGATTTTCTTTATGCATCACAGTGATTTCTTTCAGAGGGAAATCATGTGAATACTAGATGCGTTTTTTGACACCTGTGATTCATATTTGCCTCTGGCACAAATAAGAGTGGGGACCTTGATAATATAATTTTTTCACAACATACTAATTTCAATTTAAACCAGCTAAAATATTTCTGCTGTCATTAAAGTGTCTTCTATTTTAAAATGTGTTCTTTCTTCTGAAAAATGTGACAGTTCTGCACTGTGGTAAAAACCAGGTACAGCACAACATACCTTGTGACAACAGGAGTCACTGCTAGGAGATGGGCAATTCAGCTTTCATAAAACTTTGCATATTGCTGTAACTTTCTACTGATTCAGCTCTCCTTTCAGCAGATTTTTGCACTGTCTCTGGTGCAGTGGGATCTGTGCTGGCCGGCTACAATGTCATTTGAAAAAGGACAACTATTTACTAGGAAATACACCAGAGACACTAAATTATGCCATTAGATAGCCAGTAGAAGTTAACGATTTTGCTTCCTGACTGATTCTTGCTAGATTGGAGTAAGTGATCCAGAGGCACTGGTCTTCATTACCGTATTACCAAGACCTTAAATTACATAGTCCTCATCTCCCTATTTTGTAGTTAACACATCCCTTGACTTTAGCGAAACAGCATTTGTTCCAACCCATACCAATAGGTTCAGACGATTGGTACAGAATGCCACTCAAACGTTCTTGGATAGGAATATCATCCCTAATAATCAAACTTGATACACATACTGGTTCTTTGGCATGTCTATCATCATGGCCATCTGTTAGGGTGGAATTGTGCCTACTAAAAAGGAGATATGCCAGTTTTAACATGATATAGGTGCCATCAAAATGCAAGTGACGAAGGAAAGGCTCTAGAATATGGCAGTGATTGGTCTTCTGCAGAAAGATCCTCTGGGTAGCAACCTAATTGTTAGGAATATTATATTGATATCTATGATAATGAGAACTTTCGGTTGGCTTTTCTATCTCTGTCCACCCTGTCCGGGTGCCTATCTTCATGCGTGGTGTTCTATGCTTGCTGAAGGAAACGTACATTTTTCTCATTTACTGTCAAAGCCTAATCACATTAAATAGCCTAACTGGAAGGTCAATTGACAATAAGATGAAAATTGTCTTTACACCTTTTAAAATCTGAATTGATACTGATATTTTACTTTTAAGAACAATATTTTGATATTGATATTTTGATTTTGATATTTTACTTTTAAAACACAATTCTACTTATTATCATTACTTAGAAATGTCTTTAAAGGGTCTCCTTTACTAAAAGTTCTGGCAAAAAACATGACTCAGAAGCACTCCTACTGTCTGATATTGTTGATAGGAGAATATAGTCTCATAGTCTTTGTGCTACTGCATCATCTTTAGAAACCTAAAAAATACCCTGCTGGAACAGAGGTGGTCTATCTAGTTCAGACTCTGTCTCTACAGTGGCAACAGGCTATCAGGCTATGTTTTTTAGTAAGAATATGAGAACTTGGCCTCCTTCTGCAGTTCATTCCCCTAAGAGTTCCCAAGCATGCACATGGATTAGTAACGTTAGCAGGTACATCCTCTTAGTACCATTTACAGAGCTGTTGCCCATGAATTTGTCCAATCTCTTTCTGAACCCACAGATACTGTCTGCATTCACGGGGTCCTGTGGCATCAAGTTCACAGAGTTAACTCCCTGCCGTGATAATCTGTTTGAAATTGTTCTTCTCCCAGTTTCCTCTAGCACTGCAGGATTTGAGGAATAAGTTCTTCATTCACTTTATCCACCAGGCTTCAAGATTCTGTAAGCCTGTATCATATTTCCCCCTCAGCCTTCTCTTCACCAAATGGAGGAGTCTCAGATTTTTTGTCTATTGTCATAAGATAGCTGCTCCCTTGATCACTCCAGTTGCCCTTCTTCAGCTGTGGAGATCAGAGCTGCACGCAGTACTCAAGATCTGGGTGCACTGAGCTTTCATATATGGCAAACTGACAGCCTCTGTCTTGTTCTAAAAACTGTATAGGCTTTTGTGATCTGTAGCAAAAGATCTTTAGATGTGTTTAAATTAGAAATCTAGTTTCATACAATTGAATGGCTGCCTTTGGGGCTCAGATAAAGCTGTATATTGTCACTGAAATAGAGCTGTTCGGTACTTCTGACTTTCACAGTATACAAAGGGACATAGCATGTCACACCTGTGATAATGTTGCTATGCATTAAGCCATATGATCATACTAATGGTGAAAGGCTCCACAATATGAGCATACACATAGTTTATCATATTAGATGGCTATGATATATACAGCCTGAGACATACTAAGAACTTTTCAGTTAACCATATACCCAATGCACATTTTCTGTACTTGAGAAGCTACTTGAAAATTCTCAGTGATTTTCTAGGTAACCATAAAAGATTGGAGAATGAACATTTAATACTATTTTGCTCACCAAAGTTTTCTACAAGAAATTCTTCACAAAATTTCCATTTACACAACCTGCTAGTCTACTAGCAGAATTTCTGTGTCAATCAAAATAAATCTCTGAGAATGCTTCAGACTGCGTAAAATGTCAGCCCTTCCTATAGGCCTGAACCTGTAGCCAACAGAGTCATAAGAAACCTCTGGTCCTCATTTGTTTCTTAATGTGGTGCCAGCTCCTGCTGACACATCTGCCATTCTTTTTCAGCTCCCTAACTTACTGACTGGCTAGATGATCTCTTTGCAACAGGTAAGCCCTTCCAGCTAGCGTAGCAGCTGGGGCACATGCGTGTGGATTAATGGCACCTGAAACATGCCAGACTCTGAGTATCACAGATGATTGTTCTTCTCCCAGCTTGGCTTTCCAAGATGATACCACCGTGCCAGTGCTCAGAGGAGAAGACCTGCTGTCTCTTCTGTTTTGCTTGGCTATAACTTTGGAGAAGGGAAGAATATATTACCAATAAAATTATGTTCTCTTTTAAGCATTACACCATCCTTGGTAAGATATTTGAGTTTCAAGGTTAATAGCTTCTTTCCTGTTTCAAGAGTTCTCTGAATCTTAATGCTTCTGTCTCCACTACAGGCCTGACCATCTGATTTACCAAACAAGACAGTAATTCAAGACAAAAACCCTCTCTGTTAGGCAGACTCAGTGATAAATGCAGTAAAGTTTACTAAATGCCGGCTTAGTGTATTAGATAAACCTGAAGCAAGTACAGGTGTGTATATTAGACCTTTTGGAGGTAAGTCTTTCGGCATGGTTTTCACCAGTACTCTGGATTGGTAATAACAGCGAGCTTCTGGCATACTCCCTAAAACTTGTTTCATAGAAACAATCAATCAAAGTTTAAAAATTGTATGATACATTTTCAATATCTGTCATCTGTGGCAAATATTACAAATGCTGAACATAGCTATTTACTCTTCCTTGTCATACCTGTAAAATTCCAACTGTACATACCGTATCTAGTGTAGGAAAAATAGGATGCAGAAAAATATGAGCTCCTTTTCCGACTAAATGAATCTGTTTTGAGGCCCCAAATTTGTAAGGAAAGACAGTATTTATTGGTGCACAAACCTGCTTTTGCAAAGAATCAAATTCCTAGGGAGAAAAAAAGATATATGCTGTCTGTAGGCATGGGAAAAGCAGCAAATTCATGCTGCGAAAAGGCACATCAAAGAATGGGAAAATGCATTGTTTTACTAATAGACATACATATCAACAGCCTACAAAGCTGTTTTTATCAAACTAATCTATCATTATCCAAGGAATTACTGATGGAAACTTTAGCTATGCCTTATGTAACCATAACAAAGACTGACAGTTGCACAGCTTCAGGAAGAAAAATTACATCAAAAGGTCTTCTCTCACCTAGGTGTGAATATCATGACATCAAGTCAAAATGACTGTCCACTGGAACTAACACACCATAGAAATGAGTGTGATAGATAGCTGGGTAGATTGTCAGAGGCCTGAAGGAAAGGCATTGGTGTTCATAATGGTGATTTTCTGTGTTTACTGTGTCCAAACTAAGTTCAGATTTTACCCTAAAAATCAAGTGATGCCAGCATTAGAAGACATTTACCTTTAGTGTGAAAAATATATCAAGCTGAGCAGTAGTAGGTAGCAGGAAAAGAAGAGCACGGGTTTTTTTTTTCTTCCTGTTCTGATTCAGTTCAGCTTGCTGAATGCCATATCACAGTCTGTTAAAGGAAAACTCTTCACTCCCAGAACTGATGAAAATCAAGTCTGCAGAATAGGGCCTAACTGCTCTTTTATTATAAAAATGTCCATTCCTTTTGTCCCATGAATAGAAACCGTTAAATTGCACAATAATAGATTTGACCACTACGTTATATTTTCAGTCATAAATACAACTTTCACCTTTGGTTTTTATATGATGGGAGCCATATTTATTACAGTTGACATCAGGGTAAACTTGCAGAGTATAATGGAAGAATGTGTGATTCATTTTGAATATATTAAAATTCCGTATATATGTGTTTATATTTATATGTGTGTGTGCAGTACATACACACACACATGCATGTATTTTCCATTTATGTATACACATGTATACAGACATGCATACATAGTTCACAAGACTCGGCAAAGCCAGAAAAGGAAATAAAAGTGATTTTAACCTTTAACATAAAGGGTATAACCCTAAGCTACCAATCATTCTACTCTGAATTATATCAGCATAAAATATAGCACAATAAGCTGCCAAGTGAATTAACTATGGATTTTAGATTGGAATTCGGAGAGGGGGAGAGAAGAAATCTCATTGTGCTCATCCATGATTTTAATTAATAAAAAGAATGAAATAGATGACAAACTCAGTCTCCAAATAACAATGACCATTCAGTGCTTATTTATGTGGCTGTGGTGGATCTCTACTTTATATTCATATAAACGGCAATAATGTCTTCGTTTTCTTGTTACAGGTCTGCTACACAATCTCAGTATCAGATGGACTCATTTCAAAGTTGAAAATACAATCTTGTTTCATATACTTGGTGCTTACTTGAACTGTGATGTTACTAGCTTTGTTTAAAAATCAATTGTACAAGTTGCAATGTAACAAAATACATATAGCTAGAGCCTAGTCTTCACAGCAGCTCCTATTGTTTTGCATGAAAAATGCATTGACTATAGTATTACGAGAGTAAATGTGCTGTATGCTGAAAAATTCTGTCACTTTCTATTAGCTGTAAATTATCGACTAGTATAAACCCTAATTTCATTTGTCACATTCTGTTGCATTGCTGCTCTTCCTTGTTCCCATTCTGTCATTCTGGCAGGCCCACTCTGCCCCAGGTATCACGGCATCGCCATCTGCACCCGACATCTGTCTCTCTATTGATCACACGGGTTTAGCACTTGATCAAACAGAGCACGACAGAATACATCTCTTTTTGCAGTACTGCCAATGCCAACTGCTGCATGAAATCTATTACAAAAGCATTCTTTTACCTAGTTTCTGAAACTGCAAATAGGTTTCTCTTCTTTTAAAAGATTCTTAGGTTGTCTTTTTCTTTAACTTTCCGTCATTTGTTGCAGAGGAATAGAAAAAAACAATAGGCTGACAAAAATGGGAAATGAAGCATTTTTATCCCAGAGTATGCAAACTAAGAAATTAGGCTACCTAGACTGAGATTATTTATTGAAAGAAATTATTACATTAATTCACGGTTTGTTAGTAAACGTACATTCTTCATTTTGCTGGGAAATGATGGTACAAAACAGACTACACAAGAAGGTGCTAAACAAGCACCTCAGAATGTCAAACGTGGTGTCTGGAGAGCCTTAGCTGTCTCCAGTTTAGATGGTTGACTCTAGCAAGTGACTTGGGGACCTAAGAAAGGTATGTAACAACTCATTGCTCAGTCAGTGAGAAAAAAATTAGTGCATCTGAGAACTGATCTGGCATGCTGACCTGGAGGACAGGCAACAGGAAAATCTTGGCAGTGGAGTATGTCCCCTTCTGTAAATGAAACACCCATAACCAGGTCTGGGCACCAGGTGCCTCCATTCTTTTGTGAGCAGGAGCAAGGAATTCTTTTCTGAGCATGAGCACGTAAATAAGCAGTACTAATGCTTTGAAACACTAAGAAGGTGTGCACTACATTTGTATAGGTACTCTGTTAGAGTGATATGAGAACGCCGGACAATCCAAGATGGTCACCTCATAGGCTTTAATACAGCTATGCCACTTACACAAGCTGAGCATTTGCCTTCTTGCAGGGGATGAACTGCAAAAAAAATCCTGCAGTGGCAGGCTCACAGTATTCTTTCACAAAACAGCCTGTGACCAATTCTGACACCGAAGGGAAATAAGATTACTTTGAACTTCATAAAATTAAGCTTTTTTCATCAATAAAATCACCAACATTGCATAGATGGTATTATGGATTGACTGTCTTGGAGAAAGCTCTATCCAGGTTATCATGCAGTTAACAAGCTGCAATGCAACTCTGCATCGTTGCAGAATAATTTGAAATTATTTTTAAGAAAAATGGTGAAATTCCAAAACTGTATGTGGTTTCCAAGTCCTTATATACACCTATGGCAAACAACTCTGTTATTCCCATTGATTTTATGAGAAGTTCTGTTACAGAAGTACTTGAGAGGGTACTACTAGCCATAAGAAATGAGGCATATAAGGCTAAGAAATTAAATTATGGGCTAGCAGGAGTCACAAGGACAATATATCTGCTTCTCAGACACAGCTTTATGGATTAACAGCACCTAGGTATTTTATGATAATGTCTTCATGCTTTCCGCAGGTGGATACCATATTTCTATCAGTTGTAACGTATTTTAAATTCACTGGGTAAACAAAAGACATGCATTTTCTGAAAACAAATGTTGACTTTCTATATACAAACTATTCAATAGCCCAATAGTCACATGCTGTTTTCCTTATGTATGCTACCTTTTCAAATTATGCTGAAATAAAATTGTTGTTATGAGCAATCAGATTAACCCCCCCTCCCCAAACAAAATCATGAACGTTAAAAGACTATTTTCCTTGTTTCAACTGACAGTATTAGTTACAACACAGGAATTAGACCAGGATCTAGCAATGTATTATTCATTAGATTTTTTTGTAGCCAAATACATTAGAGTATATAGTTATACCAACAAATTAATATTTTAGAGCTAATTGAAATTGTTCTTTCTATAAAGATTAAGCTTCTTCCCACCCTACACACTTCAGTCATTAAAATAACACTTTTAATGCCTTGTCTAAATGATGTCTCACATTAATGCAAAGCTATATTAAAGCACTCAAATGACCAGTTCTTTTGTAATGCATTCTATACGATCAGACACTGGGTCAAATCTGGGCAGTGTGTATGAAGTGGTATCAAGTGGAAGCTAATTAAAATATATTCTCTATAGAACTTTACAGAAAAAAGAGAACAGTAATCATCAGAAGGTAGAGTCTGAAAATGGCATTTCTGAAAGGCTTGCAATGTGATTTATTCTATTTGCATGAGGATACTTTTTGGAATAAAGGCTTAAGAAGATGGCATGAATACTTCAATTATAAAGTACCTTACTTCATTCCTGACAATCTCAGTGATAACCTGTTTCTGGTTTGTTCAAAACATAGTTTTAGAGCATTTAGGTTTGTTTACAGAAACAGTATTTAGATACCTTTCTCACAATCGCCTTTAAAAAACCCAACAAAATATTCATTAAATAAATCTAGCCAAATCTTTTAAACTTTTCAGTCTTATAATAATTTTAACTCACAAATTGATGTACATAACAGAATAACTAGTAATTGAATCTGAATGCAGACAAATCCCATTTCCTTTATCAAAGTAAGTTCACCTCCCACTTTAATCAGATGTGTCTCTTTCCTTACCCAAATCCATGAAATACAGTACATTTAATATTTTTATTAATTTTTTTAATCCAGGTTTTACAACATAAAAGTTGAATCTTCTTAAGATAACCTAACTGGTGTTTTCTCTGTTGTACTTTTACTGATTCAGGGAAGGGGAAATAAATATGGCAAAGGATGAGATTCTCCTGATATCTCCACATTACCCCAGAGGAAAGAGTTTCATGAGATGCTGCCATTTTGTGCTCAAATATAGGTAGGTGCATGGGAAGGGGGGAGGGTGGCTATAGTCCAGCTTGCAGAGTTAGCAAGGGGCAATTAGACTGCATTTGTTCAGGCTTTGGTCAGTTTGTCAGATAAGGCATCAATCCCCCTTATCCACTGACTTATCTCTTTTAAAAAAAAAAAATATGAATTTCAGGGATGTGGGTGTTAAGAAGATGGATGAAGCATTTTCTAGGGATAAGATGTGGAGGGTGAGAAAGATCTTTTGTCTGATTAGTGCAGTAATTCTTATGGGATAAAATAAAATAAAAAAAAAAAAAACAATGAACTTTTTAGTCCCATCCAGTGTACTGAATTTACTATCTCTATATAGATACAGAAATGTAAGCATAAACATTGATATTTTTTTCCCCCTCAAAATAACTTCATTATACTAACTGCTAATCTATGGAATAATCTTTCTTTCTCATAAGTCTGGTTGTGATAGACCTCTTTGTTCACAGTTCATTTCATGGTAATGGTAAGTGCACATTTTTTAAAAGGCCTGTGGGACACTTTTTCCCCTTAGCTCTCCTCTTCATTTGTTATTATTTGTGGGATTATTTTGATGTGGGCCAAATGATGAATCTTCCAAAAATGGGACTTTGCGTTTGGGCACTCCTGGGCTACAACTGTGGTGTTTCATGCAGAAGATGCATCTGCATTGCAGTAGACCACTTCACCCTAACTTAAGCAAACATACCCATGTTCATTTGAATTTTAATAGGTGACAGTTTAACTACTGTATGGAGAAAGCGGCACCCGTGTTTTAGTGGGAGTCCTGGCAGGCTGAGCAGCCGGTACCGGCCTCCAGCCTGCCGCAGCTGTGCTGGAACAAAGCAGAGTTTCACCCTTCTGTCCCTACATCTACGTCAGCTTCAGCAACTGTGCTGTAGATTTACGTCAAGAAGGAAAAGGTAAAACTTAGGTTTTTTGGATTTCCTTTTAGTTGGGAAAAAATTTCCTGAAACAATACCATTCGGCTATATTAATAATTGATAATAGATAAACGGAGTTGTAGTTTGCAGTGCCCTTAACTGCAACTCCTGCCCTTTGCCTCACAACCTGCAGGGGAGGTTTTCTCCTCCCTTTCTCCTCAGCAGCACTGACCCGTCCCTTACACACTGGCGTAACATGCTTTGGTAGCCACCTGGCTGCATAATCCCATGCGTAGGCAAGGTTTGTGTACGTCCCTGAGTCTGCCTACCCCACCACTGAGGTCATAAATCATATCCTCGCCTTTGCTGCCTTAAAGAAGGGTCTTATTAGCTTCGACCAGAATCTGATCTTAACATCTATGTCGAAAAAAAGGCAAATCAAAACAAAACACAAACAAAAAGACCAGCCCACAATGTAGATTCATCAATCCTCTTTAATGGACACACAGCTCAAAGGATGTCTGCAACACAGGATCTTTGATAACCTGGGAAACTACTCCATTCTCTTAGGAATCTCAGGTGCCATTAGCGTATAAGGTTCAAATGCTGGGACTCAGGTAAGGACGCAAGGAGGAGTTTTACACTACCTCTGCTTACAGTGTAATCATGCTTTATCATCTCCCATGAGAATCCCACTCTGCTTGTAATATGCCAATAAGTGACTCCTTCTGACCCGAGATCTAAAGGCATGGCAAGCAATACTGAAAACATGGGGGCAAGTAACAGGAGAGGTGAGAAGAGAGTAACAAAATAATGGAAAGGCATTTCCATTGATTTTGATGCCTGAAGGAAGTGTTTTGGTTATCAAGTCTGGCATCCTGCCTGCTGCATATCTTAGAATTTGCCCAGTAATTCTAGGAACTGCTTGTGCTTCACAATTTGTGGTCAAATTTTTCCTTTTGAAAAGTATGCAGTCTCCATTAAAAGAAACAAAGCGATAGACAATATATCACAATTAAACTGTTCCAAGGGCTAATTAATCTCAGTGTTTAAAAAGTGCATTTATTTCTGGTCTTAGCTCTTTTTGCTATCCAGCCTTTGGATACTGCTGTATCCTTACTGCTAGGTTAGAGAGCCATTAGGAAAAGAGGAGAAAATAGCAGAAGACACAGGGATGAAAACACATGCTGTTTGGAAAATACTAATATAAACTGGAGATTTTTGATAATTCAGATAAAAGGCTAGATTTTCAGAGGTTCTACAGTAAAAATATTTAACAATATTATTGTTTTAATTTCCAAATTATCCAATATAGTCCTCAGGAAGCTTCTGCTTATGTTAAAAGAACAACTTTAATCCCATAAGAAATCTTCAGATTAGTAGAAGCATCAGAGACACAACAAGCCTGTCTCTCTGGCCCCGTGACAGGTAGAAAACATGGAGCCAGGACTGCAAAGATGCGTTTATTTCTTGCAGTTTTGTAAAGTATTTTGCGGTATTACACATGTTGTTAATTTTCATTTTCCCCTGAACTCCTCGGTGAAAGTACCATTTTACAATAAATTATCTAAATTCATCAGTAACACTTGTTTAGTCAGATGCTCAGTATGCTACAAGGTCCAAAATGTAGATGACCTTGTGAGATTGTGAACATAAAGGAAAACTATAAAGGGTCACAAATGCTAACCATGTTTACAGTAAGCTTTTGTGAAAATACATGTTTATATAAATGTATATATAGAACCCAGCAAGAAACACTTCATATGTATGCACATACCTTTGCTGTCATTTAGATACTGTTGTAGTCCTTCCAAATATCAAAATTAACAAGAAGTGAAAGGAAAGGAAACTGTCAATAACAGCATACAATTTAAATTGAAAATGCTGGGATTTGAGCTACTAATGGTCAGTTTAACCCCTGTGGCGCACTCGGGAGATGGTTATATGAAATACAAACAGCTATTACTTCGGCTTTTACAAGTGCAGATGAAGCTTATGGTGGTCAAACTAAAAGTAACACACTTGAGAAACACGCAGGACAGCAGATAAAATATCAACGTTCTGTGCACCGCTTTAAAGATTAACAAATCTTGTACTTTTTTACAGGTAGCTTCAGATCGTGACACACCAGACAAGGTGTTTATTTTTTGAGTACATCTTTCAAAACTAAAAGCAGTACCTATCTCTTTGGATTGCAATTATACATAACAAATGAAAATTAGCAAAATAAATATATGAGTAATATGTATTACCTACACAAATTTGTTATGATCGCTGTAGTTATTGATGGCCGTAACAGTTTTTTAAAATATTACCTGACCATTGGTTAACAAGTTCTACAAGAAACACAGGCTAGCTGGTCTCCAGATTTATAACTATTATATAAACAGGAATTAGATACTGTACTTTTTCTCCTTTTAAAATTCACTGCCTTTTAATTCCAAAATTCCAAGGTAGACTAGGTAATAAACAAATTACCTGATTATCAATAAATTACAACTATTCTATCAATTTTAATATATACATTTTACAGTCATTGACTTTTATTATGGAATTAATATAATATGAAAATTCCATAAATGCAATTACTTGTTGCTTCATTTGTGGATTAGATCATCATTGGAGAGATAAAATTACAGACCAAATTCTATTTTGAAGTGCTCTGGAATAGATGTAGAGTAACTGAATAGCTTGAGTACATCTGAGCATAGAAAATCGAAGTAGTGTATTGGTTCTGCATGTGGGCAAAATGAAGGCTATAACTACGCTAGTCCCATATGTAGTACCTTGTAGCAATAGTGCCAAATGTGGGTACTTTTCATCGCTAATCAGTCTGTTTCCCACCCCTTGCAGTATGCACATGTCGGCACGCTCACTCCAAAGCGGTGTTTTTCATGACTGTGATCACCCCATTAGCACGGCTATGAAGCAAACATCAGAAATAGGTGCAGAAATGGTAATATGCAAAGAAATGGAAATCGCTTCTGTAAAACATGAGGAAAAAAGTGAGTGGAATATATAGGAGTAAAATACATGCCCAAGAACAGAAAGCATGATCTATCCTGCATTATTCAGAACAGCAGAAAGGTGTGGCGGAAAATATCTTAAATAAAATAGGGGTATACAGCTGAGGCATTTTGTATTTTTGACAAGATAAAAATTTACTTTCCTGTATTTATTAAATCTGGGTATAGTCTAGTTAACTTCAGTAACTTAATCAGTAATTTCTTGAAAAAAAGATCTGTATTTTAGAAACTGGTTTTTGTCATAGATACTTTACAATGTAATTCTCCTTGGGCATTAAAACCAGAGATTCCCTGAAGGATTAACTCAGAATTATTGATTAAAAATATGGAGGTGGAGTGTGAAAAGGAATCATGCTTGGGAAAAATATTTCCACATATGACATTAGATAAAAAAAAAAGTAATGTCTTGAAAACAACTTTTATTTAGCAATTTGGGGAGAAATGTAGGAGATCAGATGATTAACGCCCTACTTTCAGAAGTCAGATCTCCTTGGCCCTCAGCCCATTACGAGGAACTTAATCCCATGACCTCTGACACAAGTGATTTAGGCATCCATATTTTCTTGAATGGCACGGAGTAATGTAAGACTAAGTAACTTGTTAAAATGGAAATTAAGGCTTATTCCATGCAGTCTTGCACAGTGGTCTTTGTTTGCTTTTCTAATGAATACCTATTAGAGCAGAACATGCCCTTTTTGGCTGACCTTGCCCTGTTGGGTTACATAGGTGTGTAAAAGATAGCCACTAGCACACCCAGGATTAGGGTTGCTTACTGAAACTCCTGATTACTTGCTTGACTCACATGGAAAAGCAGTCGGTATTTTTTCTGATTAAAGCATCAGGAAATTCCACTTCAGTGGTGTGTAAAATTTTTATAAACTCTGTTCTGAAACAACATTATCATTATGGTAGTCAGACTGTAAAAGAGTGGCTTAAATGTGCTCATCTGTATTGCTCATCTTTTTTCTTCCCTTCTAAATATCTTCATATAATTGTCTTTGTCATACTGTATTTTTATCTAGCTTTATGCATTACAAATATGCCTTTGTATACACATGTAAACACCCTCCGACCCCCACAGAATCCTTTCGATGCACACAAAGTACAGATTATTAATTAATAGGCCCACTAGGATTTTGGCAGAATGAATATCACTGAATTTAAAGTTGTTCCTTTAAATTGTACTATTAAGGTAAACATTACATCATTAAGTGAAGGAGCAAAGTTGTTATGTTTTTCAGAGCAAGTTTTAAAAGTATTCAATATACTGCATGTTTACAAGGGAACAGAAAAAGGCAGCCTGGCTTTGGAATATGAATGTAATCTCTACACAGACCCAACTGTTTCTTGTTTATGACAAAGGAGTAAATAATCCATTGATCTGGCAGCAGGGCACCTGCCTTACCAACCAACTCTGTATCAGTGGTCCCTGAACCCTCATTATTTTTCCTCAATTAAAGTTCATAGTCTCCTAAAGTCTGTGCTGAGCAGATGTACAACTGTTCTTGACTGCTGAACACAGAAGAATCACAAATTTAGAAAACTACTGCCATTTCATAAACCCTAGAAGTGCATCATTTGTTGTGGCGAAGAAACATTATAAACAATATGTCTCTTTTATAGGCTGCTAAGCCAGCACACTACAGAAAAGAATATTAAAGTTCAAAAACTGTCACATAAGCAGTGCATTATGAATACTGTAATGTGTTTTTTTATGATTCAAATAATGGTTACTGAAATGAAAAAATAAAGCCCTCTGAGGGGCATAATGTAAAAAATGTGACTTATATTTACCTAGAATTAGACAAAATTGATGTATGAACAAAATCAAACTGGAATCAATGATCTGCAGAGAAATTCAAAATATAATAACTGATAAATCACCGAAAGCAGAATTAAAGTTATGTTTGCCGTATTATCGCTTTGGTTCTTTGTAATTGCTTCTTTTGCAGAAATAGGGAAGTCAGGAGAAATAATCAGAAGGGCAATACTACTTGCAATTATAATGCAGCAAGACTCTAGCTGCAAAAATTAACCGAAGGATACACATTTCACAAGAAGCAGCCTTTTAACTGTGGGTGTATGCTCAAATATTGTAACATATGAAAAAGACTGCATTACATACATATTTCCTACATTGCGTCGTATTGTACGCTAGAGAGAAAATCATCTCTCAGTAAGATATAGGGAGATGCTCACTTCCAGCACCGAGCAGCTTAAGAAGCAAACGAAACCCACATTTTGGGGGGGACGAAGTTAAAGTTCATATGCAGCATTTGTCCGTCTGTCTCCAGCACGATTCCAGCACAGCTCTGTTGCCACAGTATGTGCTGGACTGGGTGCAGCAGATTGCGAGTCTTTAGGTCAGAGTATGTGCTTGAAGCATCAATAGCTACACCTGTCATTTTAGTTTTTCTGGGAAGAATGTGTTATTGTTAACACTGCAACATGCATTAGCCACAATCTGACTTTGGGGCTGGGCACTGAATTTGGAAACACAGTCAGCTGAAATATAACCATCAACGATGAGGTGCGAGTGTTTCCTGTAATGCCTGATAGGGATATTGCATTAAGGTACATGTGATGTATATAAGCCTGTTCCTACTTGGAGCTGTGCTTACTGGCTTAGGTTCTTCTGTGAGACTGTAACCCAGTGTTTGCAAAACAAAAAATGCAGAAAAAGGAATTGAGAAGGGAGGGAATTATTAAGGAACTCATCGTCCAGCCAAAATAACAGAAGAGATTACTGACTGCAATCTTATGTTATTAGCAGGGGTTATTTTATCCTTTCGGCTTTCACAACTGTTTACTTCTGCTGGCTTACTTTCACAAATATTTTGCAAAAAGCTACTTAATCTAATGAAATCTCTACCCTGTAGCTCACTTAAAACTACTCATGCTGAACTGATGATTCAATCATTGTATTGTTTGATGAGGATGTAAGCACCTTTGGACAAAAGGTAATGTTGATATTTTAAGGAATGCAGAAATCAACAAAGGTAACTATTGCTGTATACTGGGGGATCAATTCTCTATGAAAAGGTCTTTTCTTGAATTTAACACCAACTGGACATCACACATTTGTACGCAAAGCTTTGCATGTTTTATTTCACAGAATAAATGGCAAAATTTCCAGGCAGTTCCAGTGTTGCACTAGAAAGAATACAAGTATCCATGCAATATGAATTTTTTGTTTGTACAGTATAGGATGTGCTTCTCCATACCAGAATATGGGATATTTAGTGGGTGATAGTGTAACTTGCTAACAAATATGTATTTATAAATTACTTGTGAAACATAAAAGACCGTGCTAAAACATAAGTACTTTCTTGCCACAAATAGATTTGTGTACACACACGACATCCACAGGAACTATACAGAAAAAAAACCAGAGGTAGAACATAGACTACTTCACTCCAGAAGTATAGATGCACAATTAAGAGGTTTAGGAGACAGCTAGTCTTTATTAGATATCAGAAGCTGAAGGCTTTCTTGATGCATTGGTATCAGGTACGATTCTAAAGGGAAATGGGATCAAACGCCACCAAAATGATTAAGCTCTGACACTGGTGCAGTGTTACAATACCTGCAGGTAAGTCTCGTGTCTCACCCTGCCCGTCTCCCTAAGAGCTGCTCGGTCCCACCGCATTTCTCCATCCTCACCCGTCTCCCGGGTGCCGACACCTGCACAGCCTCCTGCCTGGAAGGGGGCCGTGCTTCCCTCGCCTCTGCAAGACTGCTGGTGGCAGCTCCCCAGCGGCGCTGGTGCAAAGCAGGGCTGCTGGCTCCTGGGAGGCGATGGGGACCAGCAAACAGCTGTGCTGTTGCCGGACCTGGTATCACCGACTCGTGCGAGAGAACCGGGGGTCTCCCCGGTATCACCAACTTGTGTGAGAGGAGGGGGTCTCCCCGGTATCACCGACTCGTGCGAGAGAACCGGGGGTCTCCCCGGTATCACTGACTCATGCGAGAGAACCGGGGGTCTCCCTGGTATCACCGACTCATGCAAGAGAACCGGGGGTCTCCCTGGTATCACCGACTCGTGTGAGAGGAGGGGGTCTCCCCGGTATCACTGACTCGTGTGAGAGGAGGGGGTCTCCCCAGTATCATCGACTCGTGCGAGAGAACCGGGGGTCTCCCCGGTATCACCGACTCGTGTGAGAGGAGGGGGTCTCCCCGGTATCACCGACTCGTGCGAGAGAACCGGGGGTCTCCCTGGTATCACCGACTCATGCGAGAGAACCGGGGGTCTCCCTGGTATCACCAGCTCGTGTGAGAGGAGGGGGTCTCCCCGGTATCACCGACTTGTGTGAGAGAACCGGGGGTCTCCCTGGTATCACCGACTCGTGTGAGAGAACCGGGGGTCTCCCTGGTATCACCGACTCATGTGAGAGAACCGGGGGTCTCCCTGGTATCACCGACTCGTGCGAGAGAACCGGGGGTCTCCCTGGTATCACCGACTCGTGTGAGAGAACCGGGGGTCTCCCTGGTATCACCGACTCATGCGAGAGAACCGGGGGTCTCCCTGGTATCACCGACTCGTGCCGGAGAACCGGGGGTCTCCCTGGTATCACCGACTCGTGCGAGAGAACTGGGGGTCTCAATACCACAAGCTCCACTCTGCCGTGGAGCCTTTACCAGATGGTGAAATCCACAGGGACAGGTTTCAGCTTTCCACCAAAATTGGATAAGCTCGAAAGCAATGAACTTGTCAGAGGAAATATAAAATCCAGTGCTCTCCTTTCAAAAAAACCCAAAACAAACCCTTTTGCTGACTTCCTGTCTGAAAACATTACTGATATCGTACACCGTGGTACCTAGACAATTTTGGAGGCACAGGGCTGGCGAAGGATCCAAAGGTGGAACACATCCGCGGGGTGCTTGGGCTCCGCAGGAGCGGGTGCTGCCACACCCATGGTTTTGCTGAATTATTCGTCTCTCTGT
This sequence comes from Pelecanus crispus, assembly GCF_030463565.1. Taxonomy (NCBI): domain Eukaryota; kingdom Metazoa; phylum Chordata; class Aves; order Pelecaniformes; family Pelecanidae; genus Pelecanus; species Pelecanus crispus. The sequence goes on along the minus strand of NC_134644.1, from coordinate 153,876,500 downwards.
GCTAGCAGAAAGGAAAAAGCCAACATCTCCTGAACTTAGGGAGTAGAGACAATGAATGAAAAATAAATTTTGCAGGTTTTCTGCAGCCTTTTCTACCTTTTCCCAGGAAGTATACAAAAGAATCAATTCTTCTGCGTATCAGTCCTTACACCTGCAGATGCGGAAAGAGGCCATCACTCTTGCAGAGCGGCACTTAGCTGTTCCTGGGAAGCGGCAAGCCCTAACAATGTGCTCCAAAAAGCTCTCAGGCACTGAAGTATCAATACAGGCTTTCTCTCCTCTGTCTCATTGCTCCAAATATAAACTATATTTGATGCACCAGTCCTTTGTGGAACTAGCCTACGATCTCCATGCTAACAGAGTTCTTTAAACATTTTGAATTATTAACACATTAAATATTACACCCAGTTCTTTCAGAGCAATGCCTCTAAAAATTGAGCTTTCACTGCTTCAGGTTTTCTCAACAGCTGTGGTATCCTTTCCTTTGAAATGTACTGCAGTATCTATGGTCTAGAAACATGTTGCATTTTAAACTATCCCAAAATGTCACTGTAGTGACCAGAAATACCCTCTCTTGAAGCTTCATTTTTACAGACCTTTGGGCTGACTTTTCCATGTAACAAGGCAGCAGTGGGTGTTGTAAAAGAAATATACTTTATTTCTAACTCTATTTAAACATAGTTCTCAATTTTAAGACTATTTCTTTTAGTATGTCCACAAATTTAGTATAGTGGGGTGTCACTTGAAATGCACCAAACGGCTTCAACATTGAAGGGAGTTTTGCCATGTGCCAACTTTCAGATTCAAATCTAGCTTCGCCTGACACAAACTATTATTAAGGTTAATAATAATAAAAAAAATTTACATGCAAGTTCTCATGGATTTCACCTCATTTTGGCGTCAAGTGGAAGAAACTAATGGAAGTTAGGTCCTACCCTGAAAACATGCGTAGAGAAATGGTGGCGAACACTAACTCATAGGTGTCATATGCTTCCTGCGCTGTCTGGTCTGGCACTGGAAAACTTGCCTTCAAATCCTGTCCTAAATTTGAGCGATGGCAGGTCAGGTATGGTTCTTGATGAGGTGCAGAGTTTGCTCTGATTACCTCAGTAATTACTTTCTAATATTATTAAACTTTTTACATGAAGTAATTTCTCTTCTGATTGATCCACAAAGCTCAGGGCAAAGGCCATCTAATTATAAAAAGTTGCAGATCCATCTTCTTCATTTGAAAATACCTCTTGGTCAAGAGCTGAAGCAAAGTTCATATTCACATTTGCAACTCAGACCACTCTAAATCACTTAAAAGCAAAATATAGCTAAATAATTTATTTGCTGATAAAACAGCACAAAGAAATCCTTCTTTCCTTACTGCAAAACTAATGGATGTACCAGTTTTTACAGGCCTTGCTTATAAATATAAGATAGCATGAGCACATAAATGATTTCAGTTATGCTTTAATAGTGCTTAATAAATCAAGATTGCATATTAAAGAATACATTGACATTCTAAACCTTAGCATAATATTTAATTAAGCAAACTACTACTTTGATCTCCATATTATTGAGCTGGGTCCAATGCCTGTTCTGCCATCAGTGAAACCCTCACCGACCTGAACTGTTTAGTTTCTTTCCCCGAAACGTATAGTATATGTAGCGAGCAAAATACATTGGAAATAAGTAATAGTGGACAAATTCAGGTTGAATTATTCATGGATCCTGTTTTCCTTTCACCTTGCAGTGCCGGTGAGCTAAAGAACTTGTTGCAGATGTGTCAGAGGCTAGCGTCGGGCAGAGCCAGCAAGGCTGCCATCGGGCCAGCTGGGAACCCGTGAATTCAATCTACATGAACTGCTTTCCTTTAAAACATAAATGCTTTGTTCTTGTTTTACACTAAAAAAGCATCTTTCTAAATCAATTATTAATACTGATGCACTATAATGCAGCTATGTGTAGTAGCTGGGCCCAGTTGACCGCAGCGTTAGCGTTCAGTGGATGAACTTTAGTTAACCCTGTCAGATAAGGGAGTATGTCAGCTATAAGAATAAAGGCGTAACTTCAGCGTAACAAGCTGTTAATCGCTGCTAAAGCCGTAGGAGCCAGTTAAGAAAGGGATATTCTCTACCTACCCTATACCTGGGGGTGTCCCTTGGGGGGACATCCCCCCCCAGCCCAGCCCCAGGACCACGCAGAGCACAGCTGCACCACTCGGCTTCTGGACCCTGCCGTCTCCTGCCACGGAACAGCGAAATCACATCATTTGTAAAATTGCGTGTATCTGTGATTAAAAGTGTTTTGGTACCCAGGTCCATTTAGCCTTCACACCGTCATTTCATCTTGAACGGCGACACTGTGTGGGTCAGTCAGACCTCTCACAGGCACCTGTTTACCTTACCTGTATTTAGCCAAGCACTAGAAATATAATCTCTGTGTTTTCAGTAATCTATTTCAGCAACTGGATTTAATATGAAAATAGACAGGTAAGACATATGGAAACAAAATTAATATATTTTAAGAGAAATAAATTTTAAGAGAAAGCTTCAATAGATATTTTAAACCAGTTTGTGACTGGGCAATGATAATATATGATGTGAGGTACAAGGATTTGTAAGAAATCACTTTCTTTTCACTAACATTACCACACCAATATATTTAACATAGACATTTACATGCTTTGCATTTTAAGTGCCTCTGAAATTCAAGCACCAAGCCTGCACATTTCAGCAGCACCATCAGATGTAATGAGTTATGGTACTATCGGCATGTTGATAAGCTATAGCCCAAAGAAGAACAAGAAGGAAGTATAAAAAATATGGCCAGAGGATGGGATAAAATTATCAGCGAGTGTGTTTTCCTGTTTGGTTTTAATCTACATTTAATTAAATTCTTATCTTCTGTGTACTTATGGTCGCATTTGAATGGCGAGACTGCATTCATTATGAATGGTAAAACTTAACTCGGAGAACATTTCATGTGGCTTCTTTAAAAAAAAGGAAAAGGAAAAATACTGTCTTTATTCTTTACACTTAGGTCTGTTTAAAGAAGGGTTAAGTTACTTTGGGCTGAAATGGCATTCTGCACTTAACCTTTAGGTTAACTGATTTCTAAAGTTGCTCTTTAATCAATTTTTTTAAGAAGTATATAATTTGGTAATGTTAATATCAAAATTTTGATTCAGTGAAGTCAGCAATGGGGGAGTAATGCAGCACACGGAAGAAGCGTTTTCTTCATTCTTAAAAAAAGACAATGATAACAGAAAGTTTCTACTAGTAACAAAATGTGTGTGTTAGGCTGCATCCAGAATTAGTTATAGCCATAAATGTCTTTGAAATTAATAGGATATTAAAAAAACCTTAACAATGATTTTTGAGCGTCTTAGTTTGTATTACTGTTTTTTTTCTATTTTCCAGATCATTGGGCTGACCATGCAGTCCTCCTTGGGCAAAACTCAGCTTTAATCTTGTGTAAATAGGGAGGGCAGAATTAGGTACTTTGTTTTACTTATTAGTTTCAAAGGTGTTTTGGGGGGCAGAGGACAAGTGAGATCGGAAATGACACTGCCAGCACAAAAATAATATCTAGGCTAAATTACTAAAAGATATAACAAAGTGAAACAAAATAGAAAGCCTTCTGCATGCCCTTATCAGTCAGTACAGCAACTACTACACCATATATATTTTTAAAACATTCCATTTAGCTATCGTTTTCCAAGAGATGCTATCTTGAAATGCAAAATCATATGACACTGTGTCAGAAATATCCCTGTGACTTTTATATTGCATACATTTATTTTCTTTCTTTGAAGGGCCTATCCCCAAGATGCTTTAAGGACATCTGAGAGGTACAATGCATTCATGCAAACCGAAGCCCTACCAAAATGAAAACTCCTCAAATTAAACATATTCCTGCCATACTGAATACTCATTTTCCTGAGCTAGCCTCCACAAAAGCCCTTGAAAACCGACTGGCTTTGAAGTGTGGGTTGATAATTAACAAATATGGGGAGCTACTGAAGGTAGAACATTTCAGGGTCAAAAGTCCTACTAGGAAAATGAAAACATTGGCACCAGAAAGTAATTGTTTTCTTCCTCATTTGGCTATTGATTTTCAACTCCCTCTTCCCCCAGAAGTTTGGATTTTATATACCTTCCCTTCGTTCTTTCCCCATTCTTGAAGTATTATACTACTGATAATAGATAAAGGAAAAGGGGAAAGGCAGGAAGGGAAGGAGAAGCATGGGAGAAATGAAACACTCAAAACAGCTTACATCCATTTTTCTAGCTAAGAAAACCCACCAGAAAATAATATTTTAAGTAGAATTTCTATTGCTGAAATGCAAACTTTGTCTCTTTCTTTTCTTCCACTGCAAAATTAAGCAGTATTTGCAATTTTTTAAAAGTATAAGCTGTATTAAGCATGTTCAATGCCTTTTTCGAGCCCATTGGATTCCTCTAAGCTATGCTATTAATGGCGAGTTTTGCTTGATCAGCTGACAGCTCCGTAGCCTTACGCTGCAGCTCCACGTAGAACATATTGCTCTGCTCTAATTTTTCAGGTTTAGAAACAGAAGTAGCTCTAGCAAAGTCCTCATCCAAAAGAAAATGTTGCAATCATTTCACTAGGCAAACATAATAAAGCAAAATGAAAAGCTCCGTCACTACAGCATCTACCATTAAGCTTGAATAAAGATTCTGAGATTGATAACTGAGTCATGTATCTTCTGTCCTCGGTGGTGGGGGAAAAGCAATTGTAGTTTCTTCCACTTGTATCCAACCATGTATCGATGTTACCAGGATTTGTCTTTTTTAAGTATTTTCCAGCTACTTCACAACTATTAACAATTTAAGCTGAAGTAAATAACTTCCCTGCATCTGCCAGATCATTTCTGAGAGACAACCACAGTCCTGGCTTAATCCTTTAAACATGGAGGTACGTAACTATGGCACTGAAACAAGGGAAGGCGGTTGTCCCAGGTTTCCTCTTCTTGCTCAGATCTGAGGTAAACTGAATCGCCCTCTCAAACGCCCGTGTCCGCACCAGGACTATCAACAGTCAGGCTGACACGGATCTCGATTTAGGTGCCTTGGATACCCATCTAAAATTAGGGAGAATCTGGGCTGCAGAAGCGTGGTACAGTTGCCACTCAGGAGAGATCACACAACGCTTTTCCCCACTGTCTCTTCAGATGGCATTGCGTCCTTCTGCAGAAGAGAGGTGGAGCAGTCTGAGGCACACAGCAAAAAAAGTACATGGAAAATACCCTTCCATAGAAGAAACTGTCAGTTATTACTCTTGGATTTAGGAATCCTATAGTGTGGTCACTTTCCTATGCATTTCATGTAACTCCCAAGGAACTCTTGCTGGATGGTGTGAGAGCTCTTGGAAGACGCGCTGCAAAAACCTGCTAAAAACTTCATTTGCAGCACTTTGTTTGTAAATCTATTTTATTGCTATTAGCTGTGTTAGAATAAAAATACCAACTCAGCCTGAAAAAAAAGGTGTATGTAGCCAGCTAATCAATTGCATAACTTTTCTAAAAATGTCTTCAGCATGATGACATTAGGCAACTGTGAACCTGTTAGCTTCCAGCTCTGCTGTCAGTGCTATGATATAACGAGTGCCAGCATGGTGTTCCAGTCAGCTACTGCCACCTGCTCCACTTTGGAAAAAGAAGTCTCTTTTTTTGGCAGCCATCAGATGTCATACCCAGTGCCCACTGGCAAGAACAATGACTTTTCACCATGGTATCCTTCGCTTAAGAAAGTCTTAAAAAGAGGCCTAATGAGGAGGGGAGATAAAAGAGCTGTGGCGTGGGATTACGAGCATGGCAGGAGCACCCAAGCGTGAAGGCGCCCAGGGCGAAGGTTGATTCGGAGGCAGCTCCGGCTATCTTTCTGCTCACAGAGGACTGTGTACCCCGGCTCTCAGTGGGTCTCCAGTAAACTGCAGACTGGCTCTAGCAGAAAAGCAACCTCCATTTTGCGACAGGTCAGCGTCTGGCTGGGGGTTCCTCCCTCTTCAGCTGTGGCTCTAACTATTTCTGTATGCGTGTATCACAGCACCGCGTCTCTTGACTCGCCCAGACGAAACCACCACAGCAAACTGGGGCAGGCAGGAGTCTGCCTTCCTCTCTGACACTCCTCTGTACCACAGGGACTGCACAAGGGCAAAGACGTGGCCCAGAGGGCAGGGAAACAAGAACAACCTTATTTCTACGTTGCCTGTTTTGCTGACTAGACTTCCCCGACTGGTAGGATTCATACTTTGTCTTCTTAGCCCTAAGATGTGAGAGAAACTGAATTTACTCAACTGAGAGGGTTATCTGCTGATTAATGAAAGTCCAGTGCGATGGAATATCATCCTAATCACACTGCACACTGACCAAATACTGCTATAAATGAAGGGGAAAGAGCATTTGCTTTTTTAATGGCTACAGCAACTGGGCTTTAGATTGGCAATTTTAGCAGTATTATGCTAAACTAACATACACGCATCTACCATAAGCCTAATGCACTGATTTTAATAGGTAATGCTGGCATTAAATGCTACTCTATATTGGGACAAGCCTGTTCTTTGTATTTATATTTTTCTAATGTGCACAAGCATTTATATGAACTGCATTTTTACTTTGCAGGGATTTTTACTGGAGTAAGAGGCACAGATTTACACTGTGCACATTTGAGTGTATGTATAAAGAAAAACATAAAAAGGGAGAAATTATACTATTCTTATTGCTTGTGAACGAAAGCATGACTTGTAACTCCTGAAAAGTGAAGCAGTGAGTTATGACAAACCTGACCTCACAAGACAACAGTGATGATAAATAAAGTATACAAACCCAGACACATACCACACTCCATAATTCCTTGCAAACTCTAAGCCTACAGTTTGTTTTGACGCAAGCCTTGCCTTCTATGGCAAAAAAATCCAACTTTCTGTTGTATTAAAGTAAAATAGAAATAACTATTGTTCCATTTATTTTTAATTTTATCTGGTGTTCAAATGATTACAAAAGCATGACAGAAGTCGTTGTATAAAGAACAACACTCCCTTTAGTACAGACTGACATTAAGGCTGGTTTTTTTAATCTCAAATTTCTGTATTTCCTAGGCATTTGGGGGAGGGGGAAAATGTTCTTCAAATTATAAGGTTGAGACTTTTTCTCTGTTTCTGACTCCTTCTCCCATAACACAAATGGTTTAAAATAGTCAAGCAAGAAACAGTGCCACGTATCTGCTGAGACTCAGTGAAATCAACCATTAACAGCATCCCACGATGGTCCTATTCCTACCGCTTCTCACGTTTGCTGACTTGTTCAGCACTGTCATCATTTTAGCACATCTGATTATGATTCTTTCTAATAGGAATCATCAACCTGGATTCAAGCTGACAAGGTTTTGTGCAGCTCTCTTTTTCATTGCTAAGAATTCATCTTGTTCACAGATCTTTATGTTTTTAATTTAAAAAGCATTAACTAACACATTTGAATGGTTTATGTATAGGCACTAAAGCGTGTGAATTATTTTTGACAATTGTTAGCGTCCCACTTAATATCTAGAACGTAAATAAAAGTTGCCTTGTTTAACTTTGAACTAATTTATCTGTGAAGGACAGATCCTGCTTTTCTCTCCAGTCACAAGTCTCACTGAGTTTAAATTTCCATGTCCGAGCAAGGCTTGCTCAGGCGTCCGAAATGCCAAACTGCAATGAACCACGGTGATTGCTTAACTCTTCCACAGATGCATGTCGACATGCTGGATAGAGGCAAGTCTTTCACATCACAAATTTTACTATGAAAAATGCTTTTCCTAAAGAAAAATAAAAAGGGAAGGAAAGAAAAATCTATGTCAATGACAAATACATGTGAAAGGTCTATAAATTTACTTGCTTCTACTAAGCACTCACTGCACTTGCTGACGCTGAGCTTTCAAGCGTCTCTGGTTGATCAGGAGAGCCTGTCCTACACCACTGGATGACAGCCTCCCTTGGTGGCTGAGGCCACGTCATCTCCCACCAGGCCTCCAGAAAGGCACAGCCCCTGGGCACGGAGCCACCAGCCCGCTGGCGTTCCACGCAGCACCGAGCGCTGCGGTGGATCTCATCAGCAATACGACCTGCTGCAACCAGGACAAACTCAACGTCTATACTGCATCTGGGCTTCAGCACTGCCGGCTGAAGTTAAATCTCTCACTCCTTTTATTCAAGGATCGCAACAGCCTGAGTCCAGGATATCTGATAATCACCTAGGTTTCACATTGAAGACTGCAGCCAACAACTCCACTCCCCAGGCGCACAGGACTTCCAGTAAGTGGGTTAAACCTTTCCTGGAGGCCAATCTGAGACACACAGTGAACTCCCACGGGTGAAAAGGATGACTACCATCTTTCCCACATCCTGCCACAAGCACAGGCTGAGCTGCAGTCTTCAGGATCAGTATGAGGCACTATTTACATTTTAAACTCCCTCCCCATACAAAACCCGTATCAAAACTACACATGGCACTTCAGAATTACTAGGAAGAAATAGTAAAAATGAAGTACGCAAGCAGATGTTAGTCATATTAGTGAGTACATTACTGGAAAGCACTTGAGAGCCACATGAAGGGTCTTACAGAATCCTGCATCGAGCTGCGTAAGGCAGTCACTCCTTCCCTCCGTTTTCTGCTGAGGCCCCTAATTGCACCAGTCACAGTTGCTTGTTCAATACCATAGCTTCTTGGTTTTCACCATGTGCAGTGGCATAAATGCATCTATTTAGGACATCATCAAGTGCTTGATATTTAGTCCCAAATCACATGGATCATTGCAGGGGATCATGACGTGGAATGTGCAAGGAAAATCTCCCTTCTGCTGCAGCAGAGATGTCGGGCACAACAAGTAAATCAGTGGATCTTTGTATCTTCAACTGCTACTGGTTTGCTCTGTCTGCTCTCTACCCACCTCAAGAGCTGCTGAAAGAAATGTCTGGGGAAGAGCTTCCTTACGTACACGAGATTCAAATGTAGCAGAAATACGGAAATCATTGCACTCTGCTTCTGCTGTGCAAACCTGTATGAAAGCCTATTGGATCATATGTGCCCATGGAAGAGGGTTGGCAGGATGTGCCCTACAGACAGAATTAAGACTTCAAGTGAGAAATAAGTAGGTAAAACAAATTAACCCGAAAGGGCAAAAAATATCCTGCCTTGATACACATTTTCTAAAAGTCACAGTAAAGAACTGAGGGAGGTACAGAACTGTGATTGCCTCTGCCGTTCCCAAGACAGAAATGTAGGTCCTTAAATTTTGGGCAGAAAAAGTGATTTTGAGAGGATGCATTATAATTTGGGTGCATTTTTGTCTGTGAGAATGGTAGTTTTGCAACAGTGGAGCGGCAAATTAACTGTTTTCATTTGCAGTTTAAAATAGAAGGTCACACAAGGTGTGGGATGCACTGATTTATTGTTCTATATAAAGTATCAAATTATGTTATAATTTAATGTTGCTTTTGAATTATGATGTCATCATACTGATAATTTATTTAATATAACAGATAAAAGGTTTACTACTATTTTTTATGTAAATAAATACTATTATAATTTTTGAATTTTATTCAAAAGCATATGGAATATATATTTTATCTTAACCGGAACTGGAGCAAATTCATCCCATGCCAACATAAAATGTTCTGATTTCTCTGAAGACATCATATCTCTAAAATTTGACATTTTAAAGAGAAGAAAAGATCCTGAAATAGAGTTTGACAATGTTATATCCTCAAGGTGCAGTTTTCATGATCTCAGAGTCCCAACATCCAGCATTAAGCTGCTCTGGAAATGTCTCGGATTTAAATCCTTAATCAATATTACGTAACATTTAATGAAATACAAATAAAAATGCATAGGTTTTTCAAAATTAAAAATAATACACGAAATATTGTAAATATAAATCGATATGTGTGGAACATTTTATGTAAGTTTTAGATCGATTTCTCCTGCCCTCCCCAAAAAATGCAATGGCATTAAATTAATGCCTGATCTAAAATCTTAAAGCATTTTATATGTGCTAGCAAAACATACGTAAGGTTACATACGTATCTCAGACTTAACATGCCAACACAAACCACTTGAATTTGTTCTTGTATTTAATGTCTTCAGAGACCACTGATGTAAAATCTTACAGCTCACATTTACTGGTGTAATATCCTCCATAAATTTTGTAGATACAACAAAGCTATCTGTCTGTTAGCAAACTAGACATATTTCATGGCAGTAGCAATCATTAGAATGAAATTAGACTTGTTAGTCAATAGTATTACAGTGTGCAAATTGA